>NC_055692.1:15292019-16009019 GCF_017639745.1 Melanotaenia boesemani
GAGTGTATGTTTTGACAGTAATGGCCCCTGGAAAGGATACTTCAGTCTGACAGGAATAGATGTTGTTGATGTGAAGTTTTCAGGCCTTTTAGGGCATTTTTAGCTCTAGTTCTAATGTGAATAGAAGTGCACTATCTATGTTAGATGATGCAGTAGATGTAATAACCCATTCTAGAAAGCAAGAGGAAAGGTGACTCTTTCCCTGAGGTTTTATGAGTAAAAACATTTCATTGTCTTATATAGACTCAGCATCTATACTTGCAGCTGTTGGCAAAAATTCAGGTCACGCCACGAGTTAGTCAGCAAATATTTGCTGATTGGTTTGTTGGTCTTATGGGGATTGTGAGCAGAAATAAACTAATTAGAAAACCCTGTGGAGTTAAAATAACTAAGACTGCAAGCTTAGTTGATGTTCTCAGTAATGCTACAATGTGGAAGTCATGTTTGTGGATCTGCTTGTTTTCAGGATCACCTGCACTAAAGTTATACTCTTTCATGCAACATTGAAAGTAGGAAAAGCCTTGTGCATGCAGACAGGCATGTGACTGGAATGAGTCTAAGCTGGAGTCACAAAGAAGATCTTTATACCTCACATTCCATCATAAAGTTTTCTACAGGCAGAACAGTGAGTCAGCTTGGTATGAAACATGGTTGTAGGCATATACTGCAAGAGAGAGAAACAGAAAACAAGAAAATGCAAGCTTTGATAAGTACACTCTGGGATGCACTTGGGGGATTAGAAGGCTTTTGCATATCAAATGTCAGTGCTCTTCCTCCTACTACATGGACAAAAACAGATGCAGGCTAGTGTAGAGAGGGATGGGATGAGTGTAGCTTTCTCTGTTCCTACAGTATTGACTACAGATGAGCAATGCACAACAATACTGGCATAGTTGCTTGTATAGTCCAATATTATATCCTTACTGACAAAATGTGATTCCTGAGAGTGCATGTTTTTGCCTCTTGTCAAATTTCACTTCCTTCCAGGTGTTTAAAGATGTGTGGGGTTGCAAAATGAATCACCATGTAAGTTCAAGTTGCCAATTACTCTGACACTCACACTCCCTCGTTTGATCCCTGTAATTTCCTACAATCAACTCTGTGAAAAGGGTTTTTTTAGGTTGAAAATAGAACCTTCTGAATAGCTAAAATAGTTTTCTTTGTTTGTGCATCAAAGAGTTGTGTTACATTAGTATACCTGAGGAGCAAAGTAGGAGGAAGCAATCAACTGATGCCATATAAAAAAAACATCCTGCCATTAACGGATGACATTTTTGTGACTTATCAGGATGTGGAACTTTATTGTAGTTTAGAAAGGCACTCAAGTAACACATACATCCTCCGAAGTCAACATGCTAATATATTCTATATGTATTTTATCCTATTTACTAACAGAGAAGCTGAGTACCTCATCCTTACTTTTGTGTCTTTCCTGTTCTGTAACTCATAGCCAATGCCCATATGTCCTATCTTTAATTACAGTCATTATGTAAATACATCTCATGTTTTATTGATCGCATCCAATTAAGTCATATTTGCAGTGTTTTTTCTTCAGTTTTTTCAGATACTAGGTGTCAGACTAACTCTGAACTCAGATAAACCTTTGCAGACAACCTGCGTCAAATTGCTGTAGGGTTATTGCTGTCACATGCACAGGATGAGCATCAAAACCAACCTTTCTCTAGCTGAGCCAGGGTTGCAACACAGGCACATCACTGTTTCTGAGTGACTGATACTTTTTGTTCTGTTTCTAATTACAGATTTTCTTACGTACTCTCTGACTGCAGCAGCACCCTCCTTCGTGATGTCAGCAGCAAATGTGACTTTCTTGAAATGGGGTAAAGACCTGGAGACCATTTTGATTGAAAAACACCAGCAACAAAAAACATCATATGATTGTGTGTGTGGGCAGACTTCTGACGGAGTTAAAAAATGAGGACAGGAAAATGAGGAAAAAACTCAGTGAGAGCATCAAACACAAAGACCCCTTTAGTGCCATTACTTCCAGGAATATCTGCAATTTTATACTTTATACACAGACAGACAGACAGACAGACACACACACACACACACACACATACACACACACACAATTTAGAAATAAGTGGTCAATTACAAAAAAAGTGCAGCGTATCACTGGTATCTATATGCTATTTCACATTTAGACAAAAAAGTCCTTTAATTCTCTGTTCTCAGTGTGAAGACTTCATGTAGTGGTATACAGAATGTTTGGGCCCCTGTGGTCAGTATTTCAACCACTGCAAGTAGAAAAATGGATGTCCAAAAGGCATAAAGCATAAAGATGAAGCATTCTCAAAATTTTACAATTAGCACATCGTTTTTGTTTTGGACAATTTAAGAGTGAACGAAAGAAATGAAGCAGCCTGCTAAAGTTTACACAGCCTAATTCTTTTACCAAGGCTCCAGATGTTAATCAGCTTGTTGGGCCAATAGTTTGTTTACAATCAGGAAGGAAGGACAATGTAATGTTTGATTATTCAAAGGTTTATAAATACTCTAAATCCTTAAACCTTGTCTTGTCTTGAAAATTAAAATAACTCATGCAAACAGGAAGAGGCTAAAAGGACATGTTAAAGTGTTTTAAAGAAACTATTTTCCACTCTTACTTCATCGAAATGTAGTTAAAAAATGGCCGTCATCCCGTTCAGTTTCACGCAGGGTTTGGAGATCATTCATCTTTGTAATAGGACAAATTGCATTCATACCATCAAACAAAAAGGTGTGTAACAGTGGTTTTCGGTAGTTCCCTTTAACATGTTCTCTTTTCTTTTTGCATAGTTTGCAAGGTGTTACAGAGAATAAATGATTGATTCATAGTGTAGTTTCTTACAGCAGTTTCTACAGTTACAAACTTGCTAAATGACATTGCCCAACCTTTATAATGAAACATCATGATCAAATACATAAGGAATTAAAAAAATAAATAAGTTAGTGTTTGAAACCATCAACAGGGAAATTTTGCTTTCCATCTCTTTATACACTGACCAAAAATTACAGCATGTAGTTCAAAGTCTGTTTAAGCAGAGCACTGTTGTTATCAATAAACATAGAAAGCACTTAGCAAAAATCTGTGAAGTGTGGCCAGTGTTTAAACACAGCCCTGCCTTGTGGAGGGAGGAAACCCCTGAGGCTTAAGAGAGGCATTTCAATCCCATGATTCACATAAGAGATGGAAGGATAAAGCAAATCTGACACACACAAGCACAGGTGGGGCTATGTTGCTCAACGTGAAACGTTTTAATGTTAACTTTTCTCTATGGCTTCCAGTTGGAAACTTTTGAAACAGTTTTCAGATTATTTGTTCTGTTAGTAACTACAGAAAACGAACAAAGATCTGTAACTAAAACATAACACAACTCATCTTGATTAAATGCGTGTTGATTCAGATACAAATTTTTCATTATGACTCACCCACACACTAGTGAGCTGAACTCCTAACTGCCCCACAGAGCCTTTATCTTATGTTATTACTGTATCTCTCTGAGAGTTGTTTCACTAAATTGTCCATTTTATTGATTCAAGGAATTTAGATCTAAGGCCCAGTAAGATACTCTATCTGAAAAGTCTGAATAAAAACCTTGCAACATCAGTGCATCCCACCATCACACACCTTTCTCTGGTGACTAACAAAAGAGCTGTTACACAAAAATTGCCTTTCTTTTGGCACGTGCTAGGCAGATTCAGGGGTGAATGGACCGCAGTGCTGGAAAAAGGAAGACTGGGGGACAAGGAATAAACAAAACAAGTACTGCCATTTACAATACAAAACAGATTATTTTTTTAAATAACAATTGTAAAAAAACAAGGACGTATTGGGTTTCTTTTATGATCACCGAATAATAGACAAACATGTGGCATAACCACCGGAACAACCATAGATGACAGTTTATTCACATGCTGTTACATGTAGGGTAACAGCTGGATGTATTAAATGAAAACAAGAAAAGAAAAACACTACTTCTCATTCTGCAGGTGAAGCTGTTTTTTTTTTTTTAAGTGAGCGAGAGGGAGACTGAATGAATGAAAAATCTTTTGAAAATGAAGACACAGTTTCACAGCCCTCACTGTCTGCTCAACTCCTGCCCTCACACTGTGTCCTGGTGCTCTCATTCATGAAAAATTGGTACATGCTCGAGCACACAGAGGTAGAGGAAGAGAATCAGAAAAATGTCAGGACAAAGAGGAAATTAGAGGATCTGACATCAGGTGAGCGTCAACACTTGTCTGACAGCTCCATCAATGAGCCAATCAATGCATCATCTCTGATAATAGATCGGCATTTTCCACTTGCTCTGCTTGTGAGCTAAGTAGGAGACACAACTGTTTCCATGGCAACTGGTTTTCTCATCCATGCCTGCACGTAAACATCCAGCTGCAATTCATTTGGCAGCTCTCTTAGTCACCCTGTATTGCTTGCACACCTCCTCAGCCAGTTGTGATGATATTATTTGATAAAACTTCCAAGTCTTGCAGTCTAAATTTTCTCCTGCTCAGTATAGAACTGTGTGTTATTGAGAACATTTGCACATTTGAAGCATTCAGCTTTTTTTCTTTTTCTTTACAAATAGTCATGCATTCTACAGCAACATTTTATGTTAACATATAAAAGTAAAGGATATCAAGTCTATCTCCCACTTTGAAGTGAGGCTTACATCAATATTTTCAGAATGAAGTTGTTTTTGTGCCTTTGTTTTTGTGTCAACGTTTATCTCCCTTATCACTACACTCTAATTTTGAACTTGTATTAAATTGTCTTTAGTGTTTTTCTCCTGGCCCACACAGGAAGTGTCCACCCAGATAAAACCCTTCCAAAGATATTTGGTTATACAAACATTTTTATCTCATCCATGAGATTTACTTTGACCATTGATTGTAGACAACAATTACCTTCAAGCATTTTAAAGAAAACAAACAAAAATTTAATTCATTGCTTAAATATTTGTAATAGAAAGAAAATTAGAAAAATATATATACTTTTGTTTCCAGCTAGTGGACTTTAGCTGTGTGAGAGGTTTAAAGACTGTGCATCAAAACCTGTTTTTGTTGTTATTGAAATAATAAAATGCAGCAGCAGCTGTAGCCTGAATAAATAACTCAAAATGATTGACGCAGGACTGATGGAGAGTGACAGCCACTGAGGTACATGCGTTAATGAATAAACCCTCAACTTTAGCTAAAAATGTTAAACAATAACTGCTGACAAACTGTCATGTCATTTACTGTTAACCATACAGCGGGACAATAGCTGTTGTCATTGTTTGTGTTCTTTTCAGGGGAAGTGAATGGCAACACATCCGACTGGATATCCTCAGTTTAGGGATTGGAATGAGAACAATAAGCCAGATGAGTTTGAGGCTGGAGGGATAAGGAGGTGGACGAAAGTCACTAGAAGACCTTCATTTCAATTACACAGATTACAATTACACATCACAGATAACTGTGATGATATAAGTAGATAAGGGAAGAAAAGCTAATGAACCAGCATGCAAATCAAATTGCCTGCAGAGTAAACAGATAGGAATCCAAAATTGTCTCACTGCATGCACACATGTATGAAATTCACTGGCAAACCAAATTATTCTGTATATTCAAATCCAGTTGCAGGTTGCATTGCTCAGAGTTACATGTTATGATTTTACATTGTTTATGTACACTTTCTATTTAACTGAAGATGCAATATACTGTGTATGATTATCAGTATTAAAATAGTTGAAAACATAAAAGAATTGTACTAAAATGATAATCAAAATATGATGCAACATTAGCCATAAGTATATATTGTGATCCGTATGCTAACAGCTATCTGCTGCCCACACATTATGTAATTCCATTTTGTTGCACAATGGGTGATTGGGGTCACTGCTTCTACTTTGTTCTCATTCTAAATTGAGATGAAGAAGATATAGTGCACAGTGATGACGTATGGTCAAATTGTCTTTACTTCTTAGGAAGGTTCCTAACTGAGCAAAATAACCCAGATGTTTCACCTGCAATAAAATGGAAATGAAAGATGCTTCAGTGTTTCATTTGTCATATCAATTAGCACAAGGAACAATTCAATTCAGCTTTATTTGTATAGCACCAATTCACAACAACGCTATCACAGAGAACTTACCAGACAAATGAGTTTGAACTAATTCATAATAAATACTATCCTAATTAAGAAAAACCAACAGATCGCATCAAATCTTGACTTATATTCAATCCCCCACCCTGAGCATGCATGGTGCAGCGGCAAAAGTGAAAAGACAAAACTCCCTTTTAACAGGAAGGAAAAACATCCAGCAGACCCCGACTCAGGGAGGGCAGCCATCTGCCTTGACTGGTTAAGATGGAGAGAACAGGAATGAGAGACCAACAGACACTGCAACTTTTAGCCAGAAAGACCTGCTGAGACAGAAAAAGAGTAATATAAGTTAATGATGCCAATACTGTCCTAGGTTTATACTTTGAAGATAAGAAGCAGAAAAAAGAGAAGGAAGTGATCAGTGCATCATAATACACCCCTTAGCAGTCTAAGCCTATGGCAGCATAACTAAGGGCTGGCTAACCACCCCTAACTATAAGATTTATTATAAAGGAAGGTTATAAGCCAGACATTAAAGATAGAGAGGGTATCTGCCCTCCAAACCCAACCTGGGAGCTGGTTCCATAAGAGAGGGGCCTAATAGCTAAAGACTCTGCCTCCCTTTTGACTCTTAGAGATTCTAGGAACCACAAGGAAACCTGCAGTCTGAAAACGAAGTGCTCTGTTGGGAATGTATGTAACTATGGGATCTTTGATATTCAGTGGAGCATGGTCATGGAGAGGTTTATGTGTCAGGCAAAGAATTTAAAATTCTATCCTAGATTTAACAAGTTGACAATAAAGACAAGCTAAAACTGGAGAAATATGATCATTCCTGCTGACCAAGCAAGTTTTAGAAATGTGTTTTATATGCAAGCCAAAGGACAGTTAACTTCAAGGTTCCTTACTGTAATACCAGAAGCCAAACTAATGCCACCCAGAGTAATTACATAGCTAGACAATTTTGTCCTGAGTTTTTCAGGCCCAAAGACAACAGCCTCAGTCTTATTTGAATTTGGAAGGAGGAAATTCAGAGTCATCTGGGCCTTTATATCTTTAAGAAATCTTTGTAATCTAACAAACTGATTACAAAGCTTTTTTAATCAGGCTTCATGGATAAGTAAATCTGAGTATCATCTGCATAGCAATGAAAGTTTATACCATGTTGTCTAATGATATTACCTATGGGAAGCATGTATAACATGAAAAGGTTTTGGTCCAAGTACAGAACTCCATGACTTACTGTGGCGTGTGAGGAAGACTCATCATTTATTTTAAGAAACTTAAATCTATCAGATAAATATGACTTAAACCAGCCAAATTCAGTTTCTTTAATCCCAAAAACATGTTCAAGCCTCTGCAGCACAATGTTGTGATCAATGGTGTCGAATGCAGCACTGAGATCTAACAAGATAAGTACAGACAGTACAAGAGTCCTTTATCTGAAGTCATTGGTACCTTTCACCAGTGCAGTCTCTGTGCTATGATGAGCTCTAAATCCTGGCTGAAACTCTTTAATAAGAATAGTTTCTGCTCAAATGGGCTGATAGTTGAGTTGAAACTATTTTCTCAAGAATTTTAGATATATAGGGGAGGTTGGATATAGGTCTATAATTAGCTAGCACTCCTGGATCAAGTCAGTTTTTAAGTAAAGGTTTGAGTACAGCAGTCTTAAAAGACTGAGGTACATATCCTGTCAACAGACATATGTTGATGAGATTCTGTAAAGATGTATTAACTAAAGGAAAACTTCCTTAACAGACTGGTCAACATGGGATCTAAAATTCAAGTTGAATGTTTAGATTAACCTATTATTCTGGTTAACTCAGAGAGCTGTACAGGACAGAAATGGTCCAAACATAAAACAAGGTTCTACAGACATCTCTCTTTTTTTTTTTTTTAACTTGTCCTGTCCAGCATCATAGCAAGCAAAATGATAATCTGGTTGCTGTATCGTGCTGAACAAATTTGCTCTGCCAAGGGGAGGCCTATGGGTAAGGCTCCTCTTGATAATCTGATTCATTTATTTATTTATTTACTTTGAATCACAGAATCTATGTAATCTTGCTGGACCTGATCGGAGGGGACAGAAAAAGATGGGAAATAGCAAAAAGAGCAAAAGGGAAATAAGAAGGGGGACAAAAAGATCACAGACAGAAGGAAACGACCCTTCAATCCACACCATCACCAGACAACAGTCTACAGACATCTCTAACGCTAATCTTGATGAGATACCATTAATAGTGGGAAGGATATCGTGCATTTTCTCTCTAATAGAAACTATTTTCTTTATGAAGAAACCTGAACCACTCCTTTACAAAAAGGAAATAAAATTATGATGTCCCAGAATCTAAACTTTCAAAGCAACATGCAATTAGTTTTCTTTTTGGATGAATCATATAGTATTGACTTTTTTGTGTTTCCTGTCCTTGTTTTATTATACTTAGGGGATTAATAAATCATTAAAAAAACTTTTTAGTTGATATTTTATTTTATTTCATTTTTATGTTTGCTAAATTTGCATAAATCACTGGGTTGTCCATTTTAGATAGCCAAAAAACTACTTAAATTTCCGCTTTGGTCTTCCTCTAAGCCTTGTGCCTGGAAAACTTGTTATTTTATTTCATGTTCATGTGGGAATGTCATCTGACATAACTTACATATGCTTGACTGAATATTTGCCATTTACCAAATGATTCCACAGGGGAAACCCCTGCTAACTTAAATCAAACAGGAGATCCAGATTTGAAGGGTGAAAACAGTGTACATGAAGACAATAAAGTAGCTTATAAACACTTATAAAGCTTATAAAGCTTGATAAACACAAAAAAGCAACAGCTGTTATATTGTAGGTGTTATTTTACACATATGATGTGGGATGTCCAATCACTTTTTCATTTGCCTTGCTTCTACCAGTCATTTCCACATTGTATCCTGTTTATTCTTAGTGCTAATTTCAGAGGATATAGATAAGTAATGTTTCATATAATCACAGTATAACTATAAAGTCAGCCATCTAAAATATGCAAATGAGCAATTAAAAAGCAGTTAGTGTATACTTTTGGCCTGAGTTCTTTGCAATGCTGTCATCCATCCTTGATCTCACAGCATTTTCCACTCTTTTTGTAACTATTGTACTGTACACATGGCATTGGTCTTTTACAGGAAATTAAACAATAAACAACTATGCTCCTTTGTATGTCTCATGATCCCATCTCATCCAGCTGGTCTGACTGCGCATGCAGGTTAGGACATGTGAGCTCCTCCATGCTTTTTAAAGCATGAACCCTTTTAAATCTTCCTCATCTAAATAAACCATATTTGCCAGCTAAAACACTTCTCTCAAATAACAAGATAAAGTCAGACTCTTTGACTTAACAGCACTATATTTCTGGTCCATTTCTCTTCTGTTTTCTCTGTCTGCTTTTCCATCCATATAAGGAATGAGGGCTGCATTATATCCAGATAAATTTGCTGTCTGTGTCTTGGAACGGGTGTCATCAAATGTGTTGAGGCTCTCCTGACTTCAAATATGTGTGATTTCACTAGCAGAGCACAGCTCAGACAAACAGCTTTACTCATCCTTACCTCAGAGTAATGTGATGGAAGTAATTGTAAGTTGTAGCTCTACATCTGAGTGTGTGTCAACTAAAAGCCCACCTGCAGGCCCAAATGTGTGCTTGACTAACACGTTTAAAAGTGCCTGTGTCAGGTTCTCTCCAGCACAGCAGGTCAGTAAATTGAAATCACACACAAGGGTTTTTCTACATGGCTTTTCCTGTTTTCTTTTTCTGACTCAGGAACATTTATTCCTGTAAAGATCTGCTGACTTCTCTTAAGGATCCTTTCCAGACATAAAGTTGTGCTTGTGTTCTTGATTATAAAATTTCATATAAAACAAAAACTGTTCTATAATACATTTTTAAATTAAATATCATAAATGTACCATATTTTACCAAAACAAACAAACAAACAAAAAAAAAAATAAAAAAATAAAAAAAATAGCTATAGTTTACCCACAAGAAATGGTAAGAAAGGCAGGTACCACGGGCCAGCTGAAACTTCTAATTATTTGTTTTCTTTCAAAGACTCTGTGGCCTGAATGAGAATGGAAACAACCAGAAGATATATATTTAGGTTTAGGATTTAGGTTAATGCAGGATGTGGGTTTTTGCCTAAACAGTACCTCACAAGGGTAATTCCTGCTCTGAAATATTTGATAAGAACTGTAGAAAAACATTTATCATGACTACTGTTCACATGGATATAAGATTTGCAAAGGAAACCCTTTCAATAGGCCAGGCTCTACAACTGCATGAACAAGGCCAGGCATGCTTCCAACCCTCAATCCTCCCAAATCAAGAATGAGGAAGATACTTTATTTGCTTATGTAGCAACCCCTTTGCTTCATCTGCAACCTGAACTAAAATCCTATGAAGAAGAAGCTATTGTTCATTGTTCTTTATGTTATTGACAAATACCTTGGGATGATAATAACCACATACCATTCGGAGTGTGTGTCTCTGAAGTTATGAAATGGGGATGAATGATCTGTCACCCAAATACATTTAAACAGCAAGAGTTCGCCTGTGCACATCATTAGAAATAATATCTGTGCTCAATAACATACACAAACAACTTTACGAAATGTTCGAATTATAAAGGAATCCATGAAGCACTGCAAAAGAGCAGTAATTATTATTGCTTTTCCTTTCTTTCTATTGTTTAAATTTAAGCAGAGTACCAAGAATTCAATTACAGGATGCTGAGTGACATTAACTCTGATTCAACACATTCAGCTGCCATGGAGCACGCTCCACTAAAAAGAAAAAAAAGTCAGGTATTTCTGTTAGTCTTAATGTTTTGAGTCAGTTCTCATTAACTTGTCTCAGAAAGCCTGATGACACGACAAAACTCTCAAACCAGCACCTCTTGTCTGCTTTTGCTTACAGATGAAGTCATGTCATACCAGTCATAGGACACACACTAAATCACATCGTGCTTAAACATCATCTCACGGGAGGTAGACAAAATGACATCACATGTCTTGTTGCATCCCCAAGTGCAGTTCTTTCTTTCACAATATAATTTAAAACTGCCCCCTAACAGGCTGGCTGAACAATTTTACACAACTACAGCATCAGTGCCTTTTAGAGACATTTTACTATTAGGGGCCTCAAGGGACTGATGTCTTCACGCTATGCTTCTACTTCTAAAAGATTATGCAACGCAGATGAGCCAGGTTATGTTCAGAAGCTGAGTGGTGGTGTATTGCCTTGGCCTCAAGCTGTTGCAAACTTCACTGAAAAAAAAATCAAGAATGACAGTAAACTTGATTGAGGAAGAATGTAAGTGAATATCCCATGCTTCATTATTACGCTGAAAATAAGTTGAGAATAAGGGTCAATTTCCTATTCATGGGTGAAAGAAGAGAGAAGAAATATGGAAATTTAGACTTGAGGGAGAGCTGAATTGCTTGCAGTGTATGAGTTGAGAGTAAGAGATAAGACTGGTGGAAGAGGGGGTGACTGTTGTGGCTGCGTAAGAGACTGGAATGACGATGAGGTGACAGAGCACCCTCACAGTAGAACCTTTGGTTTCAGTCTATTAGCAATCAGCTGTCACAGCCGGAACAGTGCTAGTTACATTTATAGCAATCAGGGCAAAGTGTGAATACGCTGATACCGGTAAACTCTGTTTATGATTGTGTTTTTATGTCAGCAAGGGATGGAGAAAATAAAGAGCTGCATTAATCAGAAAAATCAATAACAACCTTCTCTGCATGAGAGGTAAAAACAAGTAGTTCCTTAAAGACACACAGTACTAGTGAGAAGTGGCAGTTTGAGATACCAGAGCTCATAGGTAAATGCAACCAAATGACAAGAGAGATGCCATTTGCTTGTCAAATCTTCACTGTCAGGAGAAGCATTGCATGATGAAGTTTTTGCATCGGAGGGGACCGTGTGAATATTAACTAAGAGTGTTGAAAGCTTTTCCTTTGTCTTCTAGAATAGGCTTCAAGAGATATAACTCCACAAAAAAAGTGCAGTTCTGAGCTCAGTGTGTGAGGTTTTGACACACGTCAGCAGAAATGACAGCTCATTATTCAGCTGTGGGAACATGGTCGATTTTTTTCACAACTTAAACAGATTTTTTTTTTCGTGTTTATGCTGAATCATTTTGAAAATGGGGTGAGAGCTAACTGATTAGCAGGTTTGATTTGTCCACAGTATGTGCACTAGCATCACTTACTGATCAGAGCGTAATGATTGCCACTGTAGCAGGGTATCCCTTCCTATTTCGTTTTTCCTAATATAGTTTAGCAACATTGCATGTTTTAAGACAAGACATGGTCTATAAAGGACATCGTCTTGTTGTATTCATACCCCTTTAACTTTCACACGTTTTCTCATTTCACAACCACAAGCTTAAATATATTTTATTGGGGTTTTATGTGACAGACCAACACAAAATGATAGATAATTGTGAAGTGGAAAGACAATTATGCAGGATTTTCATAATGTTTTTCCAAATACAAATCTGAAGCATGTCATGCATTTGTATTCAGCCCCCCACCACTTTGATCCTCAGCATAAAATCCACTAAAATCAACTAAGAACAGAAATTTCATTTGTAAATAGAGTTCACCTGTGTGAGAATTATTCTCAGTATAAATACAGCTGTTCTCTGAAGACTTCAGAGGTTTGTTAGAGAACATCAGTGAACAACCAGCCATAAAGACCAACGGACATCCCCAGACAAGTCAAGGACAAAGTTGGGGAGAAGTTCAAAGCAGGGTGTGGTTATAAAAAAATTACCCAAGCTTTAAACAGCTCACACAGCACTGTTCAATCCAGTCATATGAAAATAGAAAGAACATGGCACAACTGAAAAAAAAAAAAACAAGATGTTTGTCCACCTAAACTAAAGAGCTGCTGAAATCCACAGTTTAGGAAAAAGAATGTGTCCTTGGGACAACTATTAGTCATGTACTCCACAATTCAGGCATTTATAAAAAAAAAAAAAGTCAGTTGTTGAAAAAGAGCCTTTAGAAATTCTGTTTGCAGTGTAGGTGACACAGCAAATGTGGAATAATGTGCTCTGCACAGATAAAACCAAAGCTTTTTAGCCTAAATGCAAAACATCAAGGGCCGACTTCAGAGATAGGGCTTGGAGGACTAGGCCCTTATCTGTACTAGTTAAACCGGGACATTAAAGTCACTTTCCTAATCTTGGTTTAAGGTTGTTTTAGTTTGTCTGAACGTATGGAGTCCTGAATTAACATAAGCTAAGTAAACCTGGCAATAATAAAAACTAAAAATAGAGTCAAAAACAACATGTATTAGTGCTAATCTGAAAAGAAAACAATTACAGAGGTAAAGAGAAGTCATTCAATAAAAAAATATGAAAAGATGTTATTTGAACAAGTTGTGCCAAACTACATAATTATTTAAAAACCATAAAACCACAACAGAGAAATAAAATCGCTTGGAAATTTGCTGTGAATAACACACAAATGTAAAGAAGAAGAAGAAGAAGATGAAATGAAAATAAATTCTGCTAGATGAATTGAATATAAAGTTGGAACAGAGAGCTATGATACAGAAAAGAAACAAAAATGAGACAATTATGATTAACCATCATGATAGATAATGTATAAGTAAAAATAGGTTTATATTGAAATATTCATGAGTCTGTTTCAGTGACTACAAACAAGATTTTAAATGATCCTTGTTTAACTCTTCAGTCACACAGTTTTCATTTTGTATAACAAATAAAATCAAATAGAAAGTCATAAAAAACCAAACACTTCCATATCTGAATGCTGCTCATCAAACTAAAATACTGGATTGTGAAAGCATCTCTGAGTGCAGATCCTTGTTGGTCATTGCTCAAGTAGAGAAAATTAGCTCCTGAGTATTTTCTTTTGCACATAAAAAAGTGGTCTCGAAAAGTTATTTAATCAAAATAAGTTAGTGGAATCCTCCTGTCTGCAAGCAGTCTTTTGGCAGGCCTTTGAAGTAAATGTTGGTCTTCATTCATGCAGTAATTGCAGTAAAGGGTGATTGTATAAAGTATTGGATGGGGGTGTATCTCAAAAGTGTACAATTTACACTTTTGAGATTTTTATTTGTAAGAATTTTAAAAACCATCATTTTCTTTCCACTTCACAATCATGTGGCTTTGAGGTGACAAAATGTGGGTATGAATACTTTTTCAAGACACTGTAAATGTTGTTTTGTATTAGTGGTGACTCTTTTGATGAAATGTAATGCACATGACCTTAAACAATGATGGCTATTTCCTCAAAAGATGCCAGAAAGTTTAACTGTATCAAATTTCTGGCCTAAAATATTGACAGTCAGGAGACTTCAGTTTGAAACTGAAGCTGTATTTTACTAATTTTATACTACATACATTTTGATTTGTGCAATATAAACATTTCTTCTCTTGTCTAAAATGTATTATGATACAATCCATGGTTTTGAGTTGCATGACCAATGTAGTTATTTTCCAATTTTAAAGCATTGGGTTGTTTATGTGTAACATTTGATTTAAGTTGCAAGACGCCATTTTGTTATGGCAAAATGTGTCCAAGCTTGACCAGTCCTGTTTGTGTCTTTTACAAAAAATAAAACATTAGCAGTAACATGCTAGTTATTAACCAAAATTTGGGATCACAATAAGAAAACACTAAAGGTTATGAGTTACACATCAAATGGCTTTTAACTAATACTGGAAGCATTACTTTCACTTTATGGCTTATGTAATTTCATAGCTTTTGTAAGCTTAATACCAGAAATATTTAGTCTACCTGAATAAATGTCTCTCACTCTACATTGTTAGTTGGACGTAAAAAGGCCTGCAGCTGTAGATCCCTGAGTGCATAAGTGATCACACCTTTCCTTCCAGCAGGAAAGCGATGGCTGTCTAAGCACAAGGCTTCCTGTACCCTATATTAACCTAACAGTTCTTTTCCTGCCAGACTGTTTCCTGAGTTAATGAACATCCTACAATGGACATGTGCAGCTGCAAAAACCTCACTTTATTGGTTTCATTCAGAAACACTGCTTGATTTTAATTCTGCCTCTGCCTTTAAATAAATTGACTTTGGCCTCATTTCATCTGTTTACAGATTTAAACTCTGCCTAGGATTAGCTCTGGCTGTTTATCAACAACTCACACACACACCCTTCAGCTTTCTATCTCTCTGTCCCACAGAGTGTGTTGCCTCTGACCAGTGGGTGGAGTGGATTTAGCCTCACTTCCTGCACAACAGGACACAGAGATCAGGGCAAGCTAGATGGGAAGGGCTCAGAGGAGTTGATAGATGTGCTTGTCATGCCCTATTGTCTCTGCTTTCCTTGACAGGTGCAGAGGAGCTTCAAGAAGGTTTAAAGAAAGCACCCTATTTGTTTTACAAAGATTATCAGTATCACATGGGTTTTGCATGAAATTGCTTTGTTTTGTTGAACAGTTAACACAACCAATCACTAAAGCTGAGGAAGTCTGCGTATAGATGTAAACAATCAAGTACTCTCAAATACACCACCCACCCCCCATCCTCAAAAAAAAAAAAAAAGAAAAATAAAAAAAAGAAAAGAAAAAATGTTGTACAGGGCAACATTTCATTGGCTTTGAATACAGCACAAATTTGCTGTGACATCATTTCAATAAAGTTTTGCAAGACTACAACATTTATTTCTATCCGGAGTTGCATTAATTCTTTGCTAAGATGATAATTAGAGAGTTGGACTGCTGTGCAAAGCCTTCTCACGTCCCAAAGATTCTCAGTGGGGTTAAGTCTGAACTTTGGTGGCCAATCAAAGTGTAAAAATGATGTCTCATGCTCCCTGGAGCACCCTTTTACAATTTGAGCCCGCTGAATTTGATTTCACCAAACATTTAAGTGATTGCCAATCACAATCATTCAAGATTTTTTTCTAAACATGTTTTTTCCTGGAAGATGAAGGTTTCCCACTTTCCTTCCAGTTTTTAATAATGCGCTGGACAGTTCTTCACCCAAGTTTAGTAGTTTTAGCAATCTCCTTCAATGTTTTCTTTGCTTCATGCATGCCAATTATTAGACCCTTCTTAGACAGACTAACATCTTTTCCACGACCACAGGATGTGTCTTCCCACATGGTTGTTTAAGAAACAAGAAGCTACTAACTGCATGAGTTATGGTTAAATAATTTGTTGCCAGCTAAAACATAACTACCACACAGTAATTTTCTGATACTTGTGTTTAAATAAGTCTAGGCGGTGACTGTTTTGCAACCTGGTTGCTTTTTCTTTGGCAGGTAGTGTACTTCTATATACCGGAGTCATAAGTGAATTTGCGTTTGCAATCAACTGAAATGTCCACATACAGCAAAAAAATAATAAATAAATCATTATTTTAGTGAGCTGTTATTAAATTCATATATGAATAATGTCACTGACATTATGGCTTTTAAATCCACCCACTCAGTCGCACTCTTGAGACCTGTTCCAATATATCATGAGCTACCTGGTTGTTTTTTTACATAATAGTTACACATGCAAAGCTCAGTGTTTGTTCCTGTGTTGTAAAAGGATCAGGTGACTAAGCTTTAATCTTAAGCTACAGATACAGAACATGTCCACACATGTCTGGTACACCATACAATAAAGAAAGCCAGAATGAATTAAAGCAAGAATCAACTCCTAAACTGTGTCCTTTGCACTGGGTCTGGGCGATACTGCAAATTATGGTATTGATCCTATACCAAGTAAATCCAGGACAAGTATTGCCAGTACTGATACAAGACTGATACAGAATTTTTTTTTCTTCAAATTTCACAATCATTTAAGGAATTTGCCTTTAATAGACCCTTTTTGTAATTCCTGCAAACGTCTTCTGCCGGTCAGAAAGCTAAGCAGTCAATTGAAATATGCAGTGGCCTGTCTTTACCGAGGAAATTATAGTGATTCCAGACAGTTATTGTGTATTTGACTGTTAAAATTGTTAAGGCAAGAAGGCAGGCAAACAGGGACTGTGTGTTTACCAGTTTCCTATGAAAAAACACCAGTCTGGACTTGTATGATCAGCTGGGAAAAATTGCCCTGCAACCAGTTTTTCAGTGCTGACCTTTTTTTAGTTAGTTTTTTTTTTTTTTTTTTTATTATGTTTTTGCAGTGTTGACTTAGTCTATTTAGTATAGTTTTCACAGCGATGGACTCATGTTGGGCCCTGCGATGGACTGGCAACCTGCCTGTGTACCTGCCTCTCACCTGCTAATTGCTGGGATAGGCTCCAGCTTCCCAGTGACCCTGAATTGGACTAAGCGGTACAGAAAATGGATGGATGGACTCACCTTGCCTCCTATTCAGGCGGCTTTCTCTCAACTTCAATGTCCACGTCTTTAGTGACATCACATGGACAAACAGAGACTAAGTCAGGACTGCTAATTGCACAAATCCAGGCTGTTCGCTGGTGTTTCTTCTGGTAAAAACGCATTTCTCATTTGACTTCTCAATGATTTGAACAGTTAAATACACAATAACTGTCCAGAATCCCTATAATTTACTCGGTAAAGACAGACCTACTGTATATTTCTTTTGACTTCTTGGAATTCTGGCCCGCAGAAACAGTTACGAGCATGCGCGAGTGACATATGCATAAATTAAGAAAATCATCCATTCTTGATCATGATCATAATAAAACGGTACAAAAGTTATTTTCCAATAAAGCATTTTTATTAACAAATGGAATGACTGAACTGATAAAATTTTATTTAAGCTTCTGTTTGTAAACAATATAAAATAACATCAACAATGTAATAAAATAAAATTACTGTTATTTTCTTTTATCAGACACAATTGTTTGACAAAAATCAAGTCAACAGTGCAAATTAACTTTAAAAAAAAAGGAAAAACTATTGGTTGGCTCTCATTCTTTGGCTTTTCGCCCCCAAAGCCTTCTGCAATAAAAATATCAATCTCATCATGCTGGTATCGAACAATACAGATACTAACCTTAGTATCGATACTATCGATATTTGGATTGATCCGCCCAGCCCTACTTTGCACACACAACTCCTATAATTAAACAGTTAAGATAAGTAGAAGCATTTTTTTCTTTTCACATTTCTTTTTGGTGAAGCCAACATTTCATAGGCCTCCCTGTGGCTTCATTTGATAACAAACAGCTTATTCATACCAGTCATTAGTTGCTCAATAGTTTTTTAACAATACTGAAGCTGACACAACTGTATGCAGCAGGCGATAAAGTGAGAATTAATGTGAGGTTGCATTATAATTTTCTCTTAATGATTTAGCTCGGTGAAGTGTCTAGTTATCCACTTCTGTACTTCTTAAAAGCTTTACCCTCTAACCCCCAACAGCATCAGTATTGCAGCACTGTGTATTTAGCAAGATGGAAGTGTTGTGTTCACCTCATGCTTTATGCAGAAGACAGTTCAAAGTGATATGTCCTCCACTGTCAGTGAACTCTCACAGGTCCACAGCTTGAAATGACTTTGTCAGGGTGGTCATGTCTCAACCCATTTCTACTTGAGCAGATTTACTAGAAAGACAGAATTACAGAAAAAAAGGAAGGCTATGGCTTATTGATTGGTTTGTGAGCTTTGCCAAATGAGTACATGTAAAAAAAAAAAAAAAAAAAAAAAAAACATTCACATTACATAGTGGGCAGAGGCCAGTATAATTCTGCTAGTGACATATTTGTTCATTGTCTGTGCCCAGTTTTGTTTGTGTAATTTGAATCGAAGAGGAATCACTGGAAGAAAAGAACTTGTACCTCAATACGACCTTTATGGTTCATAAAATGGTAATAAAACTTGTGTAAATGGTCTGTACTTATATAACGCTTTTACCCAAAGCATTTTACATATATGTTACATTCACCCATTCATACACTGATGGTGGAAGCTGCCATGCAAGGCACTCAACCACGACCAGCAATTAGGGGTTCGGTGTTTTGCTCAGGGACACCTTGACATGAGCCGGATGGCCGAGGACCGAACCAGCCACCCTTGGGCTACAGGACGACTACTCTACCCACTGAGCCATGCCGCACCACTTGAACCTGATAACAAAGCACTCAGGGCAGGAAAAAGTTGACACCCAAAGCAATAAACATTACTTCATTGCACTTATTTCGTTAAAGTAGCATAGGAAGATTGATTGGAAAAACTGGATGGGGGTATGTGACCAGTCTGACAAAGGTTGGCATCGTTTTGGTAAGGTTACGCAAGGTCACAACATTTATTTCCATCCAGAGTTTAATCTTTTGGCCGATCTTGATGAATTTAAGCTTGTACAGTATAAAAGGAGTAAAATCAACAAACATAAAAAGGATGGTTTTGTTTTTTTTCTAAATACATTTTTACTTGCAGTGTCCTCAAAAACATTTGTTCCAGAGCTGCATTGTCTATAGACCTCATTCATTTGGTTCACATCACATTCAGTGGCTCAGGTGGTAGTGTGGGTTGTCCACTGATTGGGTTGGCGATTTGAATCCCCCTCCTGCTAATCTTTGGTTGCGTACTTGGGTAAGAGAAGTCACCGTCCTTCCATCCAGTTGGCAAGTATATGTCGGCACATATGTATATAAATGTGGTGTATGAATGTTCGATGGCCGTTCATGCAGATTGGCTGCTATGCTTCCGTCAGTCTGCCCCAAGGCAACTGTAGCTACTCATGTAGCGTACCATCAGCAAGTATGAATGAGGAGTGAATGAATAATTGATAAAAATGTAAAGTATTTAGTAACTTAGAAAGTGCTATATAAATGTGATACATTATTATTATTATTATTATTATTATTATTATTATTATTATTACAAAAGATTATTATTCACAAAGGAATGCAGAAGTTTAAAACAAAGGAAATGATCTCAGTTGGTACACAGTGTATGTGTATACAAAATACTGTAACATTAGGAGCTATAGCAGCTACTGTAGCTTATGTAAAGCAAAGCATATATACCTTGAAAAAAGCTTGATATGACCACTAAAAAAGGGGAATATGAAGTTACTGTAATGCCATGCTATGTTTTGGGTAAACTGTTTTGTTTACATTTATACTCAGATTTAACATGTAGTTTCTTAGGTGCTGGAAATTGAGTACACACTGAGGACAATTTCAACCAAGTTGAACCAAGAATAACAAAGGAATGGTGGCAGGTACAGATGAAAGAAAAACATTTCTGAGAAAACAACACTTCATTCTCAATAACACTTCAATCTCAACATGCACTCTGACATGACACACATTCATCTTTGCTATACATTGTGAATCTTATGCATTTACTTGTTTGTTTATTTCCTGTTCAGTTGTAGATTTCAACCAGGTTAGGTTAACACAGTGACTGTGTTAGTGACTTACTATTCCCCACAGCCCAGCGATCAAGGGAACACTGGGCTGTCTCATAGTTACATTTTTACAGTGTAATGGCTTCGAAGTTGTAAGATGGCAAAATGTCTGGTCAGATAACACTCATGCTCATGGTTGTTATGCTCCAGTCTGCAGGTTAATGCCTCCAGCATTAAGAGCTGTCTAAAGGTGTTTTTCTATAGTTTCTGCAAAAAAGTATGAAAAAACTGTGACTGCACTGGTTTTCATATTACACATTGCAAAGTTGTAGTGTTTAAAAGCAGCTGGTAAAAGAGTTTGATTTTTTTCTATAGCTTTACCTACATTGCTGCCCATGAATGCACCCTGGTTAAATTATATTTTGGAGTTCAATGAGTAGGTGTGAAAAGGTTGTTTTAACTCTACTACAGAAACTGATGAGTAATTCTAAGAATGTAGCTATTAGTACTGGAATTTTTTTAACCTGTGCAGATTTGGGCAATGAAAGCAAACTAATATATGTATTAAACATGAGAATGTTAAACATCAGGTTGCTGAAATGATGGCTGTAACACTGTAACAATAGCAAGACAGTATCAATGTTTTGCTCCAGTAACAAAAAATGGTTAGTTAAAGAAAGATAGAAAACAAGATAAGCGAAACCTTAGTCACTTTTTAATATCAGTGTCACTGATAGGGAAAGCTGTTCTGCTAGAATAAGAAGATGGCTATTTAACATAGATGAGCATTTACAGGCCACAGGCTTCAGATCTTTTGAAGTCCTCATGTTATGTGGAAAACTCTCATATCTTATAATATAAATTTTGTGCTTCATCCCATCATGGAAAATTTATTAGATTTATTAAAACTGAACTTACCTTTCCTTATTCAGTAAAACAATATGAGTTTCTTTATGTGCATGCTTTTAAATTAAGTTGGCATTGTGGCCAGAAGTTATATTAGTGACTCCCTTTACTTGGCATATGAAAAATAATTGGTTCCATTGTGTCAGTCTTAACTAAAGTGAAAATCTTAGCCACATGTAAAGCTATAGGATTTATACTGTCTTTCATCAGTTAGACATAAGATTTCCTCATATGATAAACCTCAGATTTCTTGCTCACAACACAGAACGTCCTGTTAGGTGACCCCATCAACTACAAGCTTCTTGCAGTATGGCAACGGGGCAAACATGGTACTAGTGGGCCATCCAAGGACTATTCAATTAAGTTAGCACTTCATTTCTGACTCACAGAGGTTCCATAGCAATAAGAAATGAAATGAAATAAGACATGAGATGAAGCCAAAATAATTTATAATATGATTTGAAAAAATAAATTATATATTATATTCTTCTCAGTGTTTTCTGAACCTGGATGAGTATGGAGAGTTCCTCCTTAAACTAGATAAAGCCTAGATGACATTGTTCTCTGACTCATCCAGCTCATAAAATAGCATGGCAGATATCTTAAAAGTGCCTCATAAGGAGAAACACAAGACAGCACAAGCAGTTGACTGGTGCTGTGCCGGCTTGGATCCTCAGTGTAGTGCACTGTTAGTCACCATGCACCTTAGTATATTACACTTCATGAAGCTACACTAGGCATGAGCTTTACAATGTAGATAATATTCTAACCCATGACGTCTTGCACTGTCAGAACACACATAAACTTCAAACATTATGCTTTTTTACTTTATTTAATGCAAGCCAGTAGCAGGAAAATGTTTCCAATGTGTATTTTAGCTTTTATATGCATAAGATTATTCAGCATGTTCCTTACAAACCATCATTCAAACCCCCAAAGGAGGCCATATGAAGGAGAGGAGAAAGGGCCGATGGTGGAGAAAGGTTAGAAGGATAAATAGACGAGGAATGAGGCTGGCTGGCTGGCTGACTGGCTGGCTGTATGGATGGATGGATGGATGAACAGATGGATGAACAGATGGATGGATGGATGGATGGATGGACAGGGAGGGTGGGGTCAAGAGAACAAAACAAATACTGCTGGGTGAGCGGGTTATCCAGGTGATTAGATACGTGTCAAGTTATGTCACTTATGTCAAGTTAGTTATAGTGTGCTACATACCCAACTTATTGACATGTTGCCTGGCCTCATAAAATAGAAACAAGTAAAATGCTAAGCCATGATATGTCCATCCTTCCTTCCTTCCTTCCTTCCATCCATCCTTTCATTCATCCATTAATACATCCATCCATCCATATAGGATATATTGTGAAGCGTGACGCAGTAGAGACTGCCGCATCTCTAATATTATTGTTTTTCTCTCAGTGACTGAAACAGTCTTCGAACTTCTTTTTTCTTGAATCGGCCCAGAAGTGAGAAACAGCATCTTCTGCTTCACTGAAATGCCTTCACCACTGCCATCTTAGTTACTAAGATACAGCAGGTATTCAGTGAAAGAAACAGTGCAGCTCAAATCCCAAGAATTCACTGTTTATATCAAATTTTGAGAATACTTAAAGGGAAATTCATGTGATTATCACAGAGAAATACATGCTGGTGGACTTATGTACTCACATGACACACATAGTTCTTTTTTCTATTGAATATAAGATTAATCTAAAGACATATTGTTATTGACTATGTTGTGGTTTCATAGTGATGAACAAAATCTATTGTTGTGATTTATTTCTATTTTTCCCTTTTTATTTATTTTTTTGCTTTGTCATGCTGTGTCGTGTCGTGCTGTTGAATACTGTGTTTGGTACTATGCTGTGTCGTGATGTCTTGGGTCTATGTTGTCCTGAAGGACTTATCAAGGCAAACGAGACAGGCTGCATTACTGCTCTAATGAAATCTGTCAGCGCAGAGTGCACTCAGGGACAGCTAGCAGTGCAGTGGCACTACTTATCACCCCATAGAAGGATATACTGTGAGGAGGGAGTAAGAGGACAGGATGAAAAACAAAAAAGGTAGATTATATGGGAGATGTTGCATGTGTGTCTGTTTGAGCAATTAAAGACTAATGAAACATTCTGGGATGTACCAAGCACCAGTGGCTTCAATCCAGAGGAGGAGACAGCCACAGGCTCATTGCATAGACTGACCAAGACTGAACAGAATACTAATGTGAACAGGAGGCACAGAAAAAAAGAGTAGGGGAAGAGTGATGAAGCCGGTGGAGAGGGGGAAAGAGGAAGTTAAAATGAGAGGGAAAACACAAGGCAAGCATACTTGATACTCCTCCATCTCTCACTGATTCAGTGATATGAGTGAGTAGCAGCTGTTCTATTCATGCAAAGAAAATAAGTGTTGTGTTTATTTTCGATTAAATAGAGAGAAATAGCTTCAGTAATGTATGTATATACTGATACGCTAATGAGCAATGTAGCATGAACATTTTGTGTTGTGGCTGGCATGAAACAAATTGAGAACTGAGGTGTATTTATTCACCCTGATATCCATTGCTCCAAAACAACCCCAGGAGCTTGACCCAATATGAGAGATTGGTTTGAGGCATCCCCAGTTCTGAGTACTTAACAAAAATCCTGACATAGATGACTCAGTTTGATTTGTTCTTTTATAAAAGTTGTCATAGCAGATGAAACATTGTTTGCATCTGATGAATATCTGAGAATGAATAGCAGCAGAAATTTAAAGAGAGCATGACTATGAAACAGTGAGAACAAAAGAAGACAGAAGACATTGCCGGGGCAATGCTGCTGAATACAAATCCATATGCTATCTCTCTTTTCCTTCCACCATGCTTATCCCATTTTCCATTTTTGCACACTGTAAAGATCCATTTATGCTCCTTTACTCATATAAATAGTGTTATGCCTGAAGGAGTTCATATTTTGGGTGAACATGAACTGAACGTAGTGTATTTTTGCTTGATGAATGTTATTGTGAGTGCCCATTTTGGCGTTTGTAAACGGCGTTCTCTCACAGTTGAACTTTGTTCAAGAGAGTGCCAGATTTCTATGGAGCCTTCCAAGCAAAATCCCAGCTAAAACACATCGTAAACATGACTTAATATACAGGTGAAAAACATCCATTCTGGCAACACCAGCCACCACAGAGCCACACAGCGCTTGCGTCATCAAATTGCAAAATATGAAGGCAGCCACACCACCTCTGCATCAATGATCACTACATCTTTGTATGATCACTTAAAATAATTTTTGAAAAGGTCAGTGATGATCCAGGAGGGAGAAATCTTGCACTTTTGTATAAATTTTGCCCGCAGAGTGTCAGTTAGCAACTCCGGACATCAACAATGTCAACAGCAAACCTGAAGTGGCATATTGAAATAAAGCACCCGGCTAGCCTTCCATAATATGTGAACTAAATGTTATTAAAAACAGTCTAAAGACTTGACAAGGGCGTACTCAAGCAGATCTTCTATCACCCAAAACTACATAATGGCGTTAATCACCCATTTGCAGCTGAAAAACTTTTTGCAATATATTGTCTGAGACCCGCAGCCTTTGAGGAAAGAGGAACCCTCAGCTTTCATAAACTTGTCAAATGCAAGACATATGGTCTTGCATGTAATTTTTGTTTTGTTTTTTACTTATTCATTTGAGCTGAATATTGTACTTTTACGACCCAAGTCCTAGAACTTTTCTTTGAACAAACAAGTCAGAGTTATTTAATGAAAAGATAAATAATGCTTAAATGTTTTACACATTAAATATTGCACTTTGAGGTAAATCCTTTGTTTCCTACCTCAGCATGGTTTCTACCTCAAATAGATTAATAATTCCCCAGTAAAAAAAACTAGACCATTCAAGCAAGTTTTTTTCTAATGTTTTTATACTGCATTAGTGAAAGCTGCAGCTGGCTACGAGCATGGACTGAATGGGTGTCAACAATAGGAAAATGCTAGTATTCTGAGGGTAATAGTTCGCAGTGACATATTGGGAAAAAAGAACTATGAACTAGTTCATTTTTAGAACTGTGAACTCAGTTCAAAATTTTGAATTATGAACTATGAACTGATCTATTTCATCTTAAAATGTGTGAACTGAACTTTGAACTAGATCATGTAGAAATTGAACTTTCCAAACACTGCGTAAATAGAGACGTACGTTTCAAATGTCATACGTTGCCATCGTCATACTTCCATACATCTTTTACGTTGCCATGTTTGTTAAGTCAATTCCTCTACTAGTGGGCAGTGCTTAATTAAGAGTTCCCTCCTGCAATCTGACATCATTTTCAGACACTGGTCAGGGGCAGTAATGCATCATTTATACAGTTATATCCAACTACCTAACACACCCTAAACACTGCATAGCCTTTTTGTTGAATTGCTCACGCAGTTTCTACACTTGTCCTGTCTTCGTTCTTCTTCTGCGGTTTTTTTTCTTCCTTTTCCTTTTCTTCTCTGGTTTGCTGTTTCCCCTGGTCGCATCTGCTCAGCACTGCCCCTGCTAAGCTCCATGAAAACTGACCAAATTACTTGCGTAACCAACACAGGAGTTGAAACTGTCCGTCCGTCTGCGTATCCGTCTTCTGCATCGAGTATAAATCGGCCTTAATGCTGTGTGAGACTGCTGAATGTCTTCTTGTGTGAGCTCTGGACTTACTAACTCATTGCTTATGATTATTCACCACAAGTAGCAAATTTTATTTTACCATGTGATATCCTTCACATGCAGTATACAAAGGACTTTGCTTTGAAAAATCTCAGCACTATTTGGTTAAGTATAATTTGTGAGTTGCTTTGTTAGTTCTTTCTGCCTTTTTAAACAGATGCATGAACAGTGCCTTAAAGACTATCATAGTTTGTCCTGTGGTTTACAATTTTGTAATGGTAAAGCCAGACCAAATCAAGGAGGAGTTGTACAGTTATAAAAGTTGCTGTACTGGCAGTTGTAAAATCAATAGTACAAACCCAATGGTCTTGTACCGTATTTTCTTTGGTGAAATTCTAGCAGTCACAATAACACTAATAGTTGTAAATTGTCAATGTATTATTTACAAAAGTCTTAAACCAAAGCTGCTGGTATTTTACTGTTAATCTTCACATCACAATAAAATACCATAACATATCTTACAGTCACTGTGTTATTATAATTAGAAAAAATTAATTTGGTGTAAAGTATATGATGAGAAAACTCATTTTGGCCACTTGTATTCGCGATCTTGTGACCATAGGTGAGGGTAGGACTGTAGATCAACCGGTAAATCAAGAGCTTTGCCTTTTGGCTCAGCTTCTTCTTCACCCCGACAGACTGATGCAGAGTCAGTATCACTGCAGATGTTGCACCAATCCACCTGTCGATCTCCTGATCCATCCTTCCCTCGCTTGTGAACAAAACCCTGAGATACGTGCCGACCCTCAGAAGGCATTCCACCCTTTTCCGGCTGAGGACCATGGTCTTGGAGGTGCTGATTCTCATCCTAGCTGCTTCACACTCAGCTACGAATTGCTCCATTGAGACCTGAAGATCACGGCCTGATGAAACCAACAGAACCACATCATCTGCAAAGAGCAGAGACCCAATCCTGAGGCCACCAAACCGGATCCCCTCAACACCTCAGCCTGTGCCTAGAAATTCTGTCCATAAAAGTTATGAACCCCCTTGTATGAGCTGTCTGGTCCCTGTACAACCGGTGTCAGAGCTTGGTCCGCATTGCCCACAGTAAATCAGAATTGTTTCTGCTGAGGGTTGGACTCTGACCAAGGCTGTATAGACAGTATATATACAGTCTATACAGAAGCTTGGTGATCCGGGAGGGGCTCAGAGTAAAGTCGTTGCTCCTCCACATCGAGTGGAGCCAGATGAGGTGGCTCGGGCATCTGGTCAGGATGCCTCCTGGACGCCTACCTGGAGAGGTGTTCTGGGCAGTCCCACCAGAGCGTGTCCTGGGGAAGACCCAGGACATGCTGGACAGACTACATCTCTCAACAGGCCTAGGGACGCAGAATCCCCCCAGATGAGCTGGTGAATGAGACCGGGAAGAGGGAAGTCTGGGTTTCCCTGCTTAGGCGGCTGCCCCGCGACCCCACTCCAGATAAGCGGTAGACAATGGATGGATGGATGGTACAGTATATTTACATTTTTAATGCAAATTGTTCTAAGTTTACTTTTCTTTCTAATTTACCATACAAAGTTATTACAATCAGAAATAACAAACTGTGAAATTTACAATGAGAAAGTAAGGTGTTTATATAACATTGTAACTGTATTGTTTACAGTCAAATGATGGCAGCCACAGTTTGCAGTATTTTACCAAATATTTTGAATTTGCAATAAAATACTGTAATATATCTTACAGTCTCATTGTGTTTTTATGATTAAAACCTGTAATTGGACTGACAGTAGCCTATGTCTGTTGCTTTAATGATAAATTATCTTTATATTTACTTTTCTCTCCTTTATTTTTTATCACAATTAACTATAAAAAATGTTTTTACAATTATAAAAAAAACAGTAGCGAACTGTGAAATTTACAGTTCCCCCCCAAAATATACTGTAATGTGTAATATGTTGTTACTGTATTATTTACAGTCAAAATTCTGGCAGCATTACACCGTAAATTAAACTGATTTTTTTTCACAGTGTACAGATGACCACTGAATGATATCCAAGTTTACAATTCAATAACAGAACAAAGTAATAGATTTTTCAAGTCATTTTTTTCTGACGTTATATGAAATCAATGCTGTCTGCTCACAACCCCACAAGGACAGTAGCATGCCATTCATTCATGTAAACACTGATCACTGCAGTGTAAAGTAGCTGAGCTGCATTCACTGAATGCCAAACTAGATGGTTTCTGTTGTTGATTCATTCCATTATCACCACACTCATGCCAGGTTTTTATGACATGACATTTTCATATTACTGTGTGAGGTACTTTTTTTTTTCTTCTTTTAGTTGAATTTATATTGCTGCCTTGACATTTTATGCCCTTATACCAAAAGCAACTGCTAATTTTTCATTAAAATATCTGTGATTTGAATTTATACTGCTGACTCCACCTTTAATTTTTGCTTTTTGGCCTTCATCTGAGTTGCTTCCTCTTTATGATTCTTTCCTCCTCAGGTGAGACTGCTTATGGCACATGTTGTGTCTCACACACACTCACATATGCACACACAGACCTTCCTTTGTTTTGGTTTTCCCCGAAGTCCAGCTGAGGATTTGAAATTCAAATTTATATCTCCAACTTTAGGTGTGCTTGAATTATAAGGGTTAATCACCTTTTTTTTAAAGCTAGCATGATCTTAATTGTGTTTGTTCACAAAATCAGAACAATCCTGTTTATGTTTGTTCAGAGACAGTAGAAACACAAACATCAAGATATGCTACAGGGCATGGCCTCATTATCGGACAAAAGGTCCCTGGACAAATAGAGCCTACTCCCCCATACAAACATTTTAAAGTACTTTGCTCATTACTGTGTGCCAGGTGTGTGTGTGTGTGTGTGTTTGTGTGTGTGTGTGTGTGTGTGTGTGTGTGTGTGTGTGTGTGTGTGTGTGTGTGTGTGTGTGTGTTTGTGTGTGTGTGTGTGTGTGTGTGTGTGTGTGTGTGTGTGTGTGTGTGTGTCCATCCATCCATCCATCCATCTATCCATCCATCCATCCATTCATTCATTCATTTTCTATACCTCTTATTACAATACAGGTTATGGGAGACTGGAGCCTATCCCAGCTGCTACTAGGTGAGAGGCATGGTACATCCTGGACAGGTCACCAGTCCATACCAGGACTGTTTGATAATGACCTGTTTATTTTTGTCATAACACTACAACGTTAGAGACTGCATTTATCAGCATCAAGATTTCATTAATCAGCTCCTTCAATGAAATTCATAATGCACAATAGCTGCTAATAACTCCACTTATCAAACTATATTTATAATGTGTATATTGTAATGGGCTGCTGTGGTTAGCACCAAAGCCGAAGTTTGAGCGTTGGCTGGGAGGAGTTTGAACCAGACCTTTCTGTGTGGAGTTTACATGTTCTCCTCATTTATGTCTGGCTTCCTTCTGGGTACTCCAGCATCATCCGAGCATCCAAAAACATGTACGAGAGGTAATGCAGGCAGCATCAAAGCTTGTCAGCAGAGCCAAACTATAATACAAATTAGTTTTTTTTATAAGACTTTCTTTTGCATCTATAAATAGCACAAATTCTTCCAAATGGACATTGTAGTATTTAAAGTCCTATGGCTACATCATCTACAATTATTTAGTGTAACAACTCTGCTTATTTGAGAGAACCAGACACCCTGTAACCTGTGATTTCCACCTTTGTTAACAGAGCAGCAGAAATATAAACACGGATAACATGACATAGACAACAATAAATATAAAATAAATAATAATATAATCAGTGTTATTTCCTCCTGTGTTAATGCTGTTGTATGTGAGTGTTTACATACTTGTCCAAACCCTAAATTCATCTTGAGGGTTAAGCTCAAATTAAGATGCTGACAATTAATGTCAGCTCCACTGTTGCTTCAGTCCTTTCAGCAACACAAACAAACTGGCCTAGACACTTTGTCAAGAATCATCATGTCTTACCAACAAGCAACACTAGCCACCCTTGGCCCATGTGGCCATTACTGAACACATTTGGTTGACATACACACACTCACACACATGAACACAGTGGCATTCACACATGCCCAAGCACAGTGCTAATTCACAGATGTAGACTACACACACATTCACAGTATCTCCCTGCTTTCTCAGTCTTTCTCCTCCTCTAAGATGCAAGCATATAAAGCATAGATTGATGATGCTGGCATTTTTATTCACCTATATTTTAAGGGCAAATTTTAAAATAGTCTTATGGTTTAATTAAACAGGAAATAGATTTTTCAAAGCCAAAATTCAGTCACACACTTGAATTCTTTTGCATGTAACACAGACACACAGTACCAGTAACTCCAACTCCTTTGCCCTTGCTCTCTGCTCTTTCCCTCTCATCCTGAAGGACTAACATGTAATTACAGATAGTTAAGCTCCCAGAACTCTCTCTGATGCTTTAGAGAGCTTTAGAAGATTGTGCTGCTCTTTCTAGTCTGCCGTCTGTCCACTAAAGGTCACACACTGTGTTCTCTGTCTTCTCTTTCCTTTAAATTTTCTGTCCTGTGCACAGCTCTCCACTGAGCACTTTCTGCCTAGTAGCAAAAATAAAGACTGACCTTTTGTCATCTGTAAAATCAGGTGCCATATTTTTCCTGAAGTGGCATTGTTGCAGTACAAATGCTAAAGATTTTTTCTCTTTCTCTTACATCATGTAGAGCACACTTGCTGTCTGCCAACAAGATGTGATTGACAGATCACTAATACTCAATTGAACCAGGTGTTTTCTGATGTGGTGACCGTTTTTTCCACTAACCACAAAGTTCAGGCCCCCTTGAGTTGGCTAGTCCATTACACTTCACATTTTAATGAGGACAAATGTAGCTTTGTAAACATAGGTAAGAGCCGCATGTTCCCTTGAGGTTACGGATGGGGCTTTCTCTCTTGAGTGCATGAGTAAACAGATTTAGAAGCAGGTCTGAATAAAGAGGGCTTCATCAGGCACAGGAAGAGACAAATATTTACATACAAGCTGAATCATTAGTAAAAGAAATATATTTTCTGTAGTATGGTAAAATTATATTCCTGTGTGTAATGGGTTTTGGGAATATATAATACCAATTTTCAAGTCTTGTCATGCTTTGACTGTAAGGCATTATTTCAGCAAACGCTCTGCCTTTTGCATGCTGAAATCACTGAGAGTTGGACTCAGCATGCTAGACAGAGGCGCCTGAAAAGATGATGCAACTTATGTAAGATTTTTGCAATGGTTTAAGGGAATCTGTGTATGCTTCATTTTAATTCTATGACTCAAAAATGTATTTTGTCCATTCATGCTGCTTCTTCAGTCATCAAAGGTTTATTTTCACCGTTGGAATAATGCAATCTTGCACGCTGTGAAAAACATGAAAATCTCAGTGGTTACAACTTTCAAACCATGAGTAAGAATGATAGACTTAAAAGAATATTAAAAATAATAGACAAAGTGACAATGAAAATAGCTATTGTACTGTGGTGGGAGGTGTAATGTTCTTGGACACCAAGAACATTACACCCCCTCTCTCTCCCTGATTTTCTCTGATCCCTATCCATACTTATCCCTGATGACTCAGAATGCACCAGACACTCAATGAGATCCTGAAGGATAATAACAGGAACAATGACTGTTAATGAGCTTTACCTCAGCTGACAATAAATGTGAAATGTACTTTATAACTGGAGATACCAATGTGATAAACTCAAATAAACATCTGGAAACACTCGCTGTTGTCACTGTTTTATATGAATTTATTTACTATGATTTCATCATTTTTTTTTATAACATGTTATTTTATAACATGCATAAACAGTAATTCTGTCAGACAGCTCATTTAAGTCAATAGAATCATGCAACCCTGTCAAACCTCTTTGTAGAGAAATAGCCCCGAGTTAGATGCTAACAAAAATACATGCTTGTGTGCAGCTCATAAATTGAAGCAAAAGCTTTTCTTTTCATATTCTTGGAAGATTAGCAAATGTTACTTGCTAGCAAAAAGCAATTTCAGATAAAAAAGAAAACAATCATTAATCCACCAGATATAGAAAAAGAAGAATCAGTCAGAAGCCTGCCCTAGATGAAGTGTCTCTGTTGTACCAAGAAGGATCATGCACTTAGCCATTTAGCATATTTCTCTTAGAACTTTTGACAGGCTAAATTGCAATATCTAATTCATATTAATTGCTAGCTAACATAGCAAGGTTTGTTTGACAAATTTAAATTCAGTATTTTAAACATTAACAGGAAATTCATTTTCTTGTACACAAAACTAATTAAATAATCATGTAATTCTCTACACATATGGAAAAATCTTTAATGAAGTACTTGAACAGATATTTCATATATAAATGTAATTTAACTATGAGCAAGCTCCAGGAAAATGTTATCAAACTCCTCGCTTTAAGTGGACTGGAAATGATAATTTCCACTCATTTAATTCTTAATCTTTGCCCCCATCACAACTCCAACTCGAAAGCTATTAACATTATAAAATAAGAAACAACTTCCTCTTCTCTACATCCCCAGGGACAACAGGGAATATATTGAGGAAAGTGTCTTCTGATTAGTTTACTTGCCAAGTAGGTGGAGAAAGGCAATGAAGTTGACTTGTGAACATGTACTGTAGGTGTGGGAAATTACTGGAAGTTGTAAACAAACAAAATACAAACATGTTGCTTTTGAACACAACATCATATTCAGCCATAGTCATTTCTGCTGTTGACTGCCCTCATTTGGCTCCATCCAGTTGAATGGTAGCTAGTGGTTATGACAACATATTCTCATTACCTGTTTGTAGAATATTGATATGTATTTCCAGCAGCACAAGAGATAAGTGTGTAAACTAAGGATAGTATGCATTCACTTGACAAAGTTTATGAGAAAACAATCAAATGCAAACATAATGCAGAATTCATCCAGCATCATCTCACCAACCATCTACACGGTTGTAATGTCTGTTATGAAATCACCAGATTGTTTTAAAAGATAATAAAAGTGATGGATGTGACTAAAAGCAAAACTTTTTTAATCTTTTAGGTGTACGTCTTTGTGTAGCAGTGATAAAAGTCAATGTAGGATCACCCAACAACTGTTGAAAACATGTATATATATAACATTGACTGTTTCTTTGCAAGTTTTTCTTCACTTATTTTTTTTACATTGTATATTAATTTTACTTGGAATAATCAGTTCAATATTTCAGTGCCCCTGCCTGGCCCCACATTAAAACTTTTTTACATCTAAGCCTGCATAGCGGAAGTGTAACTTCTTTTTACCACCTCTCAACTACTTTTTCTTTTACATTTGATTATCACTTTAGTTGCAATAAAGTTTAATACATTTTTTAAGGTCTTGATTTTATATAATATTGAAGTATATTACACATACCACATAAAATCAAGACCTTAAAAAATGTATATCTCATTTGTGCCATCCTTTTCCTGGTCAGTGCCCTTGGTTGGGCCACCTTCAAAACGTTTCTAGACCCTTCCTTGGATATCTGAAGTATAAATCCTTTCTACCACCTGCCAGCTATTTTGTTAGTGAAGAGTCCTGCCTGGATTTGTATTTTAGAACCTTTATAATACATCTCATCACATTCATGGTCCCTAAGTGATCAGCCTTGTGTCTGCACATCTGCACAGCACCAGTCATTTAGAGAAGACACTCTCTTGCTTCCTTTTGCTGTTTCATTCTCACTAGATATCTGAACATGATCTATCTTCATAGATGTGTGCATGGTTCTCTAATTGCTGGTAGATTTTACAGCTGTGTAACTAGCAAACCTCATTAATACTGACAAGTTATATGAAACAAATTTAAACAATGTTTAATTGCTATAGGTTTATGTATTAGGAAGTTTCTCTCAATGAACGACAGACACTCAGATTGGGGAGAAGACACAGCTGTTTACTGCAATTGCAGGAGTTCAGACACAGCCAGGAGACAAGCTGAACACAGGCCAATGTTAGGACTGATTCTTTAGCTAAGGACACATGGTTATATACCCCATCCCCCCCTGGGAAAGTTGTCTCTCTTCCACTGGTGCCGGACCCCTGGAGTGAGGTTCATGTTGACCAACCACAGAAGAAGGCAATAAGGTCCTTTGATGTGTTTCAAAACTGTATTCACTTACAGGGGCACTAAAGATAACACTGTCCTGTAAAAACATTAAATGACTAGCTGTTTCTTCACATGGTCACTAACTCATCAATACAGTCAGTACAAGATTTTTTCATCATTATGTTATCAACGTTTTTCATTTCTCAGCTTCACATGATGTGGGTCTGATTGACACAACACTGTTTACTTTTCCCAGCACATCCAAAACCAATTCTTTTGCTGGTGAACCGTGAACCGCTAGATTCCTTCTTCTCATCGCTAATATCTATCCACCCAAACATTTTCTTCTGTTTATCTGGGGTCTGGTCGCGGGGGTGGCAGCCAAAATAGGGAATCCTGGATTTTCCCTTTTCCCGGCCGTTTCTTCCAGTCCGTCCGTGGGGATCATGAGGTGTTCCCATGCCAGCTGGGAAACATAGACCCTCCCTCCAGTGGGAAAATGCTCAGCACACCTCACCAGGGAGACATCCTGGAGGCATCCTAACCAGATGTGACCACTCCCTTCATAATAACGTGCATAATACAAGCTTTACAGTCATAATCAGTGAGACATATTACATTAGGTTTTACATGAAAGTCGTTCTTTTTTACTTTTCCTCTTCGTATTGGCTGCTCTTGCTGTAAGTCATAAATATCGAAAGATGTAATTTACAGAATATTTTGCCAAAATTTCTTAATTAAACCTGCATATTTACTTTTTCTCACCATAGATAATTTAGTTACTGAGTAATTACCAGTTTGGATGGACAACATATTTGAAATATGATGTAATCATTTGTTTTTACTACACTATTTATGACTGTAAAAACAGAAGACCCACTTTATTTCATAGAAGGTTTAATTTCTCAAATAAACCATCATATTTACATTTTATCGTCTAGAACTAATGTAACTACTAGTTCGGCTTTATCACGTATTTGATTTATGTAACAGATATATCTTTTTGTAACCCTATTTTTCAAGCTTGTGACATAAAACAGAAGAACTACGATAGCCACATGATGCTGTTATAATTGTAGTTTTTGTATAATAGGAGTATTTTTGCATCTAATTTAAATAGCATTTCTTTTATTTATTTATTTCAACCTAAAATAAGAAAAAAAGTCAATATTTTGATAATAACACAATGATGCTCCAGATGAACCAGAAACAACAGAAAAACCATGCAATGGACCTTTGATTGACAGACAGGCCACTTCTAACTTTGTCTAATAATAAGACTAATTTCTTTGTCTTTCATTTACATATTTTATGCAGGGAGCAAAGAGACATTTGTTACCTTTAAAGAGAATTTTTTTAACCTCATCAAGTTGAGTTCAAACTTGTTTTTTCTATGTTCCAAACTGCAGATCCTAGCTCAGAATCAGTTATATTGTTTACAGAGGAATGATATGAATAAAGGCCCATGTGGATGACACTCACTGCTTTTTTTCAATAAATAAATTTTTATATCCACATATATCAACAAAACTAGCTAAACCATTAGCAGATGAGTAAAGTATGTCTCTATCAGCTTGTCAGCCTCAGGAGGATGCCATTTTCCCTGTCTTACCTGGTCTATTTTTGTTTTTGCCCATAATATGGCTGTCACAACATGTTTGCTGGAATAGGCTATGTTGGTCTGGACCAGAGTTGTGAACTGATGAATCAAATGACTGATGTTGCTTCTAGCATAACTATTAATACAACACTTTCCTTTTTTTGCAATAAAAATGGGCACTATACTTGGAGAAAATGACTTTGAAGTTAATGATTTCTGATGCCATGACAGTTATAGTTTAGCTTTTACTCAGCGACAAGCTACCATGTTATCTTGTAGGTACCACAGGCTCTCCTGAGGGAGTGGTTATGTTTGTTCCTCTTGCTGTTCACATCATTGTTTTACTCTCCCAGCTGCACAAAGTTTGACTGCAAGGTCCTCACTCTCCTCTCCTCCCTCTCTCTTTTTCCATCCCCAGCCTGCTTCCTCTATGTTTAAATCATTTCTAGAAAACATTTGGCCTTACCTCATCTATTGTTTCTGGGCTTCACTCAGTACTGCTGAGCACTGGCACATTAGATGATGTCTACCTTGGCCTGTATTTTGTAAACAGCAGCCAGAGGGAAAACCAAGGTGCAAATTAATGGACAAACATAGTCCAGAGTTGAAAAAGAAAAAGTTTGAAAGTGTTAAAAACTGTGTTATCTTAAGAAATAGTTCTCATGTGGACAAGACAAAAAAAAGAAAAAAATAAATAAGAAAATTTAAACACAAAGTCTATTAAATCTGTCCTATATTGTTTTATGTTGTTTTGACCTCAGCTGTTTGGAGGGAAGTGAGTCACAGAAGAACTTTTTATCAGCCTGAGACTATTTAATACACCACCCAACATAACTATAAATAAAGTGGAACTTGCATGCTGTTTTTACCTAAAAGATAAATGATAAGTTTTTAATTTTCTTCTTGGTGTCAGCTTTAGCCCCTTGGCTTTGAATAAAAAGATGAGATTTTATTTAATATTTCAAAGGAATATCACAGTTTTTCTGTCTGCTCATGCACCAGTGCTAGCTAAATGTTGTCTTCGGAATGAATGATCTATTTGCAAACAAACAAACAAAAAGGCTATGAGTAAAGCATATATGGATTACTGTTTTGTAAAAAGACCTTACACTATCCACCACTTTACAAAGTGCTGTCGACAGATAAGACCATTCCTGGGAAGCCTTAGCACAGCTGGCCCAAAAAGTAGTATGAACAGAACCATGTCCACATCTGCAGTCTCTCAGTTATTTTGTACACCAAGTGCAGATGCAGAAACTTTACACTCGTCTTATTCAGTATCCAGACACAAAGAAATATTCATGTGCAAACCTGAGTCTAAAGATCCAAGGACTGACCTGGGATGTATTTGGACCAGTGGTGTTGATAAGGCTGAGTGAACATCATGCATAAGACATGGTCTTGATTAAACAGCATCAAGCATGATGGAAGTATAGTGAAGGCTTCATGGCAACAACAACTGTACGCTTAATGCCGTGGCCATTTTGTGATGCCAAACAACCAGTTGTGAATTCAAGATCAAGGGGTGATCAGAGGTCAGACTCTGCAACTAGAAAATGGACAATTATCAATGTTACCAGTCACAGCAGCTTACAAATAACTTCAATATGGTTCAGAATAAGATTTTGTTTGTTTGTTTGTTTTGTTTTACAATTTTACCAAAGCAGGAAACTGTAAAGAACAGCGACCTTTACATGCATGATGTTGGCGTGACTGGCGTTAAAGATTTTGATCACGGACATGCTAAATGTCCCAACTGAAACAAGAAAAGCTTAGTGATGTTGAAAAAAACAACTCTTGGTTGAACGCTTGCTTTTCAACTAGCTAATCAGGTCCCATATCAATGTGTGTGCAAAACTAATCTGATGGTGTTTGATGGCCAAAAATAGTGCCCTTCCTAGAATTCCTCCAACACAAAATATTGGGAGCTGAGCAGTGCCCCTCCCAGATCAGTGCTGTCACTTCCTGGCAACAATAATCTTTCCTGATTACCAGCAGAAAACAAGAGACATTAGCTGAATTGTTTGTTGTAATACAGAATGATGTGTTAGCAATGAATTAGCTATATATTATAGTAATTTTTTATAATGAATTTGAAGTTTATTTTTCAGCTGCTCTGTGGTAAACAATTAACTTTTTTGTCAACAGTCATTTTGTACAAATTTGCGGTAAAAGCATAAAGTAATTACAACTCATAGCATGGGACACACTTCCTTTAATAACACGAGTTTCAACGCTATGCATCCATAATAATGTGACCACACTGGCTGTGCACATGGAGTAAAACAATCCTCATGCACTGCAAAGATGACTCATCCCATTAAACTCTGTTTAATTTCCTGCTGTGTGTTCCTGATAAATAATCTACTTGCAAAGTTTGTGTTTGAAATTTAAAATCATGTTCACACTCCCATTGATTTCCTCAGCTGCCACATCCATCTAGACCTGCTAATGACATAAGAGAGTTTTACAAATTCTGGGTTGCTACTTACGCAGGTGTACGGAAGCTACATATTCACACGTCTAGTAGGCCAAGCCATATTCACAAGGACATTCCCACACAAGTGTGAAAAATCAGCACAAGCTATTCAGAGACTGCAGAGTAATGCTTAAAACATGCTAAAAATATGGTCATAGCTTTTGAAAAAATAATAATAAAAAAATAATAAAAAAAAAATTAAAAAAATGGTTACATACTGGCAATGACTGCCCTTTGCAGAAAGCAGCATATGGCTGGAGATAGGACCAGCTTTCTTTCTACCAAAATTCAAATGTGTTTTGACCAGTGAGCCAGTGAGATGACAAAGCTCCTTGCATTACATTTGAATAATTTCTAACTAATTACAGCCTACAGGTGATTCGGGGTGAATAATGATTTTGATGCTGAATGCCTCGAGGGACCCCAACTTTTTGTCCTGCGGAGGTGAATGCTCCCCTGCAGGAGGAAGGTCCTTGGCTCTCACCTATTCACCCTGTGGGAGAGGCTTCCTCTAGAGCTGTTCATGGGGAGGCTGCACCGCCCTGTTTGTTCATGGAATCCCAGTGATGATTCACCTAGCTCACTTGGTGTAGAGCAGCATATCCTCTCCTCTCTCTGCCTGATCCGAGCAACATTTCACACTCCTCCTCCTCCTCTCTCACCTTAGTCAGAAAGCTGTTCCTTTTAACTTAGTGAGTCACAAGCAGATCCACAGATTTAGCTGGCCTGTGTGGGCAGATGGTGCCCCCCGTGCTCAACTGTTGTTATTGCAACTATAAAACCTTTCCAGCCATCTTTAGAGACCATGAAAAAGAAAACTCCTCCACATTGTCCTTATATTAACTGAAATATCTTATACACAAACGGTCTACAATATGAAGTTGTGAAATTCAGATTTTCTCCAAGAATGTCTTGGCCAGCAGTCTGAGTGACCCCACATCATGTCCTGGTTGTTGGACAATATAAGTAATACAGAAAAAAACCCAAGAAGTATAGCTCTAAGGTTAATTTTTGGACTAAGGTTTAGCTTTGTGAAGGATTTTAGATACTAATAACAGCATAAAAAAATGCTGCTTTGTGTCAGAAAGAATTTGCATGAAATACTGTAGTTATTTTCTTTTGTGTCAATCTTTTACACACAAATATCTGAATACACACAAAAACAAGTACAAGCACACATCCATACTGAGCATATGTGCTCATTTGTACTCCACAGCTAGATGGGATCAGGACTAAATGTGCAAACTTCACACCCAGCCCGGATTTTACAGCTGATCTCAACTGGGTCAAGGGTCTAATGAAAGGAAAGGGTGGAACCCTCAGAGAGAACAAAGTGTGAGAGGCATCCCTCTTTAAAGGAAACATAAGGATGAGTGTGAAAAAGATGGAGTATGGAAGTCAAATTAATTAAAGGAATGTGAGAGATTCAAATACATCGTCTGAGTCAGCTTTATAGTTCAAACTATTTCTTTCAAGAACGTCTTCTTTGAGATTGTATTGAGGTTGTGTTTTCGGATTATTGAATACCACAAGACATGCTTTTACTCAGAAACAGATAAGTGAATAGCAATTTAAAAGTCATTTCATTACATTAGTCACCATCTTAAACTGCCAGTGATGGCTGGTCAATTTAAAAAATGTACTATGCAGTTATGTACTTTGCAAGAAAACAAAGCATCATGGTTACCACTGAATTATGTCATTTTAGTAAAGAGAGCTTTTTCTTTTAAGAATAATGGATGAATAATATATGACTGTTGCACTTTGTCAGTTTTTAAAGAAAACTGATTTGGGCAGAGAGAAACAGGGAAACTTAATGGATGTTAAAATAAGCACTTCAAATGTGGTTTAAAATGTATTATCTACTACTTTTTCTTATGCTGCGAGTCATAGAAAGCATGTTACACAAGAATAATACCAGTGTTGACTGATTCCAAAACGCTCACTGAAACTCCACATGGATATTGTTAAAATTACATAAATCCATTACAAACTGTGTCATGTTTATTGAATATTTTCAAGGGTTTCCTCCAGATCTTTTATTCTTCTCCTTTATATCTGACTGCAAATGGACTGCAGATTGAATTGCCTTTATGTAAAGAAGAAGGTATACATTCAACTGAATACATAAACAAGATGCCCAGGGTATTTCCTTACCTCCCACTCAACCGTTTCATAGATAACCGTTTCACTGGTTACATTGGAAAAATTGGGGCCAAGAGAGAACCAGTTCTATTATTAATGGGGCATTAAGTCATAGGAAACATTTCCACAAAGCTTTGGCACACAATGAGCTTTTCCAGCAGATTTATTGCTGAGATATTTGTTGCATGAGTGATTACAACAGGGTGCAAACAGCTTCACTAACAGCTGCAGTGGCATCTGCCTTTTGCTTAGACATCTCTGACACCAAAATTAAGCATAATTTTGAAAGATGAATCTCTTCAGCATGTGTGCTGCATGTCCTCATCCAGAGTGTTTGCTGATGGCATGATTATTAAGTTAATGTCAAATTTGTTAATAGCAAAGGGATTATCTGCACCAAAACAATAGCCACTGTAGATAAGAACTTGTGCATTATTCATGATGAAGCTGCTAATGTCACAAAAAACCTTCCATTTTCATGAACTATTTCAACATGCATCAAGCGTATCAACCTTTCAGTGCAGACAAGGTCATTTAACATTTTCCCATGGTTGTTAAATTGCCATCATGATTTGCTATAGACTGAGAGAAATGAAAAAATGTGCACATGTTGCTGAATTGATAAATAAAATATCTAAATTTGACTAATCATTATGTGGTCAGTTATATTATTTCTCTTGTTGGAGCTTGCGCAAAATTATGTGTCAGTTGCAACACCTCTTGAGCTAACTTGCTCACGTACAACTTACGCAAAAGCTCTCATTTTGTATTGAAAAGGAAAGCATACATGCTTCTGGCTTCATCTTATCATCCCCAGGGGTCATCTTCACATCAGAGAGGGGCATCCTGGACTCAGGCTGAAGGGAAACACAAAGGAAGAGGATGTGTGTTTTCTGTTGTGTATGTTTAAGCATGTGTATGTGCTTATGCCTGCATAAGCTCTCTGGTTCATAGCCCTGGGAACAGCTGCAGGCAGGACTTCCTTTTCTGCACAGGAAGCAAAATGGTGGAATATGGGAGGCCTGAAACAATGCTGTGAAAGTCAGCCACCACCCAGGTTAGGGGGTGAGGTGCTTGTGAATCAGAAAGTGGAGAGGTAAGCTGAGCACGTCCCATTACTGGTTAATAACCATATGTTGGAACACCTTCTTTAAAAAAAAAAAAAAAAAAAAAAAAAGCAAAACCCTTTTCCCCCCAAAAATCTAAAAACATCACATGACATTAAAAAGTAATTACATTTAATTTGAAGATTTATAGATAATAGATAAGGTTGCATACATTCTGCCATTTTCTCTAAGTCATCCTTTACTAGTATATACAGATTTAACTTGAAATAGTCTTTAACAAATTAAACTAATAACATTAAACAAAAGAATGAATCAAGCGGAAGACAGTCATTTGCATGTGCTTACAGTTTTCTTTCAATGACACTTTGTGTCACACAGAATTTGGGCTCTTTGCCAAAGAGACTTGTGTCATGAGCATTCTCACGTTTCAAAACTGATCAGAATAGCACAGAGGATGGAAGTTTATAGTTGTGGCTTTGTTTTCAGGATGTTTCTCAGAACTATATTTAGTATCATTGGGATTTAGCTGTTTGCCTTGTGCCTGTTTTGTATCTTTTGAAGGAACTGTCTTTCCTATATCTGCACCATTTTTTCTAGCCACTTGACATTAACAGTAACTGGGAAGGATTTTTATTGATAATTCTACATCTATACCCTACAATGGACTGGGAACCTGTCCGGGGTGTCCCCGACCTTAGCCATCTAGTAACTGCTGAGATAGGCTCCAGCCCTCTGCAACCCTACAGTGGAATAAGTGGGTATAGAAAATGAATAGATGCATGAATATACATCTTTCTTCCCAGCGCTGCTTAAGTGATGAAGAACACCAAGACATGGAGGCAGTGAGGAAATTTGAACAATTGAAATATGTAGGCCAAGTTATACAAGTTACACAGCTTGGAAAACTGAGCTAGTACGTAATGTAGAAACTTTGTGCTGCTCCACCAGAGAGTTCCATTTGCTTTTGTTTCCTTTTCCATTCCAGCCACCTACAGTCTCCTGATAACACCCATAAATATAGAGGTGTGATAAATGCAGGATTAGAAAACTCAGGGGGTGGTCACACATTTTGAATAGTGTGTTTAACATCAAATATTCTGCATAGTTATCAATGATTTACTACTTGTTAAGACAGATACATCTAATTGGTATCATTTAATTTTTCTAGATTTGCCACAAAAAAAAAAAAAAAAAAAACACAAAAAAAACTCAAATCTCTTCAAACTATTTTTTCTCTTTGTTGTTTTCACTAAATGTGAAACCCAATTTCAAAGTCCTTTTAAAGCTGGCAAGAAAGCATAGATATATATCCCTGTAAAATGACCAGATAGCAGCTGCAACATCTTTTCAAGTGAAATAATGAAACGGAAAATGGGATGTTCTAAGACACCTGGGGATTAACTCATTAAATGCAGAAATATGTTTGTCCCCTACCAAAATTCAAATGTGCCTTTTCTTCCAGATACACACCTGTGGATCCAGCTGTGCTGCTTTTGCATAACATGCCTCCTACTCAAAGAAAAGAGGAAGATGAAACAGCCACCTACATCATGGAATGTTTTAATGTCAAGATAAGATTTGGAAATGTAAAGAATACATAATTAAATAAATTCAGCTCAGTTTATATAGATATACAATTTTAACTTTCAAAAACATCATTTTAGTTTTTTATGATGAGAACATTTAAGTTTATTTTTAAGACTGGGTCCTCTCACTGTGTGGCTTTCATTATAAATTAAAAGCAGAACCAAAGTAAAATGGCTGCGCATCAAAACTTGTAGCCCACCAGAACTAATAGCAGGGCTAAAATTAAGTCTTTGTGTTCTTTTCCAACTTCAGCTGGCATAACTCCATCCTAAACTTACTTTATGGAGCTGTTATAAGAATCACATAACATCCTTGTTAGATAACTAGCCTTTTCCTTATCTATTGCTCTCATGGCTTTGAACGCAGTGTGTAAAGTGGAAACACAAATAGTTTGTTAAATTATTGCAGTGAGTTTATAATAGTCATGTTTTATAGTAAACTGGCAGTGAATCAACCTCTTAACTACTTCAGCACCTTTCATTTTTTTCAAGCTTCCTCCTAAAAAGTATTATTGAATTTTATTAGTTACAGATCCACAACTATCAGGCCAAACTTAACAAAAACCTTGAGCTCTATCAACAAGAGATGTGGATGAGTTCTGAAATACATAAAGCCTTCTTAATCCTTATCGTGAGCACAGAAGGAGATATGATTTATTAGTGAGCAGATTTTAGTCTCATAGCAATGACTCAGTGGTGCTGATGTAAATGAACCTTTCTTGCAGGTCTGCCGATCTTCCAGTTTTTTTGCAATAGAAATGAGTCACAACAAAACATTTCGTTTTAGTTACTTATGTACATAGTGAGCTCTTCATGGAACATGCTAAACTTAACAAGCTTTCAAAAGTGGTGTGTGTTGGGTTTTTATATTAGTTACATCAGGGGCCAGTTCAGGGTGAACAGTACATTGTGACGAAGAAATAAAGTAAGAAGAGGTCAAAATGTGCAGGGTCAGTATCACTTGTCCACATTTTTCTCACCATTCTTCATGTGCAAATTATTATTATTTTTCACTCCACCTGAGGCACACACCTGGCTCATTAGCTTCCCAGAGCAGATGCTAAATTTCTTTGACTGCTGCTGGCAGGTGAGCTTGTAAAGTACAGCAGATTTTTTTTTTTTTTTTTTTTTTTAGACATACACACTTTTTGTGTATTTTTTTTTATCCTAATGCTAATGAAAGCAAAACAATACAAACCAAACAACATTTAAATATGATTAAATAGCTAAATATATAATGTAACACCATAATTTACCTCTTTGTGAATGTAAAGGCATTGATTAGCAGACTTTTGAATATTTGTAATAAAAAAGACGTGCAATGAGTTAAATGTTTTTTCTTTTTCATCAAGGCAATCTTTACAGTTTTCACATTCAGTCCATGGACAAGTATTCATCCATGGACCATGTGCCCACATGACTTTTGCTTTCTGTAATCCAGAAATATTGGTTTTGTCTGTGGTTATCACAGGCATAAATGAAATGGTTCAACAAAAACTGTCTTAATTGATCACAATCATCCACTGCAGTTATTCTCTGGTAGTTCATAATTCAAGCCATTACACTTGTCTCCTCAATTGAAGAAGTGTCAGCACCACAACACAACTCTTTTAGTATTGATGGCCTAACCATTGTATGAAACTGTAGTCTCTTCTTCTTTTGATTAATTTTTGGAGCCACTGTGTAGGTGGCTAAGAGTGACAGCTTCCCTTTGTATTAAGGCAACTATACAATGGGGAGGTCCCTGTAAGAAGTGCATGTGTGATATGTGAATTAATGTGTACTCAAAAAGAGAGAAAGAAAAGAAAATTCCCCAAGTTTTCAGCCTGTACAACCTCTGTTCTTTTCTTTCACAAACTGTTCGAATCTTAGGTTACCATGGAGACAGAATCACCCACATGTCTCGTCATGAGGAGCCTCTTATCCATGACAACACAGCTGTTTCCTCTATCCTTCACATTTGGTGCGTTGCTCATCACTTTGCATATTCTTCACAGACTCAAATTAAAGGAGCATTGAAGCACAACATCCTGTCTAAACTGTTTAAAACCTTCACCATTACTGCAGTGGAAAGATGTTCTGTCAAGTGATGCCAATGTTGAGGCAGTTTTAAGCTATACACCTCCATGTTAACAGATGCATCTGAAAAAAAAGATGTTATAAAGGGGAAGATGTAAGGAAAGAGACATCATGCTCTTGGACCCTGCTATTTTTTTAACTGTTAAACACAATCTTTACAGTACACATTTTGTTTGTGGTGTTGAAGTTTATAGTTATGTCATTTTAAGTTTATGGAAGACCTTTAGAAATAATACATATATTGCCTTTACAAATATGGGCATTTCCACAGCTGCTCCTGAAATCGAGTCATTCAGAGAAGTAATCTAATGCGAAACGTGAGCGCACAGCATGACGCAGGTTACCAGTATATACAAACACCTACACATGTAGATACTGCGTCTGACAACAGAAAGAGAGGAAACTGAATTGCCCACACACTGTTACTCCACATTGAAGTGTTCCAAGCATTTCCAAAAATGAGCAGAGGATAGGCCAAACTGCCAAGTGTTTAAGAGCTAAACAACATCTGCAACTCATCACACTAACTTTGCACTTCTAGCACTAAGCAGACCGAGCTACTGAAGCACTTCATTCTATCATTTAATCCCTCAAGTTTGTTTTTTCCCTGGAGTTTCTAAAAGTAGAACGGGGAGCAAAGCCAGTGGGGGGCTGTAATTAAAGGTCCTTTAACTTTTTGTTCAGGCAATAGCTGATAGGACATGATAGGATGAATATATATGTGCATTCAAACAATATTTCATTGTTTCGTCAAGTCACCCGTTGAAAGATGGACTCTGCTGAGCTGTAGAGCACAGCAAGGGGCCAGCCAGAGAAGGAGCACTGCTAATACACAGACTACTGGCTGCTGCATGCGTGAACTCACCAACCTTAGCATCACCTGAGGAGACATAACAGATGGCTCACAGCCTGAAGAAGTTCGTGTATCAGCTCAAAATGACTGCATTAAACTAATGTCATTGTTGTAAGGGTCAATTTAATGGAAAATCTCTAAAGTGTTCCACCGTCTGGGTTAGTACACTTAGCAGGGAATGAAATGTCCCAGTGTTCCCAAATTTTCTTTGGTTTACTGATTTCTTGTGAATAATGATAATAACAGTAATAAAGCAGGACAGTCAATAACAAGAGCTTTAATCATGTTCATATTCTAACCTGTTGAAGTTGTTATTTTGCAGAACATTTTGATAATACACCCACAAATAATATCTACATGGTTTTTTCATATAGCCATTTTCAGTTAAGCTGAGTTAATCCATGATATGTCAAATGGGCAGCCTCAATCAATTTTGTGCCCAGTGTGGCCTTTGTTTTATAATATGTCTATGTCTCTGATACAAATTTGTTGAGATGTGCTGCTAAAAGTACTTGAAAATCTTTTTCCATTGACCCACCTTCATGAAAAAAGACAGTTCCTCTGCAGCTCTTACTGTAATAGCCTTTATATATGTGCCCGCTTTTACTAATGTACCCTTGAAAAACCTCTTCAGAGACTAGAATTAGAAAAATTGCTAAGCATTTCTCTTTTTGTATATAGACAAATCCTAATTTATGCTTTTTTTTAGAGATAAATATGAGATTGAGGGGGAAAACATCATCAACTATCTCTTAGAGACTTTAAAATGTTGTATTCCAACCACAATGGCTTACTTTTGCCTCAAAGGACTAATTACCAACCCAGATGTTTTGTGCCTAGTAAGCCAGTACAAAGGCCTGGCTCACAGTTTTTTCATATTATGTGTAAAGCACAAAGTCATGACATTAAATATCACTGTACAAAAATATAATTGAATGCAAAATAAAATATTACTTCAAGTTAAGATTATTGTTAAACTAGTTTTGTTAAGATCTAACATTTAAATGTGTTTACGTTAGTTTCATTTCTAAAAGGCTATTTTAAATAAATGTACAGGGATTTGGTTTATCAGCTGTTCCATATTTAAAGGCATGTCAAGCATTCCCATCCTTGATTTTCACTGTTGGATGAATATATAGATTGACTGCAGCAGCTGTTGGGCATTCAGTGAAATACCCATTTGACAAAGTAGCTTATTTGCGTTGTGCACCAACAATGTCAACCTAAAACTTGGTTTATTCTCACAGCCTACTAGGACAACAACTATATTCTTTATAAACTGTTTACTTGCATCTATTTCCATTTGCAAACATGATTTCATGGAAATTGCAATATGCTACAGAAACTGCAACAGTTTGTTTATACTTCTGATAAATAATATAAACTTCAAAATGACTAAGCCCTTCAGAAAGGTTTGTTGGCGCAGGAGAGATTGCTCTGCAGCTGCTGCTGTTTACATGAAGATAAATACTGAAAGTGAAAACACATAAAGCTGTGTCTCTGCACATGTTGGAGTTTTACATGATTCACTGAAGAATATCAATAACAGTGAGCAGTCAGTGTTCATTGTTGCAGCCTGAATAAGGATGGAGTTTAAGAGGACAGAGAAAATGTAAGGTGCAGTAGCTGAGTCATGAGGAGCCCAAAGCTGTCACATGTTGCCACCTGGTGGTGTACACTTAAAGAGGACGTTGCCCAGGAAATCTCCAACTGTTCATGTAAAGTACCCAGTCATAATGTAATTATGCTCACCGGACTTAAAGAGACAACATTATGAGCATAACATATGATGCATGTAGTAGTTTAATCTTTCCTCCCTGAGGTTTCCCTAGATTTTTCATTAAACCAACACTGCTAATTCTCAGTGGATATTTTATTCAAAATTGGAAACACATCCTCATCTTGTAAGTAATACAACACATTTGCATCCTTTAGCATCCAGGCCAGTGAATTTTTTCTAGATATCCTGCTTCAGTTTTCATTTCCTTGTGCAGGAATGCTGGGTTAAAAATTGCCTTATTTCTTTCTTATAAATATCTTTCAGTGTCTTACAGCTTTAAGTTCCACTCATTAAACAATACGGCTGTTATGTTTTGCATAAAATTGTGAAGTTAATGTGCAGCGGATATGTCATTAGCCTAAAAAAAAGATTAATGATCGTTATAAAATTATTAGGATTACAATGTATATTGCTCATCAGCTGAGTGCGGAGATGCTCGACAATTGTAAAAACCAGTGTAGGTGTGAGCCACTGGTAATCAGCCGTTTCCGTTTTGCACTATAACAATGGAACGTGACCCCTTTGTGTCCCGCCTCTCCACAACCTACGTCAGAGGATAACTTGTTGACCTGGCAATTTCACTCATTAGGTAGGAACCCACATTTTCCTGAATACATTGTTCTGTAAAAGTTGGCACTGAAAGGTCTTTCAAATGATTAATTGTAAATTGGCCACAGAGGAAAGAAGTGTTGCTTTTATTTAGCTTTACTGACTGCACACAGTGCCGAAATGTAGTGGAGGAATCAGCAGCAGAGAAAAAAACTTCTGTAGAGGCAGCACTTCAACATCTGTAAAGAATATGCATCAAAAGTTGTTTGACTCTTTCTTGTTAAACTTGGACTTGTTATTATGGCCAAAGTTGACTCACATGTGGCTGTAAAGAGAAGTGTCTGAAACAGTGACTCATTTGTTCGCAGAGTCCATTAATGTGGCCCACATAGCTGCGCCTACACATTATGGGGGATTCTGTTTTCCAGACAGAGGTGATTACAAACAAACAAAAAAAAAAGAAAAGGTGAAAGCAACAGAAATTAGACAGCATAGCAAATAATAACTCAAGGCTCTTTGTTTTGGTGAATTGAAGAGTCACCACCACATCACAGCATTAATTTATTAAAATAACATTTGGTAACCGTCTGTTAGAAAGCTAGGATCAGTTTTTGCAAGAAAAACCTGCTGTATATTTATTAATAGCAAAACTGCTTCTGCATATATATATATATATATATATATATATATATATATATATATATATATATATATATATATATATATATATATATATATATATATATATATAACAAATGTTTAGATTCTAATATAGATTTAATGTGCCCATATAAGTAGGATCTCTGCTAGAAATCATATTACAATCTTTGGAAATATGGGTTCTGTGTAGTGAAACTGTGCCAGTATTTACTTATATAGCCTGCTACCTGTCTAGTTAAATTTATGTGTTATTTTCTGTGAACTAACTGGATGAAAAAAGTCTCCCAGTAAAAAAAAGTAAAGAAATAAAGGAAAGAAAATATGAAAAATTTTGAGTGCATCTCATTCTTCATATACAGTGCTCTTGCCCCCTAGTGGGCTGCACGTTAAAAAGTTGTTTTAAATGTGTATGTTTAATCAGAATACAGACACTGTGATTCATCTGATATTTTCCATTCTTGTAGAAAAAAAGAGTTTAGATTGTTTTTTTTAACATGGATTTTTTAGTTATTTCTCACCACTGTTGATGGGAATTAGCATGGCCACAGAAAATGATAATTTAAGCAGCTTTTCAGTAAGAAATAGACAGCAGCAAACAGAATGCAGTTATACTGAGATCCTCTCTCTGTGCTGCAGGACAAGTGCCCTGCATTATCAGTATTTCAAAAAGCATCTGTTACTGTTTTGATTTTAAGACCACTAACAGAGTTCACACATTAGATAAAAGTTTATTTATTTTTACGTTTATATAAAAATTAGGTCATGAAGTCATAATGCATTAGTTGTAACTTTACATGTATAATAATAAACCCCGGAAAAGTATAAAAACCTGGAAGGGCTATGTTTATTTCTTCAACAGTTTTTCAATAAAAATGGTTTGTTTTTTTAACTTTCATAAAAACACGGAGGTATTTATTTGATAAATAAATAGTTCAGGAAAGCCGTTGCCAGGAAGTGAAACCAGTCCAATCCAACTTTATTTGTTGGCACTTTAATAACAATTGCAGTGAACCAAAGTGCTGTACAAAATTGCAATAAAAGATATAAGACATAAGTAGCAGAACACATGATATGAAGCATAAGACATTACATGAAGCATGAAATAGCATAATGTCAGGTAATATACAGTATAAAAAAGCATGAGTAAAAATAGACAGAACAATAAATAAATAAAAGAATAACATCAATATCTTACAAAGTGTCAGAATAGAATAATGCAGTAAAGAAAATAATGGGCAGCATGTGCTTTCTTTAACTTACTGTTATTGATACTGACCAATTGAAACAATTATCAATAAAATTAAGAGCTCACCACTCATTTTCAACCTCACCTTAATTATTCCGTGATCTTGTGAAAACAAAACATTTGATCTTGCGATCAAAAGGCTGATTTCTCAAGGTAAAAAAAAAAAAAAAAAAAGAAAAAAACCTTCTCATATGAAGAGGAGCTTTGTAATCTTGAGATAAGAGAATAATTCACTTGTGAATAATTCACAGTGTAAAAAAACAATATTTGCAGGCATGGCTGAGCTTCCATGGAACAGTTGTTGTTGTGTGGTTGTTTTGCACATTTTCACAGACTTGTTAGCTGTCTCATTTTAACTTCTGTGATTCATTTTACATCTCATTATGGTTGTTCTGTCTTACACTTTCTCATGTTGGCTTATTGTGGGTGTATTTGTGATAATATGTCATAATATGTATTGGTTCATGGTCAGTTGTGTCTTAAAGTGGCACTTTATGCAACTATTTGTAGTAATTTCTTATATTTAAATTGTTGTGCTTTATGCCCTGGACATTCTGTGTCTCTTTGCAGTGACATTCAGTCTGCTTTGTGGTTCTTCATAGCCTGTATCTTTCTTATTGTCTATGTCTCATTTTGGATTATATCATATTTTGCTTTGCTTCTGTCCTTTTGGTTCATTTAATTAATATCCTGTGTGTGAAAAACAAAACAAGCAGCCAGACTATAAGCATCATAAAATACTAATCTTATTATTTCTAATGTTCTTTCATTTTAAATACAGTTTGTAGTTTGTGAATGTGTGTTAATTATTAATATTTTTGTAGCATGGACATAAAAAACACCTGCTATCAATAGTCATTATAGAATGAAAAAACTAGATAATTTAATTTGAACACTCTTAAGGCCACAGTAAGCAGTTCTTAAGCTGCCCGAAAAAAATACTTATTAACTATTAGAGATGCAATAACTACAATATGTTTTATGAAGAACAGGAAATTAGCTGGATGAATGTTCTAGCAAACTCCCTTTTGGTGGGTTATTAACAAGGGTGACAGTATGACATTGGTATGTTTAGGCAGGAATATGTGAAAATGTATTTATATATATGTCAGACCTTTTCATTTGATTTGTGGTTGTGTATCTTTATTTGTAAATTTTCATTGCGTACGTTTATGATGTATAAATGATTACCGTTAGCCTGAGCAGCGGTGGGTTTGAGCGGCGTCACGACTACAGCGGTCACCTGGACCTGTGATTGGCTCAGAGCGCTGATCCGGGTACTGCGCTAGAACGAGCCCATTAGCTAAAAGTACCAATATGGCGGAGGTAAGAGGGAAAACAGGGGAGAAGCAAACGATCTTTAATCGATATTTTTTACATTTGTGAATTGTATTTTTCATTTTTATATTATCGATTGAAGAGACAAGAGCTTTTGCTATCTGTATAGCGTGTTTGGTGCTGTAATTGTCAGCTTTTATCCTCTAAAATATGCTTGAATTCTAAACTGATCCTTCACTACGAGGCCTCTGCGCCTTCGCTCTCAGCTGCTCCGCTGTAGCGGCTGTGTAAATTGATACGTAAATTAAACGTTAGCCCGCTGTTGAAAGGAAATAGCAGATTGTATCGTGTTTTGGATGAATGGAATTTATTTTCTTCTTTATAGTCTAAAATGGCGACACCTAAATACAAAAGATCATTCCACTCCATCGATTACAGCACCGTGTATACGAAATTAGTGTTTACATTTCGCGATGCACAGCTTTAACATTGGGCTCTAGTATTAGCTTGATAGCTAGCAAACTGTTTCAGGAGCCGACACTGTACATTTTGATGTTCCTCTGAATATACAACTCAGATTTTTCTATGTTGTCACGAAAACATTTTGAAGTAATTGTTAACGTAAAAAAATCGCTAATAAGTTTACTTGGTTTGCAACGCGGCTAATACTAAATTAGCCACCTATGCCAGGTAACGTTAACGATGTAATATAGTGTGTAGCCAAATGGATTGTGTGACCTGATTGCGATTTTAAGCGTTTTTGATCGTTTAGCACTTGTTTGATAGCTGTTTTAAAATGTGGTGCTATGTGGGTTTTACACAGGCTTAGACATTCTGTTTTGAGGAATTTGTTTCCTGAATGTTTGACACTCAAATCAATTATAAGCAACTGCCCATGTTTGACATGGTAAAAAACTTGTAACAAATGAAGTATGCTATAATAGCTCTGAAATGTCAATACAGTTTATATTCTTGTTGTAGTCTGCTTATAAAATCTGATTAATCAGAGGATTTGGGCGTTCAGATTTAGTGTTTTCCTACATTTATTTTTTAATTTTTTATATAGACAGTTTTTTTTCTTATTGTTCTTGATTTGAAATCACTTATTCTTCATTTTGCTCTGTTTCATTATTTTTAGGCTTCCTTAGGGAGTTCAAGTCCAGGTAATTACATAAATCAAGTATTTATGTCTACAGTTTCTGTGCTATATAAATATATATATATATATATATATATTGTATAAAAAAGCTATTTATTTTGTATATATTTGTATTATGTTTACATGAAAATTGTCTTGGGGGGGGGGGGGTGTAATGCTTTAATTACTGCTAGAAAAAAGTAGAAATATTTAGTTTCTAGAGAAAAAAAAAAGTTCATGTTTGAGATCAGTGAGATTTTTCCTTCTCTCTCATTCAGTTGGCTCTTTATCGTCAGAGGACCATGACTTTGACCCAACAGCAGAAATGCTAGTTCATGAGTATGATGACGAGAGGACTCTAGAAGAGGAGGAATCTCTTGAAGGTGGAAGGAATTTCAGCTCTGAACTTGCGGATCTGGAAAAGGTAAGAAGGGAATAAAAAGATGAATGTGTGTGTTTTGATCTTGTGCCATTTGCAAAAGAGTCAAATTGTGACTAATCTTAAGAAACATTGATTAATTAACTGAATCTATAAAAGGCTAATGCAACCTTAACAGGAGAACCTTAGTTGATTTTTAGTTTTTAAACAATCGGACTGAAAATACGGAAGTTATTGCTTGTGGAATAAAAAGCTATTGTAAAAAAATGTATTATTTGCTGATATGACCACATTAGCATAATGAGAAGTTGTTTTATTTACTTCTAAAAGAAAAAAAAGACCGGTTTAGTTTATATACAGGTATGATAGCATTTAAATTTAGCTATTTATATGACAGTGACTAAACAAATCACTCAATATCACTTAACACCTGTACAAATGTAAATAAAGATCAATCTGTAATTTTATTTTTGTATGTGGACATGTTGCTGTGATTGAGATAACAGTGAAAATAATTAATAATTCATTTTGGCCTTTCCTTTTGTTATTAGGAAGGGAACATGCCTTTGGAAGAACTTTTGGCTATATATCGCTACGAGGCCTCAGCTGGTTCCAGTATAGACAGTTCTTCTGGAGACTTGACTGATGAGCTACCTGACATGACTTTGGACAAGGTAAGTATCAGCTGTTAGGTGGTAGTTAAGGAATAGATTTGTGAAAACAAATTTTTTATTTGAAATTGGTAAATGTAAAATATTTTTTCTTCTCAGGAGGAAATAGCTAAGGACCTATTGTCTGGAGATTATGAGGAAGAGACCCAGTCTTCAGCTGATGATCTGACCCCCTCAGTTACCTCACATGAGGCCACAGATTTCTTCCCAAGAACACTTAGATGTAAGTGAGAGATCATAAATTCTATCAAAATTACATATTTTCTGTACCTTTTCACACGTCTAAAGTTTACTCTGTAAAGTGACAATGAACTGAATAAGAATATTTACAAAAAGTAATATTTGAGTACAAAGTATTACATTAGATCAGATCTGCATAAAAAAAGATAAAACCTATCGATAATTTATAACAATGTAGCTGATAATTATCTATTCACAGGGTACAGAAAATATTTCGCTCTCACAATCTGATTGGGATTTTCGACCCCTTTCAGACTTACCGTGCTGTCCATAAATCTGAGAATGACAAAATGTGATGGAGTCATGTTGTGAATGAGCATCGTGGTGCTTTTTCGTAACGTTAAAGGATGACAGCCCAATCAAACAAGTCCCGAGTGACATTTTTGTTTCAATTTCTTCTTTTTCATCTGTGTTGGTTGTGCACGCTGGCTTTTAAGCTGAATGAATAAACTTTAAATGAAGTTTTGTGAAGAATATAATATTAAAACAACCAATGTTTGAATGACTGAATGCATTGCTGCTGCTTTGACAGACCTAAATTGATAATTAAAAGGACTGAAACATATTTTTGGCAATGTACGACATGACCTGAGAGACTTAGGATCCTGCTTGTACTAAAACTAACATCAGTTTAGAAGGCTGTAATTTAACCAGCTTTATTGCTCTTAGAATTCAGCACAACCAAATATTTATTTAACTATTTGTTTTTGTTTTTTACCTTTTTAAGCCAATGCTATTTCTGATGGTGATAAAGAGTCGGAGTGTGATGAAGATGGCCCAAGCCCAGAGGACTCCAGAAAAGTAAATGATGTATTTCATTATTAGTCACATTAAAAGAATGGTTAAGTTTACTTCATGTTCATTTGCTTGACATTTTATCAGAACGTATTTGTTTTTGGCTTCAAACATGCTTTGTTCCATCTCATTCGTTGTTGTTGGTAATAGGAAATCATGGTGGGAACAGAGTACCAAGCAGATGTTCCTTCTTGCCTCTGTCACTACAAAGATGGAGAGAAAGGTGACTGCTTCTTTTGGTTTTCAGCATCCATACCTAATTTATCCTTTGATGCAGCTGCAGGTTGTGTTGCCGTATTTTCAGCAAATACAGGATTATCTAGAGATAGTGACTAATCTTTTTTTTTTATTATTCACTTTGATATGCAGCATATGAAGAAGACGATGAACTACTATGGAGCCCAGGTGTTCTGTCAGAAAGCAAAGTAAGAAGTTTCCTGTCTGACGTTTTGTCAAGGACAACAGATGAAAAGACAGGATATGACAAGCCAGGCATGCATGTTCGAGACAATGAGCAGGTAAATCCTCAGTCCTGTAAAGAAAGGGGGAAAAAATGTAATTCATTTTGATAAATGTGATGTTAGCAAATTATCTTGGATGTTTTTAAGTTATGCTTCTTTCACATGCATAATGCATTTTAACCAATACTATACATATGTGACCATTCTGCATTTTCAATTTAGGCTTTACAAGAGCTTGTCAAATGCAACTACAACACCCGTGAAGCACTAGAGAGACACTGCAGCCGTGTAAAGTCCTCAAAAGGTAAGTAGATTCCACTTTTGCTATAATGCATAGTCATGTTTAGTAGTTTAAGAAATCTTCACACCCTGATAACAGGTACCACCTTCTTACCAGCCTTGTCATATTTAATGGTAAAATATTGTAGTAGCAAAACTTGAAATCTAAATTGTGCACTTTATACCAAACCTGGTCCACATGATCACTGTTACCGCACAGAACAGTGAATGAATAAATTAATAAGATGAGTCTGTAAAGTCTTTATAGTTGTAGAAAAGTTTAATAGTGTGATAAACGTGGTAATTTTATTGATTTACTCCAGATTTAGTGGCGATGTTATCGGATCTGTAATGTAATTCTATTACAAGAGTACTTTAAAACTATTTGAGACATTCCAGTTGCACATTCAGTTGTGTTAGGGGAAATTTGGCCACATAAATAATACCAAAGTTTTTTTATAACTTATTTATATGCACATATTTTATAGATCAAACGTAATAGGATTACAGTAATTATGATCACATTTATCTAGCTTGATCTTAAGCTGTCTCAGAATTTTTCTCTGGCTCTGTATCTACCAAAATCTTAATCTTGTTTCACATTTTTAAGTCACACTGTATTAATTTTCTGGCTAGAATATGATATTTAATCTAATTTTCTCTCAGTCTGATATGCTCTTTAAGTGATAACAGTCAATTTTTGATAATAATAATTGAAGAAAATTCTGGCACATCCAATCTTTAATTTAATCAATGCATTTGATCAGTGTTTGGATTGGACAATAATCTCCTCAGGAAATGGTTATGTAGATTTGTGTGTCATCACCATTGTTATAGTAACATATTTCGCATAACTGTCCTTGTGCTGAAATAAAGACACTTGATAGTAAAATAATTTCCCCTACATCATAACTAGTTTTGACTCATCATCCACCATCTAGCATCCAAATCTCTGCAACATTAAAATCAACAAATTTCCACAAGAAAAAACTCTACCATTACAGCAAAGCACATGTAAGCACATGTGTATTTGTCAATGTAATGTATCAAATAGGTTTAGAAGTACATTTGCGTTTTGGGTTGCCTTGTATATAAAATGTGAAATATAAATACATTTGCAAAATGCCTTACAGTGTGACAAATATTGAGATAATGTCATATAATTTAAATATATTTTGATGTATGCTCAGCTGTGAAGTCAAGCCACATTTTTTAAAAATCTTATGGACAAATTTTCCATTATTGATGTAAATTTTGTGCCAAGAAGGACAGGACAGAAAAAGTTTAAATTTTTTAAATGTCCTGCAGAAGAGTGTAATTAACATTTGAGTTTCTCTAAGCATTCTTAAAGTACAAATAATAGATGATGTATTGGCATTGATGAAACCTACAACCTTAGATATTGGATAAATTTTTAAGCTTTAATATTCCTCATAACATACTCCACTGACAGTGTGTCCCATTTCACAGAACTGTCTTCATGCCTGCAACGGGCATGACTGTCTTATCGTCACCACTCTGGTGTAAAAAAAAAAAAAAAAAAAAGCCCTATTAATATATGTAATAATTAAGGCTGTCAAAAATAACGCATTAACGGCGGTAACTAATTTATGTAATTAATTGTGTTAAAATTTTTAATTTAAAGCTTGCGCAGCATCTTTTATTAATGACAGACATAGGCTAGGTTCACACTGCAGGGCATGATGCTCAATTTGGATTTTTTGGTGAAATCCGTTTTTTTTTTGTTTTTTTTTGAGAGTCTGCTCACATTTCCAATTAAATGCGACTTGTATGTGATCTCCAGAATGAACCTTTCTTTGACGTCTTTGTGTTTGCGGTAACAGCGGAGCATATGTTGCATTTTTAGTTATTGTCCAACCGTAGCCAGCACATTTTCAGTGGCATCGTTTTAAGGAGGAGATGACAAAAGAGGAGAGCCAGATTTGTGGCCATGGCATTTTGTGGAGCAGTGGCAGCAACGTCTGTATAGAGAAACATGTAGGTACCGAGTCGCAGCCAGGAGTGGTGGAAGAGTGATGCGAGAGCCTTTACAGATATGGACTTTATAAACAATGTTGTGGAAGACGTGTGGGTTGGATTAATACAACCTGGCCATTCAGATTGAGGTTGCATGGCAAAAGATGCGATACGTATGGGAGTTAGGACCACATATCTAAGTGGCCTGGGTCGCATTTGAAAAAATCGGATTTGGGTCACTTAAGCCTGCAGTGTGTGAACTAGCCATAGAGGTGTCTAGAGGCAAGATGGAAAAAGGTGAGACGACTGGCTCTATGCATGGATTTAAGGGTGTCACACCAGTGGGAGATGAGGATGCTTTAACATCTACTCATTAATGGTGAGAAGATTCAACATTCGCACTTTTTACACATTAAAAAAAAAAAGAGACAGACTTTATACGTAGTTTTGCACAAACGTTACTGTGCTGTCGTCTCTGTCCAGCGCAGCCTCCACTTCTCCCCCTCCCTCTCTTGTTGTGAATCATGACGGCTATCAGTGATTAGCTGGTTGGCTTTTCTGTGGCTAGTACCGTCTCTATTGTTGCGTTTATTTGTCTGAAAAAAATTAAACTAGCGGTCCGTGGATCACACGCCACATATTTACCAAAAAGGATTGTTTTCAACGCGCTAACAATACTAAACTATCAGCCTCATGTCAATCAGACGTCACTATGTGAAGCTGAAGAATTATAAACGTTGATAACAGCAGCCAATTATAGTTAAATATTGTTTGCCTTTATTTCCTATAACGTTTCACTATTAATAAGGTTTGCTAGTGACACAGCTGTAAAATCTACTAGTCATCAGCCATGCACACATCTATGAAGATGAATCAGGTTCAAATATCTAGTAACAGTGAAACAGCAAAAGGAAGGAAGGAGACATCTTTAAATCGTTGGTGCTGTGTAGATGTTAGAGACACAGGTTTGATCATTTAGGGGCCATGAATGTCATGAGAGAAATTATAAACAGGTTCTAAAATACAAATCCAAGCAGGACCCTTCACTAACAAAATAGCTGGCAGGTCGTAGAAAGGATTTATACTTCAGAAATGCAAGGAAGGGTCTAGAAACATTTTGAAGGGGGCCTAACCAGGAGCACTGACAAGGAAAAGGTTGGCACAAATGAGATATACATTTTTTTAAGGTCTTGATTTCATGTAATATTGAAGTGACTATTACAACTAAAGTGATAATCTAATGTAAAAAAAAAAAGTGAAGAAAACCACAGTGAGCATTGTCTTGCTCTTTCTGTTGATACAATACAGTAGAAACGGACAGATTTCATTCATAGTTGCGAATGGTGATTAATCATGATTATACATGATGCATTAATTTGTATGCTGTGATTAATCTGATTAAAATTTTTAATTATTTGACAGCCCTAGTAATATATTATTACATATAATGGTAGGGGAAACACTGGTTTTGATTGTTGTGACTATTTACTGTAGTAGCAATTTGTTTGCAGTAACTGAGTACCAAACATCCAAATATCATGCTTTTTAAAGCCTTACACCTTACCCTTGGTTTTATGTTGTTCTGATCAGTTGATGGCTTTTCTTCAAATATATAAAAATGTTCATTTATGTGATTTTAGTCATAGCAAAACATTTATTTGTTGTGAAAAGGAACAGATGGTTATTAATAAGTTTTTTTTAACAGACTTTCCCTGGTGAAGCTAACCTTAGGTTTTCAGATGGATCATGTGTTCATTGTATTTTCTTTTTCTTTAATTTCAGAGAAATCACCTCCGTGGTCAGAAGAGGAATGCAAGAACTTTGAACATGCTCTGCAGATGTATGACAAAAATTTTCACCTCATTCAGAAACACAAAGTGAGTCTTTTCTGTTTTTTTTTTTTACAAAAGCATACAAGCATTACTTGGCCAAACAAATGTGTAACTCCTTTATCTTTTAATTATCTAAATACCTTTTTTTTGGTTTCAGGTTACGACACGAACAGTAGCCGAATGTGTGGCGTTTTATTACATGTGGAAAAAGTCCGAGCGCTTTGACTTCTTTGTGCAGCAAAATCGGTTTGGGAAGAAGAAATTCAGCAGCTATCCTGGTGTCACGTAAGTGGCAGGAAACTGTTCTTTTCATGTTTACGTGACTTTGCATTTTTACTGTTCTAACAAAACACTCTGGGGGGAATAAAATGTAAAGTTTACTGGATGTAGAAGAAACAAAGCCACTGAGATGTTTCTTTAAAACAGTGACCTGATGGACAGGCTGGTGGACGAAGCAGAGGGACTAGCAGTGGACAGCTCCTCCTCTGTTTGTTCAGGAACAGGTGGAGGAGGAAGAATGGAGACCACCACAGAACAGCAGCTCAGTCTGCTTAACTCCATTACTGCCAGCGACCTCACAGGTAAGTTAGAAGGCTTTTTTTCTAAAGTAGCAGAAATAATGAGTAATCATTGCACAGAACTAATGTTTTCAGGATTTCACTCATTTCGGTGCCTTTTTTTTTTCCTTTTATCCCACATCTTAGTTTTTCTGTGCTCACACTTCTGTCTCCTTTCAGCTTTGAGCAACACTGTAGCTACAGTATGCACCCCTGCAGAGGTTAGTTGCCTGGACTCCTACAGCTTTCCTCCACTGGACAGTCTCCATCGTGGATCCCTGAATCACGATGAAACCCTAGGGTTCCCCTCAAACGGCGCAGATCCTGACTGCCTCAACATGCTTGATGCCGGCTTCTATCACTCAGACCTGGGCCAACTTGGAGGTGTATGCGTCGGTAAAGACTGTGAGCGACCTTCCAAGAGACTCAAGATGGCACTGCCTGACTCCTTTATCAATGATGTGTCTGTTGGTAACCTCGGAGTGGACTTTGAAGCACGGCGGACAACAACGCACCACCACCGAATCACCGGTGCAAAAATGGCTGTGTCTGTTACAGACTTTGGGAGCTTAGCAGGCAGCGGCGAGCCCAATGGGTTTCTGGGAGCACATGCACGGCATCACACACAACACACTGCAGCACTTCAGTCAGAGTGATCTTCCTCATATTCCTTTTCTGTTCTTCCCGTTTGAAACCCTTTTTCCTTCTTGTAAATAAGACTGACCTCACTGGAAAATCTGATATGTTTAAATTTTATTTGATATATATAGATATATATCTATATATATATATGTATATGAATATACTTTTGTTTTCTTTTTGTGTACTATGACATCAGTGATGTCTATCATATAGAACTAAAATCTTGATTTCTCTCAAGAGTTTATATAGCCATTTATTTTATTTTTTGTTTGTGTTTTTGAAATGTGTAACGTCCATGTACAGTGGGGCCCAGAAGCTGCAGTAGGAGTGTTGTGAATCTTCCTCCCTCACATTTACATCGTCATCATCGAAGCTACAGTCTGCTATCCTGACATTCTTTTCAGCTGCCAAAACACGTTTAGTTTTCTGCCTCTAGTGTTAGCATTTCGTTGCCTGTCTTTGTTGTTTAAAGTGGTACTTTATTTAATTTTTTTCTTTTTTTTTGGTAAATGGTGTTTGGTTTACAGTTACTGGTCAGTAACCAGATATGTGTAGAGGATTTTATTATGATCCCCCAAAAATACCTGGGTACATGTTGTATTAGCAACACTAACATGGAAACAGCTTAGAGTCCACAAAGAGTTGTGGCTTTAGCTGCAGAAGCCTGCCGTTTGGATTTTTTTTTCCCCCCACCATTTGTTTGCATGTGTACTTCAATTCGAGTTGGCCAAACTGGAAAGTGTGTATGTTGCAGTAGTTTTTTTTTTTTTTTTTTTTTCTACTTCTGTGTTCTCAAACACAAATCTTTTCTTTCCCTGTTCTACATTTAAACAGGAGTTGAAGAATACATTTGCAGGCACCTTGAACCTTGTTTTGAACTCTTCTAGGAGGAAATCAGCAAACTAACAGCAATATAGCAATGCAAACATTTTGGTTGGGGTAATAGCCATCTACACACTGGCACAGTAAAGTTTGTATTTATTGACTATACTTTAATACGATTTCATTTAATCCTTTTGAGTTCACGCTATCACTCATGCTTCTCTTAGGCAGATTTTTACGGTAAATGTTCTAGTTATTGTAAAAATGGTAGAATAGCTCCCTAAACTAAGTAGCGCCATTTTCAGATTAAGCAAGCTTTTGTAAACCTACTAGCAGTATTACGTTTATTTAAAGCTTCTCTGATTTTGTATTGAACCTCTACCTAGCCTGTACTGACTAGAGATGCCTTTTAATATCTGGTTGACAATTTCTTGGGAGTCTAGTAGCAGAAATGGAGCTGTATTCGCTTGACTGAAGTCTATAAGTCTGAAATGTTAAATGTTTAGCCAGTCAGCGTCAGTTAATTGGATGCAGTAGTAGTGTTTACTTAATTTATCTATGCATTGTGCTATGAATATTTAGTTCGTTTCAGGGGTACATCATTTTTGTCATGACCATAAAAGTTGTGTTTTTATCATAATGTGTGTGTGTGTGTACAGAGAGAATTCATGCCCACTAACCATCATTACGTATAAGTTTCCCAGCCCAGCATCAAAGAGGATTTTCACTTCTGCATTTCATGTAAATATTTAGCAAATAGCCTTTAAAAAGTCTATTCCTGACCTCTTACACTTGTGAATCTGTGTTGATACAAAGGTTTTAATTTGAATCCTTGTCAGAAAGGCAATAATTTGTAGATATGTATAGACATTTTGGGTTTTTTGCATTTTACTTGTTTGACTTGGTGTTTAAACTTCATTTTCTCTTTGGAAAGTCATGATACCCAAACACCAGGACACAGCTGAAACCACGCATGCCAGCTGTGCCTGTTTCAAGTGTACCACTGAAAAACGGCTTTACCTGAAGACGTATTGATATACTCAGTGTTGCAATTTTAATTTTATTTCCTCTTTTTTTGCATTTGAGACTTGCAGCCATGTGTAAAAGACACTCATTTTTCTTTCCTTGGATTTTTTTTTACATGTCGTCTATTTGTCTTGATGGTAAAGGGATGGCTGCTGCTCTAAATATGTGGAGAGCTAGATTCTTTTAATGCAATGTGCATAATGCAGTAGGTCCTCCAAGCTCTTCTAGCTTTAGCAGTGCAGTGATATTTATTTCACCTGTGGTTTGTATAAAGACTAAGAAAACTGTCAGAATGTAAAGGCCATTAAGTAGTATAAGTAGGTTTTCACCACCCTGTGAACTCGAAAATGTGATATTTTATTGATATGTTATGAGACTTGTGTGTGCAAGAAAGCACTAAACAAATTTATTTTATATTTTGTATTGTGTTTTGAAGTTTAAAAGAAAAAAATATAGCAGTTGTGGTTTTGAAAAAGAAAACAAGTCCTTTGAAAACAAAAACATCTTTGTGAATAAAAACCTACAAAACTTAAAAATGTATATTCAGAAATATAGACAATCAAAAACTTCATTATGAGAAATGTTCAAGAAGCTATCTTTATTGTTTATAAGAATTGTACATAAACATTGCTGTTTTTTTTGTTTGTTTTTTTTTTTTTTTTCTTAAACATTATTTTGTATTTTCTGTTGTACTTTAATACCTTGTGTACAGATCCAGAAATAAAGCTCTGGAAAAGGTTCAACAGTGATCTCCTGGTGTTGATTCCACAGAAGATGCAAAAAACTGGGTGAAAGAAGGAGTTCGGGAATGTGACTACAGTTTGTGTTAAAGTGACAAAAAAAAAAAAATCTCATTTCCACAATTTAGCAGGACAATTTCCTCGGGGATCTGAATTATGTCACTACACCCAGGAAGTGCTGATTGTTGAAAAGATCTCAGCGTGCATGTTATTGTTCCCTGCTTCTTGTTTGGCTTTCAAGTAAACAAATGGATAGATTTACTCAGCTGGGCAAATTAGCATGAAGTCAGAAATCTAAAGACGGTGCCTATCGTAGTGTCCAGCAGGTGTGGTTCTGAAACTGCTCAGTTCGTTTTGATAATAACCACCAGTCTACCACAGGTCTCACAAATATGCAAACTAGCTGATTATCAGTATATTTCTACCAAGAATACAGGCACAGCCTTTTTATTTTTTGTTACAACTCAGAACAGTCACACATGAATCTGATTACAGATTCAGTTCAAATACTTATGATTATCTCTTTGGTTCTGATCAAACAAGACTGATAAGAATTACATCTTATAGTGCAGATGTTTAAGATTAACTACATTAAAATTGAGTTTCTAGGTTGTCTTATATGTCTTCCAGAAGTTAAGAATATCATGGTGGATTCTGACAGTTTTTTGGCATTAAAAACAAATTTACCGTAATGTAGAATCTTGTCTTTTGCACTTTCTCCTCCTCCTGGTGTTACCCAACACCTGTGCATCCTCAATGCAGCAGCCAAAAATATCAACAGTAAATATCCACAGGATCTTCTTAATGTTAAAACAATGATTGTACCAGGCACAAAGCAATAGTAAATCTGCAACTGAAGCAGATGGTGGTGGTGCCTACTTTTTATGAATGATATTGATATTTGAACTGTTGCCTAGCTCAAATTTAAAGCACACCTCAAGTCTTAAAACTGGCCCAAATAAAGAGAAGTTTAAACATGAATATTTGCTGTTGACAGAATGACTGTGATGTTGAGTGACATGGTCAAAAACTCCAAACAAGAATTCAAAACTAAACTGGTTATGAATCACCTTGGTCTTCTGAGAGGGATAGCCAGAGTCATAAAATCCTCAGCCAGAGTCACTTCTACACCACTGTCCTGTAGAGCATCTTCAGCCTGTCTCTTGAGCTCTGACATGTTGTCCTCATCTCCCTCCTTCTGCAAAGTGCTGGGTTTGTACCGCTGACTGAAGTGATGCAAAACAAGCCTGCGAGTACAACAAGCCTGAGCCACGGCCGCTGCCATTTCAGGTGTGCTGTGTCCGTGGTCCACTGCTTTTTCTCGATGCTCGTTCCCAAGGGTGGCCTCATGAACCAGAATGTCTGCCCCATTGCACAGCTTTAGCGGCCCTTCCCCAAGCACTGAGCTGCAGTCCCCTAAAATGCAGAGTTTCCTCCCTGGAATAGCTTCTTCCAGCACCTCAGTAGGCAGAACCACACGTCCACTTTCAAGAGTTACAGGTTCCCCAGCTTTGAGACGGCCATAGAGAGGTCCTGGTTTAAGGCCTAAAATTCACAAAATGAAACAAGTCACTGTCACGTGCACTGTTTACAGGACACTGTGCCTACCTTCAAATAATTTATCAGCAGAATTACAATTCGTTTAAATGCAACGTTAAAAAATCTCAGATAAAACGAAGACAAACAGGTGAATATCTTAATTCAAGATTTTGTCAGTACCAGTAAAGTACTCCTTCAGTTTACACATGAAACTGTTTATGTACTGTCATGCTGAATAACTGGACACACATTTGCTTTCTGAAACATGTGGTATCATGTGGGAAAGAAATATATGTGTTTGGTCTCCATTAATTTTACCCAATTCCTTCAGTAGCTCTGTTTTTAGTCTTCCAGGTCGATCATGCTCCTGAATGCAAAAACCAAAGGAAGGGATGCGATGAACCAATCGGAAGCCCTTCACAGCAAACTTCTTGTCTTCAAAGAGGAAATAACAATCACTGGAGACATCAAAAGAGATAGTCCTGCCTGGCTGCTCCTGCGGGTGGGGAGGACCACGCTCTGCTGTCACCTGATGTGAGATAGACATATTTAATAGAACTGTACAATTAAAACAATTAAACATACACCACATGTATGTGTGTATGTTTTTTACAAGCTTATATCGGAATGTTTTATTAACACTGTAGATAAGCCATATTGCACAGCAAAATGACTAACAAGAGACAACGTGGGACCTTTTATTACTGTGGAACATCAAAGTGAACTACCTCCAGGTTGAGCCATCCCTCCTCTGGACACTGGTCAGGTGTGGGCTCCAGCTCATGAACTACAACAACAAAACAAGCTTTACATGGTGATTCTTTGATAGCATAAAAACTCAGAACAGAAATGAAGGAAATCAGTACATTGTTGGAGAGCCTGAATAGTCACTTTTACAACGGGGTATAGCTTGTATGTATATTTCTTTTGTGGAATAAAACAACACAGCTAAACACGTGTGAAGTGCCCTAGAAAATGTGCCAAAATCTTCTGCTGGTACTCACTTGTTTTAAGTTTCAAGTGCTACTAGGTGTGCGTTACTAACAGATGTATGACTGGCACCTGATTGACAGACAGACATATCAGATTAAGAGTCTGGAGACAGCAGCTACCCCATTTCTCCAGAGTCTCAGACCTAGCTTCATCCTCCAGGATGACAACACTCTCCCACCCAGAAAAAGGATCATCAAAGAGTACCTCCAAAATTTTGGGGTGGCCTGCTGTGAGTCCAGACCTCAACCCAACTGTACACTTGTGGCATCAACTTGGGTAGGCTGTTAATAGTAGAGTGACCCACAGCTGGAAGAGGTGTAAAGCTGCCATATACTACTGAGGTCTCTTAATGTGGAAAATTGATAAAGTGGAATTATGGACAATATGTATTGTTTCCTTACTACTGTAGGAGAGTGCAATCATCCAATCCGTTATCACAGTGCCTGTCTGTGTTCAAACTCCTGCATCACATCTGTTTTCAAGCTTCCACTTGTGTGCAATTAAATCATGGTCTGTTTCCTTTGGACCTGCCTGCATATGGGAATAGAAGCTGTGAACCAGTGAGGCCAAGTGTCACCCTAAGAAAGTGGCGAAGACCCCGGGGTCCGTAGATGTCCACGCAATTTGGTTTCTGTTGGAGGTCCGCGTTGGTGTTGAGACTCACAGTGCAAAGGAGACCAGGCAAGCCGAACAAATGGTCTCCATGCAAGTGGGAGATGAAAATCTTGGTGATTCGACCTGTGAACATCATGACATGCCGATTTACATAAGTGTCACGGTGAAGGTACCTTGTTGGTGCCCTGAATATCCTAACATGTTCATTTTAGTGGATTAATTTATCCTTCACATGCAGTTAAAAAGTAAAGTCTAGAATTTGTAGTCATAGTAGATGTGACAAAGTCATTCCAGTAGTGAACTGAAGTGGCTCACCGGCTCTGAGCTGACTCTTCATGAGTTGAGTCTGTGTTCCCTCTCCGCAATCGAACAGCCAGCACTCGCCGTCCGCGCGCAGCACCAGAGCCGAGGCACCGCGGTGCGGAGACGGATAAGCCGAGCCGGTCCCGAGAAATGTCATGTCCATGGCCATTCTCCCAAAGTTACAACAAACTGATCTAAAACTATCTTTCACTGCGGTGTACGTATCATGCTTCCCGTAAACACTCGTCACATGCTGATGACGCTACATGAGCGACGGGGCTGACGTACGTGTCGTGATTGGATCACAAGGGACACTGAGGGGATCCTGCCGGGAGCTAAAACCGAAGACCATTTCAAGCAAACTAAAACTAAATAAAAAATTTGCTCCACCTTTTCCATTAATAAAATACCTCTCTAGTCGAACTCATAAAGCACCAACTTGTGGGCCCAATACTTTGTGTACATTACATGCACAACCAAATAGCATGAAAGCAGATCTCAGGAACAGAGCCAATATAAAATTGTTTTTATTTTGCAGTTTGAACACATCTGGTATAATAAAGCAGCACCAACATACTCTTCTTTGCAAACAAATGTGTACCAAAAATAAAGTTCTGAAATAGACTTTAGGGACACAGAATTTAATTAATGATGGATGCACATTTCAGTAAAAAAAAAAAAAAATCACCATTGCTCTGGCAAGATAACACAAGACTGAAACAATAACAGTGAAGACATTGTACATCTTTTGTACTTTGTACATTGACATCTTTTTAAACACAGAACTATAAATTTGCCTTCGACAGCACATCAAACAGTCACAATCTGATGGTGCACAGAAAAAAAAAGCTGCACGGTGAATACTACAAGTTACACAATTTAAACACTCCATTTTTATTTTTACAGGGCTGTTGTGTCGTACAGCTGCACTGACTGCCACATGTTCAGAGGTCTTCTTCAAGGAACGTGGAGTGATATGAACAATGAATGTTTTTCAGGCACTTTAATAAATGTGTTCAGAGGGTCTTGATACAAGGTCCTGAGGTTAATCTTTACACTGTGGCTATGAATATCCTTATTATCAGAACACCAATACATAATACAGCCAATACTATATAAGAAGAAAAAAAACAGGCTAATAAATCATCAGCTCTTTCTTCATCAAATATATTTCTATAGGAGTGTGTGTACACAATTGTGTCCCATATACAAATTTTGAATATCTCAGTTCTTGAATTTTACAGGATATGTTTCATGTTTAGTTTTAACTATATGAATAAGCAGAAATTTTTGCCACCAGAAGAAAGTGAGGACAATGCTAATTTAAAGATGTGTAACCTTCCTCTGCAGGGCAATAAGCAGCAAAAGCTATACTTTCTATCTTTAAAGAGAGTTGGAGCAGCTTTACTACAGGGAATAGCTTTCACCCATCCATGTGTTAAAATATATAATAGGACTCTTTCTAAATTTAATGGTAGATTACAAATAGACTAAATACTATAAGCCTGGTTTGCCATTTTGTTGTATAGCTCTTTCTTAGGATTTAAACACAGGCACCACTAGGACAATACAGATGCTTTCAACAAAACACCATAAATAATCAGGGGAGTGTATTACCAAAAGTGCATAAACAGAAATTAATTATCTAATATCTTGACATTAGATATTATCTAATACTATCCTAAACAAAAAGGTACACTGAGATGGATTCTGAATTTTATAATTAAATAAAGGAGAGTTGATGCAAATATTAATTCAAAGAAAATAAGGTGTATCACAAAAACCACACATGCCAAAAAAATAAAAAAATAAAAAAAAACACGGGAGTGCGCATCAAAGCATTACCTAGCTACAGGTTAACCATTATATGTTAATAAATATGAAAATTGAAATATTTCCCTTTATCAAATCTTTGTTTATAAACACTCAGTTAATTTGCTTCAGGAGTTACATTGTTCTTTCACTTTTTTTATCTGAAGATAAAGGCAAAGCTATTTAAGCCTCTGCAAGTGGAAAAAGGGCAATGTCCATTGTCCATTGTCCATGAGAAAATGTGTGCATCAAGTTAAGAAGTTTTGAAGGAGATTAATGTAGTCAAGATGGGGACAAGAAAAGTAAAATAAAGTCTGAGCAAACTAAAGGTATGTATGCATCCAGGTTGTAAACAATGACAACACATTACAGCTATGTCAGAAATATCTAATCAAATCTCTATAAATTTTTTTTAAAGACAGTATTATGTATAGCATTTTCTAATAAAGCCAAAGTATGACATACAGACAAACCTGTATGAAAAAATGGCATCCCATAATTTCTCAACTGAAACCAGAAACCACACTGCCCTTTTCCACCATCATGTAACCTACCAGTTCTGTGCAGGTTTGCATAGCTGATGTATAGAACATTGAACTGTAATGTAAGTAAAGAACGGTTATTATTCCTCAAATGGTCTCCTAACTTTGTTGTTTTCCACTGTAATTTTTACAGATCCAAAAAGAGCACTTTAGTGAAAATGCAGTGATGCAGAATTATAAACACGGCACTGCAGACCTGTTTTATAGTTTGCACTAAAGCAGCTGGGATTATCTAAGTGGGAAAAATTCAGATGGAAAAAAACAAAGAAAAAGGCGGCCACAACAACAATAGGCACAGTGAAGGTCTGTTCTACTTCTTGTTAGTCTTGGGACTAAAGCTCACACCTGGCCAGTCATATGTGTCTGGAAGGAAGGAGTCATAGCTGGTGTTCCACACAGTAGCACGTACAAAGCCATTCTTGTCCATGGGCTCAGGGTAGCGGAACGCCATGCCTTTAGCATAGACATACTCCATCACCTGCAGTTCAGAAGAAAAAGCCAGACTATGACTAATAAACATTTTTTTGTTGTGACATTTGCATTAGATTTTTGGTGCATCCTACTTCATAAATTGTACTTGATATGTTACTGAGCATCTCTTTACCTAATCCACATAAAGACGAGCCTGGACCACAACAAAATGTAGGAAATTTAAAAGGGTCTGGCAACTTTCCATATGCACTATACAGATAAACATCAAGGCAGCCACGACCAAATCTGATTGGTTAGCAGTGTTTGTGATGTCTTAAAAAAGAAATTGGGCTCTGCCATAGAATTGATCAGGCAAAAATGTTGAGATCTGAGCTAACCTGAACAGACAAAATAATGAGCCATAGTATTAAGCTTGCAGTATGTTGCAGTATTAAACAACATCAACAGAGAAACTACCTTATTTCAGGAGACTCACCTTGATAGCCATCTGGACAGAGACCTCTCTGATGTTGGAGAGAGGAGGATAGAGTCTTCCCTCTTCAAGCTCTTTGTCTGTGAGCTGCTCAGCAAGTGTCTGAAAGAATATGAAAATCTTTTAAAATAAAGATAAATTTCTCCCGCCCAAAATGGTGGCTTACAACAAGAAAAAACCCAAAACTAACAAACAACAACAAAAAAAAACCCACAACCACTGACACTTAAGTAGCAACATGCATACAACAGCTTTTAAAATATTGAAAATGAACAACTGATCATTAATTGATATGACTAGTGTTAAGTAAAAGGCAGTTCAGCAAAAGGTGGAAGAAAGTCTTTTAAAAGCTCTCCATCTGTTAGCCAGAGTCTAGAAAGAGACATAGAGGAAACAGGAGACATCAAAGGGTTAAAGAAGATTAAAATGAGCATTTGCAAACATGACAGAGTCTGCAAGAAAATGGATGGATAGGGTGAGGGGTAAGAAGAATTTAAGCAAGTCTAAAGAAGGGATGGAGATATAGTTTGGGGGTTTTTCAGACCTTGGCAGCCTCTAAGAACACTGTGTCACTTATATGTCTCACTCCGCTCAGGACCACAGCCAGGGCCACACCTGAAACATGAAAAAAGGAGATTTGTTTCCATCCAGAGATTTTCTATAATAGCTCAACACTGTGCAAACACCACATTTTTATTTGTTGATGAAGTAACATATTTACAGTCTTTATCTTCAAAAGGGTCTGGTCTTCATTCACAGCTAATTATTAATTCATTTAAATTCTAAATATCTTTTTTCCCGTCACCTGGAAAGATATAAGCGTTGTTTCCTTGTCCTGGTGTAAAAACACGACCATCACTCAGTGTAACAGGGCCAAATGGACTGCCACTAGCAAAAAGGCATCGACCCTGTGAGACACAGAAACAGTAGACTTAGACTTAGCCTCCATGCCTGATTTCAAAATCAATTAAAAAATGAAGTGATAGAAAGGAGAAAAATGTGTACATCAGTTAAAGTGTAGGCATCCTCTGCTGTGCACTCCGCTTTATTGGTTGGGTTACTCAGGGCAAAGATGACTGGTCGTTCATTCAGGCTTGCCATGGCCTTGATGACATCATGGGTAAACAGACGTCCAGCTCCAGCCACACCTGAAATAAAAAACAAAGAAAGTTTTATTGTTACTGTTTATCCCAAGTCTGAAATTTAAGAACACTGAGCACTGACAGGAAAATAAAAACAATCTTTATGATTGACTGTTTGAAAACAATAATTATATAATTATGGAAAGAATCTCAATTAATTAAGCTGATCTGAAATACATAAACAACATAATAAATGAAAGAATATTAAACAAGTTTTATTCCCTTTCTGGATGTTGCTAAAACATTTAAACTCCTTGCAGTGCAATAAGGCTACAGTAAAATTAAAAAAAGAGAAAGAAATCTTTATCACCAATGATAGCTGTGGGTTTGATTGTGTTGACAGCATCCAGAAAGCTCTGCACATCCCCTGGACTGTCATGGACAAACGCCTCCTGGTTACTGTCCATTTTATGTTGTCTATCCTGAAATAAAATACATTAGAAGCAATTAATATTCATCCGTGGTTAAGCTGTGTATACACCATGAGCCTGAGTCACACACACTAACCTTAACAAGTAAACCATGGGCATCATACATCCAGATCTTTTCTCTGGCCTCAGTTTGACTCATCCCCGTCTCCATCATGGCCATTACAATTAGATTGGCAATACCAAGGGCAGCCTTGCAAGCATTTAGCATGAAAAACTTAAACTGTTACTTTCTTATAACACAGATTTCTAATAAACACATTTTTTGTTTTGATTATGTTGAACCATTTTATCTGAGCAGTAATGCAAGTTCTGGCCACTAGAGGGCAGCATGGATTTTTACAAATGAGCTTGTTTTCACATTTCAATATATGGAGCATACCTAACTTAAATGAAAAGCAGCAAACAGCGACAGGCAATGCATAATCTAAGGATAAGTAATTGACATTTGGCTTTAAATGGGATAAATGTCAGCTCACCTCTCCAGCTCCAAGGAAAAGCACTCTGTGTTCAGTGATAGGTTTACCAATGGCTCTCTGAGCTGCCAACAGACCAGCAAGAGCTACAGATGCAGTGCCTGGAAACATGCAAGGAACAGAATAGTAAACTGAGGACGTTCTGACTTGAAGACAACATAATATTCACAAATAATTTCTCTTTCGTCATTCACACCAGTTGACAATGACTGCAGAAAAAAGATAACTTAAAGCTAACACCTCTGCACGTTCACTGAATTTTTTTTTAAATAATAATGAAACGCAAGATATAAATTTGTTGTAATGAACTTTTAGTTAAATCTGATAATCTACTATTGGAAAGTGAAATAACTAAAGACAAAAATCATGTAAAAAGGTCAGACTGTATGTCAGTTGCAATTAAAATGTATTCAACATTAGAAGTCCCATGAGCGTGTGTCTGTATGAACCTTGGATGTCATCATTGAAGGTACAGTATTTCTCCCTGTACCTCCTGAGGAAGCGGAATGCATTATGGTTCCCAAAGTCCTCAAACTGGATCAGCGTATCCTGCCCATATTTCTCCACCACAGCTTCCATGAACTCATCAATCAGGTCATCATACGCTTGAGAGCGGTCCCGCCTCTGATACAGGCCCATGTACAGCGGATCTTTAAGGAGAGTCTGATTGATGGATAAGGAAAAACAACAGTTTCATTTCTCCTTTTTGAGCTAAAGCACACATTGTACAGTACGCATAGAGTACATTTTCATAAATGGCCCACCTCATTGTCTGTTCCAACATCTATCACCACAGGAAGGCATTTCTCAGGTCTGATGCCAGCACAGGCAGTGTACAGGCAAAGTTTTCCCACAGGTATGCCCATTCCATAAACACCCAGGTCCCCTAAGCCTAAAATACGCTCTCCATCAGTTACTACTACTGCCTACATAAAAAGAAAGAGAGGAGGAAAAGAGGCCCATTAGTGGCATGACTCCACATTAAATTTTTAAAAGGATGTGTCTGTGAGTGACACAACTCAACCGCTATCAATTGTAGATGCAGACAAGAAGCCTTCCAGAAACATGCTAGTGATTCTTGTATAATCACACTAATAAAGCCAGTGTGTTGGCATGATCACAGGTTACTTTATCAATAGGTGGCTATTTCGACATTGCTGTTTAATATTTAAAATCTCTAGTCTGTGCATTTAAGGGAGACAAATGTCTGTAAGCGTCTCTTATTACTTTAATGAGTATTAAATCAAAAAATTTTACTGTAATAAATCTTTTCAGTTACTCACAGCAACACTAGTCTCTGGCCAGTTGTCCAAGACTGAGCGAATATGTCCTCTGTCCAGAATGGAGATGAACAAACCTCTGATGAGAAAAACAAAATCACAGGTTAGGAAATTTATCAGTAACTGTACAACAAAAAAGAGAAGAAAATGCTTTTCTAAAATAATATTTAACATTCTGCATTAATAACTTTCCTTTTCTTCTTAAATATGAATTCCTAAGAGTGTTATCAGTAAAGCATCTCTGTAACCAAAAGCTGAATTGAAAGGTACAAGAGTTTAAAAACAAAAAGAAAAGGTCATTGGAGTTATTCATTTACTTTATTCTGTAGTGGATTCTTAGTAGCTTTAATTGTTACTTACTTTGGTCTCCTAAATATGTGTCCATACTGTGTACAGGCCAGGCCTACAGTAGGAGTGTAGACAATTGGCATCAATTCTTCAATGTCTTCCATCAGCACTCTATAAAAAAGCCTCTCATTCCTTTCCTGGATGCCCATCAGGTAAATGTATCTGTGCAGAAAGGGGAGGGGGGGATAAGTAAAAAGTAAAGGAATATAAACACATGAATATTTCTAATGGTTTAATTTAAACATCTTACTTCTCCAGGGGATCAGTCATCTTCTTTAGATTTTTCTGAAAGCGCATTGCCTGAATATCCTGACTTTCCACTTTGGGAGGCAGGAGACCATGTATCCCTAAAATCTGTCGCTCTTGTAGTGTGAAGGCCATACCCTGTCAAGAAACAATGAAATAGAAAAAGAAAGATTATAATGAATAGTAGGATGATAAGAATGTTTATACCAACCAATATGTCAGAATTAGAAACAAAGAAAAGAAATAAAAAAGAAAAAAAACAAAACAGAATTCAAGCTGAATCAAATTAACTGAGCAAACACTGATCTAAACCAGCTTGCAGCCTCATTTGCATAAAAGCTAGGAGACTTTGTAAATTTAAAATGAAAACAGTACTGCCCCCCTATGTCTTTTTTTACATTTTAGCACAGACATTTTAAATAAATTTAACATAAAAACAAAAAAGGATTATATGTCTTCAAGAAAGAAAAATCACTCAAGTAATTTCCTTCATCCCTGCTGCAGACACTTTTCACGCAGAGTAATGTGTGGTTTTGTCACTAGGGGGCGCACCACATTTTAGTTAGGTTTGACACATTGACTCCTTACAGCAGGCAATGACTGCTGAGTGGCATGAAAGAAACCAGATGAAAGTAATTCTGCAGCGGAGTAAAAGTGGGAGTAGCTTTAAAGGAGACGATGAGGAACACTGTGTGCTGGAAAACCTCATTTGAAAAGAAAAATGTAGGAGGAGAGAAATGTTTTCATGTTTCTGTAAGGTAGGAGGGCTTGTGTGCGCATGTTGAGTTACAGAACATGTTTGAATGAAGTATGGGTGCAACATATGGAAGCTATCACTGGAAAAAGGACTGATTATTTTGTGAGCATGATGAATGCTGGGGGCACCCTGACAAAAAGCTGAGTCACGCTGATGGAGCATTTTACTTCTCCCCGCTCTGCCACCCATTTCCTTCCAACGTCATGCAAAAGTACTGTACACATGTGATATCAAGCTTGGGTTTCAAGTGTTTTTAGATCATCACAGTGACTTTAAATGCCCTGAAACGTTATAAAGATCACCACATTCCTGAGTGTTTAAAAAGTGTTTTTTCAAATTACTTAGCAAAAAAACAAAAAACAAAAACAGAACTAAATAAAAATGTATTTGGAGTTCCAATATCCACATAAACTCTTCTGCTTTCACTCTTTCACACAGTTTTAGTTCCTTTTAGTGTCCTGAATGCTATAAAACCTTCTATAATCACTCAGGGTTTCTCTTCTTTCCCTGTGCAAATTTGTACTTGTTCCTTTTGTCCTTTATTTTAATTAAAGACTTAATTAAAGGAGAAGGAATAAGTTCATTCTGGTTTGCTATTAAGCATTTCAGTATGACTGGTTGTATTACTGGTTATTAGGGGAGAAAGTAAGTATTAGAAGAATGGCAAGCAGAACTAAGGCTCCAAGTTTTTTTTACTGATTTGTTCAAATATCTGGTTTAAGAACCTTTAAGAACTTTATTGTGTGTTTTTTTTAGCCTATACTTCACTGGATTGCAGTTTGGCTAACTGGTAAGCATAACAACTTATCAGTCTTAAGCCTGCAAAACAGCTTCACTATAAACCAACAGGTAACATCAAAACTCACTTCGTTCAACCAAACGATGGGATTAGTTGGCAGCTGGCCTGTGACTAGTGTATAGGTACGCTGGCATGTCTATTTTTAACACACGTCTAATCTGGGCAAAATATGCACAGCTTACAGAATGAGATATCATGTCACCTTAAGCAGCTAAAGTTTCCCATTACAAATGTCAACTATAGGTTTAAGTCACTGGAGATCCTTGCAGGAAACCATTACAATCCAAGCTTCAAAGCACTATTCAACTATTTTAAATAATATTTATGAAAACAATTTTTTTTATGAAACATCAAACAATTTAATACACATAGAAATTTAATTTCTATGTGTTTAATACACAGAAATAGCAAAAACAGTGTTTTCCAACAGTATAGAGTTCTAAGGTGTTCTTGTAGGTCCCAAACAACCTACAATGCTACTTTAATAACACAATTGTGGAGTGAGTGATAACATGTACATGTAATCATTAAATCCAACTTAACATGTTTATGCAGAAACATCCCACCTCTGACTACATTGTCTGGGTGTGTTACTGAACTTTGATAAATCCACTAAAGTTCCCTTTCAGTTGGCCAACATCTTTGAGTCTGGTTTAAATCAGAGAAATACAATATATTTTTTTCTTTTCTTTTTTCTGATATCATGTATTTAACTAACATTGTACTTACTCCCCCAAACAAGAATTAAGAAGTACACTTGCTGGTTTTTTTCCTTAATGTGCTTATAATCTTTACATTTGCAAGGCATTTTAAAAATGCAGTTCATTTGATTTATCTTGCGGAGCACTGACCTGTCCTGACCAACCTGAATTCCAGTCCAGCAAACAAGAATTCCCTGCTATTCTCAAATTTATATGGGGCTCCTCAACATTTAAAGGTCGACAAGGGATACTTCATAACTCTTGTTAAGCACAAACCTTACACAGAAAGAAGCTATCCACTTGCTAGACTACATGAAGCCAATATCTGAGTTTTTTCTCAGTTGGGTTAACTTCAGACACTGACACATTCTACATGGATCTTCACCAAACAGGGTGACAAATTTAAGGGTGTTTATAAGCTACAACTTCACCATTTCTTAATAAATGCTGACACGTGAAGACAATGTCTGCAATCTGCCTACCTTATTGGTGCGAGGGTTGAGCATGAGGGGCTTGCCCTTTTCTTTGGTGTGAGCCCATCTGTAAACAGAGATGCAGGGCCTTAGGGAACAGGTTGTCCTTAACCTGGACAACATGGTAGACAGTCACTGGTCTGGATGATCCACTGGTGGTAATCTGCTGTGGTAAAGAAGATAATGTATATCAATACACCAACTGTTTTAAATGTGTGGTTATTTGCATTTTCTGGTTGTGTATTCGTGTAGAGAGCAGTATCTAACATTAACAGAGAAGTGCTTAATTTCTTAAAGGTTTTGTATATTTTTATGCATATACTGTATCTTAAAAAAGATAAACAAATAAAAAAGATTACTAGCATGAGCAAGGCCAATTCTATTTTATTTTGTCTTAATGGGTGTTAGCAGGTAGTTAAACAAGCCTGAAGTACATAGCTACCAAAGCTTAGGATTATATGACCATATTGATCTTTCTTGCATTTTAATAGCTATTAGCAATAAAGACTGCCATTCTGTTGACATGAACACTGAAGAATGCTTGCAGCGTGCATAAACAGTCCTTCGCTTGAGGATTACAAATGCTGACAGCAGTGGCAGTTGTTAATCTGCGTGTGGCCAAAAGCAATTCAGAGATCTAAGAATCAAAGCTTTTAAAGATTGCCATAATCCTTTTTTTTATGAGCACCACAGAAGACCTAAAAAAAGATTAATCCCAGGGGCATCGACCAACACACAATAGATGTATAAGACAGCAGAATAACACGCATCACATGCTGGAAACAAGAATTATACCAATAACAAATAGAAATCTTTCCAAGCATCTGTAGGGCTAAGATGATTGTGTAAAGCATTTATCCTATTTGGAGAGTTCAGGAGATAAAATAGCGCCAAAACAACCATTGCAACCATGTGCACATAGTTTACAAGAGGACCCTTCATACATTCAGCTGCAGTTTGGTGACCTGGAATAGTGTCGTCATCCAAGGACTATGTCATGCATGTGACTTGTGATTAGTGGCCAAAATTGCATTAGGTTGTGTTGTGTGCAGAAAGAGGCCAGCTAAAGGAACTCTAACACTCTTTGTCAGTCAAAGACAATTAAAATCACCATTTTAATGGCAGTGTAAATCCAGCTTTATAACCCACTTGCATAACCAAATTACATATAAATAAAATGTTGTGTTGTAAATCCTGAATCAGTACCAATAAGGTCAGATGGATTAAATACCACTGAATTAAGTAAAAAAAATGTATGCAAAAACCAAGGTGAAATGCAGCTGAACCTGTACGCAACATATAAACGATATAGCAAAGCCGTTTATGCTTAGTTTATCAGAATATATTGACCAAAGCATGCATAATTAATAGAACAAATAGTGTTTCGACATAAAAGACGGATTCATAACAACAAATTACAGCCAACCGTCATTGCCAAAGAAAAAAAAATTCTAACTTTATATCTTTACGGTATATGAATCATATGATCTACATAAACATGCAGCTGAGCCCAGGTGGAAAAAGAACAAAATCCAGTCTTTCAGTGTGGCAGCAACAATCACGTTCCTTCATTCAGCCCCAAAGCTGAACATATTCAGAGGACACACTATACACCATACGGTGTGCTGCTCTCTAAACTGCTGTGACAAAACAAATTATTACTTTACTGATTTAAACAGTCACAGTGTAGTAATAAAACTTCATGCCGGAAATTACTAACCAAAAGCAGTACATCCATACTCACATTGTGCACCTTAGTAAGTCACACCCATATACATGCTTTAATGTGTAACCTTTGTGTTTTTGCAGAGCTGGGTGTGGTTTGAATGAGGTGTATTTTCTTCTTTCACTTGACAGATGTATTCATATAAGACCTATCTATTGGAGTCAGTTATTAGTATGAACAAATAAATCGTGGTTTTACAGCAATAAGCAGCAGACAATAAAACTTTATTTCATTCATTCATCCATTTATTTTCCCTAACAGATTTATTTTTACTGTGTGCTATAAATAAAACTGATATCTTAAGCTACTGTTTGCACAATCACCCTGTTATTGGAAGGAACTGAAGGGAAAGAATGTTATTGACCAGTTAACTTATTAACTGACACACAAGTAAGTTTACGCCTAAGAATCTGTAGTAAGGAAATAAAAATACTAGTTAAATTCAGTGGTAAATTAATAAGACTGACAATCTCAAATAAAAATCACTATCATATATAGCTAAGTGCTATAAGCTAACAACTGGCAAAGCTAACGTTATTCTAACACCATCCGTTCCAGGTTTCATGTCAGCAACAGAAAAGCTAAGTTTTTGCACCTGTTAAACTCACGCAGCATCTTAGAGTAAATACTTTTGCTGCTTTAGCTTCGTGCTTCCTGTTGTCTTTCATTCAGACCCACTGCTATTCTTGGCCCAGTAACGGGAAGTTCTCCCGTTACACGGACTTTCTATTCTTTCGAGAATAGCGGCTGGAATTACCTGCTCTTGAGAGTAGTATTACAGCTTTTCCTTCCTCTTGACAGTTTACTGATTATCCAGGATACGTCTTTTGATGTCCACCGTTTAACTGCTACGGTACGACTCTTTTGGTCTGTCTTCTGAATACAGAAACAAACGCAGCCGATGGACTGACAGTGGCGAGACGACGAGACGAGGCAACCCTTTAGAAGGAGTTAGCTGCTCATCCAATCACATGCCGGGATGTTCTCTTGGTTACCGTAAAGATTGCAACATGCGCAGGAATATTAGAGAGAGGCTCGTTACCCGTTATTACGGTAAACAAATTACGAACGGAAGCTTACTGTACTTTCTTTTACAATTATATTTGACAATAGCGATAAAGAAGAAGAAAAAGAAAAAACTAACTTTAGTTAGCTAGCTATTTTAGATAAACTGAGCACAAAATTTAAGGAAATGTGAGTTTGGTCAATTATGTTTTACTTTTGTTTTTTGTTTTTTTAAACTATGCTTAACCTTTGTAAAGTTGGAAGGCATTTGTGGATTAGGAGTACCACTAATTATGTGGATTTCACCCGAGACCGTCTTGACTAATGTACTCTGCCAATACCAAAGCTTATTCGGCTATTGACTCTTAAATAGTGTTGTTGATTGGATTAGTTGATTGGAGTCTGAAGAAACAAGATGGTAATTTAACAATTTATCCACTTAAACAGGGGCCACAGTAGTATGTCGAAGAACCATACACAGCCACAGCTGCCTGTTGCCTCATTATTCTGATTACCAGCTTGGTCATGCTGGTGTGGGATGGCATTCTATTCTTCCACCAGCAATTGTCACAAGTCAGCAAATGTGGTTGTGTTGGTCACTCTGGCATGAGCATCACTCCTCAGTTGCTCCCTCAAATGTTCAATGGGGTTGAAGTCAGAGCTGCAGTCCTGAGTGTGGAGAAATATGAGTATAGAGAAAATGAGTGTGGAGAAATGGAGTTGCCACTGATTGCGGAATCTCATCCTGATGCATTGAGATTGCCTCCAATGATGATAATCCTTACTTTTTTCCAGTGAATGAGGTGCCACCCCCACACCATCATAATTCCTCTGTCAATGTACTGTATTGGTGTTGCAGTCAGCATTGTATCTCCATGTCTACTCCACACTCCTTATATTTTGACTTATCAAGGAACATTACATTCCTCCACACATCCACGTTCCAGTGCACGTTGCTGACACTAGTGCAGATGGACCTGATGGTGAAGGGTAATCATGGCCCGTGACATCTTTGACATCCCTCGATATAAGGTATTCGGTCTTCACTTTGGAGATGGTAGAGCTCACTCGAAATAATGCTGCAACTAGGTTTTGTGAAATTGTAGCTTGAAATTGCTCGATAACATTGCCATATGAAGCATGGTCCGTGGTTACAGGTGCTGCTAATCAGGCATTAATTAGGCACATGATTGCCAGCACCTGAGGAACCAGAAGCTCAAAACAAGAGTCAATTTCAGAATTAGCATTGGCAAGGCAGATTTGGCAAGTTTTTCATGATACTGTGCTCATATTCAACTCTGCTGCTCATCCTTTTTTCCACAAAATGTGACATAATTTAATGCAAACAAAATTTCAAGCAGTATTTGGCTTACTGCCAAAAAGCATTTACACCAAAGAAATAACCAGCCAATGCAAATTTTCTTGACCTTTTGTACTTTTAGCTAGCTAGCTAAACTTAGTGATAGCTAGCTAGGTAGACAAACAGACATACAGACAGACAGATAGATAGATCTCAATCTGGTATCAGATTACACTTAAACAGGTTAAGTTTTTATTATCGGTGTTTTTTTGTTTTGTTTTTTTTCCAACAAAAGCAGACATTTCCAAAAGGAGATATTATGACTTATCAAGTCAGCATTAAAACATCACAAAAGTTTTTAAAATTAAAAAGTTGACCAACTCCTCTTGAAGCACATGTAGATTACAAATGAAACAAGAAGCCACAGAAAAAAAGTGATATCTGGAAAGTCATGCAAAAAGAGGGCAATGCGAAAAGAGGGCAAGCTGGAAGCATTGAGGTGTACTGAGGCACATTTTCAACATTGCTTCACAGAATGAAGATAATTAACTACGGCTCAGTAATCACATGTATTACAGTGTGTTTGTATTACTTGGTAATGTTGTTATTGCTATAGGTTACCTGCAGAAGAAACTGTACTGCAAATGTGATCATTAAGCTTGTGTCAAAGAAAAATCTTTTTAATTAGCTAGACTGCATTACACCTTTAGTCTATTTCTGTTAATAGACCAGTTGCTCTGGCTCAAATACAAAGCACTTTACTTCCACTGAGTGCTAATTCAGCAGCAAAGGTATAGTTGGCCTATAATGTCAGGGAGACTAAAATTATTGTGGAGGATTGTAATATTCCAGGTGTCAAAAAGGAAATCCTGTATTCGTGAATGTGCTTGTGATACTACATGTGCTTTACTAGGATTATAAACAAATACCTGGCTTTGCTGACTCAGACTGTTAGAGCTTCTCACATAAGTATCCTTTGGAAGTAACTTTAAGTGGTGCTCACTGGCCAGTGTGCAGAGTAGGAATAGGTTGCTATGATGAATTCAACCATTTTAAAGTAACTTTACATGTGCATTAACAGTCAATGGCTGCAAAACATTTAAAAGAGAACTTTAATGACTGTGCAGAAAGTGTGGATCATGTAAAGTAGGAACAAGAGACTTTTTGCAAACTGTTGGTCTGGCATGGTTTCATACGAGACAAGTTGGTCTGGTATGAAAACATATAAGGTGATGAACTGAAAGACAGTAAAGCATTCTTATTTTGCAGTGTTGCTGGCAGTGTGTTGTGATATATCTCAAAACTGTGCCTCTGGCACTCCCTGTTGGTGGAATCCTGTGTCTGTCCAGCAAACAGCCCATATGGGCACCATTTCAGCCATTTCAATATGCTCACTAGCCTCTTCACTCCACAACTAAAGTGAATGTCAGATTATCTTGTTCGACAGGATACATGGAAAAAGCCAACAGCTTTCATCTGTTATTAACTTCCTGCAACTCACACTGTATAAATTATTTTACCCAGTCTGGCAAACTTTGTTGAGAGACAACAGATGGCAAAATATTATATATCACACTGTACGCATCTATTATCTAGCATGCTGGACTGAAAAGCATTCAGAAATGAGATTTAATACATTTATATCCCTTAATATTAATGTGGTTACAGGGCAGAACTAAAAGGTTTTGGGTCTAAGTTTCCAGCGATCTATACTCCCCAAAATATAAGCTACTGCTGTTGGTATTAGTGCTCTGTAGCTAACACTTAACTACCGATAGCTAAGCAAAATGCTAACAGAGGTGTGGTTGCCTAGACCAGAGTCAACAGTGTGTTTCAATAAAGAACAGATGATGATGTTGTTTGACGTGTCAGACAGACAACAAACCACTTCGACTAAAGCCAAGAATTACTATAATAGAATTACACATTCAAACTAAATACAAGTCACGCTAAATTCATAAACAATGACATATCCTAGTATTTAGAAATGTATGCAAGAATATTTTAACCTCATTATAATCTTGTGATATATGCTTGAGAATTAATGTTACTAAAGGTTTACATGTTCACAAAGAGAAAAGGCAGTAAGTCATTGTGGGGATGCTACAGCAGCAGCAAACAAACTCCTTGTGGTCCACCATGTCACAATTTGACTCATTATTTTTTTTAGGTAATACATTCAGAGTTGCCTGGAAAAAACATTTCCTGTGTCATTTCTTATTATTTGGTGAATATAACCATTGGAAGACTGTTGGATATTTTGAAGATTAAAAAAAAGATCTCATAAAGAAAACAAAGGAAATCCAAACAGACATGTGAGCTCTATAAAGTGGCTCTTTTCAATGGCCTGGATGTTATGATCAATCTTTAACTTGACAAATTGTAGCTAAAGATAAATACCCAAATTAATAGTTATTATTTAAAAATATGGTTACGTTGAACAAAATAAACACAAAACAAAATATTTGTAATGTTATTAAACATATTTTCTAATACTTAACCCAATTTCTTTATGACCTCTTATTGCCTGAGAACGTCTCACGACAACGCTTCGTGGATGTTTAAGTGATGGTTTTGCAATAGTGGCAAAAAGACAAAAGCTGCTACAGTCAAATGCCATATTAAATACCTCTCACTGCACAATGAACATTTGGAAGTGCTACCCATGATAATTGCTATGCTGTGCTGAACCTGCAGATGAAATTCAGCCTCAAGAATTTGGAGTCTGTGATGGTGGAATCCTGTGTTCTGGAAGCCTAGGTATCTGTCGTTTAATGTTTGGCTTGCTTTCTTCCGCCCACCCCCCATCTTTTCCTTTCGTCCCATTTTCTTTCTCCTTATTTTGTCGGCACAGTTTCAATGCTCGAGAAATAAACACGTCCAGATCAAACAAACGCTCTTTTTGCTTGATAGGCAGAGACTCCAAGGAGTCAGCATTCAGTGGCTGAGATACGGTGGAGGTAGAGGAAAGGGGTTGACATTCTGGTGGATACACAACAGGCACAGAGGGGGGTGATACTGTTTGAGGTGACTGGGGAGGAAAAAGAGCAGTGGGAGATGATGGAAAAAGAAAGGGAAGGGCGTTGGAGGAAGACGTGATAGATAGAAAGGGGCTCAGTCTGCCCCCATCATATTCAGCACATGACTGATGCGAGACTTCTGTGTAGTGGAAGACTGGTGTTGGGAGGTCAGTAGGGGAGAGAGGAAGCGGGGGAGAGGAGGTGTAGCAGGAAGGTGAGCACTGCTCAAATGAAGGACTGGGACTTGGTGAGTGCAGACGAGACTGAGTGCTCTCCACCCAACGTGAGATTTCCTGGAATAAATCACCTGTTTCCTCTTCCTCCTCTTTATCTTCCTCCTTCTTCATCTCCTCCAGGTCTTTCATGCGTCCACTAATGGGGTCAGTTGGCATGGGGAGGCTGCTTGTGTTACGTTTCCAGTGAGACAGATCCAGAATCAGCTTGGGCTCTGAGTAATGTTGAGGTTTTCCCTCCCTCCAAGCAATTTTATCCAGATACGAAGGAGAGCCCACTTTGTAATCACAGGAGCGCCCACAGTCAAGGTCCCCATGCCCCAAACCACAGACTCTGTCCAGAGAAGAGTGAGAGTTCTCCAGGAAGCGTTCAGCTGAGCTGCTATGGGAATACTTACGGGGGTCAACCTGAATGAAACAGAAAAGGGGGAGAAGGTGACAAATTAGATTGACGAAAAAGCTCATTATTATGCTCATGCATAAGTTTTTAACAAGCTGCAGTTTAACAGAGGCCCCACTCAGGCCTCAGCTATGAGCAGCTTTAATACACCTTTTAACCAAGTTACCTCCACCAACCCCCCCTACCCCCACTCACCCTGTTTACAATATCTCTGAAATAAGTTTATACCTGGGTGCAAATCAATCAAAATGAAGAAAAGTCAGCATAACCAACCTGAACCTCCTCTGTCAGTGAGCTGGAACTGGCACGAGGGTCCTTCTGCACCTCCTCATCCTCTGTGGTGTCTCCTAGGTCAGACTGAATATGGCCAGGGGGCATGCAGCGACATCTCCCGTCTGACTGTTGCCAGCACATATCTGTTGATACACTGTTTTCATACCTACAGAAGAGCAGAATTTAGATTTATTTTCCCAGTTCCCTCATGCATTTATTACCTGTCTAATGTTTAGAGATTAGAAAGGTTAGTACTTATGTTTTATCTGATAACTATAAGTTTAGGATTACTACAGTCACAGAATTATCCATTATAATACCTGACAAAGGTATAATAGATATAAAGTAAATAAATAAATAATAGTATAAAGATTTGAGTATAAGCCTAAAATCAGAGTTAAAAACTTGGTGTTGAAGTCAATGCATGTAGTTTGTAAATTGAAAATGATTAAAGGTATAGATGAGTGTTTGCCAATAGAAATAAAAAGCTTTACTTTTACATACAAGAGAAACTAAAAAAGTACTAAGTCTACACCTGTCCCAGTGGAAACTGGAGGCCTGACTGTCGCTGTCACTGAAGCTCTGACTGAAGAGACTGTCCAGCTCATCCTCGATGCGGAAGGGATGTGATGAGATGGGCTCATCCTCGGGACAAGAGTACTGCTGGAGAAAAACGTGGGACAGTGCTGCTTCAGCCGTGAGGCGATCCATGGGGTTAAATGTCAAGATACGCTCAAGAAAATCTACGGCTGTGAAGAGAAGAAAAGAGGGTTTTGGCAGAAGAAACAATATGAAGATGTCAATAAGATGAAAATAAGTTCCTGTTCCTCCTCCTGTTTTCAGGATCATCTCTTTCATCTCATCATCTCTTTGTCTGCCACACTTCAGATGAGCTGTGATTTTCCTCCTCACACTTTCTTTCTCCTCATATTCTATTTTAGACTGCTTGACCTCCCACATCTTCCTAGCACATTATTCCCTCTGCTCACCCTGAGCATCCACAGCAGGAAGCAATTCAGAGAAGGGTTTCTTGACTCTCCATCCATGACTGACGTATGAAGGCATCACCTGGTAAAAGCAGGGTAAAAGAAATGAGATAAGATTTTTAGTCCTACCATGGCAGTTATATGGTTGGTCTTTTATTTTTATTTAATTATTATTATTATTTTGCTAGCTGAATTAATCAACAGAAAATATGGACAGATTTTCAGAGGTGGAACATTTCCCAATTTAGAAGTAATTATTCACGATCTGGATCAAAGATATTTTTCATCTTTATTTAGACTTGGCAGTGTTGTGTCAGATTGCACTTTGGTTCATCTTGAAATACCTCTATAAATTAAAAACTACTACAGATTCCAGTTGGGCATACAGCATAGAGCAGAGGTCAATGGAGGGACTGGGGAATGCCTATGCTTGAAATTGTTATTGGAGTTATATATGACTGGCAGCACTGTCTGAGGCATCACCTGTAGCAGATCCTGCCTGTCCTCATCTCTCAGCACGGGCACTGTGTTGAGAATCAGCTGCATCTGCTCCAGCTCATGAGCTCCTGGGAGAGAAAGCCAACCAATCAGAGACAAGCAGAGAGGAGACAGCGGATCAGTTACATAAGCCAAAAAGAAAAAATGAAAAAGTCAAACAAAAATAACTGGGGCATGCGAGTCGTCAGGTGAAAGAAATAGCATGGTTAGAAAATTCTGTTTAGTTGATCCAGACAGGCTGAAATACTGTGCCATAAAACTGTTAAAACAGTTTTCAATTAAAACTGCACTGTTGGACCCACATATCATAACAGCCATTTTATATTATCATAAAAATGCCTCTTTGATCCACTTGAGAGTAATCCTTACAACAATTACATCCCGTTTAGAACTACAAACATTCTCCCCTGGACCAGACCCAGTGTAACTGTTAGAGGTCTAAAAAATCTAAACCTGGAAAGAAATCCGATGCTATCAAGGTCATCTCTGGTGAAAAAGGGGGAAAAGAAACAAGAATTAATACATTTTTTTATATCAACAAAAGGCTTTTTTTAGAACTAGAATTTCTAGGCCAATTAATTTAAAAGGTGTAAGTTTCCAACTGACAGAATTTTTTTTATTGCCTGTGTGACACATTGCGAGTTTGCCCTTTAAATATGTCCAGGACAACAGCAGGTGGTGCTATATCAACACAGTGCCCACTAAATAATCAAGCAATAATGGCTGAGACGGCATTGTCTCCTCTCTGGTAAACAAAGACTATGCTATGTCCACTATCCTCTGTGGGCAAACCAAACAGTTCTCTGACACTTAAGGTGTGAAAGTCTGCAGGAACACCGAGGAGCAGATGACGCTTTCGTGTTTCTGATGTGAGCCCTGCCTGTGGTGTAGTTGGCTGATGGAGGTCAAAATCAGTCTGTCCGTTGAAACTACATTTGCTTCAAACAGAGAAGATTTCTTTATAATCATTGTTATTCTGGTCAGGCAAAGAAGTAGCCTGCAGTAAGAGAGTAAAGTGTCTTGGTGGAGGACACATGAAGGAAAGAAAAACTCTCCTCTGCTCTTAGTGGATGAAATCTTTAAGCAATCTTTAAGCTTCTTTTATGAATTTCTGCTAGCAAGAAAATATTCATAATTTCACAAAATACGCATGAATGTGTTTGAAAACACTGTTAACTTGGCTGCACAACTATGCAGGATGTATATCTATTCATGTTTCACTTTTACATAGCAATAAAGGAATATAATCAGACAACAGAGATAAATTATTTCAAGAGGACACAGTTATGACAGTATTTGTATAGAGACTGAAAGGTACCTGCAAATAATGTGGATCCAGTAAGCATCTCAGCCAGTATGCAGCCAGCAGCCCACATATCTATGGCCTTGGTGTAATTGTTGGGGGACAGGAGCAGACGGGGGGAACAATACCACTTAGTTACCAAACCCTCTGACAGATAGCCCTGGAGAAGAACGTGAGATGGAGAAAAATAGCAGAAGGGAGTAAATACAGAAAGTTAATAGACAGATATGGAGTAGTGCTCATTTTAATGACAGTTTCTAATTGTTTTGGAATTCAGGAGGCCAGCTGCTTTATTGAAATAAAGATGTTTTGTCATTCTTACTTATGTGCTCAACAGTCCAGGACCTCCTGTGTATTTTAATCGTTTAATAATGCACTAAATGTTGTGGGGGCAAATTGAGTTTACGACCTGGGTTAAACTCAAATAGTCACATAAAAAACCTCTTATAATTTCTTTGAACCTAATGGCAAATGTCATGAGATAAAGGAAAAATGGTAAAAGTGAATGATATTGTTGTGACAGGCTGCTCACACTCACCCTCTTTTCTTCATATTTAGCCACTGAGCTCTGGAGTATTGTTTTAGAAGCTCCAGTCTTATCTCTTTTCTTTCATAAAGGATGCTTCGGTGTTGAAGCGCCTTTTCTAAGCATTTAGAGAACTTAAATGTGCTCTCATCATTGCTGTTACTCAGATACTTCCAGGTCATTTTACGCAGCTACAAAGCTTCCTCAGCAAAGGAACCTTTCAGCCAAACCTCTTAACACTTATTGTAGGTTGGCCTGTAATATGAGCATAATGTAGCTGATTGTTGCTGATTTACATTAAAAAAAAAATAAAATAAAAATATTCCATTTAGATAGCAGTCTTAAATGAACAACTCTAAATTATTTAATACTTTATGGAAGTACAAGTCACCCTTGCCACATGCAGTAATGGACATATGAACTCTAATACCAACACAGATGCTAGTATTTGAATTGTGTGCTGATACAACCTGTTTTCATTTCCAGGTCATCCAAAACTGCCCATTTATGAAAAGCAGTAGCACATTTAAACTACACAGAATTACTGTGGTATCTACATTACACACTTTAGGATCTTCTGAGTACTGCTGCTCTCACACAGCACCTTCTGTTTCTTACTTTTCCACATATTTACTTTGTGAATGACAATGATGTTACACATAGAGCTCAGCCACAAGCAAATGCATTCATGTAGGTGATAATGTGTTTTGTCAATTGCCTCCATCAACACACACCACATTATTTTCACTTCTTACTCTCCAAACTTAAAAAAAATCTCAAAATACCTACATTTACTATTCAATATTTCTGTTCCTTGCCATATATCTCCCCTGAGCCAGATTTACTACCTCAGGCTATTTACAGTCCTGGTAATAGAGGAGTGTAGTCTGTTAGACAAAATATGCTCATGAATCTCACACGTTTATATTTCTTGACAACTAAGAGCATGTTTGTTACCATTTATCTTTAAACTGTTCCATGATGACAGGCGTATTTCTCGTTGTCATTCCATTCTTGTTAATTTTACCTATTCCAATATTTGAATCATTTTCTGGTTACAAAAGTGAATAATCTACTCCTATTCACTCTCATTCTGATTTGAATGATTTTGCCTGCCTTCCCTAAAACCAGCTATTTCCTTTTTCATCGTTCGCCAACCCTTTATCATTTTTCTAAACTACTTGTTTAAAGCTCATCATACACACAGCATTGTATTTATACTGATAATGATGAGTTATCTCTCTCAAAATGGATGTAAGAAACTGCTCTGTAAGCTTTTTCACACCCGTTAAATTATCCTACATAAGCCACCTGTAACACCAGCTTAACATTACACTAAGAAGGGCATAGCTCCTCTCAAGAGTCTGCCCCAAAGTAGATTTAAATATTACATATTAGCTGAAATGTCTTTGCCTCCTCTGTCTTTTAGGTTTATTTAAAATAAAAGGTAGCGCCGCTTCTTCATCAACAGGCTATTGGTATGACTCTGTAAATTAATTTATTGTGGGGTGCTCACACCAGTGTTTCCTTTCTAACCCTCATACATTGGTCTTAGCAGTGTGCCAATATATAGAACTTGTTTTTTTGTACTTTTGTGGGTTTTCTCAGGGCTGTTTTAGTAGAAGTTGCATGTCTCAGAGAACACTTAGATAAATGACTGCCATAGTCGTGCAGCACTACTGAGTAGCTGTGAATAAAAAAAGCTCTAAAGTTATTTTAGCAGCTCTTTCAGCTTTCTACTCTCACTTTTTTTCAAGTTACACCTTCCTCTCTTATCCCACCTTTGTTCTTTTCTTATGGTCTTTTCTCCTGTACCCTTACATAACTGGTCCCATATCTACACCTTTTATCATTCCATCTCTACATGCTTATTCTGCCCTCACTGCACTTTACTTACACCCTCTCTTTCCCCTCCATGCCCCCCCTGCTCACTGTCTGTTCTCATCTGTCTGCAAGCAGATAACAGAGCAGAAACTAATGCTGAGTGCTCAGTGACAGTCTGACAAACACATACCCACCTTTCTTTCTCTCTTTTCTATGCTGATCAGGCTTGGAGTTTTCTTTCTGATTCTTGGTATATGGTTCTTAGTAAATTTTCAGGATGTGGTTTCATGTTTTAAAGATTTTTTTTTTTTTTTTTTTTACAAAAGCAGTTGATGTATTCTCAAACTATCTTAACACAATTTTCAGACTCTGTGTCACAGCTAATCCCTGAGTTAAAAAGATCTTTGCATTTTTTCTGTCTTCCATTTCCCTCTGTATTTGTTAGCTGTGACTGTTTCCCCTACTTTTCCTCTTTTTTTCCACATTTCACATTGTCTATTTTTTTTACAACATGCTTCCCAAACTTGCCTTTTCACTAGTTTCTTCCCTCCTCCTTTTCTTGCCCCTTTAAACACTCTGCCTCTATTCACCTGTCTTTTTGCTTCGTCCTTCATCCAGGTCATGAATAATTTCCAGGCATCTTCACTGCTGTCTCAGCAAGTGACGATCACACATGCACACTCAGAGAAACACTAAGTTCCTCCTGGTGTAGATTGTAAACAGCAACACAAACAACTCCCATTCTCCCTAACACTGTTTCCCTGATTTGTCCTGCTATCACTCTTCACCTGAGTAATGTTTGTGACTGCAGTCTCACAACCTTCACAGCACTGCAGAATCAAAAATGTCCCAATTAAAGGCACCATCAAAAGATAAAGAAAAGGGAAAAGGGAAGTTTTTTTTTTTTTTTTATTTAAAATTAGGATAATTATTCATCAGTAAAAACTCAAAATATTAACTAGCCAATCCTGCTGTCAAGCTTGAACCTGATTAAAATGCTATTAAGTTGAACTGTGTAGTAAAAGCCTTATTTGAAACCAGCATAAAAGAGACACTGAATCCTGAGAAAGTCACTCCTGAGTTAGAGAGAGGATGTACTCAAATTCACTACAGACATCTGCTGTGCTGTCAAAACTGCTTTACAAATAGTTCACAATAATCTCAGACACATATCATCATACAGGGAAGCAAACACAAAGGACTCTGATAAAATAGTTTTATGCAAATGAACAATGACAAACTGATACTCTGCTGGTGAACAGACTCATCACCCAGGACAGACTCCAAATGGCAAATTCATAAGCTAACAAAGGATATATATATATATATATATATATATATATATATATATATATATATATATACAGAGTGACAGAGTTAAACCTAGTTTTTGTTCTCCTGCAACGCACAAACTTATTGAATCCTTTTTGTTTTTACAGTATTTCTTCTTTTCCTTGTCTCCTCCCTTATATCCTACTCTTCCTATATTCCTCTACCCATATCCTCCTCACCCTTCCCAAAAGCACCCCCTGTGTCTGCACCCAACTGATCTCCGGTCTCGTGCTCTGGCCTGACAAAGATCGCCTTTCACAAGAGCTCCTCTTCACGTGCACAAACCCAAAAAAGCACACAAAGAGACAAACATGCACACACATCGAGTCCTACTAGTGTTACAATACTGCTGTGGGATCTTTGTGCATAATAAAGCAGAAGAGTGGAAAAGTAAATTGCCATGTTAATCTCTCAGGGGCCTTCATCTACAGTGGACAGCCTCATCACAGTGTTTGATTAGCACAAAAACTTGACACCAGGAAGATGTTAATTGCAGGGCTTGGGCTGGAGAGAAATCCCATTGTAAAAGGTTCAGGTCAGCAACATCAGACATGGGGATATGTAATTAGAGAAGCCATTAATAATAATAATAATGTAACTTTGTTCTCCTACCAGATCTTCTAGAGAGAGATTTTGAAACTCTTTTTGTTTAAACACTCTGTGTGCCTTATAGAAGCAAATTTAGAAGCAACTGAAGACCTGAGATTATTTATTCTTCTATAACGTGAAGTGTGCACCCCACTGATTTTCTATAGGAGTGTTGTGTTGTAACAGTATGTTATCTATTGCTATGCAAAGACAAGGGTTCATGCACTGCTGTCAAATAATCACACAGTGGCCATGGCTTGAAAAGCTGCTGTCTATCTCCTGATAACAGTTCTGCCTGTATGAAGTAGAGATAAAATTCACAACTATTACACTATTCTCCCTAGATTCATCCAACAGCTGCAGAACAGCATGTAGTGCTTCAAAGCAGAAAAGAGAGTGAGTTGAATATATCTGGTGAGTTGAATATTTATAGTATTCATTTTTGTAGGACAGTGTTCAAAAAGCATGACAAAAGCAATGCAAATAAAAATATTGAAAATGAAACTTAAGATTAATATGCAACTTGAAACATGAGCTCAAACCAAAAAGAATAATGCAAAGGATAATCACAGGCATTTACTGGCCCCTGGTCAAAAAACACTAGCAATTAAGCTACATTTACTACATGCCTCCAAAACAGCTAATTTACACATGTACCAACAGACATCCATTGGCTGACGTGTTATTTATGTTAATATCACCCAAATATATTTCTCCTGCATGAGCTCTTTACTTTAGTTGTGCTCGCTTGGACTTTACTTAATGTGTAGCTAGTGAAGCATCAAAAGGCTCAGAGAGACAAAGTAGTCTCTTTGGAAACCACTCTGAAAAAGATGTCCATGCTAAATAGTTAACATTAAGAGTGTATATGAATACATATGAGTATGAATGTCCTCAGAGTGTATGTATTTGTGAACTATGGGCCCTTGTGTGTCTCACCTTATGAGAATAATGAGCATCAACTATTCTGGCCAGCCCAAAGTCTCCAATCTTGAGCAGCAGTTGGTCCATGTTGATAAAAATGTTGGCAGGCTTCAGGTCTCGGTGCAGGACATTAGCTGAGTGGATGAACTTCAGTCCTCTCAGCAGCTGGTAGAACAGCAGAGTGGCATGACCTGTTCAAGGGCAAAAATCAGACATCTGGAGGGAACACGCTAATCTACTCTTGTAATAACACTTAGTCTATAATACTTAGTCCTAAATCACTAAATACTATGATAGTCACACCATCCACAAAATAGCATTTTTGGACATGTGACTTGTAGAGAGAGAGAGAGAGAAAAAAAAGATAAAAACAAACAATACCAAAAAGTTCAATCAAAAATGTCTTTAGTAAAGTTAAAAAAAATCCATTTAGCTCATGAGAGATCAGATTCATAAATTACTGACTGAAATTACATATCTTAAGAATCTAATTAAATTTTTACATAGTTTTTTTTTTTAAATACTAAATGTTTTTGCCCATAGATACAACTGACAAGAGTTTCAAATGCTTCAAAGGAAGTGTCACACCTGCAAAGTGTTGATAAATTAAAAATGAAATGGAAGTTTTAAAATGATTTCTACCCTTAGAAGGAGTGTTTAACAAAACAATCCCACCTCAATGCCCACTTAGTAGTTTTTGAACATGCCAATTTTACATAAAGGACTTCAGCACTGGTCAGGTCCAAGCTGTAGATCACACATGGGTCATACTCTAGTACATGAGTCCTGAGCAGGCATGAGTCCAACATAATGCATCTTGTCTGGGGCCCACTAAGATCCATATAGTACAGCTCACATGATTCCAGCTGGGCTCCCTTTTTGAGTCCAAGTTGGAACACTAATGTTAAATGCTAGCACAGACTCAAAACGAGCATAAAAAATTAGGGCCCATCTGGGTTTAACAAATGCATAGGGAAGCACCCAGTGTAATCCTGCATCACAAGTATGTGGGCAATTGGTATGGGACATGTGGACAGTCACATATGGGGCCCATTTTACAGCCATTTTTCTACAACATGGAGGCGACTTACCAATGTTTCCTGGGAGATAGACCCAACCTAAAACATACGTAGCTTAGTGTAAATTTGACTCTAAATTAAACCCTGTGAAAAACTATGACGTAACAATTACTCTATGCTGGATTACTTAAAATTAGCAACTGAAATAATGAATTTATTAGGAAAACTAAAATAATCTGGTTAATCTGGTTTAACACATAAAATTATTTATAATCTGACTTTGTTTTCATGTTGTCCTGTTGATTGTTTTAGGGCCCTTCAGCACTGGTTTCATTTTTCAGAATATAATCTTAAATCCAAATTTCAGTCCATCTTTCCTTATTCTCACTTATCCTTCTCTCCTTACCAGTAGGTAGCGGTCCTTGTTCCAGCAGCCGAGCCAGATCAGTCTCCATGCACTCCTGAACAATGTAGAGAGCACTGAGCTGGATTGGGTCTTGCGACAGTGGTCTTCCATATGGAGCTAACACCTCATGGACCCGTACTACATTCTCATGTTGCAGCCGGCGGGTGATTTTTACCTCCCGTAGGGCGTGTTTCACTGTCACGGTGTCTCGCATCACCAGCTTTTTAATTGCTACACGCTGTCCAGTTCGCTGGTCCAAAGCTGACAGGACCAGACCGGTGACACCTGTGCCAAGAGGCTGGGGGTCAACAAAGTGACCACTGAGTTCAAAGCCATGGAAAAGGAGAGGGGTGTCCTGACTAGTCATCACTGCTGAGTCTGGAAGTATTGTGGGCTAAGACAGATACAAAGATAGCTTCCAGGTGCAGGTACCAGATGATGGATGTGCTCTTATTTGATCATGTTTTATTTTCTTTTGTTTGTTTGGTTGTTTTTGTTTTTTGCTTTTTATTTTTGCATGTTACATCTTGCTGGCGAGTAGAAACCTGATTTGATGAATACTTGCTGCATGTAGATGTCTATTTTATATTTCTTAAGGCTCAAGCTATTAAAAGTCTTACAGAAAGTGTTCTTACAAAATTTTAAATGGGTTCATTACAACAAAATTGCAAAATCTATAGCTATATTCATTACTTATCACTAAATAAATAATTTCCTTCTGGCCTAAGAGGAACTCCCCTTATGCATCACCTCTTTATGTATCTCTACTTGGGGATATTCTTCCAAAATAATGTTTAGAATGGAACAGCTGTTGCTTATATTGACCTAATAAAGGAAAATTACATGTAAAAAAAACTAATAATAATAATAAAATGTAATTTGATGTACTTAAGAGAAGAAATGCATGAGCCTAAAACTAAATCTCATAACAGAAAGAAATCTAATGTTTGGTTTTTATCAGTGATCTTGTATTCTTATGTTTAAACATGTTCTGGAAAGACTGCATGGATTTAAAAATAACAGATCTCTTTCAACATCTTCTTCTTAACAGTTGATGATGTTTTATGCTGTAGTCTGCTGCATGAGCAAAATTTTAATCTGTTTCTTAAAATTCTTCCTGTTGATATCCAGAATATCAGTGAGGCTTATTAATACAACCTAGGGCAGGGGTATCCATAGAAACAACCCTCTATGAGGAGGATTCTTCTGAAAGTCTCAGCACATCATGGGACAGCACCAGGAAGAGGCTTAGCTCTGCCCTCCTCTCCCTTTCTGCTCACACTGCTGTTTGTTACAGTCTGTGATGTGAGCAATCAAAGCTTTTTGATGGTGAAGCAGGCAAAAGTAGGCGGGATCATGAGGTTTAAATTCAATGAGCCTCTGTTGGCTCCTCCTCTTCCTCCATGATACCACAGTGTGCGTCTCAGTCAGTCAGACAAGTTCATTCAGAATAACATCCACAGTTAGATGGAAGTCAGATCCTGAAACCGTGGTATCCCTTGTTTGTGCACGTGCATTTAATCCCTTAGTAATCTCCTTCCTGTTGCCTTCTCATGAATGTAGGGATTTCAGCATCAGGCTGTGGTCACTGAGAACATTTTGCTATTATCTGTGTAGCTCTACACATCTGCTGCTGCTGGGGAGAAAAAGGGGAAAACAGAGTGAACAGAGAGCAGAGGAGATGAAAGTTACACAGCAACAGAATCTGCTGCAGAAGAGTTGCCATTACATAACGCCCGAAAAGCGCAGTAACCTAATCTACACAAGCAACTCTGTGTACTAAGACAGGATAATCATGTCCTTACAACAATGTTTTAATATCTACTTTATGCTGCTGTTAACATTTCAAAGCAGAGAAAAAGTTTATTGAACAAATTAACATTTGCTTTCTTTCATTTGTTCATCACTTCTTACATTTCTTTTGCTCCTATTCCTGCCTCTAGAAAGGCTATGCAGTGGTACAAAACAAATGCACTGACGTTCTCTAACCCCTGGGCTACAAGAGCTCAAACAATCCATCAATCCATAAAACAAATCTCTGCAATCGAAAGCCTGAGGGCACGGTTGAGAATGAACTCTCCCACAGTCTCAATATCCTTCAGTAACTGGGCAACAGTTGTTCTTTTTACAACCTTCAGAATACTTCCACTCGTGTTTGGCTCAGTCAGTTTGGCTGTGACAGACTGCAAGAGTGTAAGGTGAGAACAGAGAGAGCAGAGATGGAGCATTGACAGTGGTGCTGAGTGGGAGGTGCAGCACAGGGGTAACTTTATAAATAATGCATAACAACTAGCGACGGCCGTTGGTTCTCTCTGAGCATTCATTCTCCATATTTTCTCAGGTTATGCAATGATAACTTAGAAGTCATTTATGGCTGGATGCAGCAGAAAATTGTTCGAAATCTTTTTTACTTTTCTTTTTTATGTAACCCCAGAGTCAACAGGCTTAGAAATGTCACAGTGGCTTTAATCCTCTTTATTTATTCTAAATGAAATACTTTATTTGATATGAGCCAGAATGATAATAACAAAGTGACAGCAGATATGAGCAAACAAAAGGGCATCTGTTGTTTGCTGTGTTCTTCTGAGATCTCTTGCTTTCATTTCTTTTTCTCTCCCCTTTCTTTCTTAAAAAATCTCTATTTCTCAACCAGCATTAATGTATTTTTACTTTAGATGTGAAAACGCTGCATCCCCCTGGCTGCATGCAGCTGCCTTTGTGTGTCTGTAGTAACGCCCCTCTGACAGAACAAAAACACAGGAATTGAAGTGCTTAATAAAACATAGAGCCCCGTTTCCGAATGGAAAAAAGTGTACAGACCAAAAAAAACAGCCCTGCGCTTCGTTTCCATCTTCGAGCATCGTCATGAAATTTTATCTAAGTATCTGTTTGATGGCTGATAACAAGATGATAAAGAAAAAAAAAACCAAACAAACAAAAAAATTAGACACAAAGATAACAGCTTTCATATTCACCCGAGCATCACGCAGCCGCAGCCTGTCGTCCGCAAACAAAGATCCGCTGGACAAGATGTGACAGATAGGGTTCCTTGGAAGCAAACAAAGTGAAACAGTGCGGCATTTTCCTCCAGGTGTCGGGGTTTTGTGTGATATTCAAGATGATACAGCAGAGAGCAGTCAGTACGGGTCGGCACTGGTGCTGGTGGGGAGGGGAGGAGATGATCCGCCGAGATGAGATAAGCTAGAGGCTGATGTAGAGCCGGTTATTGTGAGCTGTTCACTCTCCGTGAGCGCTTCAGATGAATGATCTGAGAGTAGGAGGAGAAGAAGGGAGCATCCTGATTCAGGTACCAGACCTGAGTGGCCTCACACTCTGACACACTGCACCACACACGATAAAGTGATAATCTCTCCTTCTCCCTGCTCTTATCCATTATTCTTCATCTCTCTGCCTTTCTAGAACTCCCAGCAACCCCCTGACCTCAGTTAAACTCACCCCCTGTCTGCACAGGGCTGGACTTAATGGTCTCCAAACCCATAGATAGAACCACAAGTGAGCTAATTAAAATATGGGAATCAAGGAAAGAAAATGAAGGAAAATATTTAAAGCTGGACTCCAGCTTCTGCCATATTGATTAATAAAAAATTAATCATTACAGATTTGTGGGTTTGAGATTCTGAGGGAAAATAATGTTAAAGAAGAGGCTCTATATTTATTTATTGTAAATCATAATTACAGTAGCAAGAATGCAGACATTTGGACCTCCAAAAAATGGTTTACTTCAATTTAGGAGTTTGGGATAATAATTGTGTAACCTTGCATACGCATATTACATGTGCAAATGGGGGAATTATAGGCCTATACTTAAATTTGATGTTAAATACACCACTTTATTTAGTTTCTACTTTATAAAGACGTTAATAATCCATTGTATTTAAGTTGTCATCAATTTGTCGTAATGCAAAATCAGAGAAAATCTAAATGTGGTGAGCATTTAGGTTCACTTTGTGATTTCTCATTTCATCAAAACAATTTCTGACAACCCCAGAAAACAGGCCTTCATTAAGATGGAGAGAGTGCAACAGAAGCTGGACATTAAGCAAAGCTTTGCAAATGTTTGCAGTGTCTTATAGGCTGTTCTGTATAACAGTCTGTTTAGTAACATCGTTCCATTCTCTGTGGTTAGTTAGGCTCTTTGTATGAGTAATAACGGGGATAGAAGGGAAAAGAAAGAGAAGACAGGTCATGGTGGGTGCAATAATGATTATGCGAGGTGCTACAGCTAGAGGGATTAATAAAAAGGAGGGAGGCTGTGGAGAGAACAGACCCATGAGTCACTTAATGTAATGAACTGCGTGTTATGCTGTTGTTGTCATTTGTCCATGAAAAAAGTAGAGGACGGTTACAGGGATAATTTTGGAGTTTACATGTAATTTCTGCCTTGTTATTTTTGTTTATTTTACTAGCTAGTCCCATGAGATCAAATATCCTATTTTATGAGACAGCTGGATCGAGGAGCAGCCTTGCAAACTCACTGGATCGGGAGATACAACCTAGGAAACATGTTAATTTATGTACAGGATATGCTGGAATCCACAACCAAATGAGACTACAACAACCACATACATTGATCAACAGGCTTTATTATGTCCTTAAATTTAACACTAGCCAAATGTTCCCGGTGTAAGATTTTTTTTTACAAAATGATGATTGTTTTCTCCAGATCTAACAAAACCACATTTACAAGGAAGCACTTGTAGGGATGTAGGTGATAAATAGTGACAACAGTTTCACTTTATAGACAAAAAAAAAAAAAACGCCATTGCCTTTGTCTGCAAGCAGTTATTGACATCCTACCAAGCAAATCATAAAGAAAGCAGTGGTGAGTAAAACAATTTGAGTCTTTAATGAAAGGTGACACTTTATAATTCAGGCTGGTTGTATACAACATGGTTGAATTACAAGAGAAATTACAGAGAAGAGGCCTCTAGATGTTTCTGATACAACAATTTTATAACTTAAAGTAAGGACAGTATGTGATATCTAAACTAAAGGAGATCAGTTGCAACCCAAATTCTAGAGTTAAAGAAGTTATAAAAATCTAATTGGAAGATGAAATATTGTGATTAGAAACAGAGGATCATTAGGTCTTTGTGATCATAACCTTAATTTTTATGATATTGATTAATAGGACACCTTTTTTGCTTACTGTGTGCCACTCTAACTTGATGAATAATTTGATAAATGCATGCCTGCATGTGATGGGTCAGTGGTTTCTTTGTTGATGACAGAGGGGAGGTTTGAAATCAGAGAACTGGCGCTGGAGCAGAAATAAGTGAGTCAGAGAAATGTTCAGCCTTTTTGCAAACAACAACTGTATCACCTGAATGCTCTGCTCAAAGTGAGGCTTCCCAGATCAAAAGAGTCTTTTAAATCCCCATTTTCCAGGTGTATATCTTCCCCAGGTGTTGTGTGTTGGCAGGATAACACAAGATCGGATTACTAATGGAATGTAATGTTAAAATTTCCAATAGCTTTTTGTTGCAGTGAGTCCTGACACAGATGTTGTTCTGCAGCAAGAAAACCCCCTGAAAACATAACAAAAATCAGTTGATAATGCAAGATGATATAAGTTGTTTTTCTTTTAGTATTTTTGGAAAATGTATCATTTATTGATTCAATGTTTATTTGCTGATTCATAGTTAAAAAAAAAGAATAGCTTTTTCAGAGTTTTGATAAGCTCCCCAGACAATAACAGTGGTGCTCTTCAATGGTTCTTTGTACTCAAAAAGGCTTGAAACCACATTTTCTAGTCTCTTGTGTTTATTTTTATTTAACCGCATCAGCACAGTCTCCTTTCATTTACAACAATAAAGAAGAAATTCAAATTGTAATTTATCAGAGGTGAAAGTTAGATGCAATATTTGTTTAGCCTCTAGTTTTTTTTTTTTTTTTTAGAAAAATTGAGTAATTGAAAGCAATAATAGACAGATATGTGGGGGGAAAAAAAACAAAACAAAAAAACACAAAAACAGGCTGACATTGGAGTTTAGCCAAAAAGATCAAGATGGCAACTTTAGGTATATAGATAAATGATGCAAAAAAATAAAAATAAAATAATAATAACTGAGAGAAAAAAGCACAAAATGAGGCATGGACATCTCTTGTTTGGAGATCAAGCGTGGTCTGTTATAGATAATTGGATAATGCTGTGGTACTCCTGCTGCTCATGTGGTCCATTTGAGTCTTTTAGTGTCTGTGCTGTATTTATGGTTCCGTTTTCTGGCTGTCCTTTCTAATTACCACTGATAGTATCTGACATATGGAGACATCACAGTTTCAGCTGTGGGTGGCTATTTTCAGGAGTTCTCACTGTATATTATCAGTGGCATCTACTTCCAGTCTTGACAATGTATGATCATTACTTTGCTGTGTGCCTAAAAAGGTTAAGATGATTTAATACAAATAAATCTTGACACTGTCTTTTTAAAAGCACCCTGACTTCCTTTTCACACCTAAAAAAAAAAGCAAACATTCCTATACTCCTCTGCTGAGGAAGGCTCATGGTGACTGGTTTGATGTCAAGCTGGCAGATAAGCAACAAAACCAGCAGTTATGAAACAAATAGAGGAGGCACTTAATATACTTGTGCATGTTATGAAGGAATTCTCTGAGAAAGCATGCTCTCCACCATCCTGCCCTGTTGTTCATCTCTCTTCAGCATAAAGTGAGCAGCAGCACGGTATATGTGGCCTCCTCAGGTTACCTTCCATCAGAAGATCCCAGTCTAAGTAGGAAAGGAAATAAATAAATTAGAGGTCATTGATGGCATCTGGCTTAGTCAGCCCACTATGCACATCTTTATGATGAGTTTTTTTCTGGTCAGCTGATGGTCCAATGAGAGAGAGAGAGAGAGAGAGAGAGAGAGAGAGAGAGAGAGAGAGAGAGAGAGAGAGAGACTGGCCACATATGTACTGTAAGTGTGCAAAGATGATTCATAGGAGAATAGATAATAACATAATGTCATATCCTTTGCAGATGCCAACTGCCTGAGTGAATAACATGTTTTAATTTCTTAGATTCTCTGTTTAATGTGTAGAAATGGAAGAGTGGATATTATCAATCCACATTAAATCCAAGTTTAGTGCTTTCCTGTATAATATCATAAAAAAGGTAGGTTCCACTGTTTTCATGCAGGAAGTGTGACATCAGAATAAAATTGAGAGTAAAACTTTATCAGGTAGCATAATTTACAAATTCTAGCTCTCAGGAGAGGAGAGGAGAGGCTAATTAAAAACTATCAAGTTGCATTTTGGGAAATGCAGGATCCAGTGTCCTTAAAGTTTGACCCCCCTGTACCACCGGGAACTGATAGTCTGAGTAATCAGTGGCAAGCTGCCAATGTTTAAGGTTTTTAATTAAATGAAAACAGAAGAAAGTCTTAGTTTTTGGTATTGTGATTTGTATGCTATGCAGTAAAGCTGTATGAGTGAGGCATGACTCTTGGTGGAAGGACAGAGAGATGCAGCCATGGCAAGAGAGAAAAGTAAAACACACACATTAGAATGAACTGACATTACAGTGAAAGTATGACAGGAGAAAAAGAAAGTTCGGACAGCAAGAGAGAAAAGCAGGTCTCATAGTTGACAAGGTTATCAGGTGGTGTCTGTGCCAACACTTGTCTCTGTAAAAGGACAGTCTGTTTAAATGTCAACACAGCCTGGGGGCAGCATGGTTGTGCACTGAAAAAGATATGCAGTAAAGTGATATGAGACAGGAACTGAGGCAGGGCAGCAGGGTCATTTACATCATTAATACAGCAGCTTATGCAGAAAGATTTCAGTCACATGGATAGGGATCAACTGAAACTCCAATGCAAGTAACAAGTGATGTCATGGTTTTGTCAATTAAGAGATAAATTACTGTTGATAAATTATTTCACTGCATCTCTTTGAGGTAAACAATATCTAAGAATTATCTTTATAATTTTCCCCTGGGATCAGTGAAGTAGTTTTTCACTTAATTCATCTCTTTGCATGTCCTGGTAATTAAAAGTGATGTTTTAAATGGACTAAATCTTTAGTTATATATCTTTTTCTATCACTGCTACACTAATGGCACACAACTATGGATTTAAACATCAAGCCTAGGTACATGTCCACAATCCACAACTACAGCTCCAAAATAAAAAGTCATATATTTTCCTACCTGTAGGAAATACATACTTTGTGTTTGTGCCGCTTGACCATCTACGCTGATTGGTTAAAGGTTTTCTTGCGCCTCCTGCTGGACTTTTACTAATACTACAACTTAACGCTCAAGCAACATGAACAAGGACCAAATCTATTTATGTAGATATTAGTTTATTACAGGAACTGGGAATAGCTATAAGGGATGCAACAAATTTTATCAATAAGTAATTAACAATTAGCCATTAAGTTTAAAATTAAATAAATTATTTAAAATAAATTTATGACTGAATTCTCTGGCATCTTACAGCCTCATTTCTAGGTGACCTTATCCATTTCCTCTGTGCTCTCTCTGTGACGGAAGACTGCACACACATGAAGACATGAGTTTGTGTTTTTATTTATCTTTTCAAACACTGACAGAGCTTATGTAAGATGAATAGTCCTATCATCTTTACGTGCCACACTAGGGCCTCTTTATCAGCAGCCAGGAGGTAACAGATAACCACAGTGGGTCATGTTTTAATAAGATGCCAAGACTGCACACTCTGACACAGTGGCCTCTTTTTATTTCTTTAATAAGAGGAAACCAAGAAAGCACATAAATGACCACAGAATAAGACCTGAAATATTTTTTCCCCTTCATCTCATACTTTAGCAACACATTATAATTTGTGAGATTGTGCCCTCCATACCAATATATAATGGTTTGATGGTATGAACTCAAAAAGAAAGCAACAAAAAGGCATTAGATAACTGCACCTAAATCAAAATGATTGTGAAATATTCACAATTTTAACTGAACAATATAATACAAGTAACAAACACCAAACTAAAAGTAGGAATTTGACTGAATTCAGTTAACTGAAAATAAAATGACATGCGTTCGTTTATTAAGCTAGCTATAAATACTCAAAGACCTTAAACTACTGTCCTTTTGTTCACAATCACAAACTTAAAATATCATTTGAATTCATTCATTAAAGTACATTCAGAGTATGATGTCCGTTAAAAGGGTATCTACATGATTAAGCAGGGTGAGATGGCTCAGAAAGATCAAAATGTAGATGCTTATTTTTCCCTCTGTGGTCTTTCACTCCTTTGATGTGAATGCATCTGCACTCAGATCAAACTACATTGGAAAAAAAGATGCTGTATCAGAAGAATAAGGCTTTCAGCATACACAATCCAAGCAGGATCAACATTTCAGACCATTTTATTACTTTGATTTTATGTTATCCTAAGGTAAGACCATAGCTTGGCTGAGATAGTACAGAAACTTTGTAAACTGCATAATAAAAATCGGAAACCCAGAAAATTTACACAGTATCTAAAAACTGAAAGTTGTGCCCACATTCAAAAGACTAATATATCAAAGAAGGAGGTACAGTGACACTGATTACATCTGTGGATTCATGCTTTGATATGATTTAGATAAACTTTTGATTTTTTTATGATGAATGAATGCTTCCGTACACTGCAGAGTAAGCACACCCACATGAGGAGGAGGAGGTCTGGTGGAGGGGTTTCAGGCGTAAAGAGGCTGGTAGCCGCTCCTCCGGCTGCCAGATTTACAGGTTATCACACATACGCTCAGCATCCCAAAGAACTGCAAGAGGAGAAATAAAAATCAGACAAAAGCTGTGAAATGTGCTTCCTCTGCTAGCACACACCACATTAGCAGATTATCCTCTGGAGTCAAGTAACAGTAACCAGAAACTCTGAATGCTGCACATATGTTACGCTGGAATTACAGAGTAGACGGCTGGATAATTAGAAAAAATGTCAGTCAGATATTTTTCTGCCTTTAAGGCCATCTGAGTTCAGCTTTCTTAGAAAAATCGTTTTGAAAACCTTAATTGAATAAGTGGAGAGAGTAAATGATGAAATGGCCAAGAAAATGCCACACTGACCCTCTTTTGTTTCTTTTGACAGAACTATCTTTGTATACGAGTAATCCTGCAGTAGTTCAGCTTAGTTTTCCACACTAACAGGCTGACATATCACACAATCATGTTTAGAAATTCAAGCATTTAGGAGTTACTACACTGTATACAGAGCCGTATAATATATAGCCTACTATGTCTCTTACAAAATAAATCATCTGGTACACCGGCTCACGTGTTTGTGATGTGTATGAGGGTAAACAGTGAAGCTACTGAAGCTCGAAAGTAGATTACCTTGATGATGGCAAAACCAAGAACAACCAGCATGCCATAAGTCAACACATCCTGTAGGAGGTGCTCCAGTTTGGCCTCACAACCCTAAAATACAAATACACTAAAAGTGAGCATACTTTATTATTTCTTATTACTGAGCTACTGTTTGAGGTATAACAGCAATTTGACATATAAATTATGAAAGATTAAAAATAATATTTAGTCTAAGATCATGGCTACAGGGGAGTCTTCTCTACACTGCATTTATATAACATTATCAAATGTTCAAGCCCTCACTGCTGATGACAGAAAGGACATAAACTAGAACACGTCAAAAGAGCAAAGTGTTGAATGATTTACTTCTAAGTTAAGCAGGTTCAGCTGATCCAGACGGCCAGTGCACTGTGAAGTTTCATTTTTACAGCAGGATGGTGGCACTGTGTTGTTGTGGGTTCTGAACCAGGTAGTGTTGGTCCAGCTGGTGTAATTGGAGATGCCACAACACTGCAACTGTACAGACAAAAAAAGAAAAGACAAGTTAAACAGGTTTTAAAAGCATGTTTATATTCAACTACATCATCAACACACACACACACAAACAAAACACTTCATTTAACTTAAGCTGGCAGCAATTTGGAAACATCCTTTGGATAAAATAAAACATTTACCGGGGATGAGCAAAGCAATCTGTGTGCGTGAGGGTGGATTGATTGTATTTTGAGCTTGTGTTGCAAGCAATTTTACAGTCAGAGGAATGGATCCAGTTATATACAAGCAGATTCTCTAAGTAAACACCAGACCATCTGTAAAGAACATGCTAATGGTTGGAAACAAACCTCAAGCTTAAAATCAGCATATGAAGAGTTGGAAGTTGGAAAGCAACATGACAATGGCCATTTGAGTCCTTAGACAATATTAAAAGTCTATGACAGACAGAGCAAGGCATGCAAAACAATCCAATAATTTCAGAGAGCTGAAATGGGGATAATAAAATCACTCCCCCAAACGAACTGAGAGTCCTGCTAGCTGGTCATCTTTAACTTTGAGAGTCAAAGTTTAAAATAAGAGAAACTGTGTCCAGTGGTGCTCAAACTTGGCATTCCAGCCATCTTAGATATCTAAGCAGCATGTACATGACTGAGCAACCGTTCAAAAGGTTATTCCTGGCTGAGTGAAGTCATGTTTATTGTTTGACCTTTGAACATTTAAGTTAGTAAGTTCTGCATTCCAACGTTGACTAATAAACAAATACAGAGTAGGAAATGTGAGACATTGTGGGCATATACACATGAAGAGCAGAGTAGTTTTTCATGGACATGATTTTATTTGACTCTGTCAGGCTGAAGAGTTAAACCGAAAGAACAAGAGGAGGAAATGCAACTACGCATGTAAGAGAGTGCAAGCAAAGCAGAAGAAGTTGATGAGTGTGAAAGTTGAAGTGAGAAAAGAGAAGCTTTTTATATACAGTAAAACAAACCACCAACCCGAGTCTGCAGCAAGTCTACAGCTGTGGTCTCAGCATCCTGTCCGTCATACTTTGAGAAGACGTCATTCATAGAGCGATTCAGGCTTGTATTTATCTGTACGAGTCCACAGACAGAAAAAAAAGAAGTTAGAATATCTCATGCTCCAGCCATTAAATATGAGCTAATATGTCGATATCTGTGACTCACCTTGCCTTGGTAGATGAAAGTAAATACCAAAGCAGCCACTTCAGCTGCAAAGATTACCATGATAATCAGAAAGAACTGAAAAAAAAACATTAATGAAAAATCAGAGCTAGGTAGAAACAGAGGTGAATTCAATGTACTGAGTTTCTTTTTCACTTTCAAAGCACAGATCATATGTTTCTTATACACACACACACATACACATGCTTACAAAGCTGAGGCCGAATTTGGACTCGCGGAGTGTGGCACAGCATCCCACCAGACCGAAAATGAACATCACCACGCTGATGCCGATGATGATAGCTGCTGGGATCAACGTATGCTTGTCCTGAATGAAACTTTCAAAGGTGCCATAGCTCTGGATCATATAGGCACCAACATAGGCCAATGCTGCTCCAGCTGCCTGCACAGGGAACAGAAACCAAATTTCAATTTACATATTTTAATACATGAGTGTATAATGTTGCTGGCCATAAGTAATGGGGGGGGGGGGGGGGGGGGGTTATGGAGTTACATATTCTGTAAATGGAAGATAAAAAAAACATTGGCAGTGGGAGGAGGCACCATTTTAAAAACAGTATGGATCTCTCAGAGCAATCAAAGCTCATTCTGTCATTAAACATTAATGAGATAAATGTGCAGTGAAAACAAAAAAGAAAAAGGCCATATATATATATATATATATATATATATATATATATATATATATACCCTACACACACACACTGAGGGTCATCTGCTTGTATATGCACAGCCTGGCAGATCTGGGGCTGATTCAGTAACTTTATTCCTACATTTCAGACTACCAGTACGTCATTGTTTGGCATTAACACCCCCCAATCAACCCTGTGGTCAATGTGGGTTTATTAATTCCTGTAACTGAACAGGGAATCAGGCACATGCACCAACTGAAATACCATAATGCAGTACAGAATTACTCGGCACTGCTGGTGTGTGCTGGCGGTCTGAGGCATGCCAAACCTGCCATTAGGCAGACATTTTACTGCAGACATTATACCAACATGTATTATGTGAACAAGTGATGAAAGAAAAGGCTGGTACATCAGGAGGAGTGTCTTCTTCAGGACACAATAACTCTCTTATATATGGACCCTGGACTTTCTAACTTAATAGACTGTTTACATTTACAAAAAGTTTTTTTTAACACAGTTAACGAAAGGGGAAAACACAGATATCACAATATAGCCTCTTAAAAGTAACTATGAGACATGAGTTATCTCCTTTTTCAGTCTGACATAGATACTGTATGCACTGGAAAAAAACAAAAACAAAAACATGGACACAACTGGAAAAAACATAAGTGTATAAACTTTCTCTGCTGAGGACATTTAATTATAGAGGATTCTAAGTAGCTGTCCAAACTCAACAGTTTCTATGCCCGAAGATTGAGGTGATTAGTAATTCCAAAAGCCATTTACTCAATTATAACATGGGAACAAAGCTGACTTTTTAAACACTACGAGATATATGACAGACTTTTTTTTATCGTATTATCTGATGTGATCTCATGTGATTATCTCAAGTTGTGAAGGTAGATTAAGTCACGCCCTCATCATGCCTTTTCTACAAGTCATTCTTCAGTAGTGACATCACTAATCATAAGACCGCATGAGCCAGTCGAGTGCAATTTTACAGAAAATGTCTCATTTTATTGTTGAATCACAGCTGTGCTTCTTCATTTTCTGTATTTGTTCAACAAAGTCAAGAGGGCATAAGCTTAACTTCCAAAATAGGGACAACTGAGAAAACAATGTCTGATAAGTATTTATCCAACTATCAGCAATCCTTACTTCCCTTTGCCCTTTGAAACTTACTGTATAGGACATGATTTGAACTCCAGCCTGTGATTAAAACAACAGAAGCCAAACAATAAAGGGGACGAAAAAACAGACAATTTTTAGCCAAACACCTCTGCATAGCTGTTTAAGTAAATTCTGGTAAGTTTCTCAAGTTTCTAATAACATAACTGGACAAAACATGTCACGACAGATGGAATATTTTTGTCAAAAAGACGACACAAACATCCTCTATGTAAAAACCCCCCACAGAACCCCCCCACCTCATCTGTTCCTGAAGATTAAGGCTTTCTGTATCACTTCCCTTGTCTCAGTCTGACTATATATGGTTTGCTTGTTCTTGTTCATATGTAAAGATGTGTGTTATGTGAAGCTTAACAATCATTCACCCTCCAGTTCAGCCTCATGACTCACTTCTCTAATCACTCCACAGTCACGGGATCCCTGTGGGGTTGTCCTTCTACACCTCCTCCATAGCTCACCCCCTAATCTTCTCAGAAAATCTGATTTTGTGCCTAGGAAGCAGCACAAAGAGGCTTACACAACATATAGTGTTCACACACGGTGCCACCTCTCTGGAATGTGATAAAACCTCTAAGGTCATGTATCTTCATCTCTGGGAATAATTTTAGTTAGAGCTGTGTCTGCTACAGACGTGTGCTAAGTTGGGCAAACACAGAAGAAACATGAGGTTTCTGCTCATGTGCTTTAAAGCCTTCAGAGTAAATTAAATGTTTAACTTCTGATTTCCCCCTAGATTTGTCCAATTTATTAAAAAGAACCAAACAAATACAAAGCCGATGTTCAACTCACAATTGAAATTATTCATGTTTGCAGCATGCAACACTTTGCTTGTTAGGCGGATGATTTAATTAATACTTTTAATAAAAACAATTCAACTTTTGTGGGCTTGCTGTAATGAATAGATCTGTTTTATATTTTGGGTGGACAATAGCTAGTGCTTTTCAACTTTGCTAAACTAGTCATTCATCTTGAAAATGTGCATAAAACACCAGTGATGCTCATTGATATATTTGAGAACAATTGGCAATAAAAAGTCAACAAAAGGATTAAGCAAAACAAACATACGCACACAAACATGACATCCCCATTATTTGTGCCAGTCTAACACAATTATTTGATGGTCTTAGTCTAATAATTTGATTAAAAAAAATAAATAAAAAAATTCAAATATGGACACTTATATGACCACACTAATCTCCCCAAACAATTAGAAAGTTTTACTGACATCACCGAGCGGTAGCAGTGAGGATAGAATGAACCCAAATATTGGTGACTTGTTTTTTAGTTATTTGCTTTACACATCAGGTGATAAGCAGCCTGCTTCCAATGCCTGTTGAGAAAACGGGCCATTACAGATTGTGAAATATAAAGCACAGGCATGCAACAAAGTTTTAAGACTGCACAATTTCCTCAGCATAGATAATAATAAATAATAAAAATGAGAAAGCATCACATCAAGGAGCATTAGACTAGATAAGAGGAATAAAAGAAGTAGAAAAAAGGGATGTGAATTGAGATTTAGGGAATAAATGAGTAAGTTTTTGTTTTGTGTCTAACACCCACCCCGTTCACCCTCTTTAATGTTTAGACGGACGGTTTTAACAAACAGTAATGTCATTTCACAGCCATCAGTCGTAGAAGGGTAGACGAATTTATTTAGCCCATTAAAAACCCATTTCCTCATTAACATAGGGGTCAGACACTGAGTTCAAGCTGTGTGACTAAATAAATAAATAAATAAGAAAAAAATAACAGGATATACAAACTATAAACAGGCAAAGAAAAAATACAGAAGAATTAGACTGGCCAGAAAAGTAGGGCAGGCAACAAGGATGTTTACCAAGTCCTAACTTTGATTTATAGACTATGATCTCCCTTAACGCTCAAGAGTAGACAGTAAAAATAATTTCTGCTGACCATTAGTGTAAATCCAAGTAAGACTGCTATACGAAGCCACCAGACACCGATTCATATCTCTGCTCTATTTCCCATAATGCAGTCAGTGCGTATTCAAATCTCTGCAGGTGAAATAAAAACAACACGGTGACTTACCCAAAATATCAAGCTGAGGAAAAGGAGGATGATCTTAGATGTGGCGATCCCGCAGTCCATGTTGCCAAACGGAGCTGAAGAGATTGAAAGAAAGTGTGGAACAGCTTCAGTCCAGTTTTTATCTCCCAGACCACCGAGCTTCTGCTGCCTCACCGGTCACAAGTTTTCTCCGTCTGTCTGACTGCATTGACTGTGATCACATGGTCACGTGTTTGTCTTTTTTTTTTTTTTTTTTTTTGAAGAGGAGGGGACGTGGGGGAAGCAGAACAGGTTCAGTAACTCCTCCACTTCCACCACAACCAGAAAGGCAGGCTGACAGACCTCTGACATAGTTATTTTTTCTTTTTCATTTTTTAGTAAGCTGCTTACCCAGCTCTGACATTTTCTGTATGCCAATCTTCTTTTCTTTCTTTTTAAATCAAACCTTCACATGTAAGAAGACTGTAAAAGAAGCCTCAATCAAAGTATATAGGGAAGCTGACAACGTTTTTTTTTTTTTAAAAAAAAAACACACAGATTGTATGTTTTTTTAAAGTCGATAACGGGATGAATAAACAAACTTTGTTTTTTCTCGAGGAAACGGATTTTTCAAATGCAGGCTGGCGAGCTGTACCTAGCCCATCACAACACAGAGAGACAAACATTCAATCAGACTCGCAGTCAGTCCTAGCGAGGATTCACAGACTCAGCTCAGCCTAACATGCATGTCTGGACTGTGGGGAGAAGCTGGGGGAGAACCCACGCATAGTTGGAGAACGTGCAAACTTAACACTTTCCTCCAGAAGCCTACATTTTAATATATAATGAATTATAAAAAATAAGGGGGGGAAATTATGTAGGCTACATTTAAAAAATATACTAGATTTTACTGAGTGTGTTTGTGGTCCACTGGGAGCAGTGCTGGTTCTCCCTCTGCTGCAGGAATAAAGGACCTGCAATAGCATCCTCACGCTTTGGATGCAGCAGCTGTTTCTGAAGGAGCTCTGCGAGGCTTTCAGTTTTCAGGTGTGTGTGTGTGCGTGCGTGTGTGTGTGTGTGTGTGTGTGTGTGTGTGTGTGTGTGTGTGTGTGTGAATCCAAACTATATGTGGTGTTACAGAAGGAACCAAAGTTCCTTTTCTAACACTGATTATTAGAGTTTCTTCTGGCCTGCAGCAGGAACTTTTTAGAATCACCAGTAGCTAATTTTGAATAAATTGACCACAATCTTTGATCAGATTCAGACAGCACAACCCACTTAAACCAAAAACATCCATCTATCTGCCCACTTTTTATACTTTCTCAATAACAGTTACTATTGTGGGCACTAACAATGTGTATAATGGAATTAATACAACAAAGTCTTGTTGGCTGGCTGGCTGGACTGACGGACAGACAGACAGACAGACAGACTCCATGTTACTCCAGTAACATATCAGAAAAAGTTTGGACCAGACTGCTGACTGTCTGCTGGTACTCAAACAGAGCGCGGGTGTCAGTCAGGTGGGCTTCTAGGGCCTTGTCATCTGCATACTTAAAAAGTTGTGTTTCTCCTGTGCTACAGGTGATGTTGTTGGTGTAGGCAGAGAAGAGAGTGGGAAACAAAATGCAGCCCTGGGCCCACACCTGTGTTTAAAAATGATGTTCTAGATTTAAAACAATTATAAAAGAACCTGTTGAGGCCTTGTCCTTTAAAAAGCTCCATAAAAAAATAAAATCATTGGAGGGTGGACCTGCAGGTCAGAGAGTCAGTGCAGCATAGTGTCTGTGTAAACAGTGTTAAAAGTGGAAGAGAGGTCCATGGATAAAATCCTAGTGTGTGGATATGCAGAGTGCAGTTGTTGGGTGACACAATCTAAAAGTTTGACACTCGCATCCTCTACACCAGGGATCCCCAACTCCAGTCCTCAAGGCCCACTGTCCTGCTAACCTTTAATGTTTCCCTACTGCAACATACCTGACTCAAATTAATGGGTCAACAGCAGGCTTGTGAAGAACTTGTCAGAGATCTATTTCATTTGAATCAGGTGTGTTGCAGCAGGGAAACACATAATACCTGCAGGTTAGTGGGCCTTGAGGACCAGGGTTTGGGATCACTGCTCTACACCACGTTTTTCCCTGTAGACAAACTGAAATGGATCCGTTTTGTCTGACAGTATATTTGAAAGCTGATAACACAAACTCTCTTCTTGCATTTACAGAAGACAGATGTAAGGGCAGCCCCAGACTGGCCCACAGGAGAAGCAAAATAATTCCTGGTGTCCTAGACCTGGAAGTGGCCTGACTAGCCTGCTTGTCAGCAAAAACAAAAAACAAAACAACAAACATAAATGAACAAAAAATTACATTGCGTTACGGTGTGGCTCATTGGTCTGCCTTGCACTGACACCTGTGCACAGACTGAAAAATTTGTGCTCGTCAGTTGTCACTAATAATGGCGACTGGTCAAAATGACGGTAATATTTTTTTAAATGATCGACACAAGCAAAGCACGTGGAGGTGGAACAGCTGAGATGCAGAGAAACGTGGTGGCAAAATTGACTCGGACTAAAAAGATGAAAGAGGGAAAACAGATGAATTTCAGATATTTTCAAATCATCAGCAACAGCATCCCGTGAGTTCACTGTTTATTATAAATGAGTAATAGAGGAGAGGCAGCTGGTCTGTTACAAGTTGCTAACTTTTATCTGAACATAACATGATGAGCACTAGATGAGATTCTCAATGACCCTTTTCATGTAGCTCTCATGATGACCCTGGTACTACTTGTTGTAATAATTATCTTGGTACTATTTCTTGTCAAAACTTTATTCTATAGTGAACTTTGCCACGGTTTGTTGATGTACTGTTATATCTCCCCTCAGCCCAAACAAAAAAAAAAGCTACTTGTTATTCCAACCTTTAATATACAAGTGATCCTACATGGGATTTCCAAGTATCATAGATAAAATATTAGTTAGTTTTATGTGCTGTGTTTAAGTGACAGGTAGATATTTCACTACTGAGGCTGCTCGGCCGAACAAGTCTGTACACATACACTGCTGTACACATCTATCCTGGTCCAGCTCAGAAACAGCTATAAACACACTGACAAACTGATGAAGATAAAAGGTTTCCTCATCAGCTTTTAACCTGGACTAATAAAATGTTCCTCATTGACCCAGTTTACAGGTACAATGACATCATTTACAACGTTTTATACTTGTTGGCTTATTTATGCAGTATATGAATAACACCTCATGAGACATTTCCTTTTGTTGTTCATGAGACCTGCACAACAATATAGGATAATTCTGGGCTGTTTTCAAACATAATTTCTTGAAAATCTATGTTAAACAGACCTCAGCTGAGAGGAATCAGAACTATGGGCCAGACCTTTTTAGAAAAAAATATTTTTCTTAGTTTCAATTCTGATGTGATTAACGTCACACATTGTTGTTTCCTTGCATTTCTGGTTTGGATTGTGGACTGCAGATCTGACTTCCTACTGTAAAAAATTCATGATTCACTGAATTCACTGTTCTCACAGTGATGGCCTTGAGCTACTTAAATGGTGCCAAATGTTGCTTTCTCCATAGTGCTTCACAGGTTGGATGAGGCTTTGGTGTTAGTGCAGTTTGTCTTTCATTGTGCACGTTTGCTACAAAGCTTAACGTTTTCCTCATTGTCCCAGGACTCAAGAGGAAGAAAAAGGGCAAAAGGGGAGGAGAAGGAAAAGAATAGTGTGACTTTTCTATTATCACATTTTCCAGTTTGAACAAACTTGATTCCTAAACTCAACTCCTTTTTTTGTGTCTCATCGCCTACCACATCGCCTAAGTAGAAGAGGGGAGGACAGACAAGCGCAGAGAGATCAGATGACAAGTATTTAAGAGTATCACTTTAAATCCATGTCAGCTGTTTATAGTGTAAGTACATAATTTAACAACTTTGAGATGTAGTTTAACACTTCATTTTCTTATTTCTGGCAAATGAGCATGTAATCTGTTTATGTCAACATAAAACTTTACTTTCAATCCAATTTTAAAAGTAGAAAAATTATGTCACAGGTCCCAACAAGACCTCCATAATATCTATCTTGCTGTATGAAGTACTGTATTACAGTATGTATATCGTAATGAGCTTGGGGGTTAAAGACGTCATCATCTCCCTGCTTCAGAGAACCCACTCTCATCTGGACAAATCAGGCAGCATTTTAAGGATCATGTTCTTTGATTTCTAAAGTTCTTTTAATATAATTCAGTTGCTCTGTTAAGTGAGAAGCTCTGTAAATTCCAGGTGGATACCTCCGCAACCACCTGTATTTATGACTACCTAACAGACAGACCAGTTTGTGAGACTGAAAGGTTGTGAGTCTGAGATGTCAATGTCAAGTTCATTTGTTGTAGCACATTTATACAACCAAAGACTCCAAAGTGCTTTACACAAACCAATAAAATATAAAAACACAGGAACAACACACAACAATAGAGCATAAAAACTCCAAAGGTGTGCCTGTACTCGGTCAAAGTCCAAGGCAAACAAGTGTCTAAAGCATAGATTTAAAATTAGACAGACTGTTTGCAGACCGCACAGTTAAAGGCAAATTATTTCCCAGAGTTGGAACCACAACTACAAAGATTCAGTCTCCTCTAGTTTTCAAGTTAGATCGACACAAACTATAAAAACTGCTACAATTATGATAAACAAAATACAATAATGCCACTGTGTCAAACAAAAAATCAATCAATCAAATTAAAATTTTTAAGCATGTGTCATTTTTTAGTTGTAACACAAAGTGGTTTAGTTATTATGAAATTTTGCATATCTTCTATAAGGCTGTTGTGAAAAGTACCATCATCTTTGCAGCCATGTGTTGTTGCAGAATCAGAGCCAGAGACTTCAAGAGACTGAACAAACTGATCAAGAAGGCTGGTTCTGTGCTGGGGATAACTCTGGATGGTTCTTCACATCCTCTACACAACACAACATTATGACAAGCCTCCTCTCTCCTGATTCTTTTCCCCTTTAGGTGGATTTTAGGAAATGAAACAATCTTTTATATAATATTTGGCTGTTTATGATATCCTGGTCACAAGCAAGAGGAGTGAGGACAGGATGAGGCCGCTCAGTTTTATAGATCCGTAAGCTCAAACATCTGACATCAGTGAAACACAAGCACTTATCAAAAAAATAAAAACAGTCACCTTTTGACACATAACAGTCTTCATTTGATAAAATACAAGGAGATCTCAAAAGCTATGACAACACCTTGCAAAACAAACCATGCAATGGTAAACATGGAGGTGTGGTGAGAAAAAATCAGATCTAACTGACAAATTTGCTTTTGTTTATGACTGGAAAGAACTCAAGTCTGTTACAACATGATGGTTTCTGATTCCTAAATTAGGGGGAGGCAAAAAAAGGGTCTTTGTGATGCTTTTAATGGGATCTAAAGCACCTTAACTCAGGCCCAGATTTTAAAAATACATACCTTAGACTGGCAGATCTGCTCTGACTGCTCAAATCAGGACTTCATTATCCTACAAACACTCTTCATTGTTCATTTTCATATTTTTTTAAAGGATGGATGTAGTGGTCTGGTTTTTATTTTTTTCTTTTACATAGAGCACTTTAGACCAGAACCACTTGCAATGCACCAATATTTAGATTCTATAACGATATTAAACTCTGGAACTAATTATACTAAACACACAAATTTCCCCCACAAATTTTTATTTATTTTATTTTATTTCATCATGTGTTTTCTGACCACAAGGAACAAATCAATCCTTCAACTTTAGAAGGACATGACTTTGAAGGTTCTATCCTTCCAAGGAAGTATCTTTGACTTTGAGAGGCACCAAGTGATGAAAGCCAGAAATTACATCTACCTGTTGCAACAGACTTGGGCTCTGTCCAATCACAAAAAAGTGGCTGTCATCACCTTTTTCTACAAAAAATTAAGTGTCATGTTTAGTAAACTGTTGTCATGTTTTCTCTCTTGTTGTTGTGTTTGGACTTCAGGGCCAGTGTGTCAGCATTATTGTACTTGTTGGTCAAAAAGACCTTGTCCACGATGTGTGCAGTCAGACTTTATGTTTTCAGCTCTGTTTCTCAGCCAGGCAGAGTAGATGTGTTTCAGAGGTGAAAGAGGGGCACTGATGTGTTTTTGTGCTGTCATGGTGATCCGCTTCATGTCCTGAACCAGTCTTTCAAACCGAGTGGTCAAATGTACCAGCCTTCAGTGCTCGGTCAACCACGCTGCATTTCTAAGTTAATTATTAAAATTACAGAAGAACTTTTTGAGGGGTCGGTGCCAAACAGTCAAGGAGGGAAGGCATGAGAAAGCGCTTTGGCAAATTATGGAAAGTCTCAGGGAAGAATTAGAAAGGTTGTCGCTCCCAAACCCACACTGCTCTCTTCCTAAAGCGAAGATATTGCACAAATTCATATTTTGGGCATCAAACACACCAGTTTGACCTTCTGTGGCAACAAAAGCAGACACATAATACACTGACTCACCAATAACAGGCTTAAAAATGAACTGCACTTCTGCTAAAACTAAACAGTATTTGTGTGTTTGTATCTGCATGCAACTGGAGAAGGCGCTATCAGTGAACCCCAGAAGGCAAGCCTACATCTGCCAATCTTCTCCTTTGCACACATACACATTATCTCTTATATATAGTAATAACAACATAGCAGGAGAGTGGGAGATAAATTCCCTGTGGTTGTTGGATTGTTCAAGTGTTTTACAAAACTGACCATCACGGTACATTTATCTGCTTATAATCTCCACTTTTTAACAAATATCAATAAGTTAAGTGGGCATTTGGTGACATGATTTCATGCTAAAAAGTTCCTGAATATTTTCCTTGTAAAGAGTTTACAAGAATAGTAATTGAAAACACAGCTGGATTAAGAGTCTTCGTGACATCATCATTGCACTGGCAGAATTTTCATTAGTAATCAGAGTACTGAACCACATTAATGTATAAATATGTAATTGTGCCTGCAGTTTATTGATTGTGCTCAAGCATGTCAAATAACACAAAATGTTTACAGATGTGTACAAATGTTTACTAAATACTCCTTTTATTAATCTGAAATGAGATAATGGGCTCCAGTTGATTTGCATAAAGCCTCTTAGCTAATTATGTCATGTTGATTATGTGGTGCTCCACTGAGTAAGGCACTAGATGAATTAGAGAAATAGCTTGCCAGTACTTCATCAATTGTTTTGCATTCAATCAATGCACTTATGTGTTGTATAATATGTAATGAAAAGTTGATAACAGAACTTTGATGTGTTTTAAAGAATCCTGTTCTTTCTTAGAAAAGGAGTCCATATCAAAGATGGATATAAGAGGAAAAAGAGAAAGAATAATAATTCAGGAATGGGTTAATAAGCTTACACTTAAATCTCATTGATTATTTGGAGTTTGAATATAAAAGAAAGCCAAAAAACCTGGAAAATTTTTCCTAAATTCATTTTTCTCTCTCTCTCTCTACCCACCCCTCCTCACAGGCGGATAACACTCATTCTGACTCAGGTCCATCTTTATCCAAACAGTGCTGTGGCTTCTGTTGTTCTCGTGCAAAATGCTATCAAATAAACCTTAATTTTCTGGCACCAAGCATTTTTTCCACATTAAGCCATCGCTAAAAATTGTTTTTGATCATCCTTTTTCCCCGAAACGTCCTTTCTATCAACATTACCCACTAACTTAATTTTACAAGAGGGCAACTGTGTTTCTTTGTGGGTTTTGTAATTGATTTATAAAGCTAAAATAACTGAAACAGGACTAAATTTTGAGGTAAGTGTATCATAAAAGTTTCTCTGTTCAACCTTATTTAATTATAAATCGGTGATTTCGATTATTTAGAAGCTGTAACCTTGTAAGATGTCTAAAACACACATCTGAAATTACATTCGGTATCTGCCAGCTTGTAATTACGCAACATACTTCAATATATTGGACCAATTCCTAAATTAGAGATATAGAAATAGGCAGCGGGGATCATAAGTATTTTTATCGTGATCTCTTTATGTGGATTTTCCACATTTTACGCAGAATTTTCACGGTTTTATCCATCTGGAGAAAACACAAACTTTATCTATGTGATGAGGGAAAACAGGCGCACGTTGGTGATGGGACTGCCTCTACACGGTTCTCACGGGGGTTTCATAAAGCGTGGCCCTGTCAAGGGGACAAGCAGAGATATCACCCTGTCCTGTTAGTGACCTTCTCTGACCTGATCCTGCTATTCCAACTACACCATGTCTTCTGCTGTGATTGCTTTGCCCTCGGCACCTGCGGCTAAATCGCCAAAAAAGAAAGCCAAGAGAAAGACAGCTCCTTCTGTGTCCAGTCTGATCCTGAAGGCTGTGGCCGGGTCCCAACAGCGCGGCGGTGTGTCCTTGGCTGCCCTCAAAAAGATTATGAAGGCCGGAGGATATGATGCGGAGAAGAACAAAGCCAGAATCCGCATCGCTCTCAGGCGTTTGGTGGCCAAAAAAGCCCTAGTCAAGACCAAGGGTGCCGGGGCATCCGGGTCCTTCAAACTCAACAAAAAGCCTCCTAAACCTCGAAAGAGGAAGGTGGTGAAAAAGAAGAAGCCAAAGGCCAAAAGGGTGAAGAAGGCCAAGAAGAAGGCAGCAGCTACATCAAAAGCCAAGAAATCGCCAAAGAAGAAGAGAAAGACAAAGAGCCCCAAAAAAGCCAAGAAAGCGGCCAAGAAGCCCACCAAGCCAAAGAGCCCCAGGAAGACCAAACGCAAGGTGGCCAGGTCTGCCAAAACCAGGGCTGCTGCCAAGAAGTGAGAACTGCTCCTCCAACCCTCACTGCGGCTCAAAGGCGTTTATTCGGGCCTTTGACTTTGTGTGGACTATGATGCATTCAACTCAGCTGAGTTTGCTTTAGATATTTGTTTTCTATAGTAGAAAAGTCTCAACTTGCTGTTTTACCCTCTACCCTTTCTTTCTTGGTCTGAACAGATTGACATGCATTGCTGGAAATAATAAAATAATGTATATTTCCAAAGAAACAGGTGTCGTTTTATCTTTAGAAACAACTGCAACAGTTCTGAAAACACTGAGCGCAGTCTGTTAAATAAATAAATATTTATTTATTTATTCGAGACAATGACTACTTAATGATGTTTGTGATGTTTACCTTGATGGTTGAGTTTTCATCTGAACTTTGGATTCATTTGGAAAGGTCCCAGAATGGCGCAGAGGACTTTTTGGAAAGGGGCTTTTACGCAGTGATGCGCAAAAAATCAAGAAGTATATATACTTTTATTTTTGTGTCGGATACATTTTACCACTAAAACACTATAATATTTTCTGTAGGATGAGGTATTTAGTAGTGCTTTATTTGTGTATATGCGACAGAGCTTTAGACTAGTTTCTGGTTTGGTCAATTAACTGGATTCAAAGCTAAGATCAAAACCCTAAGGATATATTCCATAGCTTAATCCTATCTCCAGCAAAGCAAAAACAAGACGGGATATTTGTAATTTTGACCGATATTGTAATTTAAGAGAATGGCGCACACCACTTGTCAGTAGGCTTGTCATGAGAAAAATATCAGGTGAACAAGGAGGAAAATAAAATCCTGATATATGTATAATGTATTTATTAATTTAATCCTATTTGATATTCTATTGCTGTAAAATGACAAATAAAAAAATATTTGAGCCTTTCACCAGCTTTAGTGATCACCCAGTTTCGTGCCGCCATCTGCTGGTAGGAATTAAACTTGTTATAAAGAAGAGAGGCAACAACAATGGCAAACGAGTTTTAAACCAATGTCATGGTCGCATTTTACTTTTATATAAGCTGTGGCAACTGCTACATTGTTTTGTAGAAATAAATCTGCCCAAAATGAGTTTACACCTTCAGCTCCTACTTTATCATTACCGACCAAACGCCGTCAAGGAACAAGTACCAGGGAAATCCGTGCTGTTTGAAAACGTGAAAGTTAATCAACTTTGTTTTAAGTGTAAAACCAAAAACTTATTTAATTTATGGCAACTTTTAAAAAGCATCCTTCTCAGCCTCAGCGACATGGCTGGGACGTAAAGGGCGTTGTTAACTATGAGTTACCCTACTGTTAAAGAGCGGAAAAAGAGAATGGAAAAATGGTTTTAACCAACACTGCTGTGTTTGTGCAGAATATTGAAGTGGGAACTTTAATGTTAGGAAGTGATTTCTGTATATTTTATATGACGCGCACTCATGTGACGCTTCATACACAGCCGCTGTGAGAAAAAGCCACTTCCTCCCATCAGTTGTCCGATTTAACTTCACCGTTTAGTTCCAGTTCCCTTTTTAGACACAATTAGACAAATCTTATCTTATCTTTTTCACAAAGTCTCAGATAAACTTTGAATTCCCCTTTTTTTCTAACCCACTCTTTCTTTACAGTAAGTTCAAGGCTTCTTTCTTTGACTTATTAGTTTATTTTAAATTGTTTGCATATTTGGTAGGTAAATAGATTAATCAGACATGTTTTCTTTGAACATGTGAACATTTTTGTGTATGTGTAAATAGATTTTGGAGGATTTTTCTTTCTTTTTTTTTTTTTTTTACATCAGCATATGTATAATCATAAGCCCACCTGCAGGTTTTAGGCAATTATTGGTACACACACCCAGGCATGTTTTTTTTTCATGGAAATAGCTCAAATATTTACATATTTGAAGAACAGAGGTTAATTTATGTCTAAATTCACAGAACAGCAGAAATGGAAGTGAAAGTAGAACATTTTCCCTGTGGGGATGTTTCTGTTTGTCATGTGATGGTACAAGAGGAGGTATGATGTGACTGCAGTTCTCATTTCTGACAAAGCCATGATGAAGAAAGAACTTCTGACTCTCTTTTTCCTTCCAGTTTGTTTGTCTGTCCCTCTGAGCCGCTCAACCAACTGGCTCAGACAATGCCGCGCCTCTACCAACTTCTCCCTCACAGCACTGGAGGTGCTGCCAGGTGGAGGCTGGGACAATCTCCGGAACATGGATATGGGTCGGGTCATGAATCTCAGCTACTTCCAGTGCCAGACCACCGAGGATGGGCTCTACCTCATCCCAGATGAGGTGTTTGTCATCCCCAACAAGGAGACGGGCGTGGAGACCAACTCAGAGATCATCAGTACTTGGCTGGATCAGAAAAGCTCCACATCTCAAACCATAAATGCTGACTTATCTTTTCTCTCGGTGCTGAATTCTAAGTTTTCTTTTGAGAACACAAGGATGAAAACTCATCAAGTGAAAGACTCTTCAACTACAACAAGGGTGCAGGTAAGTTTTTTTTATTATTATTTTTTATAATGATTCTTTCAATAGTTTTAGTAGTAATTTTAGTATTCAAACATATAAATAAGGTGTTTTGCAATAAAAGTTAAAATATTTTCACAAACATTTTTCCATGAAGAAAAAAGCTCTGCCATAGGTTGATTAAAATATAGTTGACAAAAAATGTTGATTGGTCTCAAATATCTTCTTTTTTTTTTTTTTAAAAAATGTCATTAATACAGGGTGTATTTTTATGAACTATCCCATAGTTTATTTGAGCAACAAAGGAAAATAAATCTTTTATGAATGTGTGGAAAAAAACTTTAAACATTTAATGACATTATACTTCTTTCCTTTAAAAGGTTCGTAACTTCATCTACACAGTCAAGGCGTACCCAGACTTCACTCTGGATTCACGCTTTGCTCAGCAAGTCAAAGATATAGCTGATGCAGTGGAAAATAACCAGACGAGGAATGCTGCCTATCTTTCAGAGAAGATGGTGCTGGACTATGGAACTCATGTTATAACTAGTGTTGATGCTGGGGCTTCGTTGGTGCAGGAAGACTACCTTCGTGCTTCGTATATTTCGGACAGTGCGTCTGACACTTCCACTGTCAAAGCACAAGCTGGGCTTAACTTTTTTGATAAACTCAAGTTTGACATAAGTAGTCAAAACACCCAACAGAGTTCATCGCTTCAAACGTATCAGTCTAACATTCAGTACTCCCTTATACAAAGCCATGGAGGTGTACCTTTCTATCCTGGCATCACTTTGCAAAAGTGGCAGGAAAGTACTAGAAATAATCTGGTTGCTATTGACCGCTCAGGATTTCCCCTCCACTACTTTATAAACACCAATTCTTTTCCGGATCTGCCGCAACCTACAGTTGGTAAAGTGGCTGTTACAGTGAGTCAGGCCATAGAGCGCTACTACAAGGTCAACACCCGCCCTGGCTGTGTTGATGTCAGCTCTCAGAACTTTAATTTCCAAGCCAATGTTGATGATAATTCGTGTGAGGGCCCTGCCACTAATCTTAGTTTTGGGGGTGTCTACCAAAAGTGTGAAAAACTCAGCCGTGATGCAGATCCAATCTGTGCTGAACTGAGCCAGAAGAACCTTGATACAGGAGACTTCTCCTGCCGTCCACCCTATACTCCAACTTTACTGCGATCAGAAGTGAGGCAGCAGGGTTACACAACTTATGACTGTTATGAGGAAAGTTATTCCTGCTATGTGTTTTTTACTTGCCACAGACAACAGTGTCAGCATAACTATCACATTCGCTCTGCTCGCATTGATACCTACTGGTGTTCTGTGAATGGAAAAGCCCCCGACAACTCAGGATATCTGTTTGGAGGCATTTACAGCCCCTCCTCCCTGAACCCCATCACCAGAGCCAAAAGCTGCCCCCCAAACTTCATTCCAGTGAAATTTCTCTCAGATGGCCAAATGATCTGTATAAGTAATGACTATGAGGCCGGCACCAGATACTCGGTACCATTAGGAGGCCTCTTTAGCTGTCAGTCAAACAACCCACTGGCTGATCAACAACGCAGGTGCCCCCCCAAGTTCAGTCAGCACCTTGCCACCGTCAGCGACGGCTGTGAAATCCTTTACTGTGTCCAGTCTGGAATTTTCACAGGTGGGCAGCTGCTTCCAATCCATCTGCCTCCTTTCACTAAACGTCCACTAGTCAGCATGCAAGCTACCAACACAGTGATTGTGATGACTGAGGGAGACAGGAACTGGGTCAGAATCGGGCAGACTAAAGCATGGAAACTTGCCAAACCAGAAGAAATCAAGGAAATTGTTCGAAAGCTTAACCCTGATTTAAATTCGATGTCTAGTGGGGAAAAGGCAGGGGTTGCATTTGGGGTGATGGGTTTGATTCTGCTGGGTATTGTAGTAGTTATCATTGTGAAGAAGAGGAGGAGGGTGTCTGGGTTTAGGACAAGTAGAGGCTATGAAGAATTATGTGAAGAGGTTGAGAGGGAGACAGAACAAGCCGAGGCCTGAAAAACAACGTAGTTTAGAGGCTTGAAATCTGAAAACAAGATGTGAGAGATTTTGGTTTTAACTTCCTTGTTGGTGTCAGAAGTCCTGTTTCTTAAAATAGAACAATTTTACATGTAAAAAGGCTTCAGTTGTGAATTATTACATGCATTATTAGTATGACAAACTATGCATTATGTACTCAGAAATATTTGACAATATCTAGTGGTTTGTTAAACGAGGGACAGATGACGTTACACCCAGTCTGCCTTTAAAACAAAGTGCACTTTGTAGAAGTGATTTTCAAACTAAAGTGAATCTGTACTGCCCTCATGAGAACAAGCTGCGCAGTGCTATGCAATATATGTTTTTTAATTACTTTGTATGGTTTGAACTCTGTATTGATTACAATTTATAAAACTTTACATTACAATGTTTCAGTAGATAATATTTGGGTATTTGTTTTTATATGTTTTATATTTTATATGTGAATAAAATTAATTAGATTAAGAATCTGTTATTTGATCATACTTTATTTTTTTCCTACTATCAAATTACATTATGTTTGTAAGTGTACTTTAGTTATTTGAATAATGTAAAATAAGAGATAAATGTTTTCTTCAAGCAGCTGACTTCCTTGTTGTTGAAATGTGAACCTTTGACACAGCTTCCTCGCAGGATTGTTTTCTATTTATTAGCATCCATCTTTCCCTCCATCTTGACCCCTTTACTAGCCTTTTGTTCAGTAAAACAACTTATAGAATAATGTTGTCATCACTGTATTTGACTGTAGGGATGGTATAAATGAGGTAATTGTGGTCAAATAATTTAATCTCCATTTCATCAGATTACAGGATTTTGGTTCTTTAGGTGTCTCTTGGTAAATTCCAAGCAGAATTTCATGAATCTTTTAGTGATAAGAAAGTCTGTTCACCACTTAATCGTAAAGACCTGCTTCATAGACCACCCTTGCATAAGAACTGATTGGCGTGTTGCTTCCACGTCTGACCAGAATCTCAGATATTCCTGTTTACTCAGCTTGGCTGGAAAAAAAAGCAGATTCATAAACTTTGTTATTGGCTCCAGACTTCTTCTAATTTAGAATTTGGGTGGGAGTTTGCAGACATGCAAAATGGAACATTTTAGTCAGAAATACACAAAACACTGCAGCAATGTGAAGATGCTTTGTTACTATGAGTAGTGGGGAAAATGAAAGAATCAAAGTAAATGTGTGACTAAAACATAATAGAATGTGGAAAACTTGCAAAGCAATAGTAGTACACTTTAGGTTAGTAGACCATGAAGGGTGCACTCATCTAGAAAAACAGCTCTAAAGTACATACTATTTTTTTTTTTATTTTATTTTTTTTTATTGTTTGAACAAAAACTAGGACTGGAAACCAAATCTCTCTGTCCTGTGAAAGAAGTCTCTTGTGCAGGGTGCAGAAAGACAATTTTATCTTCCCTGCCCTCATCGAGAAAACCACTAACATTCCACCCACATCCATAAATAGGCAAAGGCAAAGCTGACCTCATGGTTTGGTTAAGGCTATCAGTATAAAGACAGGCCAGCTCAGATGTTACACAGACAAAAACACACATCAGTCTGACAGACATGCACTGTATACACACATGCATCTGCACAAAGACACACACTTCCCACAAAGAGTGCTCAGACCAGTGTCTTTTCTCTCGTGACTACACAAAAAAATCTCCCTCCCCCACATATACACGTGAATAAACACATACTGTACAGAGCTGTGAGGGATTTACAGAACTGGGACTCGGGCATGAAAATAAAACCACTCAGGCTGAGGAAATGGTATAAGGCCTTAGGGGGGGAGAGAGACAGAGAGAGAGAGAGAGAGCTGTGAATACACAGCTTCAAAACAGGAAAACTCCTTCCTTTTCAAAAGGCAGAGGACAGACCAAACAGTGCGCCCTGCTGGCTTTCAGCACAGTCTGCCAGCGAAGCCAAAAGCTCTCTCAACTGTGACTTCATTTCCAGCAGGATCAAGACTTGAGTCAGTTTTCATTTAATCGTTTACAGCCAGCAGTGCCATTGATGGGGAACATACAGAGCAAGACTGAAAATCAAGTGGCAGTTTAATCAAGGTAACTGCTTGAGAAATCCAGAGAGAAGAGACAATCGGAAGGGCAAAACAAAAAAGAAATCCTTTCTAAGGTAAGAGTGCATGTACTTTAGTAGTGCATCTCTTGTTGCATCCCATTTGAAGCAGGATTAGAGTGCAGAGGATTAAAAGCTCATATGCATGTGTACTCAAATAAAAATAAAGTATGTTTAGAAATCATTCTAAACGATTTTTACTAACTTAACAAGGGGCATATGAATAGAAAACGATTTTTCACCCTGCTGTCCGTGTTTTCATTTAGGTAACCATGCAAGCAGGACACCAATGGAAAAATTTTGTACCATTTATAGTGGCCTTAGCAGTTGTGCTGGAGGTCTGCAAGGTCCATGGCTGTCGAACTGGCACAGGATCAGAGTGTGAGAAAGCTCCTTTCGTCCCAGGCCACAACCTGGCAGGGGAGGGTTTTGATGTGGTGCGACTGCGTCGAACAGGAGCATATGTCATCAACGTCAAAGCTCATCTGGCTGACAACCACACCTGTACACTGTGTCCAAACCGCTTCCAAAAAGAACAGGTAGCATCTGTAAGATCCTGCTGCTCAGTTTTCATAGTTTTCTCCTCAAAGTTTCATTTTGTAAACTCTGTTTTTATTATTTAGTGCATGTGTAAATTTGGCATATTTCTTCTCTCTGTAATACCCCACTTATTGACTGTTTTCCTCCCCCCACTTGGATTCCACTCAACATCCTGCCTTTTCCCCATCAGACTCAAAAGCTTCCAGCAGCAGTGCTCGACTGGCGTCCCTTCAGTCGCTGCAGCAAACAGCTTTCTAGTGCACTCCACCACTCCGTGGACTCCCTGCTGCGCAGCTCCAGCTCGCTTGTTAACAACAACTGGGGTCTGGGTTTGAGCCTTGACAACATTGGTCAGGCGGTGCTGGGAGGAAGCCGCTCAGATTTGGCCAAATTTGCTCGTTCACAACACAGTGTGGACAAAGCCACTTTCGCCATTTATGAAATCAGTTGCACCTATTACAGGTAAACAGGAGTGGATGGATAAAAGAGGGTTGATTTGGATGTAATGTATTCATTTACACTATGGGGACATAACTAACCTGTACTGAAGTATAGATAAAACTACTCTGCTACATATGAGAACCCAAGAACAAGAGCCACACGTGACTCAGCTATCAAAGAAGAGTACAAGACAATAAATTAGCATATTACATTAAATTAAATTGAGAAATGACAGCCAAGCTAGCATCCTTTACCAGGCATACTTATGAACTTTTAACCTGTCACTTTAAACAAGAGTTAAAAGTTAGACTCTTGTTTAATAGAATAAAATTACTTGAGATTTTAAAGGGAACAAAGTAGCCTATGAGGGTAGAAATGATTGTTCTGTGGGTTCTTACATGAAGTCTTCATGCTTGGACACTTTGCAACATATTTGTCTTGATAAGCAGTAGTTTATTATCTTTGTTACAAAAATGTCAAGATTATGTGGTTGGACTCTACATGCCTCCTGTTTTTGTAGCTACAGGCTGGCCGATCATCCCCAGCTGAGTGAAGAGTTCATGAAGCATTTGAAGAGACTCCCACAGAGTTTAAACACAGCCCAGAACAAAGCCTTATACAGACGGCTGATAGACACTTATGGAACGCATTACATCCACCAGGTCAGAGAAACTTGTTCCAGAGATGCTGCAGAATATATTTTCAAATATATGATAAACTGAAGATGTACTGAGTTCTATCACCCTATAATTTGTGTTTGCTAGGTCCAGCTTGGTGGCAAGGTGAGGAGAATCACTGCCTTTAGGACTTGCCTGGCCACGTTGAAGGGCTTCTCAGAATCGGATATTAAAAATTGCCTGAATCTTGAACTCCGTATGGCTCTGGGCTTTGTTCCATCCAATGCATCCTTCTCCAACAAGTGTGACAACTTCTGGAAGGGCAATATGAGCATGGGCTTCTACCAGGGCTTTATGACACATAAAATTGAGGTAATTGGAGGAGAGAGGTACTTCCCTGACATCCTCTACCAGCAGGACCCTGCAGAAGCGTACCAAAGCTGGCTGAACAGCCTATATGACAACCCTGATGTGGTCTCTTATGCCATCTTCCCTTTGCATCATTTGGTGGAGGACCCACAGATCAGTGATAATCTGAGAGTCATAGTCACAGAGTATATCAAAGAGAATCAGCTGAAAGAAGACTATCTGGGTTTAAAGAACTGCTCACCAGGACCAAATCTGGATCATAATTGCTGTCCTTTAAGGACTGGCAGAGGAACTCTGAGACTGGAGATCCACAGAGCAGCAGGGCTGAGGGCTGATACTTTCACAAAAACTGATGCCTATGTGAAGATCTTCTATGGTGGCATGTACGAGGAGACTGAGACCATAATGGATAACAATGACCCAGAGTGGAATGTCACTTATGATTTTGGCTCCGTGGAGCTGGGTCAGGAGCTGAGGTTTGAAGTCTGGGATAGGGACGTGTTTTATAATGATGTTGCAGGGATGTGTCTCATCTATCCTGAGAGAGGAGAACATTCTCTGAGCTGCCAGCTGCGCAAAGGAGTTCTCTATTTCACCTACACCATTACATGTGATGCTCATTTGACAGGCTTCAGGTGTGGACGATACTCCCCACTTGCTGAATAGATTCTCTTAAATATCAGCTTTTTTCTTTTTTTAAAGAACTACTTGCAATCTGTAATTTCCTTGCATTTTGGCATAGTGTCCCACCTTTTCTTACATAGCATTTGACATTACCATGACACCAAAACAACTCATGCTACAAAAGTTGTCACTTGTCTTCTGTGTAAATGTTTCTTAATAGCTTCGAATTATCAAACCAAGTTCTTGTGTATTCTTTGTACATACTGGAATAAAGACATTAAGATGCTAATATTAAGCGCAGACTGTTTTACTTTTTTTCAGTGGCCATTTGTTTCTAAAGGCCATTGCTATTATGTATGATGGATAATTGCAGCAGGATGCAGACAAACAGACCCGAAGAACTCCTCCAAAGTGCATCCTGAAGGCTGTAGACTCTGCAGTGAGTGGTTTTATAGTGGAAGTAGCTAAGAGCAGTTCATTTAAGGATAATTTCAATGATCGTAAGCCATCTCAGGTTACTGTAAAGGGATGTATTTACAACACTTCAAAGAAATATGCTTACTTTGAAGCAGCAGATATCTGATGGAAAAACTGAAGATCATTAAATGATATTGATTCACATTAGTCTTTGGTATGTTTACAGGTTAGACATTTGAATCTTTAGAATATTTGATTAATCTAAATAAAAATAATGAAAATTAATTTTTGGTAATGTATGAATAATATATATCAATTACGACATTTTCTTATTAGAAGCTTCTGCTGCTGAATCACTTCAGGCACAACACAATTTATTTCAATATTTATTAGTTTAAATGTGAATCTTAAAAACATACAAAGACCTTAGTAAAAGCTTTTACAGTATCACTTGAACACTTATAACACATCGTCCACTTAAACAGTACACTAACACAGCTGTCTTCTGTCATGTGCTTCCTGGCTCGAGGTATTCAAGAGTACACAAAAAGACAAAGAAGCAAGCACCATAGCTTCACATCTTTCTGTTCTACACTTCCTTTACTTTTTCTAGTTTTATACACTAGAAAAAGAAAGAAGCAGGAATATTTTTAAATGCACTGATTTTATTTAAACAGCCATGTATGGTTAAAAATCAGTTTTATTGGATAAATTTCCCTAAAATATGACACCAAGATGAAGCTTAAACTTGGAGTGACAAACATCAAGTACATGGGGGCTTTTCTGATGCAACAAGATTTAAAAAAATGTTTTCTTAAGAGATCAAAAACCAAATGTGCGTCTATGGGTTATAGTAACCAAAAATGTTTGATGTAAGCAAATATTTATATTTAATAACTGGAAAGAATCACAGGCAATATGCAATGCTGAAATGGCAGGCCAAAGGAAAAATAACACTCCTGACTTGCAGGAGGGCATCATTTTCCTTTACAGGATAGACCGCCTTCGTCTTATTATGAGGAATATAGAACTGCATGGATTCTATTTAGGATTACTGTTTTACCCCCACATGCTGCTCTGAGAATCCAAACACCTGCGTTTTTAGATTTCTACAACTTGTAAACCTCATATAACGTGTGGGCTGGAAAATACTTAGAAGGCAGACTTTTGATTTAGACATTACATTCCAACTGCTCCTGTATCCCAAGACCGTGAGCATGTAAAAATGGTTTTAGGCACAGTTGAGATGCTACAGTTTTTTTCTTTTTTTTTTTGTTCTCATGGCAGTATATGGCGTGCAGCAGTCATCCAGGTAGATGACATATGTTCAGTAAAAACAATCAAGTCTGCCCAGAATAGTAATAGAGTGCCATTAAAACTTCAAGTCTGATGAATCACAGTCCCAGTGAGGCTTTGAGTAAAGATGCCATGTCTTCAGGTATGGTCCCCTCACCGCCTACGGAACAATTAACAAATCAGTTTTTCTGGTTTAGACAAAGCAGAAATAAGGATAACCAGCTCTGCCACATATATGATCTGTTCTTAAATTTTGATCTACTGACAGTTTTGGCAACTCTTGTGAATTATTTCTCCACATTTAACTTCTGTAATCAAAAATACAACATTGGGTAAGAGATGAGTGATAAGAGACACCCTCCCTATTTACTGTTCTTCATTAACTGGTTTTCAATAAATTTATTTTTAAAAAAGGCCCTTTTTTGCTATTTTTTGTGTACCACCATGAACAGACAATGAATTTTGTGATTCACTTGTTGAAGTTTTGCAAGTTTTATAAAAGTCGAATTTATTTATGTAGCACATTTAAAACCATTTAACCAAAGTGCTTTATAATAACATCAGCAGTCATAAAATAGCATTAATTTAAATTATTAAATTAAATGAGTTATTTCAAGTGGGAGAGTAATCACTGTCTTATAACAACTACCAAAATTAGCAAGTCAAACTTTGGGCCAAAATATCTAGGGCTACCTCAAAAGAGAAAGAAGAAACAAAAAAATCTTTACAGAGCAACAAAGGTTAGAGAGGTTACAGAATTCACATGTACACATCTCCTCACCTTGTTCAGCAGTAGTCATGTCCTGCTCCAGCTTCAGCTTCTTGTTGCCTAGTTGCAGGATGCAGTCCTCAATGCTGTCCTTACTGATCAGCCTAATCACTTTTACTGTCCTGGTACACACAACAGAACATTACCACCAACAACAAACCATTATAATAGGCACTATGAAAAGGAAGGAAGGTTAGGAAAAGGAACAGTTTTACTTAAGGATGTCCGGTAATTGAAATAAACACCACTTGTATTAAATTGAGATTTAAATGCATTCACATCTGACAAGCATGTACTGTAGTTGCCATGCCTCCCATTCAACCGCTGATGTAACAGAGCCATTTCAAGGCCTCACTGTATAAAACTGAACTCCACTGAGATCCCATCTAACCTTGTCTGGCCAACACGGTGACATCTGTCCTCTGCCTGCTTGTCGTTGTAGGGATTGCAGTCAATGTCATGAAGGATGACAACATTTGCTGAGGTGAGGTTGATGCCGAGCCCACCAGCACGAGTCGATAACAGGAACACAAATATGTCAGGATCCGTGTTGAACTCGTCAATCAACACAATCCTAATGAGCAAAAACAAAAGCATTAAATACATTACATGTGAAGATAAGCTGAACAACCAACTCCACTTTTCTTAGATTGATAACCTTTTTTTTTTTAACCTGATGCAACCCCGGGTCATTGTAAAACTCATCATATTAGCACTGTGTTACCACAAACTTAACCAGTGCATTTTATTGTATCAGCTGATGCTGAGACAAGTACCTCAGTGTAACTTAACGGATAAATACATAACACCACTCAACAATTTTGACACATCTATCCATTAATTTTTATGACTAAACCAATAAAATACAGATAAGATTAAATTTTTACTGCTGGGAACAGCCGATTAGTCTTCAGTGTTTGAATCAAACAAGAATCTGACCTGTCAGCTATGGGTGTGGATCCGTCCAGCCTGACATACCGATGGTTTATATGTTTCAGCAGCACTTCCACAATGTCAAGCATCATGGTGAACTGACTGAACAACACTACTCGATCTCCCTGCAGAATCAAAGAGAAGTTAGAATCTTCTGTGTAATCAAAGGTTATATGTACTTCTTGACACACCACAGAAAATGTTTTTATTTACGTTATTTTTTAGTGATGCCAGCAGCTTTGTAAGGTGGTGGAACTTCCCAGAGTCAAGCAGAAGTTCCTTATCAAGCTGATAAGAGCTTATGGAAAAATACTGCTGACACAGACGATGCAGCTCAAAGTCTGACATAACTTCCATGTCCTCCTGAATCAGAACAGGATCGGCGTCAAAGTGTGTAGGCTCCTGAGGAGGAAGAAATCAAGGATTTAACATGTTTAAAAATGTTGGAGTGAGAGGAGGGAATAGTGTGGAGCAAAGTAATGAAAAGCTGATTCAGTACTTCAGCAATCTTCCTCTAATGGTGGAGCAATGTTTGCAGTCAGGAATAAAACACTGAATAATTTACTAGGAAGTTTAAGAATAAAAAAGAAAAAGAGAATTTAAACAAAAGCTATTAAGGAAGTGGGACCAACCTTGAGCATGAGTTTGCTCATGGCTTTGAGCTTCTCTGTGGTATAGTACTGTCGATGAAGCAGAGGATGGTTTGCCATCTTCCTCAGCTGCATCATCACATTACACAACTCACGCTCTGAAAAGGAACACATGAAAGAAGTGTCAGCATTGAATCATGTGTTCTGAAACAGGGAGCAGAGATTTTAACCATAAAAATGAGGCTTACTTTCTCCATTTGTGGAAGTCTTGGTTTTTTTAAAGAGGGTTTGGTAGAGAGCCTGTTGTTTCTCACTCATGGAGCAGAACTCAATCTCCTCTTCTTTTGCTGGTAACTGCTTGAGAACCTGAGGATAAAGAAAAAAAACAAAAAAAACAAAACATTATTTATCAACAATCACTCTTTTTAAATTATTCACAGGTTTATGGTAATGCACAGAATCTCGCTATTTGCAGAACACTTTTAAGTCAGTGTTTCCCAAACTGGGAAACATGGAAAAATTTGTGAGAGTACCAGCAGACAAACAATGGTGAATCACAAACAGACATCTCAATAACCCAAATGGGGCGACTTGACATTATTGCTGTGGTGAAATGGGAACTCTGCAGAAAAAGTTAGGGAACCACTGCTGTTACAAATTTAGAAATTAAATTTGTTCTGTATTTTTATGGAAACAGATTTTTCATTGAATTGTTAAAATTGTGCGTCATTAGTTAAAACTATTTATGAAGTTTGATGCAAAAAGGAAGTTGCTTTAAAGGCACTAAGAGCAGAAACATGAAGTGTTAAAGGTTCTTCCTCCTCCAGTGCAGCTCACCTCACTCTTTATTCTTCGCAGGATAAAAGGCTTCATGATGAGTTTGGCCTGAGAAATGCGATCCCTCTCAAAACGGCTTTGTTCCTCGTGGGATTTCTGAAACAAAAGGTGATATTAACATTTTGGTCAAATAAAACAAAGAAAATTTTCATGCAACTGCTTGGGGTGTTTGTGTTAAAGTACTTTTCCCAAAAAGGGAAGTTGGAAGGAATAAAACAGTGGCTCTCAAGCTTTTTTGAGCCGTGGCCCCCCAGGACAACAGACGTTGTCCACCCCCATGTGATGCCTTAGTGATTAATTGCATGATGAATCAAATGGGTCATCACACTGTCAGAATCTTCATAAATATGAAGGACAAAGGGGTTTTGGTGGTTCACCCAAAATCAGCTTCTCCCTTCGAGATAATGTCAAATTCAGATTTTTAATACGGCATGGGTACCAACTCTGTTGTTTATGCATTGTGTTAACATTAAGGTGCTAATTTCAAAGATTTATCTCTTCACCAATAGTAAAATTTTAACAGCCCTGGTAAAAATCTCAAATTTATTTGATAAATGTAGGCTATGTAATTTTTTACAATTCTCTGGCAACCCCCTGAAATTACGGGTGGTCCTGTATGGAGTTATTTTTGTGTTTTTATTAAATGCAAAAAAAATATTGATTTGAGAGTGGGAAAATTATCTGAAAGGAAAAAAATATATTTGATATAAATATTTTTCACACTGATAGCAAAAAATAATAATATTTGAGACTAAAAAAAAGTTTTGAGATAAAGTATGACATCGATAGCAAAATCTTGAAACGATAGCAAAGACTTCGGTTTTGAGAGAGAGAAGAAAAAAAGCTTTGAGAGAGAAAAAAAATAAGGAGAGTAAAAGTTTTCACTCTGATAGCAAAAAAATATATATTTGAGAGTAAAGAAAGGCTTTTGAGAGAGGTTTTTTTTTTTCTAGGAAATAATTTTTTTAAATGTCAAATTATTTTTTAAATGTGCTGTAACAAGATACTTTATCTCAAAACTTTTTTTTTGTCTCAAATATTATTATTTTTTGCTATCAGTGTGAAAAATATTTATATCAAATATATTTTTTTCTTTTCAGATAATTTTTTCACTCTCAAATCACTATTTTTTTTGCATTTAATAAAAACACAAAAATAAAACCATAGTCCTGACCCCCAGTTTGAGAACCATTGTTCTACAACAACACAGACATGCTGCATAGTTTTGTACAACTATTGCTATTGTGTTAATGATGCTTTTATTAACCTTGTGCAAGGGGCCTGTAGAAGCTGACTGTGCCGAAAAACATGAAGTGATATGATGCTGTAACATTGCCACAAGTTTGCAAGGCCTCAAAACAAAGAAGTCAGAAGTTCATTCTTTAGCACGCCCTCTGCTGGATCACAAAGCAAACAACCTTTAATAAGTTGACATGTTCATCTATCCAGCCTATGATCTGAAACACTTACAGATCATATATTTTTTTATTTAAGCAACCTATTAATATTTCTCTCCCAACACTGGAACGGATGTTTGAAGTGTTACTTAGATAACATTGCTATTAGGTCTTTATTAAAGACCAGAACAAAAAAAACTCTCTTTTTCTGAAAATAATAATAGAAATGTAGATTAAGTAATAATAAGTGGTAGTAATAATTAGTGTAATCTTCCAAATCAGATTCAAAATGAGTTTCCACAGCATGCTATTTAATTAAACAACAACAGAGCATCTAAGTTAATTCAAATTCAACATAAAAAGTAAGAGGATTTAATTATTTGGTGCCATCCATATTAGAAAGGCATTGCTGTCTAAAGAACGCTGAAATGAACCAAATAGAAACTTGCCATAGAAAACATTTTGGAGAGCTGTGTTGTGGAGCTGGAAAACATTGAAGGCATGATGAAGTTCAGGAGAGACATCAACTCTAGGAGATTGTTCTGTAAAGGAGTTCCAGTCAGCAACAGACGATGCTCTGCCTGAGGAAAAAGAAAAAAATTTAAACTAATACGTGCAATATGTCAAGAATTCAGAAAAGCTCATGAAAACATAACTGAGGAGATGTGGGAGTAGATATACACAAGAATAAGCTGGTCAACTAACATTAATGGACATGAGGTGGCGGTAGCGCAGAGAATTCATGTTCTTCAACATGTGGCCTTCGTCAAACACAGCGTACTTCAGATGTAGTTTCCGAAAAAGACTGCGGTCGCTATCGTTGCCTATGGCCAAGTTATACCTGCGAAATAAGCACAAGTGAAGCCGACAATGAGAAGTTGTTCTAGGTTATTAACACAGCTTTGGTTTTCTAGCTGCATGCTAGTGAAAAACAGTAAAATGCGACGCAGGCTTAAGTGTCTGTGTTTGCTTACGTGGTCACAATCACGTTGAAATCAACAGCTTTATTGAGGATGTCATGTCTGAGGTAGCAGCGTTCTTCCACAGATCCTACATAAAAGGGTGCAAACACACTGTGTTTTAAAAAACTAATTCAGTCGTTATTAACAACTTTAATCTATTTAATCCAAAACAACCTTGATCATAGTTTCTTGCAGGATTTTGCTTTAGTGCTGCTCTTGGGCTACAGATTAGCTAAACATCATTGAGAATCCTTACTGACAGTAAACACTTAAGGCTACCAGGTCAGTTCAAATTTATATGTGAAAAGTACTATAACTTTAGTTCTTTCTTTGTAAAAAGATGAAGGCAGTCTTACCATAATAGATTAGAACATTTAGGCTTGGACACCACAGTTTCAGCTCTCTAACCCAATTATCTACAACACAAGGGGGAAACAGCATAAATCACAATTACAAATTTATTTTGGGGTAAATATGATTTCAAAATCAAGACAAAAAATAAGATATGGTCAATAAATAAAAAAAAAATCTAACTGCAATTTTTCTGACCAACATTGTGATGAGGATTTGGATTACATTTTAATCTTTTGAAGTCCAACTTCTGTTATATGTTAAAAATATAAGGTAAGGTAGAGGTTTGGAGGAATACTGCATGAGATGCCATCAATATATGAACTGCTCATTATACTATTCAAGGATGCAAACAGCTTCACTTACTAACTACAAGATGCAACCTGTGGCCACAACACTGAAGTTACATTTCCTCTAGAACAGGTTCATATTTTGTGCTTGCAGTAAAAACTTAACAGTCTGATGGTATTCATCTTATTTAAACCAGTGTGTAATTTCTCTACATGATTTCTGTACTGCACACAACAGAGTTTCACCCCGATGACACACAGGTGAGAACAAACGTCGGAAAATATGTGGATTCGGCCACATAGAATGACAGAAATCATTGTTTTTAAACTCTCCCAGGGAGGCAAAGACGGAAACCCTCGTGTTATGCTGAGAACTTCATGTCATTCAGGGAGATGCAGCTCAACAAGTTCAATCTACTGTTACAGTAGAAATTTCTGAGTCATTTTACAGCTTAAAATGGATCCAATATTCTTTGTAAGTTTTATTAGCGTCAACATGTTATCTAAGAACTGAACTTTAAGAGTATTCAGCGCAAGTCCACTCAGTAAAATTGTCTTTATTTACTTCATTTGGACATTTCAGAAGTCAGATTGTTTTTAGGAATTATGCCCGAAGGCGTGGTTTAGAAAACCGTGGATGCTGCAGGTGTGAAACCTGGATCCGGCACTGTGTAACGTGTAACATCATGCTTCTTTGCCATTTGGTAATCGCAACATTGTGATTTTTATTTAATTAAAAACATTAATATTTCAGCCCTAACAAAGATAAATTTGAAAACTGCCACAGACAACAGATACAGATATTTTACACATTACCATTGCAGGCAGTAATGAAGCAAGTGGCAGAGCATTATGTGTGGAGAAACATACCAAGTGTAGAGGAAGGCACAACGATGAGGTGAGGAGCATCTATTCCATTCTCGAATAGCTGGGCCAGAAATGCTATTGCCTGGATAGTTTTTCCCAAACCCTGAGAAGCAGGTGAATTAAGGAACAAGTGGAAAGAAATGCCACAAATTAAATCAAGGATAAAGTGGTGGAAAGAAATGACCATGTGGATAAAAACAATATCAGAAAATCAGTTTTAGATGACATACAATCATTTCTAATAAATCCTGAAAACACTGCAGCTTAAAAAACATAAAAAAAAGGTGTCATTTCAAAGAATTTGATGAAAAAATAAAAAAATAATTTAACTACCTCAAACTGAATTTGCATCTTTTTTCCCTATTTAATGACTTACCTGCAGGATTGCAGCACACACAAACGATACCATTTTTACTGACGCAGTGACAATCAAAGTGTGACTTAACTTATTCAGACTTGATGCAAATAATCCATGTGCCATGAGTCTAAAAGTTCACCAATCAAGGCCAAAAGTGTAATCCCTAAAATATTTTATTTCTTGTTTCTCATTTTTTGACATTGACATATAAAATGGTTTAGTGGACAGTTTATTTTCTGACAAAATCTACTAGTTTTAGAAGAACTGAATAAAAAAAACTGTCTTGGGACTGAATAAGCAGATTTAGGGCAATTTCTTTGTTTTTTTACAAGCTGATAGTCAACTTCTTATAAATGCTGGTAGTGCAGTGTTTGAAATATGCAAGACCTCAGCTAGTTATCTTACCATTTCATCAGCAAGGATGCCACTGAGTTTGTGTTCATGCAGAAGCAGCAGCCACTTTAAACCAATCAGCTGATAGGGTTTGAGCTTGAATCTGAAAGCAAGAATAATAATTGGATCCATCACTATATATATATATATATATATATACACTTGGCATCTCTTTTCTTTTGTTTGCCACCCAGACATGTCCAGACAGCATGCATGACTTTTATGTTCCTGCCACACTTTATTATTATGAAAAATAATCAATTTTGAACATTTACAAATCGTTATTTGAATCAGCACCTGACGCATCGATTAAAATCAATTAAATAGTGAATCAGCCCACCACTAAAGATGAAATAATTACTAATGTTGACAAAAAAAAAAAAAAAAAACAGCAAGAGTTAACGGCAGAAATTAATTTATGTTATCAATTGCATTAAAGTTTTTTTTAATGCATTTAATGCATGCGCAGCATCTGTCAGTTATGACAGCAAGACATGGAGGTGTCCACAGGTAAGATGCAAAAAGATGAATGGCTCTATGAATGAATTTCAGGACGTCACACCCGTGTGGGATGAGGGTGTTTTAACACTCACACTTCTCCTGGTGAGAGGGTTCAACACCTGCACTTTTAATGCATTTCCTTTAAAAAACTTTTTAGTAGTTTTGCACAAACGTTACTATTCTGTTCCTCTCCGTGTCTGCGACAGCCTCCTCCTCCCTCCCTCCATGTTGTGAATCATGACAGCTGTCGCTGATCCGCTTTTCTGTCGCAAGTACGGTCTCTTGTTACATTTGATTATGGTTCAGCTGAGAAGGAGGAAACTAGAGGCTCATGGTTCACATAGTCACATATTTACCCAGAAGTACTGGTTTTGGACATGCTAGCTAAAGTAGGCAACACTTACCAGTCTCAAATTGGGTCAAGAAATTTTCCCTTTAATGGGGCTGGTCATTAAATTCACGGGTGCAATGCATGTAACCTGCGATCTTACGTCATTTGTTGTTGCCAACTGCCAGTTCTTCTGTTCTCAAGCACAATTTCCAGGCCAAATAAAATCCGCCTTCAACCGTGTATTTAGCGTGTATTTAATAGCAGTGGGGCGGGTTGTGAAAACTGGTGAGGCTGAGCGGGGCGGGCAAGATTATTTTAAAAATGCAGGACTCGCGGGACGGATTAAACCCGACCTATGCATCGCTAGTATACAGATAATTTGTACATTTACACTGATTTATGGTCTTTTCAATAGTTACAAAATACAGTAAATGTGTAGAAGAGTATTTTACTTACTGGTTGTTGAGTATACTGGGTGGTTTCGTGGAACCTGTTCCATTCTCCATCACATCTGTGACCTGCTTGACCATTTTTAAAGAAATTTTCTCACATTTGGACATCAACCCTAGAACAACCTGTCGCTCTTTGAGAACAGCTCTGCAGCCAATCACCAAGTCATCTGAAAGTCCATTTCCCTTATGGAAGACGTCCCACTGAGAGACACAATCAAAACGTTACAATTTACACATTATTCACAATAATCTGCCATGCTTTACCGACTGGCACTTATTAGCATATGTGTACAGAAGACATAGCAGTACATAAAAATAAAATACTTATATATACACATAACAAGGAAATAACTTTCATTGGTGGCATTAACGTACACACAAAACACCACCACCCTGCCTTGACAGAGTGCTTCTTGTATAAGTAGTACATGGACATGAATAAATCATGACACTTATTTGATATTTCTTTCCTCAAATGTTAAGAAACAAACATTTTCTCACCAGGCTTGACCAGGTACCAAAGGGTCTCAGTTCCACAATCTTCTGAGCCTTCTTAACAGAACACCCAGAAATCAGCGACAGTTCATCTATAGAAGCATTCTGGAAGAAATCTAGTATCTCCTTCTTTGTATCTGTCATGCCATCTTCGTTGTCTAAATCATCATCTGAATTATCAAAGTCGCTTGTTAACGCGTCTTCTTCGTCATCAGTTTCACTGCCAGAAATGACGACTACATCTGAGGCACGTGCCTTCATCTTTCTCTCTGCTGCCTGCTTCTTAGCTAAACTAGTCTCACTGGTGAATCTGGATAACGTCTGAGAAACTGAAGATGAAGATGTTGACTTGAGCGAAGATGTCTGTTTAATGGAGGGTGAAGACACAGGAACAGAGGTTTTTGTAATCCATGAAGAAAGAGTGGAATTACCACTTTTCACTTTCAAACTTTTTCTTTTCTCAGATTCTGACTCGTCTTCACTGTCCTTCGTGGCATCTGTATCGTCTGAACTGTTCTCTGCAGATCCACTCAAATTTAGGTGGTCTTCAGCATCCTTACGATCGCTCCTATTTTCACCATCTTTATGATTTTTGTGGTGCTTTAGATCTTTGTGGTCCTGGGTTGATTTATCTTTACTCTTTGATTTACTTTTTTCTGACTCAGTTGAGCTGAAACTTGTATTATCTGATAACAGAAAAAAAAATGCCAGTGAATTAGTTGTTGGAAAGACATCTTAATAGTTATATGTACAAACATACAGAATTTCGATAGGAAGCTGTGCACGCACCTGTGTCTGAGAACATCTGTAGAACCTGCAAAGCTTCTCCGACGTTCCAATCATGTTCCTGTAGCACCGATCGCAGCTCCTACAGCAAATGGATCAGATCAGGATCAGAACTAAAATATAAGATCCTCTATTACAAGAAACACCCTTAAATATTGCATTTATCTTTTTCTTATTCTTTACTTTTCCAGTCCATGTATAATTTTGTCACGCAGTTAAAACAACGACAGGATTTATAGAATATAAAGACAAAGCAATTTTTACCAATAAAATACTATATTAAATCCAAGGTTTCCCACACATAGACCAATGTTTGGTGCAGCACCACAGAATCGACTCCAAGCGCTACACATTCTGCCCCCTCACATGATTTTGAAATAAAAAAAGAAATGAAGGCTGTCAAAAATTGCATGTTAACGACGGTAACTAATTCATGCAATTGATTTCATAAATGAATGTGTGAGACGGCACAAAGAACAAAGCAGCAAGAGCCCCATGTTTAAATATACCTTAGATTTTTTGTTTAACTACATACCAGTAAGGAAGAATACAAACTGCTAGATGTTTGCCATTCTCACCTTTGTTTTTGAGTCATATTCTTTTGTTGTTCTAATTCAAGGAAGGTTACACTGCAAAGACAACGCAATAATATGTGGCTGATGCACCTATCAATATCCGACCGATATGCCGCCTACTAGGTAAGGGTACAGCTGGATGTGAAAATGCAACAGAGATCAGAAACTGGGCTTATGACTCTGTCATTGTTATATAGAGAATTAACAGAACCAGTTTAGCCATAAATGAACCCCAATACAAAGGCTGTATTGGGTTAGAGACTGCTTTTCACCTCCTTGTCCTGGTCAGGAAACCTTTTTTGTAGTTTTCTGACCATGGCTTCTTGCTTCTCCCAATTAGGCTCCTTCTCATTTTCTTCTTCATCAGATACCTTTCAATTTGGAATAAAGAAAGTTAGCGTCACCATAGTTCACAACTGCCTGCAAAGATTTTTTTTAAATAAAGGAAAGGCCAAATAGCTTGTTACATCACTCCAAACCATGAAAGTAGCATCAACGCTCTTACCACTGATGGTCTTCTTTTTTTGGTCGGCTGAATGTCACTGCTATCTTGAGAACAGCTGGATCCATCCTGCTTTCTCTTTCTGCCTTTACTTGGAGCTGAGTGGACAAAACAGGAATATATATTTAAAAAAAACAGCTGAGAAAAGTAGTCTTTGAATATACATAATGAACATTTTCATTATGTGCTTTAAAAATGACTTACCTTCTTTATCCCCAAACTGTACAACACAGACAGCTACAGCCCCTTCCAGTGTACTTGTACTCCCAATGACCTGACAGCAGAGAAAAAAGGTGTTTTGAACAATATCAGGACCTAAAAAAACCTATCCCTAATGGCCATTGTCTACCTGAATGATAGATTAACAAATTAATTACATGTCCCATTATCATAAAGTTTTCTCGATTTAAGTGTGTTGCTTTTATGTTCTGTTTAAACAAACTTGCATTGCACTACACCTTCAGTGGAATCAATCCACGTTTCACAGTGTTTGACATTTCCATACAATACAAATCTTACCAAATGGCTTGCATAATTACTTTTGTGGTCAAATTGTGTTCTTGGCCAAGTTTCACAACATTTGCTGTATCACGTCTTACCTCCAGTAGCTGAGTCCTTGTCAACTGAGGAAACATCTCCAGTAGTCTGTTTACTTTGTCGTCAAGTTCATTTTCCTCATTGTCTCTATAAGCTGACGCCACATCTTCGGATGACTTTCGTAGAGGGCTCCTTAAATAGAAAACATTATAAAAATAAGTCTTAAACTGCATGAACATGAAAACAAGTGAAAATTTGATATCATCCTCAATATACAACACAATCCCAAATACTTAAAAGAAAAATATTTGGTATTACCATGTGTTGCATGACTGAGAATTTACACATTAAAATACATACTTGGACATACATACTTAGTTAATGATATTTTGGTGTTTGGTTCAGACACGACTTCATCCTCCTCAAAAACCACTCCCCGTTCATGGGACTTTGATGGGGCCTTGATGGGTTTCATTTTGGCTGGAAAACATTTTAAAAACATGTTGGAAAGCATGTCAACATATGTGAGGAAACATAAAGAATCTATGGGATGTACTTCTTAGGATGCTTGCGAAGATATACTGTCTAGTATGCATGCAAACTTTACATTAACTTCCATTTCTTAATACATATTGAATAAACATCTGGCTGTTGGTTCTCATATAGTCATCCATTACACATATACAAAGTAAAATGACATACAGAGCAGGACCAATTTGGGTCTAAGTATCCGTTTATCTCAGAGAAATAGAGATAAAGGTATTTCATCCTTATCCCAATGTGCAAGTGAGAATCACTATAGCCTCTTCAAAACATATGTAGCTGTAATTTACAGAGGGTAGCGTGTAATGGTTCCAGACCAGAAAAATGAGATGGGTTTATGCCCGTGCCTTTAAATTTAAAGTGCAGACTAGCACTACATTATATTAACATCTGTAATCCTGGCCTGGTCTAAAATAAAGACTACGGTTATAACATTGCTGCTGAAACACTACATCCTGTGGTTTCATTGTGTACCTTAAGGGAACCGCGGAAACATTCTCTTAGTAAAATATTCTAACGTGACGGCCCATCTGAGTTGCTGTGGACAGTAGTTACATTAAACTGCAGCAAAGTTCAGAATGTGAATATACAGCAAAGCGATAGTGTAAACAGTGTGTCTGACACCTGGCTAAAAGCAATGCAAGCTAGCTTTACTGTTGCTACTTGTTACCTGGCTTGTTCTCCTTTTCAGACTCAGGACTTTTGGACCCACAACCCAAGTCTTTGTTCGCCGTTTTCTTCTCGAAACGAAAACGGTCTAAATTATACAGACTCATTTCAGCTAGTTTACTTTGTCACTAACAACGACAGTCCACTGTCTGCCTTAGCCAGCCGTATTTTTCTTTATTGTGCAGTCGCATGAAGCACAATGTTCCTGTTAGCTAACGTGACAATCCAGCTAACTAATGTAACGTCAGATGCTAGCATAGGGGCCAGGGACACGATCCTGCATGGACGTCGGTTTTAAGATTTGTCACTGTTCAGTTTTGAACAAAGATAACGTAAAACTAGACTGACGACCCACAACTTCAATAAAAAAGAGAGGATAAGCACGTGCCCAATTTTATCTTCGGTTTATCCCGACAGCGACCGGTTTCCCGCTAACTTCGACGGCCCCTGAGGATGCTTTGCCGAGGTGTTGCGTCGAAAGTGGATGGTCTGCCAGAAATTGGTTAAAGGACCGCAGGAGCGCGCGCAGCCCATCAGAGCTTACTGTCTCGCTCTGTTTCTGACCGGTGTCATTATGGGTGTCACTGGTCTGCAATTGATCCTCTCGGCATTAAACTAACGTAATACGCAAATACACATGACAGTTATGATTTGTGTGTTGATCTACTAAACAAAGTCTCTTTTCTATTGATGTTTATTGAATTGTTAATAAAATAATATTACTAAACGAATCTTGTTAATGAAATGTTAATACCTTAAACTGACCTGATTTCGTACAAAACTCATATTCATATTCAGAAAACTTTATCCAGTACAGGGAATTTTTTGCAGCTTAACACAGACACCAGTCAGCATTCGAAGTGTTTATAGCTGTGATTTTATTTATCCTATTTTATTTTATTTATTGTTACTGGATTGTGTGAATCTCTTCTATGACATATACCATCTGTTCTGATTTTGTTTTTGATTATTGTGATATAGTATGTCCTGAATGTCTGTGTTCTGTCTGCAAAACTAATTTCCCTCTGGGGACAATAAAGGAATTGAATTGTTATTGCTGTATCTAAAATGAATCATTATGTCTTTAGTTTTTTAAACATTCAAGTTGAGATAATTGTCATCACACCAGCTGACAAAATGTGATAAGACAGGACCATGTTCAGACTCTGAGTGCCAAAGACGGGATAAAAGGACTGGCATCAGAAAACTTCACAATAAACCTGCCCTCTGAAGAAGTTCTACAGCTGTCAGTGAACATGATGGACAGAAGTGGAGACAATACACCACCGTGAGGCAAGGCAAGGCAGTTTATTTGTACAGCACATTTAATGTACAGGACAATTCAAAGTGCTTTACATAAAACAAAAGTATTACAGATATTAAGAAATAGTAAAAGGCAGCAACAAATAGCAAGAATCACAATGAAATCATAAATTACACTAAAATGATTAAAAGGTGAGCCATTGTTTGATAATGTCCTCCTGGACATTCGTCCATTAACAAAAACCTGCTGGACCCTCTCTATTAGGAAATTTAACAACATGAGCACCTGGTCTGGAAGACAAACATAAAAAGCCAGCCTTTCCATTAAAAGGTGGGCTGGTTTCAATTTTATCACAGTACCTTAGTTTGACCTTCCTTATTTTGATAGTTACTTCTAGGAAACCTCCTTTTTCTCAAGGAGATAACCAGTGTACTATATTTGACTTTTTATGTTTAGAACTGTTTTAAGCTCCTTTGTTATCCAAGATTATTATTTGGAAAAATAACAACCTTTGTTGTTGGTATGATGGTGTCCACACAAAATGTGATGTATGAAGAAACTGTCTCACAAAGATAATTTACATTATTACCTTCAGAATACTACTTTTTAATTGCCAAAATCTAATTATTGTCAATAAAACAAAAATTATACAGTTACACATATGGATGGTTGTTCAGTAATCTGTATGATAGGAACCCACTAGACAAGTAAAAACTACTATTCTGAGGCATAAATCCACCTTAAAAGAGTATGGCAGTGGATGTAAGGTAGTTGACCGGTTCAGTATGACTCTTGAATGAAATCAGACCACTTTAGTATAAATTCAACATTTCTAAGAAGTAATTTATATGACTCCGTGCATAGAGTCATTTTTAAATTATTGAGTCATGAACAGCAGTGGAAAGCATACTTTGTTTAGTAAACCATCACATAAATCATATTAATTGGACTTTACATTTTAGACACAGACAAGCACATAGCAAATACATTTAGCCAAAACAATGAAACAGCTACATGCCTGAACGGAATTTTTGATTGTAGTGCTTTATCAGGCTGTGCACGCTCCCGTGGATGTTTGATCATTTCTGGCAGAGGATCAGTTCTTGACACTACCCCTGCACTGCTAATTGGTCAGAGAAAGAAGTGGGCGGGAACCTCTCCTTGAAAGAAAAGATAGTAAACTGTAGAGTACTTCCGTTGTTGCTCACAGTCGGCTTTACTAACTGCATAACAGATAAATGGTCATTCGCGATCAGATTAATTGCTTCTAAATCACAGCTTATCAAGAAATCCACGTGGTACATTAAACAACGTCTAATACTAGATCATATAGTCGGTAAATATAGACAAATGAATGTAGCGCTAAAGGGGGAAAAACAATATCCTCACGCTTTAAAAATAGCAGGAGGGTATTTATCTTGACAGTAGTATTGCTTATGAAACCAGTCACGTGGTGATTAGAAGCTAATGCTTGATAATGCTAAAATGCTTACTTTTATTACCAAAATGATCTTTTACTATTTGGGAACTGAGAAATTAGTTTATCTTTTTCAGTTCTTGTAATCACTGTCAAACTATCATTGTTTCATTGTGTCACGGGAAGTGATTTTGGTGTCTGATTTATATATATATATATATATATATATATATATATATATATATATATATATATATATATATATTACAAAGAAAAAGTCTGGAGCCACCCTTCATTTGTTTATATTTTACTTCAGATAAGTCAGACTTTTGTTTAATATTTTAAAGGGGTCCTTAAAAGATATTTCTACAGGCTTTCTGAAGGTGTTTCAGATTATTTTGATTGGACATTGTAGCTTTAAGCAAATGAACACTGACCTACAAGCTGAAAAAACACAAGACTGGTCTTGACAACCAGTCTTGTGTCTTTTCACTCTGTTGTCACACAGCTGACAGAGCAAAGAACATGTTTTAAATAGTATAATTTGCATTGTTCCCAGCAGCTGGCCACAAAGATTCATAATTTGTTCCAATTTGTTTAGTTACATCTATTAAAAAGATTAAATATAGTATGACAGACCAAGGTAGCTTCCAGAGACTTAGTAGCCTAAATCATAGCATATCTCAATGTGTTGAGTCTGTGTCCTTTAAAAAATTAGGGAACCTGACAAGTGAGGGAGAAAAGATCAAGCAGTCCTAAAGACTATCTACAGCGGATGAACAGTGCCTGACAGTGATGTCCTTAAAATATCCAGGAAAGACCGTAGAAAGGTATTTGGACCTTCAGTTGATCCATTTCACTAAAGCCTAATCAGAAATGGTCTGCGTGGACGCATGGGCAGATATTATTTAAGGAGCCATTCTTAGGGAAGGAAAACAAAGAGAAAAGATGGAGGTATGCCAAATAATGTAAGAACTGGATAGAAAATCTGCAGCTGCAGGTCTTTAGTGATGCACCCTCCTCAGAACATGGACCTCAACATTACTGCAGCAGTGTGGGATAATCTTACTGGAGAACAAAACAAATGACAGCCAACATCCAAAGAAGAACTTTGAAATGTACTTCAAGAGGGCTGGAAAACTATTCCTCTAAACTGCTTAAATAAATTACAAAATGGCTTTTCATCAACTGAGGGTTCAGGCTGTGTTGAATAATAAAAGTGGTCATGCCAAATATAGACTTTTAACCTTTTTAAAATTGTGAAACTCTAAAAGAGAGAGCAAAAGTCTAATATGTTATTATATTAATTTTTCTATTTTGTGCATCTGTGCTATTTAGTAAGGAAGGAAGGAGTGGATCAAAACCAACTTGAAGTTCTTAGTCTATAATCATAATATCTATTGTAACAATTATAAATAGGGATTTGTATGGATGTTTCTAAGTTGCATGAACATATTAGCCCTCATAACATTGCAACAGTGCCTTTATCAACATTGTGCCAGTAAGATTCTCGTGCTGCCCACTAAATGCCACACAGGACAGTCTCTAGGATGATACTGTCATACATTGTCTCATCAAAAGAGGGCAGCAGATTCTATGTGATGGGAAAAAATTCAGCTATTCGGTTTACCTGCAAGAGTGTGGGACTACCGCTTGCACATTTTAAAAATCCGTTTTAAGACAGAGAAAGTAAGTTTTACTCAAAGGTTTAAAGAAGTAGAATTACAGAGTGTGTCTGATGAGTTGCTGATAACTTAAACTCATCTGTACAAATTCTTTTTGCTATAAAAATAAATTTTGTATTAGAGAAGATTACACTCAAATCCAGCTCTCTGGAAAATAATAGAATATAAAGCTGGCCTTGTGCTGGGCATATTCAGTTTGAGAAACTGTAGAATAAACTAAGTTCAAATGAATGAGATTCTATTATGTGAAATTGTGCCACAGTTTTAAGGTGAACTTTAACTTCAGTAATTTTTCTAAGTGGCCATTATAACAGTTCTAAATATCATCCTCATTTAGTCTTGATGATCAAAGTCAATGGCAAAATCCCCCCCATCTATTCACACAGCACAACACTAAACATAATAGCCATGAATTGTTTGCATCCTTTTGATCGTGTTAGTCGATAAAGTTGCACAGCCCCAAACCCCCCCCCCCCCCAAATGCATATGTCCTTCATCACACACATTACGGCTACACCTGCAGATTTTGCTAGGACACATTTTGTCTGTTATAATTATTAGACTAGGCTCTTTAATCAGAGCACCTAAGCAGCCAATACAGCGCCATCCTGCCGCCTTACTGTCGCCCCCACCATCGTCATGGAGACCATGTAAGTTATAGCATTGCGTGTGTGTGTTTGTGCTCTACCCGGTACACAATAGGCAGACTGACACAGAGTCTGATAGGGGTCATGACCCCTCGCAGCAGGAAGCCCAAACTGTGGCTCCTTGCCTCTCCTGTCTCCTGGCTAAGTATTGAGTGTGTGTGTTTGTGTTAATGTGCATGTACATGTGTGTACATTTTACATCTGAAATAGAATAGATTTTTCTCCCCTTTGATAGACTTGATAGACTTGCTTTTTATGTGTTTGTCTTATATGTTCTGTAGGTGTCTCTGTGTTTAGACACATCCACATGCGCATAGACGAGTATTGTTGGAGTGTATCCAACAATACAGATGTATAAATCACCAGACTGTCCCAGAACCAAGGCAGGTCATTAACATGCACATATACACACGTAACCATACACATGCTTAGAGTGTCAACAAAATTAGATGCACACTGTGTATGTTTTAACTGGTGGTGATATCTTTGATAAAATTATGAAATCATTTTCGGATCACTTGCTGATTTAGAAAACTGTTTGTGTAAAATCAGCTCGAAATGCATTCACACACAGTATTCGCTTACACACATGTGCAAAAGCAAATCCAGTTACTCGGTGTGTGGATGGTGCATATATGTACATGTCCCAGACGCTTCCTGTAGGTACTGTATGTATTCGCACATTCTATGCAAAAAAAACAAAAATGTTCATGCAAATCTAAGTTGGTACTTTTGTGCTTACATTTTGAATACTTGCTGCATGTGTCAAGTACACATTCAAATGTCTGCACTACATTCATGTCAGTGTATGCATGCATTTTCAAGTTTGACCCATCCATGGTGTCCCAGTGGACTCGTCACAAAGTCTGTCACCACCCAGCCACCATGGCGCCCAACTTGGCCGAGACCCGACGGCGGCAGGGAGCACCTTGTCACCGTGGTAACAAGTCTGGGATGTAGCATCCCTCCCACTCCCCCCTCCACATCATAAGAAATGCACAGACATACACACACCATCTCAAAGAAAGGCTCCTTCTGAGGGTACAGCTCATTTTTGTTAAAAAGGAAATAAATAAGAAAAACAAATACAAAGCTTAAACCTGCTGATTTGACAAAAACAGGTTAAGATGGCCGCAGTAGGATTAAAAAGACAAATTTATACAATATTTTGTTACCTTAAACCTAAAATTAAAATGAACGCTATTTGGGCGTCACTGGATTGACACAACATGCATCAACCAAGCAAGAAGTAAGGCAGAGCGAGAGAAAGAGAGAGAAGAAAGCAGCCAATTTTAGCATACTGTGAGTTTTCACCTCCCAAAATGAGTTTTTGAAGCAGAATTACAACTGCAGATCTCTTGGGATATGGCACAATAAGTTTGACACATCTAACCTCTAAAATTTTTGCCCTTTCCTCAAAAGACCCAACGACTGGTGTACAACAGTGTTTAAGTCATGATTCTCAATCAGATTGATGTTTTGATAGCACTTGTCTTTCCAAGACATTTAAATCCTCATCCAAACCACTGGATTGTGGCTTTAACATCATTTGCTTTCATGCTGATGGGTAGAACTTGGTCCCAGTATCAATTCTCTGCAAGACAGAAACTAGATGTTCTTAAGAATTTGCTTGTATTTAGGACCACTTGTTATTATAAACCCTCCTGATGAGAACATTTCCACAGCATGAAGCTGTCACCACCATGCTTTACTGTGTTTTTTTGTGTTATTAGGATGATGAGATTTTTGTTTTCAGATTTCATTTTCCTTTATGTCCAAAAGGTTAGATTTTAATCTTATCTGACATTCACAAAATGCATTTTGACCAAGTCAAATGTACATTTTCTTTTCTTTTCTTTTCTTTTCTTTTCTTTTCTTTTCTTTTCTTTTCTTTTCTTTTCTTTTTTTTTTCTTTTCTTTTCTTTATTTGGACACATAATGCTGCTGAACTCAGACCTGACTGACTGCAGCAACCCCAGATCATAGCAATGTCCCCACAGGCTTGTTCAGAGGGCACTAGGCATGATGGCTGCATCACTTCATCTGTCTCTCTTCTTACCCTGATGATTAGACCACCTGTCCTTCTTCTGTCCTTCTGAAAGAAATTATTACCATGCAATAATTGTCCAATAAGAGTCTTGTACCTATTTCCTTTTTTTCCCCTTGGGCCAGACAGTGAATGAGAATTATTTCAACCACCTGCTTTACTTCAGTGTTTTCACTTTTACAGACAATATCACAATGGAGCAGCTTACGTTTTACAATGATGAAACATGACTTCTTTCAGTTATATATACAGATTATTATATAAACATCAGGATCATATACTGTAGGCCTAGTTAAAGATAATATCTAATAGATTGTCATCAGCAATATATAGTTGAAGAAGAGCAAGTTTACATGGAAAGCTTGACATTTCATGTAGGCTACCTTCATGTTGATTAAAATAAATCACACAATTCCACTTTAAAAGCTGTTCTCAGCAAACTTATCAAACACTCGTTTGAATTCTTTTGGGCTGCTTTTGTTTAGTCATCACTCATGTATCCACACGCTCTCCACAAGCAAAGAGAAACAGCAGCAGGGGAGAATTCCCATGTTGCTGGAGGTGATGGCACAGAGCAGCCCAGACAACACCCCAATCACGGGTAGACAATGACCGATCCTCCTGGCTGCCTCACTGAACATCGGTCAAACAGAGCTTTGTTGATGCTGCATTCCACTGTGTTGTCCTCCTGTTTGTACTTCTTAATCAAACAAGGTTAATTGCATCTATATTAAAGATGTGATGCTTTGACTTTATTTCATGCTGTTATATTTTGCTGCTGTTTATTTCCCATTCTCAGCTCTAATTGTAGTTCACCATTATTTATAATTGCAACAGAAGAGAAAGTTTTAATTTGCTTCAGGCATTTTTAAACTCAAAGTTTTTTTATTTGTACTGTTTTCTGCAGACATTAGTGGCCGCAGTCCGTTGTGTTGGGTTTGTCACATTATTTCAGTATTTTAATTAAGCAGAAGGAGACATGTAGAAAGACAGCGAGACAATGACTGATCCCCAGGCTGTCTTATAGAACGTTATGCAGAGACAGCTTTGTTGGCTCTGCATGCCTTTGCATTGTCCTCCTGTCTGCAACTTTTTGAATGAATTAATGTCAATAATGTCTTTGTCATTGAAGCATCTAATATTATCATTTCTGTATGATATATTATTCTAATTTATTATTATACTTGAACTAAATAAGCATCTTGTCTGGACTAATCATGGTAAAAAAAACACCTAGTTTAGAATTTTTTCCATATAATTTTGAATCGGCTTTCAGATTTAGATATGCACGACTTCTTAGAGAGACATTGAGTCAAGAACTGTGTTAACCGCTGCTGTATAATTTAGTAAGTTATTGCTGTTTATCATGGATTAGTTTTAGGAATTAAGTACTTTTTTGGAGTCGCAATAACCTGCTTGCATTTGCTTGCAGCTTAATTTAAAACGTAAACTTGAGATGTTTTAAATTTAGGTTACACAAACATAAGATTTTAAGATACACTTGATCTACATCTAGCAAATGCATTTACAAGGTAGAACAAAACTTTTGTGATGGTTGAGCTGTTTGTTTTTTTGCTGCCAGAGTATTTTTGACAACTCTGATGGTGTGTGTTTTATGTGTTGGGGTGTGTGCATGTGCGTGTGTGTGCGTGTGTCCTGGCCTCTCCATTCTGTAAACTGGCAGGGAAGTCGAGACGACTGAGATGGGAATGTCAGCAGAGGATCAGCACCCCTGCTGGTGGACACCAGTTGGGGGTCGGATTCCTCTGGGATGCTGATGCCTCTGAATGTGTGTGTGTGTTTGATGGAGCTTGTGTGTGTACTTTTACTTGTGTGTGCATCATAAATATGTTTGTGTCTGTATGAATGTTAGAGGCCAGTGTCTGGGCTCTTTTGGGGGGAAGGGAGGTTAGTGTGGTGACAGCCTCAACTGTGTTGAACTGTGGGAGAAAAAGAGCTGACGCGACGGGAGCTGATGTCTGACATGACCTCTCTCAGTAGGCACGCTGCAGGGAGCTGGGAGCTGCCGCTGATTGTGTGTGGTTGTGTGTTTCTGTCTTAAAGTAGGAAATAAATTTGGTTAGTAAGTGTAAATGAGTAAGTGAGTTATGAAAACAGCAATGAAAAGAGGACTTTTCTTTCACTGTCCACACCGTTCCTCTCAAGGTCTTTGGGAAGTGCAGCTTGATGGACGAGGCTCTGGACTTGTCCTTCTGTGTAACTGAATCTTCTGGTTCTTTCCTACCTCAACTTTCCATTTTCTCTCTCCATATCGTATACCTCTCCTTGACCTTCTCACTCTTTAGTGGTGTCACCAAGCTCTCTTCTCTCTTTCCTCCCTTGCTCTCTTTCAACCTGCTTTGCTCCTCACAGTTTTCTTTTATCATCTCTATTTGCATCATCCCTCTTATCTTTCATTCCTCATTCTGCTCCACATCCCCAGTCCAACACACAGAAACACACAGACACTCACACACCTATGTTCCTTTCTATTCACAGTCTCTCCTCTCTGGGTCCAGTGCTTTGCCATCAGTCTGATAAGTGCCAACAAAGCCCCCACTGTCTAATGTGACCCTCTATTCTTCCCCCAATCTACTCTCTCTCCTTCTCCCTCCATCCTGGAGCAGCCAAGCGTGAGGGAAAGAGGAGGGGGCATTTATCTTATGCGCACACCCCAACTTGTTTTACTTTTACCCCCTCTTCTTTTCTAGTCTTCTTCCCCATACATTTTTTAAGTGGTACACCAGTCATATTCTCTTTCTCTTCTCTCTTCTCATGACCTGTTTGGACCATTTGCCCTCTTTGCTCTCATAATGCATGCTGATGAATTCAGTATCAAACACTAGCAGAGATCAAAAAGTTTAGCTAGCAAAGAATCTCCTTTTCACAGAGACTCATGCCTGCTTCTGTTCTCCACACCTCTCCTTGATCATTTTATTATTTTGAACTTCTCAATTTAAAATATTTTGCCTGATTTAATTGTCTTAGAGACTGCATGTGTTTCAGGATCATAATTAAGAGAGATTAAGTCAACATGAGGTTTCAAGAGAACAGCTTGTCTTAGCGGATGGGATGACTACCTTTATTTGACTAGAGACCAGACAATTTAAAATCCTAAATGGGTTGAACTAAGCTCACTTTTTGCTGCATCACAAGTGATTTTATCTGGGAAAGAATAATGCAAGCATAATACATACAAGTAGAGACACTCTTAGTTAACTAGCATGCATGAACAGGTTAGTGTGATCAGAAATCAGATCAGAAATCATGCCATCTATAGTTGTAAAGATTAATTGTTTGCATCTGTCATATCTGAAAACTAACCTCAATCCTGTAAAAGAACTTATGTTAGAAAAAGAAAAGAAAAAAATAAGCCATGTAGCCATCGAGTAAGTGGCTACATGGAACATGTTCAGTTTCCAAGGAGACACTACACCATTAAAGCTTTTGTCTAAAATATAAGGCCAGTCTATGGAAAAATTTGAAATTTTTCTAATAGGATGCCACATGACAGAAAACTTGTATTTGTGCTGACAAAGACAAAATTTATATTATTTTTTTCTTTTCGTGCTATTCAACAGGAGGTTTAAGGTAATGTAATTCATAAGGACTTGTAGTTCATGTGGCCATCATATTCTGTGTGGCAGAGGAGGTGGGGCACCAAAGAGTTTTGTAGATACATGGTAATTACCTAATTATGTTAGTAGTCTATTACCTTACCATTCTTTTAGGCTATAATGCAAAGTGTTACTCAGAGTTTCTAAAGCTTCAGTTTCCCCTCCAGATTTTATCCAGCACATTAGATCTATAAAGGTCTATAAAGTCAACAGTATAAAGTTCCTCTATAGACACATTAAGCTAGGAATTAAAACTAAACCGAGTCCTTATACTGCTCAAATCATCTCTGTCTGTATGAAATCATTCTGTTTTTTCTCTCCACTCCTTTACGCTCACCATTCCTGTCAATCAGCGAGCTAGTCAGTCATTCAGTCTGTCTGCCAAGCACCACTCCGAAAGTCAGATTTGTACTAATGACTCTCGTTAGCCACTTAACTGCCTACCCTGCTCTCCCTCTTTCCAAGTATGAATAGATAACTCTAATAGTACTTGTTTGCTACTCCACCACTCCCCCTTATCCTCATATGGCTTTATCACAGCTGATCAGTGTGCCTAAAGATAAGTCTCTGTGTGACTGTTCCATATCCTCTTCCTTGAGCTTTTATCAGTCCCGATCAGTGTATCTAGGGTTCTCTCTGTCTGAGAAAGGTCATGTTTTCATTCAGCCCCAATCGGCTTGCTGACCGATAAGACAATTTGTAAGGTTGAAATCAGAGAGGCCTTTTTTTGTGATCAGGAGAAGACAGATGGAGGAAGCAGCCTGAGAAGAGACATACTAATGCATCTATAAATGACTTAAAATATTTAAAAACTGATAGACTGTTACATTTTTGTGGATTTGTTACAAGCCTAAATGGGCTACAAGCCTTACTAGAAAATTTTGATGTCTGCAATTGATGGCCTTAAAGTTTGGTTTGGACTTAAAGTCCTTTGGAAAAACATTATGTATTGTTTTTTTCAAAATCTTCATTCAGATTATTTTACTTTTGACATTTAATTGACTACTTAACCCTTCGTCACTTAATAGGTGTTCCAGTTAAACCTCAGCTTTAGACTTCTTACACATCTAAAGCAAAGTATAGCAGTGAAAACAGGCGTTTGCATATCAGACTTCGTTTTCTTTTTTAAAGTTTAAAGCCATAAAATGAAACACTGACAATTAATACTTATGGCAAAGCTCAGGCTGCTTGCAGATGTTATTATTTAAAAAAAGTCTGAAAAAGTCTAATAAATTCATCTTTTGTGTGTTTTTTTATATTTTCAAAATGAAACACATGGCACAAAGTATTATTTTTCAACCAGCTTCTTCTGGACCTTCTCATCAGCATTCACTCCCCTTCTCACACCAGCACTCACTAATCTAATCACCTCCTCTGCAGTCTCACATAAAGCCTCCAATAGCCCAGCCAAGGCTCCCTAATCGACATGTTATTGCCCACAATCACATTTACAGCACAGAGGCAAATCTGCACAGATGCAATTGTGTTGGTTGCTAATCCAATCCGCCCTCTCTCACTTTTCTTTTACTTGGCATCTTTCATCTTCAAAAACAAGGTGACAGTGTTTTAATTTTCATTCTTGGGTTACTCGCCATCAATTTAGCTCACAGTATGTGGAGGTGTTTATGGAGCGAGACACATGTAGGTGCTGGTTATTGTAAAAACTCTTATTTCTCTCCTGTGGGAAAACAAAATGCAGGCTTTTGGGTTTAGATGTCATTTAAACCAAAGCTCTCTGTTATTGTTTATTCAGAGGTGCAGTGTCTATCGGATCAGACTGGGAAGATTTGTTCAAGCTTGGTGGTATGATGCTGGTTATTTGACACTGATAACCTATTTTGTTCAGTGGGGTCAGTGTAGTGATTTTCAGACAGCAAAGATACTGACTCCATCAAAGCATAAAACTGATAATTCATCTAAAAATAAAGTTATGTCTGTATACAAACCACTTGGGCAATGAGAACATCGGCTCTTTTGGAATAAAAGGTCTTTTTAACATGTAATCCTCCATACTTGTTTCATGATATGTATAATTCATACATACTGGTTCAGTTAACCAGCCACCAGAACATGGTGGTGTATTACACAGTGTTATGTTCTGCTCTCTGACTCCACTGGTCAGACAGAGAAGGGGTGTTTATTGTACCGTCCACAAAGCATCCTTCGCTTCTCTCTCTACATTCAACAAACTGGGACCACATCTTATTTTGCAAGCTACATTTACACAACTTAAGCACACATTCAAATCCACATTTAGTCTATAGAAATGTGTATCAGACATTAACTATTTGAGTATTTGTAAGCTCATTCAATACATAAGGAACATAAAAAAAGAAAGCTGGATTGGCCATAGCTCTTGGAGTACCCAAGAAACTTTTAAAATACTTCAGTGTAGATCTAGTATCATGTCAATTGGTGTGATATGCTCAAAATGAAAGTAGCTAGTTTAGCTGACAATGTCTTTGAAATTAACAGCAACACGTACATTTCCCCCCCTCTGGTTTAGAGGAAGTTATCTTAAAGAGTCATACAAGGTGCAATGGTGAATGTGAGTATGCATTTGTTCTGAAACATAATGCAGCATAATATGTAGGATCCAATATTTATAACAGATGACACTACATACAAAGCTTTTTAAAGAGACTGTCAACATAGTTGTTAAAAGTAAACATATCATCTCATATTTATAACAAGTAACACTTTCTATACATACAACATCAACTGTCAAAACAGTAGAATCAGCTGGTTCAAGTCAGGTGGCCAATGGAGCCTCCTGCATGGACCTCTTCACCCTCTGTGGGAAGTATGTGCGTGAATGTGTGTGTGTGTGTTTGTGAGACCCAACCCCAGCTCTCCAGGTCAGAGTTCCTGACACACACTCACACTCAGCGGGGTGACAAAATAATTAACTCTGTCTATGATTGACAGACAGTTCATCACACTGACACATGCACATACAAACTGAGAGTATTAGTTTCTCATTATCAGCAGAAGTGACAAGGCAGATTACTTCTTTGTGTTTCAAAATGAAACATTTTAAATTTAATAAAATAAATGAGATGCATAACATGCAAGTTAGCTTCGATCTAATTCTGACTCTATGTTCAATGCAAAAGTTTATTGTGGCAAAAAAAAAAAAAAAAAAAAAAAAATCTCTCTGGAAACTTCCAGTCTGTCATGGAAGTTTATGGAATTAACAATACCTGCAATGTTACCAAAAATGGCTAAGTAATCACTGAAAAGTGTCTGCTTTATGTGTTTCTTATCTTGCACATAAAACTGAATTGATCGTTAACCTTCCATGCAAATTTTGCGTGTTTGCTTTTCTGTACAGTGTTTATCATCATCCTTCTTTCAAAATGTTGTTGAACTTTATTGTCTATGAATATATTCTAATTCCTGCATTCCTCCCAATACTCAGTTAAGATTAGTCTACCACAGTTGCCTGTTGAAGTGATATAATCTAAAATTCTCCATGTCCTTTGGCCCTCTTCATTTGCATCCAAATAACTGCAAGAAAATTACACTTTAAAATCTGAGGTGGGACAAGAGCAACTCAAAGTGACTATAAAGAGAAAGAAATGAGAGAAAAGAAAGGAAAGGAGTATCTTGGTCTTGGAGGTACTGTAACACAGAGAGCTCTGTTTCAGATAGCATGTTCACCTTTGAAGGGTGCACTTAAAAGTGTGGGTGTATGTGGGGTGGAGAGGAGAGGAGGTGGTAAAAGTGGGTCTGAGTGGGTGAATAGGGGGTAACCTGTGGATTGAAATGGTGTGCCTCCCCTTGCCTGCCCTCCATCCCCTTGATTCTGAGAAGCCGTTTTTCTCTATGGCCACAATGGAAGAGGGGTCGGATTGCTCCGGCACATTCACGGGCCCACTTTGTTTTCAAATGGTTTTGTTTAGTTGTGACACTGTAGACACCCAACACCTCCCAAGAATCTGAACTCGCCTATAGGGGAGTACAGAGGGCAGGTAGGTGGTGTGCAGGCAGTGGCATTGGACTGGGGGGGTAAACGGCATTGTTTACTCAAGGCCGCCCGCAGGGTGGGGGCACTTGAAAATCACGGAATAAAAAGGTTTTTCATGTTCCATTTTAAAATTTCTAAATAATTAAAATCATAATCAAAGTCGGTTTGCCTGAATGAAGGGGCAGAGGGAAAGAATTTTGCACTAACAATAATGATGGATTAATCTTTGAGGACCCTATCATCCCTCTAAAATTGTGCAAAATGGTTTAGTCCACACCCGGTCATTTCAACTGAAACACACTCAGAGTGCAGAAGAGAAAGTTGTGCACTTCACAAAGAAAATGAAGTCTTGACATCAGAAAAGGGAGAGGAACACCCCCCCCCCCCCCCCCCCAAAAAAAAAACCCAACAACAACAACAACAAAAAACAGGGTAAGAAACATTAAGTAAGGAACAGCATCTTATCTTAATTTCTTTGAGAAACAGCGGCAGCGGCAGCTGTCTGTAGACAGCTAGTTAGGATTCATTTACGGTCAACACAGAGTCCCTGTCAACACGGAAATTATTTGAATTTACCATCCCAGCGATAAAACCAGCTCCAATATTCTCAGTGATCAGTCATGACATATTTGGTGTCAATGGATTCCTTGCAAGTTCAAGATTGTGGAAATGTCAAATGTCATCACGTTATCTGAACAACTGTATGCACCAGACTCCAAAGTCTGTAATGTTGGTAACAAATTATCTGCCATCCTTTTTTAAATGAATCAATAATAAGGTCATATTGAATGATGAATCAGTTAGTCTGATTATTATGTCACCTACTGTTGGTGCTTTTTTAATACTTTATAAAACATATCTAATCTGGATAAAGGGATGTCTCATAATTATTACTAAATTACTTAATTCAGTGTATTAAATAGAAAATAAGGGAGTGGCATAAATGTTAAAAATGTGCAGTCTGCACTTTATAAGACACAGAGTAAAATAAGTTTACAGTAAGAAAGGAGGTACAAAACAAAACATGTTTTCTGCGTGCTTGTTGGTGGGGCCTAGCAAATGTTTTTTTTTTTTGCATAACAATCATGAATGTTGAACCTTTCAGTGCCACTTTAACATTGTCATATATCAATACAAGCAAAGTTTAACATCATGAACCACATGGTCATGAGTTTCAGAAAGCGTCGCAGTAGCAGGTCCATCATTATGTCCAGACGATCACTGAGGATGTGAGACAAGGTGAGCTCATGCTGGAAGTTAAGCTATTCATTTGGCAATCAATCATCGATAGCTGATTCAAATGAAAGAATCTGGTATTGGCAGGTAAATCCACAGGGTTGAGTTTCTTCGATGGTTCTCTTCAGTTCAGGCAATTATTTTCTGTTTTAGAACAACAATGGCGGCAAACATGGTGCAGCGTCTTCGAGAGATTGTGGAAGCAGATGAAGAAATTCATCTGTAGAACATTTTACAGCACAAACAAATGAGAAAAAGAAGGAGACGTCGTTCTGCAGTCGTTCAGTGGGAAGATTTAAAAATCTGGAGACTTGTAATCAGAAACTGGCCAATCACAACAGATTACTTCGCTGCGTTCACGTAACAAGACTACACGTCTGGTTGGGAGATGAATGCATTGAGCCTCTGTGAACCTATGCACAGCCTATGGCAGTGACAGTGTAACCGACCTGGCACAGACACTGTGCGAATATATCTGAGCCTTATGCAACAGATGAGTGTCAGCCAGATAAACCAGAATTGTGGCCAGGCAAGCCATTTTGCCATTTAGAGGTTAAACTAAGATTGTATTTATTATCTTTGTCTTATACAATGGGAAAAGTATGTGTGAGAAATATTGATCAAGTCCACCTAGGGGTCCACCAAGGTGATTTGTACATAGGGCCCAGAATTTTGTGCTACGCCCCTGTGTGCAGACACAAGCAGCAGAGAGATAATTCTAATTATTTTATTTCTAATAATTAATAGTTCTAATAAATTTTACTGGATGTCAATTTAGCTGCAGCATCCTCCCTTCTTTCATATCTGATCTCTAACTCTTCTACCATCTTCATGGTTTTATCTCTTGACTGAATAAAGTTTCTCTTTCCCAACCCTTTCTGTTTTCTAGTTTCTGTGCCCCACCCTTTTCTATACATTTATCTCCCCTTCCTTCTCCCTTTCTGCCTACTGTCTCTTGTGTCTTGAGGCCCTGACAATGTGAGTGTTAAAGCAGCTTAACACAGCAGGATCTGGACTGCTCAGCCTTGAGCTGACTGATGCTGCATGCCTAATACGACAATAATTCTAGGCTTAGCCCTTACTTTTATAATGCAATTCCTGCCAGTTTATTGACATGTGAGACACCCATGCACAAGCATGATCATGTAAGCCCTTCCACATGTCTAAATCTCTAAAAGAAGCACTCAGTAATGGCAAAAGACAGTCCTTATCATCGAGGGATTTAAGATTTCAAGAGGACATTCTAAAACACAAGTGATGTTGAAGAACATTATTTGATGTCGTTATTTTCTTCTTCTTTGTTTTTTTTAACCTGTCCTGTCCCGCATCATGGCAACAGAATGATGGTCTGGCTGCTGTATTGTGCCAAACAAATTTGCTTTGCCAAGAGGAGCCTTTTGGTTATGGGGCTCCCTTTGAATCTTAAATGTTATTCTTTAATTTAATTAGATTATTTTTTAAAATTTGTTTTATGCCAAATTTAGTCAAAGGCGCTGTACCGGACCAGAGCAACAACAGATGGGAGAGGGTGAACAGAGGAGAGAAAGAAAGAGTAATGAAAGGAAAAAGAAGAGAGAAAAACAAAAGGTAGAAAATAACAAATGTGCAATCAAACCCAAACAGAAAAAACCAGACAACCAGCTGCTACACCTGTAAAAAAAAAAAACAGCAAACATCTTAAGAAAACACAGTAGACAATTATCAGGAGCACCTGGAGGACCTGTGTGTGTGTGTGTGTGTGTGTGTGGGTGTGTGTGTATGTCTGGTGCGTTGGCCCCAGGAGACCAGAGGCAGTGGCCTGCTAGTCTCACCAGGCACCGGCCCTCTGAACATGAGTCAGGGCCAGGACCCAGGGCCCTGCAAACCCTAAAGCCACCAACCAACCCTGGGGAAGGATGTCATAGTTTTCAAAATACAAACTTTCAAAGTCGCATCAAAGAACTGCTAAATGTTATCAGAGAGGAAATGTCCTACTTTACTTTAAAAAATATCTTGAAGACATCTCCAACACCTTCTTCTTTGCATTTTCACTTCTACCTCCACCCTTTCCTTTTAAATAGATTTCACATGCTAACACCAGGGAATCTTTCTGCACTAAACTTCAAACACTATCCCTTGTTTGCAGATGCTTTGGATTAAATTGGTCACTAAATGAGCAAAAGTAAATATGAGAAGATGGTAATTCATTTGGTCTGTTCTTCTTTTCTAATTCTAAGTTCTTTATTCTAAGAATTTTCTGCACACGATGATATATCTTCAATAATCTCTTGAATATTACATCAACTGCTGAGAAATACAGTTCCAGGTTTGGTGAGAGGCTGGTATAGCCTTTGGAAATGCTTCTTGACATGCTTGACAAGGTGATTGTACCTGGGCTAACATGGGGCAATGGAGTCAATTGCTACACATAAGCAGTGCTCTTTGAAGGGCAGCGGTGCGCTCTGTGCCTGATCAAGAGTGGCTCAAATGTGCATGATTCATTTACAAAACCATACACACCACTTCCCAAAGGACGGATGGTGTAGCAGCAGGTTACAAACTTAACTTTGCAACACATTATCTAACCAGGGGCAGCTACATACACCTGCCATGTTATTCACCTTTTCCAATGAGAGTTGAGTGTGTGATTTTAAACAAATGCAAGGCAGCAAGATGGGAAGAGAACTGAAAAAAAGAGAAAGAGTGGGTGTCTGAGAAAAAAAAGAATAAAGAGATGGAAAGAGAGCAAGGGAAAGACTATCTGCTGCATTAACCTTCCCCTCCACAGTGCCAGTAGAGTCTTTTCTGCACTCTTCTTTCAGCAGAGAGGACCCAGGGGACAGTAATGCTAAGCCCTGCTCCATTCTTCCACCAGAAACTTTGATTTCCTATTAGGTTCCTCCTGATGGGGACTGATGGCGAGAGGTGGGGAGGAAAGGAAGGCAGAGGAAGGACAGACAAGTAGCCAAAAAGCTGAACAGGAAAAGAGAACTTAAGAGGAAGGGAGGCAAAAACAAAAACAAATGCAGCAGGTATGGAGAGAAGAAAAGATGAATGGGGAGAGCTGGCCACACAAGCTGCAGTGGCAGGACATCAGCTGTGGGACACTGGCTCTCCCTGTCCTGGGTACCAAAAGCATTGTTTTGCACTCAGCTCATTTAGTACTGACCTTTCCTAGCTGGCAGACATACAGACTGAGAAGTAAAAAGGCTTACTAAGAAGCAGACAGGTTGGTATGTGGACAGACAGGTGAGATGAGAGGAAGGTGCAAACAAGAAAAGGGGAGAGGCTATTTTTCTTTGTCTTATTTTAATCTGATTAATGTAACTCCTTTCATATCCAAACTAACAACCATTCTGGGTGAGCAAAAACAAAGAATACTGGAAATATTCTCTTTTATTGTAACTGTCACAACAACAACCAGGAAAGAAAGAAAGAAAAAGCTCTTGACAAGACACAGTGTCACTGCACACTAAATGTATTTTCACAATTTCCTGCAATGTTTTTTTTCCCCTCAGTATTATTCTGAATACTACAATATATTACAATCATCACAAACATGTTGTTTAATATTGATGTATCAAATGCTGCATTATTAGAGGTACATTTACATTTTTTTAATATTCAGCTGGGGGGTGTGGTGGTGTGTGTTAAGCAGTCTTTGGCTGTGCACATTTTATGTGGGAATAACTGGTAATATATGCCCATGTCCACCATTATAAAAAGACATTTTGTGTGATACAAATGTGCAGCTCATGTATGTGTGTTTTCAGTTGTTTCAGAATACTCAAGCTTTGTGGTACAGAAATAATTTGTGTTAAGGTTATGGAATCTAATATGGCTGCCGACCTGTTGTGAGAAAATGAAATTAGATACATACATTCTACTGCCAACATAAACTCTGTTTCATAATCAACATTATTTTCTCATTTACAATATGCCTTAAAAACTTAACCTAAAGGGTTAAAATAAAATAGCTACTGTTTCATTCCTTAGTTTCCCACTGCAGTATAGATCACACTGCACTATGTTGTGATGTAATAATCATTATGTTCTCGTTGTAATGATGTCAACTGTTGCCACTCTTGAGTAGGCCAAAAATAGTACAGGTGCCATTTAACCCTAAAACTTTTAAGCAAGAGATTACTGATTCAAATGTCATTTGTAGCAATCTTTTCCACAGTTCTTTTACTTTTCTACCTCTCTGTTTTTATCCAATTCATTGACAAGGGTGATAATTAATGAACATTGTTAGGTTTGTATGTTTAAAAATACACAGCTGGGTTTACTTCAACTTTTACACTGTCTAGTACTTAGTCATGGTTCTCATGGTATGACACAATGCTGCTGTACACAAAACAACTCTTATGTCCGCTTATAAATTCTGTCCCCTGGACAATTCAATTGTATTAAATTATTGTGAGACTGGGCTGTTTTTTTCATTTGATTCATTTACAATTTAGATAAATCATCAGACCCATTCAATCAACAAATGAAAAATAGAAAAGTAGTGAACAAAGATGTCCTTGAGGTTCTAAACTCAGTAGCAACCTTACTAAGCTCTAAACAACTGAAACTCTAGCATTGCTTGGACTCATTTTTTGGTTGAACTAATGTGTAGAGGCACTGAAAAGGGTCATATCATTACCACATACATTGTATGACAGTACATGACCTCTCATGAGGGTAATGCATGAACAAAAACCCTTTGCTATACAGGGAGTGCAAGTTTAACCAATCTCTTTTGTCAGCTGACCCTTTTTTTTTTAACTGATTTTACATAGTTGACCTCATTATGAAGAAAACTATAACATTTTTCTGGAAGAATGCAAGCTGTATAACTGTGTTGGGGTAGCAAAGCACAGAAAGTTAGTTGAAGACAGAGAAAATAAGAGCATGAAACTAATATTTTCTATCCAAGTACTTTTTGAAGAAAACTTTTTAATGCAGAAATTGACTTAGACTGACTTATTAGTTACAAGAACTATTCAAGATTGATGAATTGCTCAACAACTATGTGTTTCTGTGACAAGTAGTTCCCATGTCAATGTGGGAAACCGGGATGAGACAGATATTAAAGTGGTGTAGGCGAGACAGAGAGATATGGAGACAGATACATACAAAGAAACACAAAAGGAAGCAGGAGAGAGGTAGTCGAAGGGAAAATGATTGATTGATGCGGTCAGTGAGGCGTCACTGATCTCCACGGGAGCCCACACCTCCTGCTCCAGTAAAAAGGATGTGGTGTGAAAACAGGCAGACCACAACATTAATCTGTGAGGAGGAAGAAAATGACAACCATATCAGCTACAAACAAACAAATAGTCAATTAACTAGCTCTTTCACGTGCAACAGTTTGATTTCCATTTCACATGTAGTTTAATCTGTTTTCTGCTTTTAACAGCACAAACCTGCGGTGAGCATTTCTTCCAAATATTAAACAAACGTATTTAATTTTTCATAAAAAACACACATAAACATACTGAAAAAAATATTATTGCGACTGAGCGATTAGTAACATTAAAAGACAGAAAAGTTGATGGGAGAGTGAGTTTAACACTGTTGTGTGTGTGTTTTACCCTGCAGAGATGCCAGCTAATCCATAACAGTGATTTGAAAAGTCTAGATTTAGACATCCTCCAAGGATCTTGTGTCTTCACTCTTAAAGAAACCCCACAGGCATTGCCAACCATCAGACAACAAATGAAGTTGACCCAATATAAAAGTTTTAACATCTGACCTGCATGCTTTATAGTACGCAGAAGATTTATTGAAAATTCATACGATGGATTAGATAATGTTGGGATTCTATTTTGAACAATGCAGACTGAACTCTATACGCAGCATTTGATTATAACAAAGCTAACTTTGGTATGAAAGCTATTTTTGCGAGGGCTGGAGTTCAGAGACTCACAGTTACATTTCCTGGGTGCCTGAAAAGATCTGCTTTAATCCATTTCCTTCTCTGTGGGAAGTGGGTTTCTGTTGTTTTATTCAGAAGGGGGCTTTTTTGTTTCTAAATGTGCCCTAAAGCTATTGTTGTTGTGTGTGTCTATAAAAGAAGCACTTTACAATAAAAAATACTGCTCCACTTGTTGAGTGGGTGATTTAAGAAGTTGGTTGATGTTTAGGGGTGAAAATCAGATAAACTAAAGAGATGTCGTGATAATATATAAAAAAGTACTTATTAGGTAAATTAATAGTGAAGGCAGTTAAGGTTATTTTGTGTTCTTAGATGGTCCCCCTTATTTTCTATCGCTTTTGTGAACTGAAATTATACTAACTTTGCAGCCTGAGAAAACCTACCATTAAAACAGGAAGTGTTGGGAAAAATAATAAAAAAAAGTTTAAATTTTAATGATAAATCTTTAAGTTTTCAGTCTATCTGCTTTATGGAGTCCTGTGTATGTTATCATACACATGAAAATTACTAAAAGAACACATTTCAGTCAGAGTAAGATAGGTTGGATTTTAGTGGGGTTATCAGTCTTATGACATTTGAGTATGGCCTCTTAGCATTGTCATTTTATTTATCTCTAAACTCTATGGCTTCTTTTGTGGAAGGTCCAGTGGGGATGATTTACACTGAAAGTGCAAATAAACAGGAGTCCAGGAAAACTGGACCGAGTTGAACATGCATGCCTGAAGCATTTTTGCAATTTTTAACTGGTGTCCAGCTTAGGCTTATGTTCTTGCCCTTAATACCATGAATTCCCCCAGATTAGTTCTTGATTTAATTCTTTACGCACTGTAAAAAAAAAAAAAAAAAAAGCACTACGGAACTTTTTTCAGTGATACAGCTAACTCGGCATCCATCTTGCATCCAACTCTCAGTTAAAGTCAGTCCTATTTTGACTCTTGATTTATCTCTTGCTCTGCCTCTTTCTCTCTTGCTTTTCTTCTTTTCCTTTCTTCCTCTGTTAATGTCCTCTTACATTTCTGTATTAAATCAGCCACTGTGCACATTTAAAATGGCCAGTACGTTGATATCTGTGTACTAGCGTGTGATGTGGTTCATAAAACAAAACTCAGCTGAAACATCATGTGGTGTCCTGAAAGCAAAAGTTGTGGTGTGCGGTTTCTCAAGGCCAATGTCCACAGGGGGCGTGTGTACCGCGGTCTCTGGAGCTATTGGCGGCTGTTTTAGTCAATGGTTTAGTTTACACCAGGCGTGCTGCGGTGCATCCCAGAAGCACCTCATCGCAGCTCTCTGCTAAATATACGTCTATTTTTGATGAAACGCATCCAGAGCGTGTCATGCTCAGCAGTTCAGGCCCAACAGGAAATCAGACGTGGGAGCAGTGTAAAACTGCCGTGCAGAAATTAGCATGCTCAGCTATGAAAAACTGACTTATTAATCGGCCAAGGGGTCTCAGTGTTTGTTTGTTTTTTTTTTCATCATGGTTTATGATGAATACATTTATCCTGGAAGTGGACATGGATGTGTCTGACATGCTCCCAGTGTGAACTGACCCTCCAACAAGATTGGAACAACCACAGCACAGCCGGAACGCAGCACACACGGACCAGGTGGAAATTGGCCATCAGCCTCAGGATACTGCTGGGCAGTGACAGCTCCAGAAATCTACATCATAAATGAGACTGTGCCATCAAACAAGTCAGAAACGTAGAGTTGTTAGGTCGAAAAGTTACACAGCATGTCTTTGAAAAATATTATTGTCTAACAATTCAATGGTTTTCTCATCTTTTCCTATTAAAATCAACCAAGTCTTTAATTGAAATCAATAATTCATCTTTAGCAGCCATGAATGATTGTCCCCTCTTCTTCTTTTTTTAAATTTACTGTTTGGTATTATAGTGTACTTGGTCCTTTGGTTCTAGATTTGAAATGAAAGAGTTTAAGATGACAATATTGATGTTAAAGGCTTAATGTTGTAGAACTGAACAAGAATGGACTTAGAAAGGCTAAAGAAGTGTAAGTACATGACAGGTTGCCAGCAAGGAATCCCAGATGGAGTTCATATTTTATTATATGCATGTGTTTCTAGCAGTGCAAGTGCCTTTGAATCCAGTTTTTGTTCCAGTAAATGCATTTGTGCCATTCTTCATATAAACTCATGTGTCACTCTAAGTCACCAGATCTCAATTGCTTGCTTTTCAGTGCACAGAAGTGGCTTTCCACAGCTTCATTGTAATCTGCCTCCTTCTTGGATCGGTTGCTGAATTTACAGATTGAAAAGAGAGGGATGAAAATGACAGGACGTGCATCTCTAATTGGTAAGATGGGGAAAAAGATGTGCATGTACCTGTGAGCTTGAGCCAAACTATGTGTCTATGTGCACTCGAGAGATGTTGACATGCAAGGTGAAGGGGTGTACTGTTGGTGTCCGTGCTCTCCGTGCTGTGTGAGTGCAGGAGGGAGGCTGTAAGTGATACCCTTGTCTGTTCCCTACTTGCCCCACTCTGAGGCCGCTCCACCCAGGCTAGCCCGGGAGAGAGTGGGGCCCCCCTGGGAACTGGACAGGACAGGGAGGGAGAGGAAGGGGGGCAGCGTGGAGGCCAGGCTTTCAGCCTCTCTGAAAAGGGGTGGAATCAAATACAAGCAAAATCTCCCTCAATATACTGTATCCCTCACCTGAGTAGGGCAACTAGCTGAAAGGAGAGCTGTAAGGGCAACTGTACAATGGGCCCAGGAAGGACACGAGAGGAGATCAGAGAGGAGAGCAGATGTAGTTAACTATGCCCATTCCATCACCTTAAACATGTACTTTTAATGGTGACTATGCAAAGAAGGACTGAGACATGGTTTCTCATTTCAAACCAAATGGTTATGTCTATTTAAACTATCTGTTTATACTGCATGTTTATTATCTATTTGGTATCAAACAAAAAGTTCCTTAGTCAACTGAGTGAACTTGCCATTTCTAACGGTGTGAGGGATGAGACTGTCAATAGCTATGCTAATAACGTACATTGGTGTAATACTGGAAAGAAAAACAAAGAGAAAATATAAACAATAGCATAATACACTCCTGATGTCAAAACAAGGCCTTCACTATGGTAAAGACATGAAACAAAAAGCTGTTTACACGTGCAGATTGTGCATTCTTTTATATTAAAATCAACACAACTTTATAATCATTGTCCAGTTTAAGAAAAAATTAAAAGAAATGTTATTCAAAAAGTATAAGGAAAGAGAACATATGTGAATCCATACAATAAACTATACTACATAGCTTTATGTGTGAATGAATATGTATATATATATATAGATATGTGTGAGTATCTCTACATACAGTATATATGTTCTGTATGAGTATGCAGAGATGCAAATGTACATGCAGGCATATGTTTATGGGTACATGTATGTTTGTATATATATGTTTAACCTAACATGCATGTCTTTGGATGGTGGGAGGAAGCCGGAGTATCCGGAGAGAACCCACGCATGGGGAGAAACTCCACACAGAAAGGACACTGCCCTCAAGGTTCGAACCTCCCCCCAGCCGAGATTCGAACCAGCAACCTTCTTGCTGTGCTCACACCCCCGTGCAGCCCTATATATATATATATATATATATATATATATATTGTGTGTGTGTATGTGTATGTGTATGTGTGCATATATTTTTTTAACTATTCTGTAGTTTAATTTATGCTTTAATTTATTTTTTTTTCTTTGAAACAAAAATAATTTACAAATGTTAATGATTTATATAAAGAAAACAGTTTGTAATTGGATCTATCATGGGGCAAGTCTTAGGTTCCTAAACCTAATCAAATTTTTTTAGGTGTCTTAGCTTAAGAACAAAGTGTAGATCTAAGTTATATATTCTCATAAATTTTGTTGGGCAAACTTTAGCTGTGATAGTATGCATTCACTGTTGCATAATTTAAATCAGCTTTTGCAGTATCACCACTTTCAATCCTGTTCAGTTTTGTTTTTGTTTTTTCTGTGATTTTTTTCCTCACCAGAGAGGCATCCTGAGGTCATCCTAACCAGATGCTCGAGTCATCTCATCTGGCTCCTTTTGATGTGGAGGAGCAGCAGCTCTAATCTGAGTCCCTCCTGGATATCCAGGCTTATCACCCTATCTCTAAGGGAGAGCCCAACCACCCTGCAGAGGAAACTCATTTCAGCTGCTTGTACTTGTGATCTTGTTCTTTCGGTCACTACCTGGAAGACCATAGGTGAGGCTAGGAACGTAGATCAAATGGTAAATCCAAGTCCACTAAGAACACGTAGACCAGTTGGGCAAACTCCCATGCCCCCTCCAAGACTCCTTAAGCAGGTGTAGAGCTGGTACACTGTTCCACAACCTGGATGAAAACCACACTGTTCCTCCTCATTCTAAGATTCAACTTCCCAGCAAACACCTTCCTCTCCAGGACCCTTGAATAGACTTTACCAGGTCGGCTGAGGAATGATCACCTATTGGTGGAAATGCACCAGTCAACGTCTTGAAGAAGAGGACCACCACCAAGACAGCCCCACAGCACCCAGATCCTTAACCCTTTATCGGACACTCAAAGATTGTTATTATAATATTAAAGGATATTATAAGACTTTAAAACTCTGATACTCTTTTCTAAAATAACATATATTATAAAGTAGTAAGTGATCAGTACTTGCTCTGACCACTTACAAACAGTATTTTTATGCTGAAGACCAATCTCAATGAAATAGTTGGGATGTAGCTGGATCTTTAATGCTTTAATGAATGGTGGGGAGAACTCACTGTGGTTCTATGATTTCATGCACATGTCATGCACTAGCATGCAGAAGCTTTTTTTTTTTTTTTTTTTTTTTTTTTTTTTTTATGTCCAATGAAGTTTTCAAATGTGGTCATCTGCCCAATACAAGGTTAAAGAACTCCAGGTGGACCTCATCCACCCCTGGGGCCCTGCCATTGAGCGGCTTTTTAACCACCTTGGTGACCTCATCCCTAGAGATAGGAGAGCTTCCCCCCTGGTCCCCAGACACTACTTCCTAATTGGAAAATGTGCTGCTGGGATTATGGAGGTCTTCGAAGTATTCTTTCCACCAACCCACAATGTCCCAAGTCAAGGTTAGGAGCACCAAATCCCCACTATCCACAGTGTTGTTGATCCACTCACAGACTACTCACAGAATCAGTTATGATTAATTAATTTGTTGCCAGCTGCTTAATGGCTGCCTATGAAATAGGGTTACCTTGATACTGTTTTTGTGCAAGACGTTACACTTTTTCACCTCTCATCTGTAAGCCAACAGTTTTTTTCTCTACGTCTGTAAGGTCTTTTGCTCATAACCTGAACTGATCACCTCTGGCACTTTTTTAAACTCAGAAGTTTTTATTCTGTTTGTGATTCCAGAAATAAGTACAACTCATAAAACAATTTCCTTTTCTCATCTAATGGGATGAATGTTTGCGTTTTGCATTGCCTAAAACAATTCTTCTTGTTCGCAGTTGCTTCATTGACATGTATACTTACCTGTGGTGCACACAGTGTTTTCATATACAAGTAATAATTAGGGAGTGTAGATAAAAATGGAAGTTAAAAGCTTTTGGGTGCATATGATTATATGGTGACTGACATTTTAATAGTGTATGCAAAGCTTCATAAAACTAAAGAAAATAATGCATATGGATATTTCTGCTTTTGTGCTTTCTAGGAGTTTTATCATGATCTAATTGTTGCATCTGGCCCCTAATCTAAAAAATACACAGAATGCGCATGACCTTTTATTTTTTAAAAAGTAGCTCAATTAACAACTTCAGGAAGAATAGGCAGATATACGTGAGCTGAAGGGAAAAGGAGGATGACATTGGACAATATCAAATGCAAAACATTCAACATGGACCAGGGCTACTCAGTTCTGTACTACAAGGGCTGCAGTCCTGCAGGTTTTCATTGTATCCCTGCTCCAAAACACCTGACTAAAATTAATGAGTCATTGTGCAGAACTTAATATGCTGTTGGATCTATTTGATTATAGTCGGGTGTGTTGGAGCATGGATCCACTAAAAACCTGCAGGACTTTGGCCCTTTTGAGAGCAAATTGAGTACCCCTGACCTGGACATACCAGTTTGAGTCTTCTTTTAAAACACTTTTTTTATTTATTTTTTTTTTACCCTTTTCATTTTCAGGTGGTGAAATTTGTTGTCACAGCCACCAAGGGGCAGGGGCAATTACAAAGCAGATGTGTTGCCACCATCTCGTGAGGTGGATTTTTTTCACCTTGGCAAGCAAGCAGGCTTGGTCAGACAGACAAGACCATGACTTTTTACTGTTAACCCCTTGATGCCTGGTGTTAAAAATTTGCGACATCCTACTTCTGGCCATTGTTTATTTAATTTCTTTTCACCCACTTAATTGATTTAATTAATTTATTTGCTTTCATTCACTCTTATTTATGTATTTATTTTTATTATTTATTTATTTATCATATTTATTCATTAATTGTTATTCATTTATTTAATATTTAATTGTATTCTGTTTTATTCCAGTCTTTTCTTTTTTTCCAGAATTTTCCCTGTATTTATTTACCCTTTTTTATATAACTATATAAATGCGAGTGTTAAGGGATTCATGGAAATTATGTTTGTTGCTGCACATTACTTATTTAAACATAACCCCTTATCTTGTAACATGGTGGCAAAGTAATCCAGTGGGATGAGGCTGGACAAACTAAACAATGCAATATTTAAAAAGATCACTAACTTTACAGCAAACTTAGAAGAAAGAAAGAAAGAAAGAAAGAAAGAAAGAAAGAAAGAAAGAAAGAAAGAAAGAAAGAAAAAGATCTGATAGGCTATTAGAAAAACAGAAGCTATGGCTCCTGATGACCAACTGACAAGATTTTAGTTTCTTCTCCGCTTACTACAGCTGAAGTAAAAGATTTCTAGGTGTCACCGCATTTTAGAAGCTGTACTATAAAAGCTTTATAAAAACACATCAACAGTCTGTGGCAGCACATTTAGCCTTAAACTTTAACTTTGCAGAGGCTGATTCAAAATGCATTTAATTTAACTTAAGTGTCAGATGGTTTTTTTTTTAATTACAGCTCACATGTGAGGTAAAACTAAAAATGCATTGCAAGCAATCATACAGCAACCTATGTTGTAAATAAACCAAGTTATGTGCAGAAAGCGAGAAAATACGTGTAAAAACTTTAAAAGAAAAGTCACTATCAAAAGTGTTATATTATTATCAAATACTCATATTGTTACATTGTATCAATAACTTGTAACTACTCAGCATTATCTTGGCCTGCAGAAGCACTGGCTAATTAAAGTGGGATCACTGAATGGTCTATTGCAGTTTTCAGGTTCATTTTACATCTATTTTCAGAATGGCACTATGGTTATAACAATACTTTAAATTAAGATTACAAATCATATACTTGAGCAATGCTAATGCATGAGTTCCTGTTGCACACTTTGATCTAAAATGTGATGCCCCTCACATTTATCACCAAATTGGAAATATTAACTCTGAGTAATTTTTATATACAGGCACACTATATATAGCATATACCATATATCAATCTGACTTCATCAAAATGTCAAATTAATGCATCTCTATATGACAACAACACCTGTTATAAACTTTGAAGCTTTAAAAACAATCCTACTTGTGATCATCCAGCAGTCAGAAAAAGCTTTTACACAAAGTGTTCATCTTTATTGATCATTATTATACCTAAATGACTCAGTAAGTTTTAAGAAAATCTAATCTTCATCATTGTATGATTCATGCTGTCTTGCACTGCTGCTCTCTCTTTAAAACTTGGACTAATAGGAAGCCCTTCAGTTTTTACTGAAACTTATATAGTCAGCTTCCTAACACGTCATCTTCTTCCTCTTTTTGTTGTATACAGCTTGTTGTTTTCTGCTTTTTGATGGGATTTTGTAATTCTTTCTTTCTGCCCAGGGCAGGCTGTTAGCATGTTAATGCACAATTAGAGCAGAACCAGTTCTCCAAGCCAAAGCTATTCGCATTGTAACTATAGATAGAATTTTACACAGGGTCAGAGTCAGAAGCACAACAAACGAATGATTAATCAAAACTTAAACCACAACTTTTTTTTAACATCGTCATCTGATTGTAAACCGTCTTCCTTTTCTTCTAAGAGAGGTTTGGCCAGCTAGTTAACTTCATACAAGTTACTCAGCATGCAACAGTCAGTGACGAATGACTATTTTTACATGCACACGTTTGTAATGTACACGTGATTAGGGCAGTCTGCCAGTGCAGGTTACATAGGCTGGAAATGACCAGTGTCAAGTGAGCAGGCTCATGTTTGGCCAGTAGAGACATACTAATGACCAAACACGTGTCCATGAAAACATATGTTCACGTAAATATAAGAAGACGTTTAACTCTCCATTCTCACCCTCTCACATGTCTCACGTGCTCCAAGGTGTGAAAAAAGATGGAAAATCACTTTGCGCTAAATCACTTCCAGTGCTTCCAGAGGATTGTTTTAATGTGTATAGAGTCAGTCGGGGTGAAGGCTGCACACTCTCTGTAATCTGACCCTGCTGCAGGTCATCCCATGACAAAGGGTGTAAATAGCCTTGCAGTTGAGCTGTTTCCTGCTGTTTCTGACAAAAATGAGTGCAATGTAACAATCAGAATCAAACCTACTTATGATAATTAAGGAAGTCTAAAACACACAAAATAAAGTGCATGCACAGATTTATGCAGAATGACAGGTGAAAAGATACCTGCACATGCAGCAAAGCTATACGTCCTCGAACATGCAAATCTACGATACACGTTGTCTCACAGACACACACACATACACATGGAGACACACAAATAACCATGTAACTGATTCCACAGGAGCATTGAGCATTGTGGATAATTGGTAGCACCATTGTGCTGCTCTTCAATGGGCTGGTTACCCAAGAAGCCTCATGTTCGTGTTCATGTACATTTGCTTTGAAGGTGGTGGACACAAAGAGCTGAACCCTGCCCAGAACAAAGCCCTGGGAGACCCTGCTTCACCCACAGACATCTTTCATGGAGAGAACTGCAGAGATAAATGATCTTCTTCCTTGTTACAGTGTGTGTGTGCCTGTGACAATGTGTTTATATGCAGGTGGACACGCTGAAAGGGATAGGCAGCTTGTCATCACAGAAACCACAGGATATCTTTTGTCAAAATAGTTCAACTTTTCTTTCTAAAAAGGATATGCCCAAAGCTATAGGACCATATTGCACAAAAAGTCTGCACCTCTGTATCTCTTTTAAATAATGTTGCAAGGATGCAATCTTCTCTATTATTTTTTCAGTTCTTTTGGCTGTTGCAAGACTTCTATAGATCTTTTAAACCACTGGGCTATTTTACTTAGTCATTGCTGCAGAGGGGTTAAACTCAAAACCATGAGACTATTTTATTTGTCAGCTAATATTGTACTAATATACTCCCAAGGTTTTACTTTTTATTTATTTTTTTTTTACTTTCTTTCTCTTTTTTTAGAGTGATTCACTTGCACATGTGACATAGCTACGATTCTCTGGTTTGATCTGGCTGCTTGGGGTCTTTGTGCTTGGAGTGTGAATGTTCTCTCTGCGCATGTGGAAGTTTTCTTTCAGTACTGCAGCTTACTTCCACAGAGCATGTTAAGTTGAACACTGTTTGTAAACTGGCCACGTGTGAGTGCACCTGGAGTATTGTCTCCTCTGTAACTCTGTGATGGATTGTTCAAGGGCAGACTCCACATTCTGTCCCGTGTCGGCTAAGATAGACTCTATCCACTCAAGACCATCTACATAATAAATAATGTATAGTTAATATATGATGGTTCACTTATAGGAAAAATTGGCATTGACATTTCCAAGCTACTGAGAAGATGTAATTTTCAAATTTCCCCCCCATTGAGAAATTACATAGAGATTTTTTTTTGTAGGATTTGAATTCTTCAGACAACAGAAATAAAGCAAATGACTTCTGAAAACAGACAAAGTTTTATGGATAAAATACATGTGTATCAAAACAAGCTTACAACTGGTAGACAGATTAAAATCTATTGTATTTTTCTTTAATACCATAAGCAGGTATGCTATGTTATTAGTTTGCAAATGTTTTGGTTTGTACACAGCCATGTTCTGCTGTCTATCCTGCTGTTAAAAGTGCGCTTCAGTGGCACGTGTCTGGGTTCTGCAACAGAGAAGATAAACTCAGGCAAAAGTGTCAGAGCTCCTTTTAAAAACAGACATTTATTAACAGAAATCATGTTGCTTCTAGAGTTTCTAAAAGTGCTTTGATTTTGATCTGGTAACCAACGTTGCCAACAAGGACTGGAAATAATGAAAGTGGACTTTATAGTTTACACTGAGAAAAAAGCAGTGTAAATTTATTATTATTATTATTATTATTATTATTATTATTATTATTATTATTATTATTATTATTATTATTATTGTTGTTGTTGTTGTTAACATTATTTATTTATTTTTTTATATGTTTTCATTTCCAGGATACAATAATAAGATTATGTATGTATATATATATATATATATATATATATATATATATATATATATATATATATATATATATATATATATATATATATATATATATATATATATATATTAACATATGGTTGAGAAAACAGTTGATAATATATAATTAAATGGGATAATAAACACTAACAAACAGTGGAACACATAACTCAGGCAGGTTTACTTCCACAATTTTGAAATAAAATTCATTATAGAAATGTAAATTTCACTCTACCAAAGAGGAGACACTTCAGGGGTTTGATATACAGTAAAAAGATTAATGTAAGAAAAATTGCTAAAGAGATTCTAATTTTAGAAATACCTTGAAGTAGATTTGAAAAAGGATTAATACACACACACATACATACACTTTAGATTACAGCAAACTCTCAAACTTGTATAAAATGTTGCTATAAATATCAGAATTTGTGTAAGTGTATACCCACACTTCCAGTGAGACTCATTAACAATTAATAGCCTGATTTAGTTGGAGCATGCAGCAACAGGTGCTCAGTGTGTCATAGCTGCATTGTGGGTGTTTGTTTGTGTGTGTGTGATCACTATAGGATACGCTACAGTAAATGATAATGCAGGGCTACAGTGGTTGATGAGAGGACAGGCCTTAAGGCTAATTTAAGGGTAACATTCAACAAAGGGGTAACTACGGTTACATTTGTTTGACTTGAATGGAAATCAACTGATCTCAGTGTTATCAATCTCTCTTATTCTAACTTGCTGTAACAGCTCATGATCCCTGTTGTTGTTGTCTCTGCTCTTTCCTTTATTTTTAACTGCCTCTCACTTGTTCTGTTTCTGTATCTGCCTATGATGTCCAAACTCACCACTCTCTCTCTCTCTCTCTCTCTCTCTCTCTCTCTCTCTCTCTCTCTCTCCCTCCCTCTTTTTCTCTCTGGGACAGCAGATGGAAACTATGGCCCAGTTCTGCCTTTTGTTCTGGGTCCCCAGAGAGGCCTTTTTGGACACCACACAGCTCAGCTCCCCATATCTAATACAAAATGCAAGTGCCTGTCTTTTCATTAAAATAAAAGCAGGGGAATGTGCTTTTTTCAAGATACTTCATTTCATGAGCATGGCTACAGTGGTTTAAAACATGTTGAATGCAATTCTGAACTTTATCACCCGATTATGTCTCATCAACTTAACTGGATATTTTTAATAAAAAAAGAAAAACAAATTAAAATGGAATCAAACATACATATCCATATTACTGCTAGATATTATTTTTCTTTTGGTGCATAGTTTGGGTAGTCCATTTTGCAGTGTTGTTCCGTTTTTTTCAGAATAAAGATGTTCCTATTTAAAAAGAAAAAAAAAAAAAAAAAGCTAGGACAGAGTAAGTTATACCACTATAAAATGAGTGAAAGACTGTGCGGGAACAACAGAGAAAATACTATTGAAAAAAGCAGAAAGGGGGAAGTTAAGCTCAACATGATGCCTAAGTATTTCTTTCAGCTCTCTTCTTTTACTTACAACACTATCCACGCGCGTCAGTGTGTCTCGGGTTCTCCCCAACTCCACCCTGTTGTTATTTTTCATAACGTCCATGAGTAAATAATTAATGTGCGTGAACCACTGAAACCTCAACCTCCTCAGCATCCCACCTGTTGACGATAGCTTTTTAACCCCTCACTTTCTCGGGTTATTATTGTTTTTGTTTTTTTCTACCAATCACCATTATGAAACAAAAAGTTAGCGTGTTGGAAGTTAAAACAACAATTGCCTGAAATGCAAACTGATACAGACGTCAGTGCGCACGAAGCTCCAGATGTAGAGATGTGTTTTTATTTTCAACTTGCGTCCTGTGGTTTTTACAGTGAACTGTGAATTAAACTTCTTCTCAAAGCCCAAACAATTAAAATTTACTTGCATAGCCCACCTAAACACGTTTGAAAACACAAACAATCTTTTTAATTAAATCTAAAATATCGAGTCTAATTTCTTTTGCAGAAATTCAGGCAAATTTCAATGATAACAAGTACAACGTATATGTGTCATCATGATTAATTATTCCCTACAGTATTTCCAGGAATTTATAGGATTTCCAGAAGAAAATAGCATTGACCTACAATAGCCTTTTAAAAGTTTACGGAAACTTGATCTCCTTTCACCGCAAAACGAACTCACTAGATGGCTGTCATAGTAAGATACCGCTCTGCCTGCATAGATTCTGTTAATAATTTAACACAGCATCCTTACTGTATTCCCTTTTATACCCCGACTTCAAGAGAAGCGCAAAACAGGCTCGGTTTGTGATTGGCTGATAAGGTGGGAGACAGTGCTGGTAGCAAACGTTTACTGTTTACTTTCATAAATTATTTGAAAGTATTTTGCTTTTCCGTAGCACTCACCTTTATCTGCAAGACTTTTTTTATACACTGTTGGTGTGTTGTAAATTAGCAAGAGAAAATGAAAGGAGAAAATACTAAAACTCGAATTTCAGCCTGAGTCATTGGCAAGGCTTGCGTGCGCGTGGTGCGCGTTTGTTATAGTTAACAGAGAGAAAGAAAGGAGAAAGACAGAGGTAGAAAGAGGCATGTACCTATGTGTGCGAGTGTGTGTGTGCCCGCGCCGACTTTTATTTAGTTGAGAAAGTGTGTCCACTCTCGAGTTAGGTCCTGGGGGACACGGTGGGGACCCGCGAGCGCTCACCAGCTGACAGCGCGTGCTCCACTGAGGCCATCCAACACCTCGGCCCACGAGCCAACTAACAATAGGCCTGAAATTAATGCACACTCCCTATTAACAAATCTGGTATTCACCAAATGGAAGACATGGCATCAGTTCAGGAAGGAAAAAAAAGACAACAGCTCCTTCACCAATGCAACAAATAAAATAAAAAATAAGCACCTTGCAATGACTTTTCTTTCACTGTTGCCAACAAATTGCAACAGCGCGTGCCGAGTATGACTCACGTTGCTGTTAATTATGAATAGCATGTAATCCTGAAATTAATTTCAATTAATAAAAAGAATGGCTACTCCTTCAAGGTAAGATAGGCCTTCATGTGCTTTCTCCTGCATTACTTTGCTCACAGGCCTGTATTAGTAACTTGATTATGTTTCACTTGTTTTTATTTTTCAAAATGTTGTGACGCTGTCAATGCAAATGTCTAGAGGGATTTTTTAAAATCAGTAGAGAAAAGAATGTTTTATCGTTTAACTTACTTGGTTAAAAACTGCAAAGATGCTAAATTTGTAAGCTTAAACAGCCAAACACATTATTATTATTATTATTATTATTATTATTATTATTATTATTATTATTATGCCATATTTATTAACAAATTTTAAGGCCTGAAGTTGCAGGGGAACAACAGAGTCAGACACTTGACTTTTTTCTTTTGCTTTTTATTCCCAAAATCAAATGAAAATAACAAAGAATGGCAAAATGATTATTAGTTTTCCAGCAACTTTAACTACGAAGTGATAAAAAGCAAAAACAAACGAAACATATCAGCAATAAATACATCACATTATATCAATTCATCCAATGGGAGAAAAAAGTCACATAAGCTCATCTGTGATATAAAAGACATTTTTTTTATTTAAAAAGAAGGCAGCGATGATGGCTACATTAAATATGCTGTTTAAGTGGAGTTGGCTGTACTACATTAGCAAATAAAACGGTAGCATATTTGTTTGTGGTTTGGGGGGAGGATAAAAATCGCAATTCTGAAGCCTCTGGCCTGTTTTTCTTAAAGTGCACGTCATAAACTTTTGAAGTAGCAAAATAAAATACATTATACAAACAAATGATCAATTCAAAACATAAATCACAACAAACCACAAGTAAGATAGCTACAAAGAAATGTACATATATCGGTCTAATCAAATATAGCCAAGCATTTATCAATAAAGTTTTTGTGGAAGACAGCTTTTTGGGAAATGCCCATGGCAGTGCTGTGCGCGACATGGCAGAGGGGGTCTTCCAGCCACGTCTCCATGGAAACTGGAAATTGTATGTATGTAGATATGTTTGTTGGCAGAACCAAATTAGGCCTATCTCACATTAAAATAATAATAATAATAATAATAATAATAATAATAACCACGTTACATGTTGAAAAATATTATTGTTGTTTTAACTTTTTAAATAGTTTTTATGAAAAAGAAAAAGTCTCCTTAAAAATGTAAGACTTTCTGTATTATTGACACGGTTTATGGTCATTAGGCCTGTTTCGTTATAGCCTGGTGTTTTTATGTAGTCTATGTTACAGCTATTTAGAAACGTTTAGAAAGAAACTGCATGGTGATGGTGGCGGCTGGAGAGCTTGAGTTCTGGAAGATCATCTTCTTCACTTGACTGAAGTTCCATCACTATTTCATCCGAGTCACTGAAGTGGGAGTGCGGGGAAAACTCCCCGTCGCTTCGGGGAGACTCTTTCCTTCCGCTCCCAAACTGTGAAGTGCCTGCCCGAGAGGACGGTGAAGGAGAAGATGAGCACATCTCCTTTTCAACTCTTTGGGAGAACGAACTCTCTTCAAAGGAAGAACGGAAAGGCATCCCGCTGATGTGAACGGGCAAGCTGCCGCTTGGGACGGACGCAGCCGCCGCTGTCCTACAGGTAGTTGGCGACTGGGAGGTGTCATCGACAGGTGAAAGCATAATGTCACACTTTGGCGAATTATCATTATTACTCGAGTTATCATTATTGCTATGGTTGGAGGAGACTGGACCCTGGAGCAGCTCAGCCAAAGCATTGATGTAAATCTGCGCCATCTGTAAAGTTTCATATTTGGAGAGCTTCTTGTCGTTGTCAAAAGCTGGGATGACGCTGCGCAGCTCGTCGAACGCGTGGTTAAGCCCGTGCATGCGCCTCCTCTCGCGCGCGTTGGCGGCCACTCTTCTTTGCTTCTGGATCCCGCTGGCTGGTTTGCTGGAAGGGGCTCTCTGCCTCATTGAAGCCTCTTCTTCAGGCCCGGTGGTCGTGCCTTTAAGTCGGCACAGATCCCTGACTTTGAGTGAAGAAGAGGAGGGGCTCTTGGCAGATTTTCTGTGACTGAGAGGGCTGGGATGACCCGCGGACCCCGGAGAGTCGCTCTCTGAAAAATAGGCAAACAAACAAACAAATAAATAAATAAATACATAAATAAATGGTCCGACTAATTACTAATTGATGATCAAGCCCATAAAAATGTTAATTAACAGTAATCTTAACTCAAACTGAAAAGTTAATCATACCAATCGCCTAGTGCACGTGATGTTTCTCTGCAGGTAACATTAAAATCTTGTCCAGTGTTGTTGCTTCCATACCTTGGTACGAGCCGGTGCTCGGGCATGGCGAGTGCCGCAGGTAGTCGGGTGAAGTGTCGTGTGCCGCGCAGGTGCCAGAAGCCGGAGCCTGCCAGGCGCGTGGGTCTCTATCCCTCCCCACGAGCGTCAGTCCAGGTTCGTAGCGGGACTCCTCGAACTGCTGCTTCCCTCCCCTTTCCACTACTACTATTGGGCTGCCACAACTCTGTTGCAGCGCGTCGAGGGCAGCCACCTCCCTCGTGCTTTTACTCCAGTCTGCAGTTAAAACATCCATGAGTAGAAGAAAAAACAAAAACAAAAAAAACAAACAAACAGAAAAAAACAACTAACAACCCAAAACAAACAAATAAACAAAAACAAAAACACCTCTTTTCTAGATATATCAGAAAAAAAGTTCTTTGAGGCATGCACTGAAATGATGCTGTGCGACTGTCGCGTGCGGCACTCCTTCTATGGTGTCTCAAGGCGCGGCGTCGGTTTAAAAAGCGGCACGCGTCTGGAAGCCCCCCTCCTCGCGTCGGTCGCGTGTTGACGTCCAATGAAATGTCTCGGTAAAGCCCGAGAGAGGTGATTATGGCTCCCCGAAGCAGGACTGTTTATGATAAAGTTTCGATTTAGGGAGTGTTTAACGCAAAGGGGGTAAGGGGAACCTCCCACAGGACGCACGTGCAAATGATGACGGTTTTAGGTGAGGAGCGTGGATAGTGCGAGAAGTGTGTGGATGTGACAAAATCCCCACCTGACCTGTCACTGTGTCTGCTTTACATCTCGGCATGAACGTGGAGGGCGGGGAGGAAGAGGAAACGGGAAAGGTTCAAAAGGGTTAATTGACCATCCCGAGCTGTTCTCTGTTTGAATCTTACTGGCTGTATCTGTAGAGATGAAACGCTGTAGCTTATAGTTTTGTTTTGGAAGTTGAAGGTCTAAATAATTAAAAACTGACCAGGACCCAGGATCTGAATTTCATCCTTCAGCAGTGGCGCACAATTTAGGGTCAAGTCTTAACTAAATAGGCCTAACCACAATCCTGATGTGTGTGAGTGTGTGTGTGTGTGTGTGTGGGGGGGGGGGGGGGGGGGGGGGGGGGGGGGGGGGTAGAAAAGGCGCTCCCCTTAAAAATTGCGGTTCCTGGGGCTCGCGCGCTCATTGTCAATTCACAATTCATTCATTGTATGATCATCTCCAGTTACCATTTTCCTTTTGTAGCAGGTCTAAAACCTTTTGATCCAGCCTTCGGAACGCCCTGTCGGCAAGAAAAAGGCTTCACAGGGAACGGAAACATGAGCAGGGGTCTCGCGCTCAACACTGTTTCTTACTGACAGGAGCTGTGAATGACGCTCAGTGAGAGGAGAGCACACGCAGACCTACATTATATAGGCTATCCTATCTATAAATGATATTCCAAATTTCTTTCAATGTCTACAGGTTGAGAAGGAAAAATTTAAAACTGCAAACAAGCAAACTTTACAAATGATCACGGGGATGCACCTGCAGCCTGCTCTTCAAAACAGTCACCGATGTTCAAACTTCAGGCCAAATGAACAATTGGATAATTACTGGGTATTAAACCTAATTGCTACACGGTCTGTTTAGGATGAGAAGGGTACAGGCTCAGTTGGGATACTGTAAGAGAAACACAGTGGGCCAGTGTTTAAGACAGGGTGATCAACGGAAGCAGATCTCAGAATAGACTGCAGACCAAACAATAACCAAAATAAACTATTAGTTAACTTTTCTTAAAAAATAGACATTTTAGATAAACATATAGAAATGACATGTTTAGGTCAATGAATCACAAAGAGCGCGCTAGTGTTCACTCAAAATTATTAGTAAAATGTCATTTGTGGTAGAAAGAAATCCCACAATTTTAGAAAAAGGACATCAGTCTTTTCTATTTTTTATTCATGTATTCATCGTGGGGACGTCTTGCGGGCTGGAGATCTGGCGCCGAGCGTTCGCCCCCTCTTCCCACCTACATGCCCCTCCGTCCAACGGGCCGGGCTGGGCTCCTGAAGCTACCGACAGGTTGGATATTGTAGCTGGCGATTATTAAAGTGTCGCAGTCACAATGGAGACTCTATGTTCCATTGGTCACGCCTGAGGGGGAACTCCTCGAGGGAGAGGGGCGGACTCCCATTCCAATCCGCAAGAGAAGTCTGCGTGCTGCCCCTTTCCATTCCCATCTCCCTGGAGACCGGGGCGCGACGGGCATAGGACTGGAGTGAGGGGTAATGGACAAGGATTTCCTAATGTGGCAATAATCTTTTTGAAGTCCGCTGTTCTTTTAAATAAAACGTCCTTAAAATATATAAATATATATTTCTTTTCTTGTTTGATGCAGGCTGCTGCTAACCGTGAAGATTCAAGTTCATGAAATCATTTAGAAGTAGTGGAGAATTAAGTACTGTTAAGCTACACATGGGGTTTACTTAAGAGGCAAATATGGTGATAGACTGCAAATATTGGACTAATCTGTCTGAAGCGGACAGCCTAAGAGGTTTTGGTGATCATTTCACATTCAGAATTTATGCTTTGGCATTTTTATCTGTTTAAATCTGAACATAATCACAAGAACCTGCAATTGTTAGTCATTTGTCAGGACACATAGACAGCCTGGCCAAAAAGAGAAACTCACCACCTGGATTTAACTAAGCAAATAGGTACAAAACTCCTGCATGCAGTTATCTTTCAGCTGGAAACATCTTATTTAACCCAGCTGATGCATTGAGTAGCTTCTCATTGCTCAAACAACCATGTGGAAAGACACATTCCATGGTTGTGGAAAAGATGTTAGAATATTTAAAAAGGGTCAAACCATTGGCATATATCCAGCAGAGAAAACATCTGAGAAGATTGCAGAAATTATTGGGTTAAGAACTGTCCAATACATTATTGAAAACAGGAAGGATAGTGGGAAACCATTGTCTTTGAGGAAGAAAAAAATCCTGAATGATGGTGATCAATGATCACTTAAATGTTTGGTAAAAAAACAGCAGTAGTACTCAGGGCTATGTTTAATAGTGAAAGTAAGAGCATTTCCACATGGGAACTCAGGGGACTGGGACTGTAAGAAAACCACTAATGGATTAAATGATCAGGAGAAAAAGGCTTCAGTTGGGAACATAAAAATGGGACTCTGGAGCGATGGAAGAAGGCCATGTGGTCTGATCATCAGAGTAAGAAGCGAGACAGATGATGCACCCATCATGCCTAGCTCCCCTGTACAAGCCTGTGGGGACAGTATGATCTGGGGTTGCTGCAGTTGGTCAGGTCTAGGTTCAGCAACATTATGTGTCCAAAGAATGAGGACTACCTAAATATACTGAATAAGCAGGTTATTCCATCAATGGATTTTTTTCGTCCCTGATGCCACGTGCATATTCCAGGATGACAATGCCAGGATTCATCAAGCTCAAACTGTGAAAGAGTGGTGCAGGGAGCATTAGACATTACTTTCACACATGGCTTAGCCACCACAGAGTCCAGATCTGAGAATCTTTGAGAATCTTTGGGATGTGTTGTAGAAGACTTTATGCAGTGGTTGGACTCTCCCATCATCAATAAAAAAAAAAAAAATCCAAAATAGGATGGAAATAAATCTTGTAACATTGCAAACGATTATTGAAACAATGCCAGAGCTAATCAAAGTGAAAGGCAGTCCAATGAAATATTAAAGCATGTGACTTTTTTTTTTCTGTGGTGGCAATGCTATTTATTCATTTTTTGCCAGGCTCATAATAAATTATTTTTATGTAGATAATTCTACCAATGAAAAGTATATCAACCCTTCATTAACAAAACAGTTTATTTTAGTATTTTTCATCTAACAACTGTTTGACTGTGGTTAAATCCTCAATTCACAAAGAGCAGGAGAGGATGGTTTTAGATTTCTCCACTCAAATCACAGCAAGTCATGACAGCGTGCAAGGCTTCACTGTAACCAACTTTAAGCTGATTGGAGTTTAGTAATATTTAACAAAATAAGACAGGGAGATGTTTGTAAGTATCACTACTCTGTATCACATGAATTCTTCTAAAACTGAATCAGGGAGACTTGGGGAAACTTGTAGGAGTGACACAGTGCCACTATCTGGTGAAACATGCTACTACACTGTGATGCTCCAGTGAACTTGACAGCAGTGTTCAGCTCAGCCGTACCCTGCTGTTACAAAAATGATAGCCAAGCATGAAACACAAAAGCTCAGCTCAAGCTTGATTTCAAGATGCTTTCCCACATGCACAATCAATAAATAGAACGTTTCCTTTGGATTTTTGTTTCTTCTCCTTTGACTTTGACCAAGCTTACTGCCTATTATTGCATTTAGAAATTGGCTTATCTTTTGTTCACACAAATAGTCATATATTTGCTCATAAAGGGTGTCCAAACCTTTGTGTCCAACTGTAAGAAAAATAATTTAAAAAATAAAATAAATAAATACAACCTTCATAATAAACAGAATATATGTAAAAAAAAATAGCAAGAATCCTGAAATAAATTCATAAAGAGCCATACTGACTAAATAAAAAAAAATAAAAAAAATGTCTGTGAGTGATGACAGAATTATTTTGATTGTCACAACAAGCGTCACACAAAAATAAACAATGATATTCAGTGGAAAGTTCCTCAGTTCTTTGGCAAATCTCAATGAATTTGCTGTAGGGACACAAAGGGACAATGCTTCTTGTTCTATCTGCTTTTGTTTAAATTTAGTTACCTTTAGTAAATGGTTGTCTAGTTTAGCAAAGACAACAAATACCATCCCACTGTAGAAAACCTGTTTATTAGACAAATTATACACAGAAAGCTTTGCCACTTGTAACAGAGGCCTCAGTTTGTTCGGTTTTTGAATAATATGCAACACATACAACAAAATAGGCCTATATTAAATACTGTACATCATAAATTTTTGAAAATTATCAAGTAATTCCTGTAGTTCTATGTATGAAATTAAAAATGTTAACAGATAGTAAAACAGCAAATTTGTGCATGCTTTCTTTTCAGTGAACTTGCCACATTTTGTTATATAGCCAGCAAATAAAAAAAAACAAAACAAAACAAAAACAAGAACAACTCAGGATGACATGAGAAACGATAAAAAAACTACTTTGCATGTATGTTTTACCATGGATAGGATAAAGGAAAACAAAAGGCAGTAATGTGACTGCTCAACTCAACACCAAAGCTCAGCATGATAAAGTTTTTCTTTTTGTTAAACAAAAATAGCATCAACATGTAAAATATACATTTTTATAATGTCTCTTTCATTTATACTAAATAAAACTTTTTAAATGCATGTGTCCTATTTGTCATTCAGTAGCCATACTGTAGCCTAATATAAGAAAAGAATTCCTAAGAATGCTTGCTTCAAAACACTGTGGCTTGACTGAGTTCTCTACACACAACATTTCGCAGTTTAGTTCTTAAAGATAAACTGAAAACTTGCTCTAAACAACTAACATGATCAATTATTAATACAGTGTTAGTGAAAAAAAGAAACAATGTTTGGTTCCATTTTACCAACCCCCAACCTCCCATTCCTAACCTCAAAATGCACCTTAATGGTCTCATTCTAATTAATTGGCACTTTAAAAGAAAACAAGTTATATAAACAGTACCGTTAACATGAGCAATATGAAATAGAAGTGTATTTTGGACTCATCTCATAAAAGGCAACCACTTGGTTCCGATGGCCATTGACTCTTGAAGACATTCCCATGACCTAGCACAACCACTGATTTGCTACTCTTAAATGTTTCCAGTACACAGCGATACTTTGGACTTTGTTGGAAACCAGGAGTGTACAGCTAGCTAGTTGACATATAAGGCTTGTACTGAAGATGCTGTTGTAATGGCTTCTCCTCAACACCAAATCAATTCCATTCCACCACTTGAAGCTGATAAGAAGTGATTCACAAACTTGGATGATGATAAGACTCAACACCCGAGCTATTGGAGCATTAAAAGTAAGAGAAACAGATACAAATCAAAAGAGGTTTCAATGACTTGATGATGCAAAACCAGAGACTACAGCACTTGTTTAGCAGTTTTCCATAATTTGCTGAGAAAAAAAAACCCAAAACAAGTAGACAGCTCAGAACAATGTTATTTTTTTGTACTTCCTGACCAAAAAACATTCCACGCATTAAATTTTTATGTTTTTTTTTTTCCAAAAACAAAACTCAATCAAAGACATATAATAAGCACAAGCTTTTTAAAGTCTTTCAGTTTGACTTTTATATTTTCTACTCTTTCAGCTGCTTTTCATGTTGTCCATTTTTACTATACCTCTGAAAGTCTGATTAGAGGATCTCACCTTGATTTGAAAAGCAGATAGCACAATACAGGTGAGAAAAGAAAAGGTAAGATCTACATACAATCACTTACAGGTTTGTGGGCACTGGTACAGTGCAGAGGGATTGACAAAGAGTTTAATGTGGATCAAAATGGGTGAAAACAGTTTCAGGCTGGTGCACCAAAAAATGGCAGAAGTGGTTTAAGATTGATGCACCAAACTGGCGATTCAACAGTGACATGCCTGTACACCGCCATGGCATATCAACAGTTTTCAGACCGATGCTCCACTGGAGGTGTCAGCTGCAAAGTCTTAGGTGTGGTCAAGCCACTGTATGGACACCATCTTGGAGACAATTGCACATTTATAACCCCATTTATTGGTGAAACAACACCAGAGAAGAAATAAAATGTAAGTAGACTTTCAAATAGTGAAAAGGCAGAGTTGTACCGGAGAAGCATAATTTTCAGTATTCACTGAGAAATGGGACACTCAAGAGCTTCAGGGCGCAGGGCTAAAGACAATCTATAGCTTAGCCTATATCCTCATCAAATTACTGCCTCATCATTGCTTGTTAGTTACAACCCCTGGGAGTTGTTTCATGGCTAGAGACCAGTGATCATCTCAAAACTCTGGAGCTAATAAGAATATAGTACTTTCAGGAGCTGAACTAGTATAAACTATACCCTCCAAGAGTGGTTAAAAGAGTAAAAGGTGTCAGGTCATTTCAGCATTTCTCTATTACATGAGATAGTTCCCATGTCATGAAACATTAATAATAAAAAAGAATTCTTTTTTTTTCTTTTCTTTTCTTTTTTTTTTTACATTTCTAGCAAAAAAAAATCCCTCAAACAATCACAAGAACAACAATAAAGCAAGAAAAAAAAAAAAAAAAAAGAAAGAAATCCAGCCCCCACCCTCCCTGTCCTTTTCCCTTGTTGCACCTCACCAGCATGGTTTGCAGGAGGATAAGAAATGCCCCAACACATCTCCACCCCCTTTTGTTTTCTTCACATACAAAACAGACACTCCTGTAAACACCCAAGCAGAAACTGAAAACAGAAAGATTGCTATGTACACAGATCTCTATCCTCTGACTTTTTAGCCTAGCCACAATGTATTGTTCAACCACCCCATGACATACTCTAACACTGCCTCCACCTTCTACACTTCCTCCTGAACCAACCACATCCATAGTAACTCCTCATATGGAGGTACCCCTGTCTGGATCATTGCCATATCCAAAGTTGGGTCCTGGACCTGTGGGCTGGTAGGGGATGGAGGACATTGTTTTAATGGGGCTGCGAAAGAAGCCTCCATTGGGGGCCCTCTGCCTGAAAGGGCCAACCCCACCAGTCCGGTGGTCCTGGAGGACACCCCCGCCACCGCCACCAAAACTAGCAGAAAATCCAGCAGCAGCTTTGGCAGAGAGGCTACGGCTTAGGGTCTGGATCTGCTCAGGGATGAAGGTGGTGGTGGTGATGTGGGTGTTGCGGAAATCGCTGATCTGCTCAAGTGCCTGGCGGGCAGCAGGCAGCGCATCCATGTCAAGGGGTGTTAAATCGACGGAAGAGGTGGAGAACTGCTTGTGGGGGCTTTCATCCTCGGTGCACAAGCTGTTAACCCGGCGGTGTAGGTGCTCCAGGTCGATCTCCTTATCGTCCTACAAGTGGGAAGGGGCAAGGAAGGGGAAAAAAAGGTGAAGAGAAAGTGACAATGGCAAATGGAGGGACAGAAGAGACATTAATGGCAGGGACAGGAATATGCCAAGAATATGTGATTGGAGAGAAGAACGAAAAGAGATATAAGAAAGATCCATGGGCAGTGTTTAAAGATGAGGCACCATTGAGGAGAAATGGACAAGAGAGAAGTAAGATATGAAAATAGAAGAAGAAGAAGATGGCAAGAAGGACAGAAGTTGGATAAAAGAAAGCAGGGAGAGCAAGGTGTGAGGGTAGCACATATACATGAGTTAGAAATGGAGAGATCAATGAAGAGAAAAGAGCAGTGTAATTGTAGAGAAAATATTGTTTTGAACAAGCGGGCAAGATGGGTTGAATTTGTTTTCAGTAACAGGGATGCCATCCATCAAACCAGAATAAAGGATAGTACAAAGAAGTGAAAACATTTGAAAAGTGATGAATATGGTGGATGGTTAAATGACGATGAAGCCAAGACAACATACAAATATGGCCAAATTAAAGGTTTTGGCGCAATAAATAAATATTAAAGTCAAGGTGATTGCAATAGTATGCAAATATAAATGACACAAAATATATGAAATAAATGTTTGATGGTCACAAGGAAAACATGGATGAGATAAGAGGTGGAGAGAGCAAAAGGAGAAGAGGGGAAAATGGAGGGAGGGATAGAGAAGCACACTCTGAGCTGTGGTCAGGATATAGACAGAGAGAAATATATACACACTTCTATAAGGTCTTTAGGGGGGGAGGGGGGTGCAGGTAATCTGGAATACACAGAAAACACACCACCAACATGCTGTGTGCTCTGCTATTCCAGGGCCTTAGGTCTAATGTTGAACAAGCATTACCATACGTTAACTATTATTAATCTTCAAAGGCAAAACTATGGAAAACAGTCCAGATGTTCAACAATGCTTCACTTATCTTACTTAATCTTTTATTGGTGTATGTCACTACATTGCATTTTAGCCATTGTAACAAACATTCACTTTGAGACTGACATCTCATTTTCAAGTGAATTAGTTCCAGGCCAAAATTCATTGTTAAATTTTTATACCTGATTGATCAGTTGCATCATACAATGGAGATGATTTGATAAAGTTTAGCAGTCTTAACAATCTTACCAATTCAATGCACATACATTTACCTAATGTTTAACTTAATTTAATATACAGTAAGTTAAATGAAACTTATAAAAATTACAAAAAATACATTATATGACTATATTCACAGAAATGACTTATCCACTAAAGGATGGTAACACTGAGTGAGAGGTGTTTCATGCGTTCACTGCTGATGGTAGGGTGGACAGTAGTGCAGGGGAGCTCATTTTGCAATGAGACGTAAAGTGGTGAGGGGATTCAGGTGAACAGTGGTAATGACAGAAAGTGGTAGAAAGAGTTTCCAAACTTTTACATTTTACACATTCTCAACTCATTTGTGACAATGTGCTTCAGGGATCTGTGGTAAGGTTCAGTTTTTTCTGAAAGGTCTCATAGGAAAGTGGGTGGTGGATAGAGTGGGGTGTCAGATAAATTGGTGTTTCAGATTTAATGGTGATACTGTTTGGGTAAAGTCAAAAGGGTTCTGTGATAATGGGAGTCACATTATTGGGGAGGTGAAGACAGATTTACTGACCGTGTCCTTTGGGTCTGGGGATTCTGGAGGGGGCTCTGGCCTTAGTGTATGCAGCTCACAGCCAAAGGGGGACCAGCAGTTGTGCCCCCAGGTTACCATCTAAAAGAGGGGCGATGGGGGGAAAGAAAAGACGAAGGGGCACTAACTTTTGTAGTGAAACTGTCCTAATCACAGTAAGTGTTTGGAGGAGGAAATATCAAAAGGGTTGGTGTCATTAGAAATGAAGGGAGGTGAAAGAAAGGGATGAATCACAAATGGTCATCCTGCTGTCGGTAAAATGAGACTAATGGGTAACTATAATGAGTGAGCAAGTAAGATTGAGGCAAGAGAAGTGGAAGATTTAGTTGGCTAAACCTGAATGGAACTACAGTGGGTGCCTGTGAAAGGTATACTGTTTTCCTCCATTTTGATGCCCACTATGGCATTATAGAAGAAAGGCTAATGCCGAATCAGCAAAATGATGAGAGATAATCGGTACCAAAAGAAAAAATTAAACAAATATCTCACTGCAGTGTTTAGCATAAAACAATACAAACATTACTACACTAAAACTGTAACTGGTAAAGATGATGCTCCACTTTGTCTCTACTTGAAGAGACAGCACCCTCTAGTGGCAGAATGGTATCATTGCCCACAGAGTTCAGTCAGCAGCATGACAGGAAAACAAATTTTTAAGAAGTACTTTTGGTCCCAGCTTTGTTATAATGTGAACATCAAAAAATGAAGCCTGCTCCCTGATGTCCATTTCCCCTGATAAATGATCATTTGCACTTATTTTTCAGGTTTTACTAACCAATTATCTTTTTTGTTTTGTTTTTGATTTTCTATTGTATGTATAACCTTGGCGTAGGAGGTGAGGTGGTGAAGGTGGTCATTCTCATTTTGGGGGTGAGCTCAGAAGGGTTGGTGGGTTCATAGGAGTGCTGCACAATCAGGGCGCAGGGAATGTCGCAGCATGCTGGGGGCTGGTAACGTGTGGCCGTGGGGACAGAAGTGTTGGGGGTCTGGTTCAGGGTCTGGCTACCCAGGGCAAGAGGGTGCTCATTGGGGCTGTGAGGACACGTTTCGGCAGCTTGCCTGACAGATGGGCCATCTGCCTGTGTCTGGTGTGTGTGATGTGCAAGTGTGTGAGCAAAAGGGTCGGGGAGAGGGAGACAGATAGAAATAGGTGATGTGGAGAGAAAGTTGGAGCAGTTCATGTGTATATTTGTGTGTTTGTATGCATGCAAGTTGAGAGAGAAGATAAAAAACAGTGCCAAAACAAGAAAAATAAAAGCCAAACAGACACACGGGCAGACAAACAGCAGACAGGCGGAGACAGAGAGGGGATGAGACAGACAAGATCAGGCAGATTTGAAAGATGGTAGGGTGGAGGAGAGAGAAGTAAATTGGAGAGACAGATGGGTGGGGGGGGTGAGCGAGAAAAAAGACATTGCAGTCAGTCAGCACACACTGTTAAGCAGGTCGCTCTGTGTTTTGTCCTCAGAGAGACATTCACACAGTCGTTATATACCTGGAAAGGGGAGATGTTTAAATGCCATTTTGTATTGCTCTCTCCCCCTCGCCCGCTACACCCCTCAACACAGAGTACTTATCTACAAAAACAAAACAAAAAGGCAATATGAGAGCTTTGAGCCACAGTGACAAAGATCATTGTGTAGAATTAGAACAAGAAGAGCCAGCAATTTGAATCCTAATTTCAAAAGGTTGGAGATCAGCTTTTATAATGTCTCCCATAGAAACCTGATAGACAAACTCCAGCTCTCCTCATGCTGATTCTACATGGACTTTATGGCATATCAGAAATGGTCAAAACCACAGATGTTACCATTATGGAAGAGTTCTGACAATGGTCATTTCATCTGAACTCATTCTACGTTTTGGGTTTTGAAAAATGTGGTTTATTCCAAAGACAGAACTCCTTCATACAAACCTCTGTTTGAACATATATAGGACATAAGGGGTAAAGCAATACAGCCACCCTCATAATAACGGATGTTGGGCTTCAGACACTCATCTGGGAATTGCTTGTACAAAGCATTAAGAACATCTTTATGAACTTTTCATCAGCTACAGTATACAGTGCTATAATTACAATTATACTTTCCCACCTTATCACCCTCCCAAAATGAGTGCAGATGCTTCTCAGAACAGTAAATATACAATACATATGATACATAGGAATTAAAAAGTCAACATATTTGTAGTTTGTATTGAATTAAAATAAACCCAGAATACATCAATTACTGTAATTATCAACTGATGTACTGTAAGTGAAAGACTATCACATCCTGAAATATTCTTACAGGGAGACTGTTAACACACATATCCCTTTTCTCTATTCTGTGCATAATATCCTTGTCAAATGTGCTAAGCACGATACAATTTTTATCATTGGTTCCCCACATTAGTCAACTATGTGTCTCTGTGCATTTGTGCTTGTGAGTGTGTAAGCCCGATAGAAATACTCATAAGCAAACAGTTTACACCATGAAGCGGGCTCATAGATAACAATGCCAGCCATTCCACGACACAGAACCACAGCACAAACAGAAACACTGACACATAGCCCACAGTCAAAAGCAGTTAACACAGCATTGCAGCATACAGTATGAATGTCAAGGCATGTACACACATATACAGAATGTGACTGTGCATGTTTAGTATATACACAAGAAACAGAAAAACAAACACTGCTTAGTTTTATTAGTGTTTGAACTGAGAATTGTGGGTTATGTGCAGAGAGCATGTATGGATGCATGTATGGGACATATGGTGGAGTAGCTTCGGCCATACAATTTGATGGATTAATGTAGTCATGTAGAATGATTTGCACCAGTAATTGCTGATTAAAAAGTAAATCACATCCAACTTAGACAGTTCATGTATCATTGAGAGGTATACAACCAAATTCTTGATTGCAGCTGGTGAGGGGAGGAATGGACAAGAATGAAAAACTGGCTGAGATCATAAAGCATTTTTAAAGCAAACCAAACAAAGAAATCAGATTGCATTAATGGGCTTCATGACATGGTGCATCTGTGCACCTGTTATTTTGATGCAAGTTTGACATGATGAAATAGGTGGGCTAAATATAAGGCAGAAATTAGACATATGCATGCACGTGAGAGGGCAAACTCACTTGTGTGTGCTGTGAAAGTGGTCATAGTGGGGAATCTGTTTTTCCAGGCAGGATAAATTATGATCTCTTTGATAGTTTGCTTGAAAATAATTTACTTTAAGTATACATATTTCTAAAAAAATACACATATCTTGTTCAACAATCACCTCTGAGCAGGGAGATCCATCTTCTAATTTTAACAAAATAACTTGTTTTACATTTGTGAATTTGCTGTGAAAAGCATGTAAATTACCACATGGCTGATAATGAACTGTATACATAGACAAACTATAATAACGCTTACAGGACATAATAGCTCAGTGTGTTGGAAGCAGTCCTCATGACAGGTCGGCATGCCTAATAAACCTTCCTAGTGCCTGTACATCATACTAAGTCAAGTCTTCTATGTCCATGATTAAGCTGTGGGTCACCAGCTCTCCTATTTTATATGGAGCTTGTAAAACTGCACAGAGAGCTACATGCTGTTGGCTCAGCATGACAATCTCAAGCGGTTCCAACATTTGCCATGACAGTAATATGGAAGACATCAAGTTCTATATTTAAACTGACACAGAGCAAAGCGTCAGTCAGAGTTAATTACAAACTTTATGGTTTGCTTCACTTTATTAATTTTAGTAAGCTGGATGACTTTAAACACAACTAGACTTACTCTACTGCCCAAGACTAAGGCCAAGGCCAAATTGCATATGGAGGCATAGATTTCCCCAGCTGATAAATTTGCAGCACATGCAATTTATCTAATTAGTTGCTTTGAAGTTGACTTAAATTTGCTTTCTCTCCTCCAGTGAGTCAGGACATGCTGCAGTGGTCCCAGCTTGACTTTCCTCTGTTTCTATTCTCAGAGACCATCTATGCAGCTGGTTACTCATTTGAAAACATTCTGCACAGATGGTGATTTGAGATCAAAGTATGGCATTCCCACAAGGCTATTTTGAACAGAGAGACGAAATAATATCTCAAAGAAATGAATAAAGCTCGATGAGATGACACCTTTTCAGGTGCTTTTTCAGACAGAATTTTAGAATTCATAAGTGCACAATATGTGTCGTGATGTTTAAGGGGAAAATTGTTAGCTTGTAATAAACACAGGTGATGTGTTGGATGTTATATAACTGTAAAAAAGAGATGTTTATGGGATAAACTTTAGGGCAGCATTTCCACAGAGTCACTTTTTTGTGGAAAATAATTAAAGCACTAGTGCGGTGAGTGAAAATGGAGACCTTGAGAAGGAAGTTCCTATCCTTGCTACTTTCTCCCATCATCACCACAGGGCAATCACTGCATGAAGAGTCTGTGCTTGTTAGATTTTTGGTTTCAGAAGGTTACACTTTCAGATGCAGCCTGTTTGATTCTGATGTGGGAAAGGTGTAGGCGTCAGTTTTTAGATGTTGTTCAATGATCTGAGAAGCATTTTAGGCTCAGTGGTTGCTCTAAGCAAACCTTGATATGTACCAGCAGCAATCAATAGAGCTGTGCTCTCATAGGATGAAGGATAAATGTCATGGGTCAACCATTAAAATCAATCACAGCTGAGTGAGCAAGCTTCATTTTCACCATGGAAGCATAGAAGGAACTATTCTAATAAAGCTATAAGCTTGGACTTAACATAGGGGCATATTTGTTTTGCTCCACTGGATACAGCAATAATAAAAATAATAAAGAAATAACATTATAACTCAGAAATTACATCCCACCACTACTGATGAAAAAAGGCATAAAACTGGAATTGTAAAACATGTCCGCATGTGGCTTCTAAATCAAAAACAGTGATTTCCCTTTCTTTTACTGCCTGATGCCTTGATGTGAAAAACCTTGAACAAGAACTACAAAGAGAATCAAAGACTACCACTATTTAAATCCCTGCTGTCCCTTCTATTCACTGACGATGCTCCACTCCTGTGCTCAGTCTGGGGTTGATTCCACTGGCTGCTCTTCCTGGCAAATGAAGATAGCGGGGGGCGGGTGTGTTTGTTTGTGTTGCAGCTGAACCACACTGTGCTTAACATGACTTTGAGTTCAGCTCAAGGTTTGCCGTCTTTGTGGCTGCTCAGTGGCAGACATGACTACTGGTCTGAATGACAGATTAAAGCTGCTAACTAAGCAGGGGGCTGGAGGTAGGGGGTGTATGGTGTGTTTAAGAGTGAAGTAAAAAAATGTAAACAAGGAGACATTAGCAAGCAGCTGGATGCCAGTGCTGCATGTGTTGCAGAACATAATCTAGAAGCAACATGTTCAGAGTTGATTAGAAACAATGGGCCTTTATTCATCAGTGGTTGTGGACGAAGGGCCAAAAAAACTGATAGCATAACTAAGAGACATACAATCTCTGCTTCAATTACATTCAGTAAGATCCCTACATGATGTCAGGCGCCATGCTTGGAAAATAAATAATATCTTTAACTTGATTTATCAAAGATGTTGCATTGTAGAAAATGAAATTATGGCTAAAGTATAATAGCAACTAATTTAAGTAGTTAGGACTTTTCTTCCTATTTTCACCATAGGGCATACGTTCAGATTAAATGCACATTATGTTATAATGAATGGGGAAGTTGCACATGACAAGTTAGCTTGTCGAAAAGTTTGTGTGTGATTTTATTGCACCTGTTTATATAATTACAAAACTGAACACTCATAGCATCAGCAAGGCTTTAAACTTGAACTGACTGTTTCTAAGGAGAAAAGAATCAGTGTGGAAGGCAAATTAAATTCAACGTTTAAATAGATCAATGAACAAACAGCCCAGAGGACAAGTAATAAGGCAACTAATCATCCACTGCTGCTGATTTGTTCCAAGCAGTTGCAGGTTATTCATTGGACTGTAGTAAGCAAAGCTATGAGAAACTTCCAAGTGGTTTGTAATATAGTCCTGTGCACACTAAAGGGATCCCAGCTTATCAAAGACATCATTCAACTCAAAAACCACCCATTTGTCGACACTAGAAAGCAAATGTAATTTCTGCTGTGGTATATTCCTGCACTTTGTTTTAGAGGGCCATTCAAGTTACATCTTTACTATCACCAAAGAGTTAACATATCTTTTTTTAGTAATGCAATCATTTTGATGATGTAACATTTCCCATTCATTTCACACTGAAACTTCTCCTGAAATTAATCTTGTGATATTGGTCTTTTATTCGTAAAGTAACCTGATCTCTTGCTAAATGGTTAGAAAAATAGTCACAATTTCCATTCTTCTAATTTATTCTTCCTGTTACTTTACATTATTACAACACCAAGAATAAAGAGGTGGGATGGATGTCTTGCAGTTATTTCTAGATAAAATCACAAGATATCCAAATCGTCAAAATTAGCAAGATGACCATTATTTTTCCTCTCTTGGCAATAACATCCATAATACATGAAGTATTTTAGACTATTCAGAAAACTTCTCTTCTGATTGACAGTATTATTTTATGAAGGACATGCAGTTCAATTAATAGGTTAGGAAACTGTTCTGCATTCATTCTTTTAAGCCATTATCCACAACTTAACCCTGACCTGCCTTTATCAAACAGCTTCCCTTCGAAGGGAAAAAGCAATTGTTTGAAGCGGAAGTAATTTACCTGATGGCAAAAAACATTTTCAGCAAAAAATTAATCGGTGCTGCTTCATGCCCTGGTCTAATTTGTTACGACGCATAAATGATTAACTCTAAACCAAAAGTGAAAATATTATTTCACACATAATTACATTTCTTTCTGTTCATCACTGGCATGTTTTGCATATCAAATTTGCAACACTTTGCTACAATTTCACAGTTTTGATTAAAATTATTAACGTGAACACTTTCTTCCTCTGTGTTTTGGTAAACATAGCAGTAGGCATGGGGGGTTGCAAAGAGGGTTTGTGTGGAGAGATGGATTGGAAGCTGATTCAAATTACTCTCATTTGTGGATTTAAAAACAAAACAGTGACTTAGAGAGGTCAAAACTATGGCTTTCATTCGTGAATGTGCACTTTAGTAAGTGAAAAGCAACTAAGCATGCTGCCATCTGGGGTTTTGTTCTGTGAGGATGCTACCTGTCTTGTCAGTGATGGAACAAAAATAAAGAAGAAGTAGACAAAAGTACTGCATCACAGTAGACTGCAGGGTTCCAACAAGAGAAAGATGTTACCAGAGTTACTTTGATTGCCTCAAATGATCTCCCTGCTGAGGTGATCATCAGCACATAGCCTGATTGGATATTTCACATGGTGCTACTGCTGCAAATTTACAAGGTGGAGTGCTGCCATTACTTTCTTGTTTTTTTTTTTTGTTTTTTTTTTTATTGGGGGAGTGTTTCTGACTCTGACTTGATCTGCAGCACTCCAAAAGGCCCTCAGGCTGTTTCTAAATTCTGCTTTTAACTTTGCCAGTGTCCCTTTTACACAGGAGGAAAAAAATAATAAATAAATAAAAAACAACAGACTTTTTAGAAGGAAGAAGTGGTTGACTACTCTGTTGACCCTTTCAAATAAATCAACAACTTAAAAGCAGGATTAAACATTACATGAGATTTTCTAGTAAAATGGAAGTAGCTGGAAAATGAATGTTTTTGTTATTTGAGTAAATAAAAAAAAATAACATAAATCATCTAAGCTGAGAGCATGGTTATTAACTGAACCTCACTGTTTATATAATGTGTGTATGTGTTTAATTGATATGATTTTTAAATCATACTTCATGTTAGGTACCTTTGGCATCATCCTAAATTGACACTGCTGTAATGAGGATTAGGAGAGACTAACATGAAAGATAAATTAATACCATCTTCAATTAAGTTGAGTTAAATTTGCTGCTTAATTCACTTCAGACTTTCAATTTGCTTTTGGCAGAAAAAATCTAAGTGCTTAATCATTTTAATGATATGATGATAACTCTAATAGTAAAAACAATTAGAATTAATAACATGACAGGATTCTTTCCAAGCTGAAGGTTCCATTAAGATTGTGATTATTGGTTAAGTTGAAATTAATATCATGTCCCAAAGGAATTCCCTATGTAAATAAAAGTTTTACATACAAAAGTTTATGCAAAAAGAGAGCTGCTGAATGACATTCTGTTCATAAGCCTAGTGACAAATACTGTTCATGTATGCATTGTCAGGGGTGTATAATACTTGCTGCCTGTATATAAATTTAGTATATGTGAAATTATGCTGAATGCAAGTTTTTTTTTAATAGATTCACTCGTCTTTGTAAGAAAGACTGGTAATATATTTCTCATGTAAAGACAACAAAAGTCTTAACAAGACAATAAACTAAACCATCCATCCCATTCTTTAGCACTACTTTTTATTACTTAGATCCATCTACTGACTTTGTACTAGCTCATATCTTGTGTCACCCCTCTCTCTGATGCCATTCCTTTTTCTTAGTTATCCCATCCCACCCATCCCCCTACCTCCTTGGAGGGGACTCTGGATCCCTTCCGCCGTGACCACCAGCTTTCCACCATAGCGATAAGGCAGGAGAGCACCACACCAGCTGCCAGGACGCAGAAGACACCAGCAAAGCTGTGGATATCAAGGGCATTGCCCCGCTGTCGTGTCTGGACTGAGCTGTAGAGGTCACAGGGACTGTCCTTGGGCCACCACTTGAGTTTTAGTACATCCATGTCTCCATTCTGCTGCAGTTCCAGGATTCTAGGATATAAGAAATAGCCAAAAGCATGTAAGCAGAGAGCCATGCTCAGTATGCATGCATTCTTCAGACACTAAGAGAAGCTGTAAACAGTTAGCCCTCATATAATACGGAAATGAGAAATGAAACAAATAGAATGCAGACATAAGTAAGTGAATACACAGATGAATGAGCAGCAAGCCAGAAACAGCATTCTAAGTAAGGACAATCAGGTAACTGAAGGTGTTTGAGTGCCTTTAAATGATTACAGTATGAAAAAGATTCTTACCCCTTTCAAAAACTGCCATGGAAATAAATTATCTGCACAAATAAATTGCACAAACCCCCAGCACTGCAGCTTTTACTGTAGTTGCTGTAACTCTTCTCTACCATTTGAGGGCAGTGTTAGCCAGTTGAAATTTGCCATTATCCATGACAACCATATTGGGCTGTCAAACTCATTATAGCTAACATTAATATGTTTTGCAGCACAGTGCGGGTACACTGGCACAATGTCATTATGCAGCCTAGCTTTAGTCGCACGATTTATGGCTTAAGAGGGGATACAGCTCAGAGGTTGATGGGGTCCCTCTGTTAGTCTTCAGCTTATTATTTAACTGGGTCGTTCGTTTTGGTTTAGAGGAGAGCTACAGACACATAGAGACCAGCTTACAGATGTTTAACAAGTAATCTGCCATGGAATGAGGGGCACAGAAGAAGAGAATAATGCACAACAAGGAAAAAAAAAACATATACCTACCCCATGGACACATTCAAAACAAGTAGATGAAAATAACCAAGGATAAGCAAACAAAGTCATCAAACTGACTGAAAAGATGCAAAGATAAGTGCTTTTGAAGAAGCAGTCACAAACTTGACTGCATACATCTCCAATTGAACTTAATAAGGATCCATACATACATTGTACACACTGAAACAGATTTCTGTCATGATCTGTAGAATTTTATGGGAGCAAATTCCTCCTGCAGTTTCTCATTTGAGTGACAGTGCCTGTCTATCAAGTTCATTTTTCCTTATACAGAACAAAAAGAAAAAATTAAAATCTATCACAAAATGCAAATGCACACTGCAGCTAATATATTTATCCACAACAACCAGGAAAACATTGATCATTTTGACGTGAATCAGTTAAAGTGGTTTAGCATGTTACTTGGCAGACTCATGCAGGGACATACTCGGTCATGTTCTGAGCTTGTGGGTCTGGGAAACTACATGGTTAGAAAGACAATGCCATTCTAACTAGAGATCCTGCCTATCATTTTCAGAGGCCCACAGGAGTTCAGGTTAGCCTCAAGACAAGAAAAGGTGAAGATAGCATGCACATCCCAGAAGAGTAATGCTGGGTGCGGGACTGAAAAGACCACATCAGACAAATAAAGTCCCCACACCAGAAGCTGCTCCTGAAAAATGTAATAAAGTAAAGTGACGTTTCGGGCACCTGCCTTTCTTCAGACTCAACACAATACCTTCATTGATGACATACCAAACCAGACAAACGAAAACATAATGGATCTATATTGATAACAAAAGTAGTAAACTGTTAACGTGGCCCGGTAATGCTCTGGTTGTTACTCGGCTACGTTAAAGAGGAAGAACTGATTTCAATTATAAATGACATCTAGCTAAAGCTCATTTCCATTGTCTTTCCCATGCCAGACTTCTAAACATTAAACGAGTTAATGATAAACAAAATAAAATAAAACGAACACAGGAAAGAGAGTATGAATCAAGCTCAGCAAGACAGTGATCCTTAAAGTAGCACTGAAGCCAACTACATAGTTTCCTTTTAAATGAACCATTTGGGGCTTGCACATAGAATCCATATGCCTGTCCTTAGTCCTAATCCAGAGAACATTGTCTTGCTGCTACCACCCATGTTTTCTGTTGCTTTTTAAATACTGTGTTTTTTGTGGAATTCTGTGTTTTGTTGGTATCAGAGTTAGGGCGATAAATGTCTAAAATACATTTGAACTTTCCTTTCAAGAAACCATTGAACATTATTCCTGGAGGTTTCAGGGTCAGAAATGTGTGTTGTAGTCAGCTTAGAGGAGCCTCAATGTTCTTGGTTAGCACTAGTTTTCACCAAACCAGTAACTTGTGGGTTCTATTTTTGTCCAGTGCTTTTCAGACAGTAGAGTCACGAACACTGAAATGTGAGTTGAGGGGCCTGTGCTCCTTCAGGGGATTTGCTTTGTGTAGTTTTGAAAGGTCTGGCACTTTTGATGCCTCCTTCATTTGTAGATTATATCTATAAATCACAATTCCTTTTAGAAACAGCTTTGTAACCCTTCCCAGATTAAAGCACTTAATTTCACCCCTTTTCTCTCTATCCTGGTATCTCTTTTGATTTTGGCAAAGTGTACTGCTGAAGAGACCTTTTAGCCAACTTCATGCGTCTGAAAATCCTTCATTTATTCCCATACATGGACATGACTAAAATAAATAATGTGAATACTCTCCTTAGCCAAGGACAAACTCTAACTCTCACACCTGACTTTGTGAGCCAGCTTCTCATACAAAACGGTGTTGCTTATATTGAAGAAGAAATAAAAAATCTGATGTCTGTACATACTCAATGCAACACACAATGAAAAATGAATCTAATATTAAATATATCAATACCATTATTAACTGAGAATGACAAGTAAAATGTGTTTAAACACAGCTGTTGAGTAATACTAGTATTTGTATGTGGTGTGGGCATGGAGTGGACATAAATAACCAAAAGCCAATAAAATATCAAAAACTGTTCATATTTACCAAAATACCACAAAGAAGATCCTGCTTCAACTTGTGTTTTGTGCTTACTGATGTTGTTGCTGATGCTTGACTACAACTAGCAATCTGAAACAAATGATAAACGCTTCAGTAATATTAATATTAAAAAGGTGAACGGTTGGTTTGATTTTGTTTTTAATTGTGATAGTTATGTCTTCAATTGTGGTGAGACTTTTAATTAAAAGATGAGTGATCAAAAGTTGTTCTGTGCCTCTCAGTCCACCGTCATTGCCTGCTGAGTGATGACACAATCAGTACTATAGTTTTCATTTATAAACAGATGTTGTGGGACAAAGCCTTTTCATTCTTTTTAATATTGTTTTATGAATGAGACTGTCAAGATTTAAACAGCCTTTAGGATGAATTGAAATTAGCCTCAGACCAATTACCTTTTAAGTTTGTTTGCACAGCCTCACTGAATGCTTGAATATTGATTAACACAAGGCTTGGCCCTTGAAATCCATCATACAGGGACATACTTCACAAATCTGTGGCATGCTTATCATACACTTGACTGTTTTAAAAAGAGATACATGCTTTTGTTTGTTTGTAACAGCCTCAGGGAATTTCCTAATATCAGCATCAAACTTGAAAAGAGAATCCTAAGTGACACAGATATTTAAATTCACTAATTTTCTTGATTTCTTTTTTTTAGGACTATTTAAAAAAATATCACCACATTTTCATTTGATCAAAAGAACATTAACACCCTTTAGGTATGATTCAGTTCCAAGGAGTTAATCTGCTTACAAAATTTGAAAAGCATCCTTAGCAGTTTGTTCCTGTTAAAAGTATTACAGAAAATCCCTGTTAATGAAAGCTGAAACAAGATTTTTTTTTCTCTCTTTAAAAAAATATTGCATCTTTTTACAGTACTGACCTTTTTGTCTGTCACTCTGGCAACAGAGGCTTCACACACACACAAACAACCCCGTGCTATGACAGACAGCCTCAGAAAGATGGATTACACACAGGCTAATGAGCCCGAATATGAGCGATCCCACATATAAAACAAGCCAGGCACTGTTTTGTCAAAAAATTTCATCATTCTTTTCTTGGTTGGAATTTGGCCATCTTGTAAAGATTTCTTGTCAGATTTCATGCCTTTTCATGTCTGTCACAAGAGAAGCCCCCCTTTGTGTTTGGAGGAGCTGCCTATTATCTCTACTTATGAGTTGACTGTTTTTAGGTGTCAGAGATGTCATATCAAAAAGATTCTGTGTGGCACTGAAGGAGTGCTAATAAGCAGTGACATTTTCTTGTTTCATCTACTTATCTGTAAATACAGTTATTGTAGACAGTAAATGCCTTGGTGGATGGATTCTACAAAGCTGCTTACTGTTGACATTTGAGGGGAGTATTTATTCATGTTAAAAGTGACATTTTTCTTAAAGTGATGTCTCTTCAGTAAAAACAACTCCAAATATTATTCTGGAAAGCATAAATGCTTTTACGAGATCACTGACTTTCAACATCTGGTAAAGATTCAAATCAAAAGATTGCTGAGCTAAATAATAATCAATACTTTCAATCTCTTTTCTAAATTTAATCGATGATCAAATACAGAAGTTCAAACCATAAAAACAAACATTTCAAACAGGTATTTACACCGGAGGGTAGTAAGGTGTGTCTTACAGCTAAGGATGTATGTATTGTCTTTAAGAGAGGACACAGCAGAGCAGATTTGAGATTCAGGACAGGAGTGCTTTCTCTTGCCCCTGTATTACGACCCTGTCTGCCTGCAGAGCTCATCATCTATCATTCTGCACTAATTGGCCTATCAGAGTTATGCAAAGGCTGCTTCCCTGATGGGCCCTTGAATCAAACCTCAACTCTTATATGTACTGACTAGAACATGCCCGCGCACACGCTCATGTTGGCTGAATTTACATTTAATACATTTATCTCATTGATGTTAATCTGCTCCCATAGACACATACAAATATACAGTGATTTGACTCTGTAACTGTTAGATACTTGGAGAAAATGGAAAATAAATGTTGATGATGATACTTAGTGTGATGTTTTTTTCTTTTTCTGGAATCAAAACTCCAGACCCTGTCTTAGAGGTGGCAAATGGATCAAACTAAAAATAGTTGTAAACGTGGACTAGAAACAACTTAGTATCATCATGATAATTTAGAAATGGAATAAAATTTTGTGTGAACATGTTATGCGTGTTCAGGCTGACTCCACTCAAGTAATAACAGCAAGTTCTAAAGAGAACTTTAGCTCATGCTCATTTTCTCTCACATAGCTAAATATTCACTGGCTAAATGTTGCGTAACTGTGTGACTAGTAATGTCAAAAAAAAAGTGAGCATGGTAATGTTCATTTTTCAATACACAGAAGCGGTTACCACTGTTCTCCATTTATCTCTATCCCATGGCTGACAGGCAGCATGAAAAGGCCAGTGTGAGCTGCCTGACAAAAACATGGGTTGAGTCAAAGGGTTCCTGCAGCACACCATCTGTCTAGCTCTCTGATTTGGCTGTCAACGTCTTACCAAAGACTCCCATCATCCCTCAAAAAGAAAAAAAAAAAAACCCAAAAAAAACCAAAGTCACAGAATTAAACACACAACATACAGCTGAACTTTGCAAGACTATACACATGCACAAGGAATACGCTGCAGTTCTGTTCAGTACAGTATGCTCATAAACACTAAGAAACTGCAATGAGTGATTAATTAAACAGTATACACATGTACAGGTGTTTCTCCCAACTGCAGTTCACTCTTGAAAATATATACTTTCTCACACAGAGTTTGATGGAGTTTGTGTTAATGCACAGGTGAGAAAAAAATCTGTCCACAGCTTTCCCACCTTTATCTTAATATGAAGTAGTATGGATTCATTTGAAGGAGCACACTGTTGCTTTTTTCATATTTGTTCCCTTTCCTTCAAGGTCTGTTAGGGTTTTTTCTTCATGAATTTATCACTCAAACACATTGCTGCCTGAGGTATCATGAAATACATCACACATATCGCCAAGAGTAGCATGTGAAGTTAATCATTTTAGTTTGAGGACATGCAGTATAGGTACATCTTGCAGTGTACAGTGTTGGAGTCGGTTAGTTAATATCAGCCATATGTTAGCACATAATTACATGCTTCATTGTCAGCTGGAAGATATGCTATATGTAATGGTTTCAGTGTAAATGTCTGCAGCATGCATGAGGAGAGCAGGGTGAGCATCATAGTTAAAATGTAATTACAAAACAATAATGCGTGTCTAAAGGACTTCTATAGCTTTTTTGTGTATAAAAGCTGTCCTGTGTGCAGATGTGTACTCATGCACACCATGACTTTATGTTATGTGCATCCCTTTGTAAGAGTACATGAATATAGAATGGCATGTATGGGTATGGTGTGTACATGTGTGCATCTTCTGAGCATGAAACAGCTGGTGTGCTGCAAGTGTACATTAAGACGATATGTGTAAAGAGTTATCACCTTTCTATAAGATCGTTGACTTTCACAGGGGAGATCTATAATGACTTTATTACTCCCAATGGCTATTAAAGCAAATGAGCATGGGTTGCCCGTGTGATATGGGAGGTTGGGTGGGGTGGGGATAACTGTTGTATGCTACAGTGTGTGCGCACTCTGTCACTGCTTCAACATTCTCTCTGCAGTGGCCGTTACTGCCTGTGGACTTGTTGTTACCATGGCAACTCTATGGCAGCAGCCTTGATGGTGAGATGATCACACGTTATTAGTTGATTTAAACTGAAAAAAAAAAGAGGAACACCATAGTGATTTGCATAAAGGACCAAGAGGTGCAAGTCTAGAAGAAAGGAAGATGGGCTGGAAAGGAAAATGTTTAAGATGAAAGAAGGTTGGGAAGAAAAAAATTAGCAGATTTCACACAGATGGAGACAAAGACTGACTCAGAATCACAAGGAAAATGCAGGTGTGAGCACACAGTGCAGATACATATTTAAGGAATAAATCAAGTTTTTCCCCCATATTAGACGACAATAGTGGTAATGGTGGTTCTTCGATCCAATTTGAGCCCATTATTCAATGAAGACATATTCAGGCCTTCATTTTTTTTCTATTTCTTAGTGAGGATTAATCTAAAAGGATAAAGTATGAGTGAAGACATTGAGCTCTTTACTACCCCAGAATCACCACATAAAATCAAAATACAGTATATAAGAACTTGATATTTTGGGAGATGCTGTTTTGAAATCAGAAGTAAAACCAGTTTGGAGGCTGATTATCTATTTAACCAAATATCTAATTATAACTCTCTCTGTCATTTAATGCAGAACTAGTTCTCAGATTTAACTGGTTTCCAGGTGATGGGTAGGCATGTTGTTTTGAGAGTTAGGCTAATAATAATTATACATTTTCATGAAATGTATGAGCATATCATTTAACACATATCACACAATGTAAATAAATCACTGGCATATAGCATATATAAGGAAGTTATCACACACTACATTCGTGTGATAGGCTGCTTATGATGGTAAAAGTGATTACAGTCTATTTTCACTCTTTTGGGGTTAAGAGATGTCACCATGTTGTTGCATCACTGCTAACGTATAGGAAATGCCCCTCTGTCTCAAATGGATGACGAGGCTCAAACTAAGACTACAGGCTGCAAAGTGAGTTTTGAAAGCCAGTTATCTCAGCACCTGGCAAACTGATTGTTGAGTCACTGGTATTGATCAGCTCTGCTTTCAACCCCTCTAGATATATCAGGGCTATTTTCTGCTATGGGACAATAAAAATCTCACTTACTATCCTTTAAATGCACTATAACTCTATATATTGTGTTGATTCTGCACTCTTCCCCAGCTCATCTATAGGACCCATATAAATGCAGGTTGTATCCTTGGCTTCTTTTCCCCCTTTAAAAAAGAAACCAAACTTTATTATTTAGTTTTTTTTTATTGCTTCTGTGGTCAGTTAAAATGTACAGTCACTTCAGGCAGATGATCAAGCATAATGTGAAATGATTCAGTAAAATTTAGAGCTGGCTAGATTGACTGAATCTTTTTTCTAATAGGTGCTGAGGTACTGTGTCTCATCTCAGACTGTACAGAGGAACAGTGAAAAGTGTGACACATTTGTATGAATATTCTTCTCCTGCCAACAAACACAATTTGAAACTGAAGACAGGGAAAAGTAGAATTCCTGTTGAGGTGAGAAGTGGAACGACAATGTAAAGACTGAGTTGGAGCATAAGTGAGGATGAAGAAGTGAGTGCAAAAAGGAGATATGAGCAAGAAATTCTAGTGGTATGTTGAGGGTGAGTGGATGGCTCACAGCAAACTCATGCTGTGCTGGAAAGGAAGAGCACAAGTGAGAGTCTGGGCAGATGGGATTGAAAGAAGAGAGCTGGTAAGAGTAAGGAGAGGAGGAAAGATAATAGATATGATGAGCGAACACAGGAAAAGATGTCAAGTAAAGGGGTAGAGAAGAGGGATGACAGAGGTGTTATGGTAAAATGGGTTTTGTTGCGCCGAGAAGGCCGCTGACTGTCAGCTCCTTAAATGAGAACAACACTAGGCTGACAGCTCACTTACTTGCTTAGCACTAAGCTGGCAGCATCAGCGGTCTCCAGCTGCATCACTCGAGTTAGCCCCCTCAGGAAAACATGATAGAGAATATAATGTTCATATACTAAAGTATTAAAAAGTAGTTTTGCTGCAGTTATGATAAGAGCTGGCTCAGAAATGTTGCTGTCAGAGTGCAAGTATGTGTCTTGATCTCAGAAATACGCAAACTGAAATGCACTGCGAGATGCAGGTCATAGAAAGTTTTTCAAGGTGAAAGTGTAGCTGTCAGTATTTCAGCTACTCTGGGTGGGTGAGAGTGACGTACTGATTATGGAGGTCAGTCTTCACCTTAAGAGCTTAGCTCAAGCACCCATGTCTGGAAACTGAAGTATGCTTAAACTCTATAATCATGACAAGATAAAGGTCAGCCGAGCCTGATTGTTGACCTGCCTGCAGTAACTGGGGGAATCAGCACAGCATCACATTACTATCATTATATAATATCATGTGTTACCATGTCAAGAAGCAGGACAAACTTAACAAAATACATAAGAAAGAGTCACAGGAAGAACTACACATCAATCTATGACGGCACAGTGTTAATTAGGTACTTAAACACTGACCAGCATTACACTAAGCACAGTTTTTTTTGTATTTTTTTGGTCTGCGAATTAAGGGCAAAAACAGAGTCTGAAAATGAAACACACTGACCTACAGCCACACACTGATACCCCAATGCCTGGGACATCTGTTTATTCAACCGCATGATACTGAAATCAGTCTTCTTAATCAGAAGAAATATCCAAGCACTGGTGGGACATACTTGGGTTTGATTTATTTCTTGGTGCCAAACTTGAAAAATGATGATGTCTCATCAGTGACCTTTCTAGTTATAGACTAGACAAAAGTTTTCTAGCTGCTGAGACAACATATTGCTCTATCTCAGTTACAGTGGACAACCAGAATGGATAGGGAGGAGATCGGCTGAATTCATAAGATGGAGCATATTTAATTAAAACAGCCAGGATTTTAGCTGTTCTCAACAAATTTCAAAGATCAAAGAAGACAGTGATGAACTGTCTAATACTTCCTGATAATTTCAAACATGAACATTTTTAAAGCACAAGATCAGTAATTTAAACCATACATTGGAATGCAAACGTTAGATAAGTAATATATGACCTAATTTCTCCCAGGCACAGAGTGAAAGATGACATTATTCTACAAAATTTCCAGCAATATTGATTTTATTTCCTGCTTTTAAAGTTTCTAAAAAAAAAAAAAAAAAAAAAAAAAAAGAGTAAGAGCCATGAGCCATAGTGTTCATCTATGGTTATGTCTTTCAAGCATCCCTTTGTAAGTATATTTTACCAAAAGCCTGTCAGGTCTGTCTTGCGTGCATTCATTTTTGGAAGTATTTCCATCAGTTTTTATTACATTCAGGTCAATGGAACTGGGAAAGTCATAACAAGGGCCTGCACCTTTTGAGGTAGCCCATACAGTCTGAGGTATGTTGTAAATGCCATCCTATTGTCAGCTTCTTCTCCTTCCCTTCTTATCTTTAAAGCCTGTAAAAGTTTGTTTCCATTGAACCCTTTCTTCTCCCTAAAGACAAAAATGTTTCCATGTCAAAGCCTGAAACACAACTTCTTGATCAGTCCATGCAATGGCTCAACTATTGGATAAATATTAAGCAAACAGAATCCAGCAGAGTTTTGTTCATTGCACTCAAAATGGCTACTGTAGAATAATCAGTTTACATGACTTGCTTCAAAAATTCATCAGGCCTGTTGAGATGTTCCTTTGCAAACTTCTGACACAAAATTTTGCAGTGAGAATGCAGGAAGGGTGGGTTCATATTTGTGAAGATGTAGATGCACCATAAAACTGTAAACAGAGTGTCCACTCTGTCTGAAGCTATTTTCTTATCCTACTTTGGGCATAGAAATTACTTTAATGGTCAAAGAACTATATTTTCTTGACTGCTGCTTCTTGGAATAAGTTTTGAGGATTCAGAATATTAAATTTGTGCCATTTTACAAAAGTGGTGAACAGCCTTATCTGCTACGGCCATTAATTTGCCGTTGTTTTCCCCCAATTTTAAACAAATCATAATCAGAATCTTGCAGAGAAATGCTTTAATCCCAGTCATCATGTTTTCTGATGATCCATTAATCTTATACTTACTTAACCATTAACATGGGTAACAACAGGAATCAAAGACATGTTAGTTATAGAAGCTTCACAAAGAGAACAAAAGAGGTCACATATCAAAACAGTAGCTTATCTCACTGTGAAACACTTGCCCTTTCAATTAACACTGTCACTATACTCAAGTCCAAGTAATACATTTAGAGGTTATTTGCCCAGGGGTCTTTGGTCCCTCAAGTAAAGTTTGCCAAGCTTAATTATTCCAATTAGCACTCGCAGGGTTCAATGTCATGTACTTTGTCAACAAAGTTTTCAATTAAGCATCATTAAGCCACGGTGTGTGTGGTTGAACTGGAACAATTATCAAGCTGAACTAAGATAAACATTGCACAGAAGTAAAACAGCCATTAACCATCATTAACATATTTAGACAGCCGGAGAGAGAGAGAGAGAGAGAGAGAGAGAGAGAGAGAGAGAGAGAGAGAGAGAGAGAGAGAGAGAGAGAGAGAGAGAGACACACAACCCGGTCATTAACAGTGATGAATAAAGATTTATTAAATGAAAGTGTGTGGGCTGAGTTTGACTGTCATTAATTGGTAGAAGAATGACAGTTTCACAGTGAGAAATCTTAGACAAAGACACAGAAGGGAGGACTAGATTGACATGACATTCTTTCTTTTGTGTAAGAACAAAGTCACTGTTGAATTACCATTTCTATACAAATACACAGCAAAGAACCTCAACAATTAAAAGTGACTGAAATTAGGATCTAAGAAGTTAATTTCAACCATTTTCAGGGTTCTTCAGAGTACTAAGGCACAGTTAGCCAAGTTGTTATGTTGGCCAATAGTTTTTTTAATACTCTACTCTTCTTGTGCTCATTTTACCCTTTCCTTTGGATTATTTAGACTATGTAGAAAACAAAAATACAATAATAAATCAACCAGAAGTTAGAGACATAATACTCAATCAATATCTCCCTTTGCTCCACTGGTAAATGAATGGAAAACAGTAAGCAAAGTTAAAGTCGTTTTTCTTGTGAGGGATTTAAATTTAACATTAAATCCACCTGCATCAGGATGACAGTTATTTTTCTAATACAGTATAATGTACCGCAATACTGTTCTTGCAGATGTTCATCATGATATGAGCAATCAAGTTTCACTCTACTCGACAGCAACTAAACAACTTTCACTGTCCACTACAGTCAAACTTGAGTAATGGAGTAGGACGGTGATGAAGATGACGATAATGATAATGATGTATTTCCCACTGATGCCTGTTTGTATCATATGCACCTCACTGTATGTATTCAACTGTTTGTTTCTAACTATTTTAGCTTGAGCTGTTTCTATTTAATTTCTGTTATTTTTAGTTTATTTTAATTCTCCTATAAAATGTTTCTTTTGCACCTTTCTGTCTACATGTGTTGTACAAATAAACCTGCCTTGCCTAACCATTGATCTCTTCTTAGTGGACAGAGTCATTGAGTTATACATTGTCTGTTACCTTGTGCAGAGTTAAATCTATGATTTTGTTTTGCTATTCATTTGTTTATACAAATGTTATTAATAAATTGAAGGCTATTAAAACATACAAAGAAAGGGTCATCATTATTTTCTAAAAGAAAAGCACACACTTTAAAGGTGGTGGTTGTTGGACCAGCAGTTAAAAAATAAAGGTAAAGCAGAAAATCTTTACTTTGGATGGCTTGAATCAGGTGTTGATGTTGTTGTTGTTTTTTTTTTATTTCATTGTGTTTTTCTCTGTTTGTATCTTTAAGAATTGGACTATGAAAACCTCTTAATCTGATATAATAAAATTATGTAAAGTTTAGACTTTCTTGTGAGTTCTCCATATCAAAGTCTGTCACTGTCTGTTCTTTGCCTAACTTCATCCTTCTGTTCTGTGGGTTATTGAAGAGCCTGAAGCTTGGTGTACTGTGTGATTTATTTATTTATATATTTTTTTTCAGTTTTTTGGCCATCCCAGATGAAAGATGATGAACATGAGAGAACAGTGTTGTTTTAATTTTTGATCATTGCTAAAAGCAGTAGTACTACATTGCACACTGCGAGATGTTCAAAGACTGCTGTGTATCAGTCGTGTGAACAAAGACAGACAAAGACAGTGTCTGAAATTTAGGGTAATCATCATGTAGCGTAACTACTTCTCTAGTAAACAAAACAAAAACACAATGAATTCAAACACCTAACTAATTTGTGAAATCTAATCTGGTTAAGTTGCAGCAGCAGAAGAAATCTGTGTATAATTTGTCCCTCAGCTCCCAGGTGAGTAGCAAACCAGGGAAAAATTAACTTTCTGTTGAAAACAGTCCAGTTAATTTTCAGTTTGTCAGCTCATAAACCTACTTGACGTTAATGTTTGTTTGGAGTCTGTGGTTCTTTTTACTGTGGTGCCTTACTACGATTCAGCAGGTATCAACATGCACTACTTTAATTAAATGTAAGTGCCTAACTACTGTCATAGTTTCATCAATGGCTGCGCTCTCATCTTTTCCAATGCTTGAGGTGACTGTGACAGAGTTAACAGTACATGACAAGTTGTTGTACTCTGAGCCCTGCTCTGCAAAAAGCCTCTGTTCACAGCCACACTGCTAAAATTAAAATCAAAGATGGGCAAAGGCAGCTGTTAAAGACATTTTTATGTGCCCTTCACTGATGCAATTTACATTATTTCTATAAAATACTTCTTGAAAGAAAAAAACCATCACTACACAATTCAATAAATGCCACTTCACAGTTTGCAATAACCCAACTTTAAGAAGTCGGTTAATCAAGAGTCTTTTGTTTTTTACAGATGCCAACATTTTTATTGCCACAAGTGCTGGTAAAAAAGCTTTCCAGACTACTGAAAGCAGCATCACAAACAAACTGTTTATGAGCCATGTTCAGTTTACTATGTATTCACTGGGAATCAGAGTAATTTATATATCACTTAAAAACAATTTTTAGTTGAGGACTACTTCCATATTAGAGACACATCACCTGCTGTGGTTGAGTTTCAGTTTATGGTCTTCATAGGATATGAAATAAATGCATGAGTGAGCCTTGGCTGTAGAGATGTATGCATGTATATTCATGAATTGCTTGATTTAAGGCTGAAATGAAAGATACACAGAAGATGTCAGGAGAGGGGAGAGAAAATAAATTTTTATGGTTATTACACACATTTGCACCCCTGCCACTGCTTTCAAAGTATGTCATCTTAGTTTTGGTGTTGACAAAACCAATAAATTGTGAGAAATTTAATAAGATCTGACCAAAATGACACCACATGAAGTTACTGACTTGAAACCCAAAATTAACTATGTAATACAAGCTTAGACAAAAGTCCTTTCAGATCCAGCTTTTGCATCTATTTTCACCCAAAACACCCTTCTCTTTATGTTAGTTTTTTCCTGTCTAAATAAGGACCGATGCCATTCTGGCCCTGAGACAGTTCAAATCCCTGCTTTCATACAAACCGTGTCAGGAAATTACATGCCACAGTCTAACAGTTTAATATAATTTCTACAGAGTGAAGTTAGCCTCTGGTGCATGCTCACCACTGCAATCTAACCATGGTCTCTGAGGTGTGATTTATCTGTGTTTGTGACAGAGATTTGTCACTGTAGTAATCGTCATTTGGCCCCTCAAGCATGCCATACAACATGCTCAGCTACGGTCCCAGCAGAAATGCAGCAAACCGTGACTCTATTTTAGAAGCATTCAGCTATCAGCCCTCAGGCCACCAATGAACGCTTGCCTGCAGTCAGGCAATAAAACAACAATATATCTTCGAGACCATGGCCAAATTCAAATATAGGGCCCTTGGTTCCCACACATGTGGCTAAACCACATGAAGTTAGATTTTAATGAAAGCAAAACAACATGATGTTATTCATTGTTTTGAGTTGTGTAATTATACTGACATTTATCATTTACTTTCACTGAACTTGTTGAACTCACTAAACTCTTAAAGATTTAAATGCTGCCTTCCTCACCATAATCACAGGCGCAGCAGTTCCTCATCCATCTTGCAGTCAAAATGTGAAACAAAAGCATGTTCTGCATGCACAATAAAATGCCGGGCAAGCAACACCTTCAAAATGTCCATCTGCTATGGATTAGATCTACTGTTTGCAATTTTCATATCAATGCCTGCAGACAAACGGACACAAAAATAAAGTATGCCTGTGTGGGGATTTCTTATTTTTTATTTCTTTTTTAATCTTGCCCCTTCAGCACTTCAAAACAACTTGTCAGAAGCTGTCAGTTTAAATTAGAAGACCGGCCCTTTATGGCACTGTTTTGTGTCTCTGGTAAATCTGCAGGCTGTCTCCATCAATCACAGAGCAGCAGCGCACACACAAAAAGAAGGTACACACTTGCACATTATTTGTCTCACAATGCTGAAAAATGCTGGCAGATTCACACACTTACACACACCGAAACACAGACACAAAGAGGCATCACACTTGAACTTGGGCAATGGCCTCTTCATAACAAATAAAATGGTTTAAAATGATTAAACTTTAGCAGCCCATCCATTTCTACAGATGCTGCCCTGCTCTCTTTTTCTTCAAAGTGTCAAAGCAAATAAATTCTTTTTCATCTCTCATTTTACCTCCAGGGACCTGCAGACAGCAAACACTTCTAAAGCATGCAGAAAACACAGATGTAAAGTAAATACTACTCAGAAACATCAGTCTCTCCTTAGTAACACACCCAGTCACTATTTATATCTGTATCAATTGCTGCTATATTAAAAAAAAATCTTATACCAAATCCCTTTATAGCATTATATTTGATTGTCTCTGTGTGTTGGCCCAGTGATGGACTGGTAACGTGTCCAGGGTGTAGCCTGCCTCTTGCCTTGTAGCAGCTGGTGAAGGCTCCAGCCCCCATGTGACCTCACACTGGAATATGCAAGCAAAGAAAATGGATGGTTGGATATACATATTTGTTATTATTGTTTGGTGATTACAAATTTCCCATGTCAATATTTGCTGCTACTCTTATTTTGTTGAATTTCACTTTAAAGTTTGTGCACTCAAATTTTGCCATGTTTCTGCATAAATATGACCTGAAACATCATCAGGTGTTTAGAAATGTCCCAAAAATTAGATTTAAAAGAATTTCTACGTAACAACAAATATGGAAATTGGCCACTTATTGATTTGGTAAACAGATTTAGTATCACATTTCTGTATGGAAGAAGTACCTCTTTTTGTTTTCCTTTTTTTCTCTTTAATATGGATATAAAAGCTGGCTGGTAGCTGGGCTGGAGGGTGATTGTGTGTGTTCTAAGTTATCTATTACTGTAGCTGCGCCATTATTGACATAGTTTTACATGTCAAACTGTCAAGCTTACTGCCGGTACCTCTACTGCCTATGGCATTTCTTGAAGTTCACTAAGTAAACGTAAGTCTAAAGGTAAACCCAGTGCACCTTCGCAGTGATATAAACCTTTTGAAGTAGTTCCTTAAGCCAAGGAAGCATTCTGTTAACTGACCTTGCACTGTTAGATGAGCAGATGCCTCCAGGCAGTTCCAGAACATGCTGGAAGGTTTTTGCAAACATGCCTTGGAGCAGCTGGAAAAAGTTGTTTAAAACTGGAATTCTATGACTGTAAAATGTACCACATGGTTTGGAGGGTAAACAGGTGGATGAATGAATGTATAGAGTAAATAAAATGTGATAATAAAGTACCAATCCTTAGGAAAAACTATTCTAAGTACTTTATTGCAGTTTACTTGAAACTGAACATTTAATCCCTAAGATAAAAACCCATGGAGAACATAATTTCTAAAAAATGCTGGACTCACAAGCATTCCAAAACTTGAAATCAAACATATGTTTCCAATAATGAATAAAGAAGAGCATGGGGCTATAGTCATAATTTCTGTCTATGTCATGTTAAGACATGAAATCTCAAAAAAGTTGTATAAGATAATTTAATCTGTAGTCTCAGACACATCGATGTATTGTCATCTGAGTAGGCGGTGGGTCCCAGCAGATGCTTATGTAATTTTTCCCCCTAGCTCTAGTTGATTTTGACTAACTTAGCCAACTTCATCTTCTGTGTACTATCTATTACTGCTTTTGGATTTCCCTTTTAGTAGATGTCAGGTACACTGTCCAGTATAGCAGTCCACATATGAATGAAATCATTCCCATCTTAATTTAAAAACACCACAGCCTGTGTGACGTCATATGCTTAATAACTGTAATGCAACACATTTCCTAACAGCATTACAAGAAAGGCTCTGTGACAGTCATCTGCACTTTCTGCTTCCTCCAGAAAACAAGATTATCTCTGCCTTAGAGCATGAATTTGGGCATCTCTAATGACTGCTGAGTTAAACATTTTAAAATAACACAACCCTTTTGCTTTATTGAGAATGCCAAGATCTAACAAATATGTCAATTAGTCTTTTAGATTTGCAGCTGGTTCAGAGATCACTGTCAAACAAAAACCAAGGAGTGAGCTTCACAAGTGAAACTGCTCTGTTGTCAGCTGCACTAAGCAGTCAACCCCCAGCTGCAGAGGACATAAGAACCCAATGAAAAGGCTTAGTTTTTGATGGCAACATTCCACCAAATGTTGTCAAAAAAAAAACCATTAATGCATGCCAAATACTTTTTGTTGGACTGTTTTGTACCTAAGAGAGATCACTGTTTTCAACGTAAAATTTATTTGAGGAATAATTTAGAAGTTGGATTCTTAGGCTGTTAGCCAAGTTAGCATGTTAGGATGCCTCCTGAAAAATGTATCTTCCACATTCTCTGCAGTATGTGGGGAATTTGTGTGTTTGTCTGTGCGTGAGTGTTTGTGTGTCAGTGCAAGAGGGACCTCAGAGAAAATAGTTTTCTGTTTTCAAAAATGCATGTGTTTGCATGGTAACGCAAAGCTGTACCTCCAGTGTCAAAATAAGATAATCAGGGAGCACAACAAATACGGCTGTTAGGACAAGATGGAGTACCATCTGTGGTACTGTATTATATGACATAATTTGGTACGCTGATGGAGGCTTATCACAGACATTTTTTTAAAACCTCAGGAAACTGCCCACTTGTGAAAAATCTCTCCTTTAAGTAAACCTTTGCAAGAAGCTGCATGAATGTAGATGTTATCTAGAACATATCATTATCCGCTAGTCATTATATTCTGCTCAGATGCAGCAGAGGCTTGTGAAGTCACTGTGCAGACAAATAAACCATGCCATCCAAAAACCTACAGTTTGATTTTCTGATTAATAGAGCCAATAAAAAGACACACCAGCAATCCACCTAATTTGTCATGAACAGACTGCAAAAGATAGGTACAATAAACATGTGAAACATTTCTCTCTATGGAGTCAAGACACAAACTGCTAATACAATTCCTGTTAAACCGCCATGTTGAGCTTCATTAATTTGTTTAATAGAGAATGTCAGAATGACAGATCTCAAAATCGCAGCAAAGGAAAACAAAACAATTATACATCTGCGATTATTTTTGTTTTTGTGATTTTATCGTAACCATGGGGACCAATGTGAAGAAACTGTTTGTAACCGTCTTCTCAAAAGTGTGACATTGGCCCAGAAATAAATAGGAAGGAATTGGAAACACGGTCTGTCAATTAATTGCTTGTTTATTCTAATAACAACCATGATAGGCAATATTATGAAGTGGAACGCTTCATCAGATATGGAGCTATTAAGAGACAGGCTTTGCCATTCACACACTTGCATTTTTTGGCCCACTGGCACTCAGTTGCGTTCAAGTTTTTTTTTATTACACACATGCACACATTCATGAATGCCTATAAGAATAACACAGACTATTTTCCATAATATAATTTCCACTGGCTTAATGAAGGCATTAGACATTTTATTTTCCCTCCTTTTGATATGATCTCATGCTTGATCGCATATAAAGCATGCACAATTCTCTGCTGGGACACAAGGGATCCTTATGTGGCCTTCACAGAGACACTTCCACTCAACTGACTAAACTTGCAGTCTGGTGATGCAGTATATGTCTCAGCATGGCATTAAAGATTAATGTAAACAAACAAACACGGAATCTCAAGATTGCTGGAGCACAGCACAGTTGCTGAGAGGAGATGGGGGATTGACCTTTGTGTGGTGGCTGCAGAAATTACCAAGCTTCCTTGTTTCCATAAGAGACTCAGTAGATAATGAATAAATGAATAAATTCAGTTACTGTCTAAATCAATAAGATAGCACAGCCTGTGTGATACCAAAGCAAGATAAACAACAGGCATCAGCTTGGATACTTCCACAATTGAATTCAATCAAGTTTTATTTATATTGTCCAAAATCACAACATAAGTCATCTCAGGGCACTTTACATAGTGAGGTCAAGACCTTTCAATATTACAAAAGAGAAAGCCATCAATTCCCTTTGAGCAAACACTGGGCAGCACTCTCTTGTTCTCATATTTGTGAGGCTGAGTTGTCACATTTGCTTAACCTCAGTGTGAAGCACTGGTGCACACAGGCTGCTAAAGTGCCATTTCACTCTTACTCCTTAGAAGAAAGATATGCCTTTCAATCAGCCACGTACTTGGCATCTGATCTACAGAGCAAATGCTTGAAGCACTGCAGAAAGGCAGACTTTACAGGGATGGACATTTTACATAGCCGAAATTAATCTGGACTCTGTAGTAACAAGTAACAGAAGGAAGGAGACAAACAAGTGGATTTGTCTGAATTTCTCAAACGGCTGAAAAGTGAAGAACACATTTACATTTTGAAAACAACTCTGTATTTGATAAAAACACAAGTTCAAATAAAAAAAAAACTAATTTATATTTTAGGAAACACTTGTAAGTGTCGAGACAAATCTACAAGTGACAAAACACAAATACAAATCAATGTGCTAGAAACATAAGCTTTATTATATCAAATAAAATATAGCCAAAGATGCCTCTGATTGTTTATTTTTTTCTGTTATGACTCTTACCTTTGGGAGAAAATGTCTCTGTAGGGGCTGCCGTGCTGCATGGCAATACCATATCCACGGTCTGGTGCGTTGCTGCTTATGGTGTAGAAGGAACAATCTTCATCATTATTTGCAACGTACTCCAGCACTGATGCATCCCACACGAACCCAAACCGGCCATATTTCACCTGATAGGAAAGAAAAACATACATTTAACATCTAATCTGCAGAGTTAAGAAGGAAACATCTTCACGTCGTGACATAGAGAACACATCTTTCCTGTAACTGGGTAATTGTGATGATTTTGTATAGATAGACTTGCTGAATTACGATCGAGCCCATTAAGTAGCTAAATCCTTTGAGGACTAATTTGCCCCAGTGTACAAAAATTTTCAAACCACAGCTTATCAGCAGTTTTAGACCAGAAAAGCAATGTTGCACAAGGATTGCACTCTTCCTGTGCTGTGATATGGCAAATTTTACAGCACAGCAACTTTACTGTTCAAATTCTCTTCTTGAATGAAGATATAAGCAGTCTTAACAGCGTGTTGGTTATTTTTATTGCAAAAAGTATATTTATGTGTTGGATATGTTTTAACCTTTCAGCAGGTATAATACCATCTTGTCCTTATGAAGAGTGAGATTGTGGATATGTATAAAATGTGAGATCACAGTGTGTCCCTGAAACGAACCAAAACAGACTTGAGGTGAGAATCACAGCTTAGTGATAGTTAATAACTATTCCACTGACCTTGTTATTAACATTACTTTTAGTTTATTCAATAAATCTTTCTGCAACAAAACAATGTTTCTCCAGGTATCAGCTGAAGTAACTTCTCCAGTGTGGGGGTCACTAGCCTCCATTGAAGCTGAAGAATAATTTCATGTTTTTTTTTTTTTTTTTATCATTACTGTTGATTTAAAGAGTTTAATGAATTTTTACCACAGATAATAGAAAAATAGATTTCAACAGTTTACTGTTGAGCTTTTGAGACACTTAAGTTTCTGATTTTCGGTATACAAAGCTATTTTTCGTCTATAAGTGAGTAAAATATTTGAAAATTAAAACACTTTTTAATTATGTGTAGCACTTATATATTTTGATGACATTTGGAAAATTGTAATTAGTTAGACACTTACAGCCACTTATAAACAATTTTTATTTATTTAAAAAAAGCTTTTTCTTATTAAGGTTTAATACATGAAACATCACCATAAACAGTTTTTTTTTTTAAATAAAGCATTCAAGAGATTTTTCTGTTGACTTGGAAGTGCAGGATGATCCAATTATAACTGCACCAGAAAAGAGCCAATAAAAACACAACAGTCAGTGTTGTTGTATTTTCTATGAGGTGTATTTGTTGGTTCTGGAGGATCAAGAGCATTGAGGGGCTTTAATGTTGTTGGCAAAATTGAACCATTTCTTTAAGCACGAAGGCTGGTATTTTTTCACCTTCTTAATTGTTTACATCATGAGCACTGTTGTATCAAGACATGTGGAAACTAAAATCCCTTACATTTCCATCTTACGTTTTCTACTACTTGTCACCTTTTACCTTTGAAAAACACAACATCCAATATTACACTGAAAACACACCAGTTGTAGGTTAGATCTGATGATACACCATTGCTGAGGCTGTTTTTATGTCTTGATGACATAAAAAAAATATGGCTTGCAAGAAATTTCCTCCCAAAATGTTTGATCATTGCTACTTTTTAATCAGATTTAGAAGACCATCTTTCTTTTCCTATCTGAGTAAAGTTTCTGTATAAAGTCCACTCTAATTCCTTTCATTAACTGGTAGCAGCTTCATGTTCTTTATTGTTTTCATTATAAAAATTCTAAAAGTTCTTACACTTTCTGCTGTTTGTGACAATACCACAGAGATGATCTGGTTTGGCTCAAAGATTGATTAAAATGTGTATTTTAACAGTTGTAAATAAATTATACTTGAAATTATAATTAGAGCAATATCAACATAATAATACAATCATATAAAAATAAATCATCCTTACAATGAAGATGTGTAGGAAAACGCCTTCGCTTGCCACTATTTTAACAGAGTGTATATGTGAATGAGGAAGTCCTTGATTTGATGCATCAGAACAAACACTCCACATGCAGGGCACTTTAATATTGGCTCAGCTTTGAGTAATTACTAAAGATAGCGATCACCCTTTGGTGTGGTGAAGATACAAATATTCTTTCTTTATTTATTTTTTTCTATTTCCACAGTAAGTCTTTTACAACTTCTTCATTCAGTATATCTGACAGCCAGAGGTCATGTGATTCTGGTCTGTAAACCCCAAAACAATAAAAAAAAAACAAAAAAAAACAGTGATGATGAAGAAAGAAGGAATATGTATAATCACCACAAACATTTTTTTTTTAAAAGAAAGATAATGAAAACAAAGATGGATGAAATTTCCATCACTTGGAACTGGCATCATCTTTACATTCAGCTTTCTGTTCTTGACTAACTGAAGTAAAGGACTGTGCTACATTGCATTGAAGTGGCATTTCTTTTAAATGAATTCTATGCAGCTTTGACATTCTGGGACTGTTTCTGCTTAAACGAACATCCCCATCCACTATTAACACAGATGAAAAAGAAAAAGGAAGAAGCCAGAAGGTTTTTACAGTTTCATTGATAATGAGGTAGGACCTTCATTTCATAACAAGTTAGTAATATAGAAGATAAAGAAATGCTGAGAATAGTTAAATATACCTCCAATTCTAACAATATTGTTAAGTCACGTTTTACAATCTGAGCTCAATCTTCTACATTTTATGGTTACATACAAATAATATGGGAGAAATCAACATGACAAACAACAAAAAGACACTGTTAAAACAATGCATCCACCTTTAGGGACTACAACACTATCAAACTTGGTGACATCTGTGGTCTGATGGAACTCAGAAATGGCCTGCAGGGTTTTCAGACACACCATGTTCATCACCAAAAGCACTTTTCCCCCTAACCTCAACCTCACCGTCAGGATGTGAAGTCAGACTCTCTGGTGTGAAGTCATGCGAGTTAAACACCCACCATCAACCTTGACGACCTCTTTGAGACAGGCAAGCTGCAGTTCTCACTGATGTAAAGCTTCAATTATTAAAAAGAAAAACATCCCCTCTGAACATTATTTAGCCAAGCGTTCTTTTTTACGATACAACATAGAACAAAAGAATCTAGCAGGAAATGAACATCATTTCTAGGACACAGTGCTGATAATATGGGTGTTATTTAAAGCAAGCCAAAATGTTCATGCATAAATCAGTACAGAAACATGTTACAAGTTGAGAATTTAATGTTTTGAACATATAAAAATAATGACAGAGACTATGGAAAAACCACCACTGTGCAATCGCTCCAGAGAGTTTTATAGTGGTTCAATGTGAAGATATAAAAAATGTTTGGGATGTTTCAAAATTTTAGCCTCAATGAATGCTTTATTTGTTCAGATACTGAAATATTAATTCTAAACTTGAAGCCACAATACCTTCATAACTGGTAATAATGAACAACTCTTTGTATAATATATGCTAATACACCACACATTAAAAAGAAGCCTTGCACTATATAACAAACAATGGTTATGAGAGTTTTTATAAAGTGAACCAACAAGTGTTTGTTGTATGCATGTTAAAGCCGATAGTTATCTGTACAGCTTTGTCCATTACGGGTCGCGGGTAAGCTGGAGCCTATCCCAGCATTTTAGCAGGTGAGAGGCAGGGTTCATCCTGGACAGGTCACCAGTCCATCGCAGAACGAGACAAACAATCATTCACATGCGCTCCTAGGGACCAATTACCCTACCATGCATGTCTTTGGACAGTGGGAGGAAGCCAGAGAACCCGAAGAGAACCCACGCATATACTGGGAGAACATGCAAACTCCACACAGAATGGCCACTGCCCCCAAGGTTCAAACCTCCCCCCAGCCAAGGCTTGAACCAGCGACTTGCTTGCTGTGAGGCTGCGGTGCTAACCACCACACCACTGTGCAGCCCGCCGATAGAAATTCTTTGGTAGGTCTTTGGTAATATAAGTTATGTTATCGCACTAAGAAGGAAACCTTCCACAGGATTCATGGTTTTGCAAGTTTTACCCTTTAGACCTTTATTATATCACGATATGCAGTAAATGAAAGAAAATCATAGGCATACGACAGATTTAAAATGTTACAGTGAACCCCCACTGTACGACAAAAGACCATGCTTTACTAGAACAAATATACAACAATCTATTATTACTAAAAAATTTACACATAAATATATAATTTTTAAGATTAAAATATGTATTTTTATCACTTTATAAAAATTTTAAATGGTTGCTCTCAGAGCGGGGAATATAAAACAAAAGCCGTCTGTTGCTCACTTGGGTGTACTACACACACAAAAGCCTAAATGAATGAATCCACAAAGACTCTTAAATGAATACAGCTCTTCAGGGGGTTGTTTTCATGATGTTTTTGTAGTGTTAAAAACAATACTACTAATAGTAGCCTCTCTGAGTTTCATAAACACTCATTATGAGGGAGCAGGGGATAAGTTATGTTTCTTGTTGCCATTTTTATTTGAATGTATCTTTGTCTCGTCTTTTACTGAGTAAATATAGGTGTGTGTACAACAACAGGCAACAAGATGAGTAAGCACTTCACTTACTTTAATTTAAATTTGCAGGTTTGTTGAAAAATTATGTCAAATTCTCAAGTCCTAATTAAAATTAAAGTTAAATTTAGAGTTTTTTTCTTTAGTAAAATTTTCAATAAGCGTGTTCAGTCTAAGGTCTGAACTCGGTTGAAAATGTTTACATTGCAAATTAAAATAACTTCTTTTTATGTGGAATGTAAATGATAGTAATGCTTGCATGATATTAACTCCTGCATGTAAGAATATCTTTCTCATAACACATTCACACATTTTTTAAGCACTACACAAACATTTACCTTTGTTTCATGTCCAGGGTTGTGACTCTGTTTCCTCACACATCCATCGACAGACACACTGGGTAGCAGATATCCAAATAAGCCCTTTCACACGTGATCACACCATAAAGGACAATGTAGTTACAGACCCACACATGTGCACAACCTGTCACGTCAAATATCTAAATTCTAGTCAGTGCGTTGGGTCCTTTTTTTTCTCTCATTATTGTGATATGGAAAACTCAGTAAGACCCATAATCACCAAATTAAAAACATCACAGTGTCTCTATTCCTTCTCTGTTTTCTTTTCTTTTCTCTAAGAGTCCTGCCACTTTTTAATTTCCATGATCAGTTCTTCCTGGTGTGGAGAGAAAATGAAACAAATTCTGTTATTCTTTCATTGTTTGTGGTCTGCGTGTCTTGCTTATCAATTTGAAAGGGTTTTTGTGATGATGGAGCTCATTTAATGAAACCATAACCCCAATAAACCATGAGCCTGAGTTATTTATGCAACACCACTAATATGTGTTTTTATTCAGGGCAGCAGCAGGAAACAGGAAACAGGGAGTGGTTAAACTGGAACTAATTATCCATCTTTCAGTGTTTACTGTTACTAGTCCCAAATAAGGTGGGGAAATACCCACTGGGTTGTGAATAGAATAAAACATGTTGTTCAACATTTTTACATAAGCTTGGTGTAATAAATAATAATAGTAATAATTTGAATGACATTAAAGTCTATGAGAAAAAGCATCATGATATTTAAAATTGTGGGGCAGTTCAAGCACAATGGAAATACAAATGGAAAATACTGTTCCCAGGGGAACGTGCTCAGGTATTAAAATTTTCTGTGCTTTATTCTCAGGTTCTACCCCTCTCTTACTTGTTGCATATTACATGATCCTGATTCCATTCAATCACTGCTTAGCAGGAGCCTATAAAGCAGTAAAAGTGTTTTCACATGATGCTTTCCAAATATAACACGAGATTTGACCAATGAGCAGCATAGTAAATGGTTTCTCTGTCTTCTCCAAGGTTCAAACAGTTTGGCCTCAGAGTCTAGACATGCTTTCACTAAAAAAGGGCTGAATCTACTCCAGGGTCCACTTTCTTTTCTTGTGTCTGGCCTTTTTTTTTCTTTCCCCCCACAGAAGAGATTCCTTTAAGGGCACCGAACATGCAGAAGCAAAAAGATCCTTCATCTTGCTTCAAGTTTAAACAGGAATATATTAAAAAGCATCTTTTCCCTTCATCAATAAATTAGATAGTAGATTACAAACACAAAACTTGTTCCCAAGTGTAAAGTTAATTTCTTAAATGCTCACTATTTAGCCTTTAAGCAGTATAAAATGTTGCACATGGGAGGTTCTGTGTTTGGTTCTTTTCAAAAAGAACACACTGATGAAGTTGCTGCAAAACTGTGAAAACTTCAGACGAAATCTTAAAGCTACAAAAATGTACATTTTTCCAGTTGTTTTTCATGCATTATTTTATCTTATTGCTTTGTTATAGATATGGATTTGTTAGGGTTGCTCATCCTAAATCTCCAAGGAGACAACACTGCCCAAATCCATCACTTTACAGAACTCAAGAAATAAACCTCTATAACATTGAATTACTAACAGCACAGAGACAATGCCAATGTAAAAAAAAAAAAAAAAAAAAAAAAAAAGAATAAATAAAATAGAAGAGGAGCAGCTTTATCGTGGGAAACACAAATTTGTGTTAGACACATGGGAATTGTAGTGCAGTGGCACAAACAAAAGATTTAACTAAGGGACTATGTAATGCACTGGTAAATTTTTTTCTTTTTTTTTGTTTTTTAAAGGACCAAATGAAAGCAAACTTGAGAGCTCTGATTTAAAAGGGAATGCAAGGAATTTTTTTTCATTTAGAAATCTTTCCATTAAGCTATGTTATTTACTGTCAAATTTCTCAGCTCAACTCAGACTCTTACTAGTAGCTTCAAACATCTCTCCACTGCAAACTCGTTACTTCTGCATATGTTTTCGTGCATCACTCTCCCTTGACTTGTTTGATTTTGAGATGTGACACAGACACAGACAGAATAAAAAGCAAAAAACCTAGAGATGAGCTGAAAGTGTACTATTCATATGTCTCATGCAATAACGACCAAAGATCTAAAGTTTCTCCCAGTTTCAAAACATTATGGAAAGTCTACCTCCTTATGAGTGATGCTACACAAACATTTGCTTCCTATCTGTGAGGAATGAGATGAGACGTAGTCATTTCCAGTTGCAAATTGAGATGTTGCTGTCATTTTGCTCCAGAATTAAGTTTAATTAAATGTGCACCTGTAAATTGTTAGACCCTACAATTTTAAGAGAGGAGGAAGAATTGACCTCCCATTCAGGAAACACTATTTGCTTTTGCTCGTGTTATGAATTTATACTGTAATATGAAGATGAAGGCGGTAGATAAGAGGAGTTTTATTTTTGGATCTGTACGGCGTGCACAAGCAGTCAAACAGGTTAAGATAATTGTTAAACATTAAATAAATCTAATTTAGGTCCTAAAATACCTGAAACTGGTTTTGTTGATCCTTAAGTCAGCTAGTTCTCTGTCTTGGTGTGTATACTCGCTTGCTGTACTTGAATCCCACATGCTCTGTGCTGTCTTTGTTTGGGCTTTATTTGACAAATCTGACAGAATTACAAAGAGAAGCTGCTCCCCCAGCCAAAATTTTCTTCCCTCTCTGCGCTAGCTGGTTGCATGTAGATATGTGAAGATCTGAATAAAGATAAGATTAGGTGCAGGGAAATCAATCAAGGCAGAGAAAAGAAAGACAGCACCTCCCTTTCTATGCATCACATGGCATCAATATACATGAGGAAGTTATTTTAAGTCAGGTTCTCATGAAATGTATCAGGAGAAAACTGGATTTAAATAACTTTATGTTCATGAATATATTTTGGTTTTCCTTTTTTTATACTTTAACCTAAAAGAGGACATGTAATTGAAATAAAAATAATTCACTAAAAGTAATGTAAACAATTCACTCATTATTCTGTTGTGATCAACCAATAATAATTCCCACTCTCTAAAAAGCAAAACACATCGAGACAATCAGTCTCAGATGATGAAAGCCTGGCACACAGGTGGCATCAATTTCTCATGAGGCATTCTGTCCGACTGCTTGCTCCAGTGGCAGCAGTCGCTTTTATCCCTTGAGACTCAATATGACAACTTCTTCACTCCCTTTTCTCTCTTTGTTTTCTCAGTTGTTTAATTACCATCAGCTGTCATTAGTTGTCTTTGTTTTCTCCAGGATGAGGAACTGAAAAAAAAAGAAGAAATTAATCGCCTATTGCCACGCTCTATGCAAATCTTTACTCAGACCCCGTTAAGCCGATGAGAGATATGATAGTGGAAGAGAGGAGTAATTGGAGACAGATGTTGGAGAGACGGATCATCCGAGACGAATCAGTGAGCCAAAACTAAGATGCCACCCTTAATAGGATCTGGCAGAAAAAAATTATTATATTTCTCTGTTTCCTTTCATCATACCATTGCTGAACTGTATTTTCAATAAAGGGGTCTAATGTTAAATTTGTTTCTCTTTGCAAAGTATGAATCATTCCTTCTTTGTGTCATCTTGTGCATCTTTTTCTCATTTGAGTCTGTTGAGCTGGACAAAACTAGCACCTTTAAAGAGTGGTGTAACAGTCATCATTATTTTTAAAGCCAAAAAAAAACCAAGGACATGATAACTGACTTCACAAAGGTCAGATTCCATGATATGATCATAATTACTGACAATGATATTGAACAGGTGTATAATTTTAAATATTTTGGCATACAGCTTGATTGTATTTTGGAATGGAGTGCCCATGAACTCTATCTGTTTGGTAAGTTAGTTCCAAAGTTGCACTTCCAATGCAATTAGACAATTTTACTGAGTTATATTTTCACTTCTGTTCCAGAAGGCATTAGAAAATATGGATTGGCAGTATGGTTCGGCACTCTTGCTGTCCAGCTAGAATAATAAAAAAACACAAAAAACAAAAAACAAAAAAACAAAAACAGTAAATTACAAAAAAATTAAGAATGTGGTAAACAAAAGCAATAACAATAAAAACAAATAAAAGATGGCTATTAAGATTGTGGGTAAAAACATTAGTCTTCCCTTCACATCATTTACAGAAGTTCTCAGACTAGCAAACAAGATCCTTTGTGACCCCCCCCCCCACACACACACACACACACACACACATCTTGTGCTCTTATTGTAGCTACGTCCACACAGCAGTACAAAGCCCATGAATGGAAATCCAGCTGCCACAAGCTCTCATTCCGTTCATCATGCTAATCAATAAGAACATTTGCTGATTTGGTCATGCATTTACTTACTCAATTACCCTTGCACTTTGGCACATTTTGTACTTTAAATCTTAGATTTCAATGCCAGGTTTTCTTTTTCTTATCTTAAGAGCTCTTTTAAGTATTTAATCTTTTTCAGTGCCCTTTTAAGGGAATATGTAATATTTCTCATACTTTATATTTTGTTTGCGTCATACATGTCCCAGTGAACTGAATCTTGTTGCTATGCAATGTATCGTCTTGCTGCTGCTGTAGTTCTTTGGCCTATAAATTTTCCCATGGAAACAATAAAGTTTATTGGCTTTTGAATTGATTTCTGACACACAGATGATGTGAATATGTAACTAGTAGCCTAAAGGGTTAATCCATTTCCTAGATTAATGTGCTATATGTGCTCTGTTGCCTGGCAACACTGTACAAAAAAAATCTAAGTACACGTAACCTGTATTTAAAACATGTATGTAAAAGACGCCCAAGTGTTTAAATGAAAACATGTGGAAACATCAAACTTGAAAATTTAAATAACCCCGCCAGTGGAGAATAATTTATTTATACCTTGAAGCTTAAAAATACATACAAGGTAGAAACATATAATTAACCAGCAAGGTGGGATTTGGATGAAATCATTTTAGGTGTGGAATGTGGTGTTCACATTTCTTGTTTGGGAGAGGGCTGCTGAAGCAGAGAAGCCAGGTGAATGATGCACCATGACATTTTCAGGATATCTAACAGAGTGTGACTGTGCACACTAACAGACTGTACTGGTTCAATCTCACTTCAAAGTCGGCTGCAAGGTCAAAAACAATGTGATTCAGGTACTGTAGTGTTTATACAAACACACACATACACACATTTACGAATGACTCAATACATAATGCATAGTTAAATGACAGACTGTAATGAACGTATCTGCCAGAAGTATATCTCCAATACCTTGGAGGTGGGTTTAATTTTAACAGTGACTATGTTTGATTTTTTCTTATATTAATAAAGAAGGGTTGTACAATTAGTAAAAATACTGAGAGCTTAATAGAGAAACACTGTTAATTATCTTATAAACCTCTGTATTTAAGACAACCTGTTTGTGACATAAAGACAAATCAACATCTGAACTGCAACCCTGTCTCAATGTAGAGCTTAAAACCTACACTGGTGTGTAGCCCAAAATGTTTCTTCACTTGAAATGTTTCCTCACCAGGAGGTCCTTCATTCATGCCTTGCTATTGTTTACACGGGGAAAAAATAAAAAACAACAACAACCTTATATGGAGAGGAGAGGAGGGTGATAATCATGCACCTTTATGGTTTAACATGCAAGAGATTACTAATTTAAATCTTTGTCCTGCCCATTGCTTTTAAAGTCACAATGTACCCTTCCACATCCCTCTTACCTCTCACCCTTGGATAGTGAGGGTTGGACATTAAATGTACATGGTTAAGATTAGAATCAAATAACAGGGTTAGGTCTATGTGTTAGACCATAGTTAGACAGTAAGGGCATTTTTCCAACTCACATATTTTTATATTCATTAGTTGTAATTTTAGTCAGTAGGGAATCTCAAAATTTACAATCATAAACTGTGACACTACACTGGACAAGTGGACAAATGCGCATATTAAATGCTTTCTGGTGAGAATGGGCCATAACAGGAAATGAAGTTATCTTACACCACTGAAAACTTACTTTCCCACTTTTTTTTCTTTGTTTCCTTCATGAAAAATTAATCACAAGCAACATTCAAACAGCAGGGTGTCCAAGCAGAGGTAAGATATGAAAACAAAAACATTCTGATGGAAAGAGAAAGAAACAGAAAGGTAAAATCTGTCCATGACAAACACAGATAGTGACAGCCTGAGCCAGATGTAAGAGCAAGTTAAATATAAAAAAAAAAGCATGATGAGACTTGCAGACAACACAGAGGTAGATAGTATCCTGCTGTGTGGTTGTACGACTTCAACTAGGAGTCATAAGCATATCAAGAAGCTCCTCTCCAACACCTGGAAAATTGTGTTATTACTATAAAAATTGACCCGCAAAACATTAAACACAAACCTATGAGAGAACTCACAATCTCTACACACACATGCAGATCCATTTATTTGCATGCAGCCTGCAGATGTGACTGCTTTCAGGTTGAAATATAGTAGCATAACAGGCCCAAAGACTTTCCCATGGTTTCTTCTCACTCTGCTGCCAATTTATTTGTGACTGTATAAGCGTGTCTTGGAGCTTTCCATCTTATGCCTCTCTGAAGCCAAGATATTATCTTACTATCTGTTATTCTTTTATGCTATGCCTATGCGTAACTGTACAGCAACAATAAAAAAATCCAACACTTTTTAATGAATTGTAGAATTTGGTATGAGGAAGAAAGAGCCATAATTTTTCAAACAGACGGCTAAGAAGTACAGTGTCCATCCACTTACAGTATTTTCCATCTATCTGTCATTGAATCAATGTCAGTGAACAGGTTCTATCTCATTGGGTCTAGCGCTCTGTTTTTCTCAACTCAGTCATGCTCAGTGGATGGACTAAATGTGTGAACTGTGTCTGCCACCCTGCTCCTCCCAATGCAGAGGATCAGTGACTGACCTAAAGGTTGCCACACATTACTGAGCTTTTCACCCTGTCGAGACCAATGAGACCAGACAGCAAGTGAGGGAACCTCATTTGGCAGCTTGCACATTTCTACACGCGGGTTATCCTCCAAATTGGCAAGTGTACCTCTCATAAGCTGCTTTGATACATGCAATGCAGCCAGAGTTTTTTTTTTTTTTACATGTCTTGGAGGGGCTACATGCCTAGAACATTTGCTCTGGTATTCTCAGGGACATTACCCAGGCAGCTACCGGGTAGTTGCTCAGGACAGCTGCTGTATGAGAAGCAACAGCAAACAAATGTGTGTACAACACTTGCTGCCTAATGCTCTTTCCTGCTTAGCTGTAATTTGCTCTTAACTCATATGGTGACACTACAGAGATACATGCAAATAGCTGAAGTATTGATAAAACATAAGGAAAGGTATGGAGTCTCATTCACTATTGTATTAATGTGCTATAAACAAAAACAGTGATTTTCACTGAGTGGCTCTTGCATCGTGTGCCTTATTTGCACTTACCCCAGGTACCACTCAGTGATACTTTCTCCTACTGTGAAGTACATGCATGAGCAGCAACTGTGAAAGAAGTCCAGACCCAATTCTCTACAAATTCTCGAGAAACTCTCCAGTGTTCATGTGTGAAAACACCTTTTTCTATAGTTGACTGACACAGTCAACTAAATTACAACAGCTGCAGCACTTTAAATAAACCCTTTCTCACTTTGAAGTAGAGGAAAGGGTAGCTGCATAAGAAGTGTTATATTTTACAATTATGTCTTTTCTTAGGAGGAAAGAACCACAGAGGTTAATTAATTTATCTTTTATGTTTTCATATTTTAATCTGTTGCAAATATCAACCAAAGCCTTGGACTGAACAGTGCTAATCCTGAAACCAAATGAAGTTGTAAAACACTCCAGAGAACCTTGGAGAAAGTTGAAAACACAGTATAGCTTCCTATGGTGGCACTGCAGGCTTAGTTTCAAAATCCTAAATGTTTTGAACATATAAAAGGTTGATTAAATGTTTGTGTTCCACCCTCCAATGTGCCACTGCCAGCCCTTCTAAATTAACCTTATTAGAAATTGTTTTAGAGGTGAGATCTGGTGCCAAATAGTCTACGTACAGTGTAAATACCCCCATACTTCACTGAGGAGTAACTTCTTAGGATAGCACTGGCAAGCATTACAGACAACATTTCATGGGTATTGAATCGATTTTCAGTTCAAGTTTTAACTCATGAAAAGCTTTGCATGATATAATATGGAAGTAATACAGTCTGATGTGGAGGAGTTTTAATTGGGACCATGGGAAGGATACAGTTAATAACTGATTTGCTCAGATGCTTTTCCATCAACAGATTTAGAGAACTGTCACAGTCACTCTATTTTCTCCTCAGGGTAATTAAAGCATGTTTTTATTTTCGCTGTTGTTTTTTTTTTTTTTCTAAACATATATTATGTAGAAAAAGCTTCACCTGTATGACTGAAAGTACTGTTTAAAATAAACATACCTGCTCTCTGGCAAAAGATTTGACAAAGAACAAAACTTCACAATCAGTTTGTCAAACTGTGAAGTAGCTGACAAGCTGTGCCAATATTTCACAACAGTGGTATTAAATTGAGAGGGTCCACAGCTGCGCTCACACCAAATGAATGAACAGCTGGTGCTCGCTAAATCTTGTAGATTGGTCTTTTTGCTACTCTGTATTTGAAAAAAAAAAAAAAAAAAGAATGCAAAGCATCTGCTGCTGTAAAGTTGCTTGACAGTTCTTTATTCACCATTGATGGTCTTTCTGATACAATAGTGATGTTAACATTGACCCCTGAAAAGAAACCGCTCCTGTTTTGTAAACAGAGGAGGAATTACTTGTCTGTCCTGGCTTTTTCTGCGAGTGCAAACAGTTGTTCAAAGGAACAGCAAAATCAGACATTTGATCAGCCAGAATAATGTGATCAGTGTTGCTCACAGAAACCTGACTCAGAGTTCAACCCAGAACTAAGGTACATCTTTACATTGTCACTGGGAATAACAGTGTTATTTTTCAAGTGTTTTCCACTATGAAACTGGGAATGTGTTTGTCATTATAAGATCTGTATTTGGTTATCACACATACACTTAAATACAAACCTGACCACATGCATCATGTGAGTGGAAAAATGCACTGTGGAAATGAACTCTGCTCTACAAGGCACATTGTTTTATATGTGTGTCACAGGAAAGCCACTCTCATCTCCAGGTAGAGGTCCAGACTTTGTGAGAATGACAGAACACAAAAATGATGAGTGTGTATGTTACAGTGTGAGTGTTCTGGTATACACATGCATGCCTTGAATTTTTCTCAACTGGAAATGTGACAGAGATGCTAGAGATTATTTCACCTGGTAAGCTTTAAGCCACAATTCCTTCTTCAATTTGCTTTTCTCTCTCTTTGAGCACAGTGAAAAAATTTTTTTGATTTATTTCTTTTCCTTTTAGAAAACTATTTTTAGTTTTGTGCCACAAAAAAGGAACATGATGTTGCAATTTGACATGACGATATTATGATGTTATGTGATTAAAGTAAAGAAAGAAAGTTATATCCATATGTTTTAAGTAGTTAAATAATTAAACATATAATAAAAATAAAAAAAAAACTATTTTATTAGGGCCCCAAGACATCTCTCCAGGCTCTAATTCTTTGACTTTAAACCATATTTTAACTCAAAAATCTGAAGATTTTTCATGTAACTTACATATATTAGCATTAACAATTCTTACTAAATTCCTCTGCAACAGCATGTACAATATGTGTAAAGATAATACAGAGAAAACCTTGGACTATGCTAATAACCCTTTTCCCACAAATAGCCAAACAGACAAGATATTGGGCTTAGCCATTCACTATAACATGCTTTTGGTCACAGAACTTAACCAACTGGCCACACAGTCTGTCAGACAGGGCCCAGCTTTCTTCCCCTTTGTCTCTTAGTACGGGACCCCCACAACACTGTGTCCTGAACTCTTTCCTGTACTCCCTGTAAACACACAAAACTGCTCACCAACATGCAACACAAACATCATTAATATGCAGATGACATGACAGTGGTGGGACTAATCAGTGCAGAGAATGAGACTGCTTACGAGGAAGAGGTTCAGACAGGGACAGACTGATGAGCCGCATCAACCTGGCCCTGAACATCAAGAAAACCAAAGACATCATTATAGATTTCAGCAGGAAAATGGGTGATCATCAGTCTCTTGAAAGAACAGGGACCAGGTGGAAAGAGTATCAAATGTTAAGTTCCTAGGCACACACGTTTCAGAGGACTTAACATGGACCCATACAAACAGACTGGTCGAGAAGGCACAACAGTGGCTACACTTCCTAAGAACCCAGTAAGATAAATCCACCATAAGACCTGCTGCTCTCCTTTTTTGTACTGCTCTGTAGAGAGTGTCATACTGTAGCTTATGGCATCCTTGTGTGGTACAACAGCAACTGAGAAGCTGACAAAGAGGCTCTGCAAACAGTGATCAAAACTGCACAGAAAATGGCAGTTTTCTGCTTTTGAGGACATTTTCACCTCCTGCTGCCTTCAAAAGGTTAGACACCACAAACAGAGGCAAACCACCAGACTATTGAACAGTTTCTATACAAAAGGCATCTCAACATTAATCCATTAAAATCCTTCAGTTAAACTGGATTTTATGGATAAAAGACTTTTTCTGGACCTAACTATTTTACTGGACTACTTTTACTGGACCCTTGCTGCTGTAACAGGATTTGTTTCAGTATCATCTGCTACTGGAGAACAGTATGGCTTCAAAGATAAATTCCATTTTTGACAGGTCAGAAATAAGCTTTTACTGAATCTAAAGTTATGATTGTAGCCTGGAATGGTGTACATCATTCAAATCACAATAAGCTTAGCTTACAATGGTGTATAACATGTAGGTACTAGGAAGGGAGACTGAGTAGAATACCAACCTGAAGTAACAATGTACATTAACAGACTACATGTGGATTAGGTATTTGTGCAATCTTACTGGACACTAAGTGCAATATTTGTCAATTTTTTGTTATTATAATGTGATTATAATGAGTGCAAGTTTACAGTGTGGGTGGTGTACGTGTGAGGGTCTGTGACAGTACAAACCTTTTATTATTTATTGTTGTTTCAGTGTTTACGGGCTCCGCTTTTTTAACAGTGTCTAAAATTTTGTTGCATTTTGCAACAACAATAAAATGATCTGAATTTGAAATATTTGGATTAACTTCAGATGGATACTCTACAAAACATGTTTAGTATTTTCAGTTTTCACTCTACCCTGGTTTAATTATGAGGGTTTAAAATGTTGTATGAAGCTCTTAGATGTTCGTTGAAGGTTCAAATTACACCTATAAACTAGTTGTGTAAAGATTTTTTTTAAATCTAGCAGGACAGTTGCAGATTAAAACCAGTTAAATACCTTTCATTTCACCAGCCTTTCCAACTCTGTGGAGAAGGAACCATCCCATCTGTTGACGTAGTTGGTTAGATTGTTTGGAAAACAAAGTTATTTTAAATACCATGTAATACCATCTAATGAAACATACATACTGTGACAGTTGCTAAATCTCTTGGCCAGGTATTTAGCACAATAACATAATAAAAAGTGTAGAGAAATTTGAAACAAAATAATCATTTCTTTTCTGTATCTTCGACAAGATGCACAAATAATTTTAGAATGTGAGACATCTCAGAATATTTTCTTGAGGTTTGCAAAACTGACAACTTTAATGACCAAGATTGTTTCTGCCTCTATTCTGGGATGTTGTACGACACACTCAGAGTTTGTAACATGGGTGGACAGATGTGAAAGTGGGCAGGCTTTGAGAAATCCTGTGCTCATTAGGAGATAAATGGTTGTTAACCTAGTTTGAAGCAAACTCACTTTCTCAGATACTGAAAGTTATTCGATGAATTAACCACAGATGACAAAGATTTATAGATAGGTAAAGAACATTTTTGTCTGGTTGATCCTGTAGGATTTGCTGATTTCATTCAACCAAACAGTAAGCATTCACAAAGTTCCTTTTGATCCACAAAAATGTGACTTTCTACAAAGTTTCCTATTGGATGTGCCAGATGGTCAAAAAGTGTGATGTGCCAGAAGAGGTCAAACAGCTGAAAATGAATACCAACAATTTTCATAACAAGTATCTTAGCTGAAAGGTCATTTTCTTGTGTAAAAGAAGTGAAAACATGCCTGCTCAACACATGTGGACAAGAGAGATTGACACACTTGACATTTTCTCTGAGTTCTGATCCTCAGACTTGGGAATTCAAAAAAGCTTGATCATCCATAGAAAACAACAGGGGTAGATGTTTGCAGAATCCTTTCCATAGTGATGAAAAACCATAGTGATGTGTTGCAATGTATGCCATCAGTAAATAAGTACCTGGTCCCACAATAACATTCTGTGTCATTTAACTGGTAGTGTTTAGGTCGTCAGGGCTGACCAGTCTTTTTGGTTTTTGTTTTTTTTAGTAAACTTTAATAAAATTAAATAAAATATAGCCTTCTATTTCTTAAAAACAACAAAACGGAAAAAAAGACATTTATAGAGCTTACTTATCCCATAAAGGATTTTGTTAAAAATTAAGTTTGCATACAAAACATGCAATATAATGCTTATATTTCTAGTAAACATTATATTCAGAGGCTCCTCTAATTTTTATTTATCCTTCACAACCACTCATTCTTTTGTACTGTATGTCTTCCTTCCCCTTCCTCCAACATCACTCTCCTTTTGGCTTCACTCCAAGGCATTCTGCCCTAACCCCCTAGTTCTTTGGACTGTGATTCATGGGTGTCTCTGTTCTCCAAATGTCCATTAGTAGCTGGCATGAGACTGACTCTTTTTCCCATAGAACGAGATAAAGACAGAGCGTGGCTGCCCAGAAAACTGCATGAAAATGAGTAGAAAGAGAGGGATAGGAAGAACAAGGGAGTGGATGGATGTGTAAACACCTTAATACTGACCCCGTAGCACAGTGCTAGTAAGTAGAATATAGGGAAAGGGTTGGAATCAGCAATAAAAACTAAAGTAGAGAGGAATGAAGACAAAAACCTTTGAGGATATGATGTGAACAGAAAGAAAAAAGGGGAAATGCTACAGAATGAGGGAACAACATAGATATATAATGGGGGGCGGCAATGACAAATGGAATGGGCTGAGGGTGAGGTGAGGATAACACTGAGTGGTCAATTCTAATGAGGTATCCCATATCAGATTCAATTTATATCAAGCATTAATTTTCATTTTTCAAATCCCTTAACCGCCTACTTTCTCTCTCTAATTTATCTACAACCCAGTAATCGAATTTGCTGTTTCCACTTCCATACAAAACTCATGGGAGTTACATTTTTGTGTGTGTGTGTGTTTTTTTTCTTCAAAATCTACCTTTTGTCTTGGAAATAACCATGTCATCTAATGGTACATAGTGGGGTAGACATGACACAGACCAGGCAGATGAAAAATGTGTTTAAATGCATTTCTTTCATCAGGGCATTTGGCTATTTGACTGATACTGTTGTGTAACTTTAACCACATTGCTTGTTGTGTTTCCAATGGCTTAATTGCTTTTATGCCCCTTCAACATTTCTCCCTGAGTGCATTTTAATCTCCTGCAGGCATATACATTTAATATTAATTTAATCTTTTTATCTAGAACCTCAGTAACATGGGGGAAAAAATTAAAATGCTGAAACATCTTAATTACACAGCCAACAGCTGGTTTCAGATTGAGGTCTTCCTCACAATTGATGCCGTTGACTGTTTTGTGAGATCAAAATTTTGTTATGTATTGATCTAAGTGGTTTTATTATTATTATTATTATTGTCTGTTTAATTTCAGTGTGTGAGTGATTATTTTCAGGGCAATTCACAGCCATTTCGGGATCACTATGATGAGGTCTTGTTATGGGTGTGGGAGATGTCATTAAGGCCATAAAACTCATTACTGAAGTTGTTTTATTATTCAGAGAGGAGATGTCAGACTAATCTGAATCAGGTGAATGCTTTTCAATGAGAGGAATGATGAATACAGAACAGTCATCAGAGGTATGACTATACTGTTAAAAATACAACTAAATCCAAATCACACATTTTTAGAATGGAAATCTGTAATATATATATATATGTATATTGTATTTTTTTCTTTAGATTAAGTGGTATTTCTATAAATAATAATATTGGTAAATTAACTGAATTTGTGATCATCTCTAGAGTTAATGACCACTTAAAACACCATGCCACACAACCATTACTCAAAGCCTTTCATTTTCTAAATTAACTGCACAAGCCAGGGAATGAACAACCACTAGACAACTAAGCTGTAGTAATGCCAAGCACTTTGGGACATACTCTAAAGTCAGCCTTACACTATAGTCAGTATATATGGTACAAATAATGATCAGACATCTTTTTACTGCCATGAAATTTGAGCTGCTTAACACCGATACCAGACTTATTCTCACACTCCAGCTTCATACAAACTGTGTGTGTCTTGCATTAACTTAATTGAAGCTCCCATTAAGACAGATTGGAGCATTTTCTGGCTGCCCAACACATTTTTCATGTATTAATGGAGCCATGTTGCCACTGCATGCTATCGGAATTTTCACTGTACTACTTATTTCCTATTTACACTGGAAGTAAGAATTAGGGGAGTGGCTCACTGCAAATATACACAACTAAACATTTGTTGGTCATCATGATGACATGCCAGCAGCACTACACCTTTTACTACAGTTTAATGTTTGGGTGGCATGTAACAAAGTTAAGGAACCTTATAACTCAGTTTTTCCATAATTTTTACATTAACTGTATTTATGGCAAAGTTTGCAACATGTAAACTGTGTTGTGTGTAGGTACAGAAAAAAAGCAAACTTCTGAAAAAGCCCAATGCAGAGGAAGCTTTGATCCAGAAAGGAATGAAACACTGCTTTCAGTGTTGTGTTACAGTAGGTTTATTCACAAAACTATCTAAGACTGACATAATACTCATAAATAAATGTGCAAAATTCCTTATTTGTGGTGATATATTGTTGTTTGACAAATAGTTTAAATAGCTTAAATAGCTTATATTGACATACATATATCACATAAAATGGTAAAACGTTATGTTAGAGGTTCACCCATAAACTGTAATCTGTACTTTAGAGCAGTAGTTTCCAATCTGTTTTCCCTGAGGACCCCCTTAATGCAACTATCAAAAAGCTGTGGACCCCTCGCTCGTCCTGTGCAGGAACCATGCTTGGTTTGATGCTTTCATTAGCTGGGTCTCACCATAAATGATGCATCGAGTCATAATACTCTAATGCATTACTCTTTAAATAAAGTGACTCAATTACCGTTACCCTATGGTGCATTTGTCCATTACTAGCTAAATTAATACAATTTTGCCAGCAGCTGTGAGCTTCTTCCTGTTGACAGCAGTGATGCAGTACCACATGGGCAGTGTTGCCAAGTCCACTAGTTGGGTTTATTTTTCTTTGCATTCATTGTGAATATCGTCAGTAGCAGGTTGCAGGTTTTTGGGCTTCTTTTCCTAAATGTTGTTGCTTACTTTGGATTTCTCTGATCCCTTTAGGAAGTCTTAAAAACTTAAACGAATAGTCCTCAAATTGTCTCTGTATACGTGGCCTTTATTTAAATCACACTGGTTCTGAACAGACAAAGGGGCCTCTGGGACCCCCTGTGTTCTTTGGGGAACCCCAGGTTGGGAACCACTGCTTTACAGGAATTATACAGAAGCAGACAACCTCTCTCTCACAGTATTATCTAGTTACTGACAAACCAAAACTGCATGTCTTTTGTTTTTTTTAATATTCTTAAAAGGTCTTTGCTAAGGCCAAGTTTTTAGGGCCACTTTTTGAAACTTAATATAGTTCCTTTTTCTCATGAGCCTGTTTAATTTGACAAGTTGAAGGTGACTGAAAGACTAAAAGATACACTTTCATCACAATAACTGACTACCAGCATGGTTTTCTTGAGCTTGAAAGTTTTCTCTTTCTTTCATCAAAGACACAATCTGATGACAGAATTACTGCCAAGAACACTTTTCATCATCTAGCTAAGGGGAGCTTCTTTTTAAGAAGTGAAACATCCATGGAGACCAGCATTGCTCAGGGTTAGCTGTAGTACCTGTCGTCAGGAGTTGAATGGTACAAAGTCCTAAGGGAGACATGCAAAGAGCCTTAGCAATTTGCCAATAATGAGTAATGAGGAGGTATAAACATTGTTGAACATGGTATTTCTCAAATAAATAAATAAGAACAGTTAGCAATCACATCTTTCAAGCAATGTCTTATTATGTTTGCCACCTTTTTAATGGTATTTTCAACCACACAAAGATATAATTTTTACAGATAATTTCCTGCTGCAGCAGCTCTGTTTTTAATGAACTATTTTCTGTGAAAAGTCAGATATTTGAAACATTAATTTATAATTTGACAACAGGAACACATTCAATGTCCAGCCCCTTTCCACCTGCCTTACACTCACTGGGAACTCTTAAAGTTTTAACAACACATCTCTGTTTCTGTCTCTGGTACACTTTGAACTTGCCAACACTCTGCTAGCTGCCACTCATTCATTCATAGAAAGAAATTGGGTGTACAGAAGAAAAAGCTAAATGATGGTGTGCCTCAGCTTCTACAGATGGTCAACATGCACATAAAAAAGCAAAAAAAAAACAAAAAAAAACAAAAAAAAAAAAACAAAACAAACAAAAATTGTTAGATTATATTGGCTTCATTACCACATAGAAAAAGCTCAGTATTCAATCTTTTCAGTTTTTGTTATTCTTCCTTTATTTTTTCTTTAAATATAAACTAAACACTATGTCCTTTTCTTACTTCTCTTTTTTTGCTCCGTCTGTTCCCCTGGCTCCTGTCAGATTTGCCACATTTCAAACAAACAGGCTAGGTTTTAATCAATTGCCACAGTTGACATGAATAATTTCTATGAATTCTCAATTTGCATCTTTCATTTCCAGATTTCAAATATCTCTTTCAATCTTTACCATCTTCCTTTTTTTATGTGAAGAGTAATTTTTCTCCAATTCGTCCTTCTAAAATCCTCTTTTCATCGGCTCTCCCTAAATCTAAGTCCCCACACAGAAACACTGTCATCACACAGGCAGAGAATTGCAACAGCAGGGAAATATGTTTGCTGTTTGAGCTTGTTGTGTTGCATTCTAATGAGCTATCACACTGCAGGAAAAGAGCTTTCTCTTTTTTCCTATCAGGGTGATTTGCACTACTTTGCACAAGAAAATACCAAATGAAAGAGCCCAGCAGCCAAAATGCTCTTTTCTGGTCTTTGCAGAGGCAGGGTTATTACAGAGGATATTGCTCCCGTCAAGCCGAGCCACTGTGACAGATATATATCACCAGCTTATGCTTCTGCAGAGATTCCATTCAAATCCAATAAAATACATGACAAACATAAATATGGCATTAATTAAAAAAAAAATCTAATGAAATGGGTTTGCTCCCACACCATGTCATCTCACTGGCTCAGACACAGAGTACCACAATTGTCTCGCCTTACTTTAACATCACAAGTTACATCAGCAGAATAAAGGGATCTGAGAGCACATGAGGAAGAAAGGAATGAAATTTAAGGGCTGAAAAATAAAAACAAAAACTGAAAGGATAGTGCATGTTAGCAGACTCATTGTAAGGGATACAAGTCACATAGCTGTAGGCAGCCTTGAGACCTGAAAGCATCCTTCATAAAACGTCTGCTTCAGTCTCTCAAACAGAGAGTAGGAGGACTCATAAACACAGAGATCTGTCACCCGAGCTCAGCTAGGCCACCCTGCTTGGTAACCTTGGTAACTCCCTGACCAATGGCGGGTTGGCAGAAGGTTTTCTAAGAACAGTGACACAAACACATGAACACTGAGAGGACGCTGCTGCCTACAGATCCACTGTTAACTGTGAATTTAAGGGGCAACCAGCAGAGTGGGCCCTCTTTGTTGAGTGCACACCAACATGCATACACCTACACATGTATATTGTGAGACACCTGGTGTGAGGTTCATTTTTGTCCTCTGTTTGCACAGCAGTTCCTGTTCCTCTTTCTTTATGTTTCTTCACTGACTAAAGAAGAATGAGACGCTTGTTCATCAGCCTATGCAATGTGGATGTTTTCTACACAAGTAATCTGAATTGCTATACATCAATCACTTACTTATTATAATGCTGATTAAGTCATGCATTTAAATTAAAACACATTTAACTTTCTCATACCATTTTCCTAACTATTTTACATACCAGTTGGGTGATAAGTTTCCATCAGCAGTACTACAATAACTACTCTTGACTCAATGGATGTTATGGAATAGCTGATGAATAGCATTTAACTGAAAATACAAGAAACTGTACAACAATAATCATGCATGAAGTAAGACATTATAATACTATAAAGTTTGTACTTTAATAATCTTGCATGAGGCGATAGGGGAATCTAGCTTTTTTCTGGCCATGGAGTTAACATCACCATATTTACAGTTACTGCACTTTCTCTGCCAATCTTTTCTGTCATTTGAGAATTCTTCCATCTCCCTAAATTTCATCCAGATCCCTATGTAACAGTTCTGTGTGTTTTTATATTCATCCCTCTCTCTCCTTATGCATATTTCTATTCCGTCCTCACCCATCTTTAGTCATTTCTGTAATCTCTACTCTCTACACTTTTAGTTTCTGTCTCTTCCCTTACCTCTCCTTTTCCACCTTCCAAAAACTCCCAATTTCTCTCTCCCTACTCCCTGAGTACCCATTCACCAGCCACATCATCTTCCCGTCATCTATCCTCTGCTTTGTCTCAGTTGTCCTCTGGAGTGCTATGATAGCCTCATCCAGGGCCGAAGGATCTAAACAGGCACTGGTTGATTTACCATCGGTCCTATCTGGCAGAGCAATCAGCATAATCTTTATCATCATCACTGAAGGCATTATAGTAAATTGGTAAAAGCTTATAGGCTCACATTATACAGTCCCTCTCTTCCAGTATCCAGATATATATATAGCTAGTAGAGGTGAAGAAATGAGAATAATTTTTTAACATAATGTCTGGAGTCCTATTATGCTAAATGAGAGGATGATAATAGGAAAACATTAACTATCAGGGAAATTACACAATAGAGTTGCACATATGACATTTTCCAATTTTCTTTTCTTAGTAATACATGTAAAACAGTTCTGTATTAGGAGTTTTAATAATGAATTCTTGTTAGATATTGAAAAAAGAAGATGTTTTGAAGCTAAGGAACTAGATAAAACTGATAAGAATAAGGGTGCATTCACACCAGGATACACCTGGGGGGACTCAATTTCAACTGGGTGGGGAATTCAGAAAATGTTTCCATCTTCGTTTGGCTTAGTTTGCTTTCACGTTGCACTTTACTCATGTGGACAAACCGCCTGGACCATGTCACGCAGGTACAACAGCTGCTCGCTAGAGGGCAGTTTTACCCAAAATGGCCATTGACTAAGAAGAAAGAAGAAGAAAATCTGGCTCATTTATTGCAGTAATAAATTTATTCAGTCTTGTGATTTTCTGTTTGAATCTGCCCAGTATGAGCAGCAGGAGAGGCATCGAGTTATCTGGCATCACGTCTGGTATGACGTGTTTTATGTCACTTCCTCTCTTTGGTCCGCTGGATGGTCCATTTGTTTTCACACAGTCAATGTACCAGACCAGAGTTCACTTGAAAGTGGGTCAAGACCAGAGTTCACTCCTTTGGTCCACACCCAAATGTACATTCACACTATCAGTGGAAGTGGAACAGGGTTTGTTTAAGTGGACAAAACAGCGTCAGTGTGGATGAATATCAACTGCGTATACTTCTGGCGACTGATGTGACCTTATCACCTGAACAGGTAAGGACCATTGCAGTTTCAAATAAAATAAATAGATATTTATCTATATAGATATTTAAATCTAAAATGGCACTTCACAAATGGCTGCAAAAAGATAAATGCTTTAGCTTTCACACAGTAGAATACAAAGTCGTTTGAACATAGAAATATATACACATAAAGCATTTAATTTCACAGTCACATTTTCAAAGACACAAGTCTTCTATTGCCTTCCACCATTTTTAAGCTTTGATTTCTTGGTTGGCATATATGGCTGTCATTTAGTATCATCCATATTTTTCCAAAACACATTTTTTTTATTTTTTTTATTTTATTTTCTTTATTTGGTTTCTTTTTTCTTTTTCTTTTCTTTTCTTTGAATGGAGAAAAACATATATTGCCTTTCGGTTAACTCTCTGTTGACACTCGGGACCACTGCTTATTTGATACCTAGCTTTTGGTCATGTTGCAGTCAAGGTTCAGCCTCTTTTGCTTTTTCTTCTTCTTCAGAAGCTGTCATCAATAAGAGTTCGTGTGTGATATTAATTTAAAGTGCACAAGAACCTGAATAAAAAAAAAAAAAAAAAAGAAGCATTTTTATAGAGTGGAACCTGACCGTAGTGGAGCAGAAATCACTCAAAATGGCAATCCACTCAAGACTAAAATCACTCAGTAGTCATCAGGAGCTCTTAAAGCCTGACAAAGAGTAGCTGTCATGTGTGTCAGGTACATGTGAGTTTATAGGTAAAACGTGAATAAAAGTAAATGTTTTAAATGTCTGTGTGCTTTGTAAAAAAAATGAGTGACAGTGTGCCACACATACAGCATCAGGACATAAAAGCCACTCAGGCAAAAATGTTCCCATTTTACATCCCTTCATACACATCAGCTGAAAGCATTGGAGATGACAAAAAATCATCATACCATGTGAAACTTAATGGTATGGAAACATAAGTAAAACATAAATGGTAGGCATCTATTAAAGCTAAGCATACTGCACATTAAAAAAAAAATGTATTAGATACTACTCCATAATGCATAGCATTTTACAGAAGGAGCTCATATTATTTTCTCTTTTCTTTTCCTAATAATCTTCCTTTTTTTCTCTAATGTTATTAGCACACTTCTTTTTTTTATTTGTGTCAGTACCACTGGACATGATTAAGATGGTGTATAACTGATATTTTATATTAATAAGTAGAGCAGTCAAATAATCAATCAAAAAAGATTGAAAAGAGAAGAAATCCCCTTCTTTCCTACTATTTTGAGGCACTGCAATAATACGCAGGAAAGACCACAAGTGATTAATGGACTGACCTAAACGAAGATGCCACTATGTCAAACAGTGACACATATAGCACACCAGTCTTTGATATCATATGTGACACAAAGTTAATGAGATCCCAAGTCTGTGGTGCTACACCTCTTACTTTATGGAACGTCTTGATCATTGACTGAAATGGGAGAGACACATATATAACCCTGTGACTGGCAGCACCCAACAGCACTTGCCTGGCTCTGTGTGTGTTTATCAATGCACTGAAACTGAGCTTCTGATTAATATGTTCATCTTTTTGTACTTTTAATTATGCAAAAATGCACTTGCATGCACAGTTAGTTGTTTCTACTTGTACTGTGCATGCATCTGTGTGTATTTGCACATATTTATGTGTGAGTGATACCACAGACAGCTCAGACACTGACCTGTTCTGACATATAATATTATTCTGCTGCAGGGGATTGAAACTGAAAAGGGAGAAAATCCATAGAGCGCGCTGGAGAACGGTGACAGAGAGGAGTAAGAGGTTTATTGTGGGGGGAAAAAAAAACAGAAAGAGAGCAGGGCAGAGAGAAGAGGAGAGAAATCATAACACTGAGGGGAAAAAATATATCAAGCTCTTAACCTCACAGGAATCAAATATAGCAAAGGGACCAGACTGAAGAAGACAAACACATCTGGATAAATCTAAGTGAGATGGCAAACAGAAGACGCCTTGGAGTGAATGGCTCATGGGGTCTATTAATAACATCATGGCCTCTCAAATAGCCTCCAGCTTGAAACTACAATTTCAGATACTCTTCACTGCCTTCCAATTATAGTTTTCAGCATTACAAGAAAATATTAGCAGTTTGAAAGGCTCTATGTTGAGCAAATTGTTGTTTTGCTTTCCGTGACATTTTTTACAGTAAATTCTGTGCTCTATACCTTTCCGAAAAGTACCCTAAAGTAAAATAAAGGAAAATCAATGTTGTACACGGGTAAGCTGGAGCCTATCCCAGCATTATAGCAGGTGAGAGGCAGGGTACACCCTGGACAGGTCATGCGTATATATATATATATATATAAACATGTAACATTTAGTATATTGCATTTACACTGTAGAAAAAAAAGTACAGTATTTTGTTCAGGAATTATGTGACATAATTTAAATATGATGTTTTTTAACTGGAGGTTTGTGATCATAATGGCAGCAGTGTTCCAGACAGGCTGCTGCAGTAAGGATAAAACATCAGCTTGTGTCACTGCAGTCAACAGAGGGGAACAGGCATTAATGAACCACTAGAGTGCACCCTGTAGCCTTTAACTCAGAGTAGACGAATACGTGACACACAGCGCCAAAGAGGGAAGCTAAAAGAGTAAATCTAAAAAGACACAGCAAAAGACAAAAATTGGGGTGAGGGATGGGGGTCAATTGGAAGAAATGCTGTAAGAATTGTGTCAGACAGTGGCATAGCAACAAACATCTGCAAGCATTCTGTGGTTCAGCAAAAGATAAGAGCCAAGGGAAAAAGAAAAAAGAAAAACATGCAGTTTAGTGAATGAAGAAGAAAAATAAAACACAAAATCCAAAGAGACTTATTTAGAGGGTGATGTCTGCCTCCTCCTTGCTGCTGTGCAGTGTTTGCTGCCACTCTGGAGGTGTCACCTTTGTCATAAACAATTTCTTCATGAAACCATTCATCCATTTCTGCCTATTTTCTGTCATGCCTCCTCCCACTCTTTCCTGTTGAAAAGCATCCTTTGTTATAGGACTTTCTTACTTGTAGAGATTCTAGTTGCAGTTGCTAACTGAAAAACCATCCATCCGAAAGGGATGTTCCTGGAAATATGCATGGTGAACATAAAAGGTGCAAGTATATTTATTTATTTATTTATTTTATTACTATCTTAATAACCTTCTCTGGAAAACAGTGCCAAGTTTAATTTTTAGCTTCTTTTAACCTTAGAACTAAGCCACAGGTCATCAAAACCTCCTGTTTTGATTTGTTATATGCATCAAATATCAACTGCAAAAGGTGATCAAATCAGACCACAGTCCTATCTCTATCACTGCTGTACCTTGTCATTTATTCAAGTGTTTCAATGCTAAAAGTTGCTTGTCAGAAATGCACAAAATATGCAACATTTTCCCATGAGACATGCTGACAATGACTTGCAAAAGTATTCAAAAACTGGTTTACAGATGATACATACAGTTTACCTTTACAAACACACATGTACTAGCAAGTAATGTTTTTGACTAAGAATTGATGGGTGCTTTCTTATATATTATTTTGTGCTGCATTTATTTCATTAAGTCTAAACCCCCGTTCACCAATTTAATCACTCTTCCCAACACTGTCAATACTGGCTCAGGTTCAACTTTAATATATTCATGGGGAGGAAGGGAAACACTGACACTGATGTGCAATGCAATCAGAAAGTTGGATGTGTGTAAAAGAGATGCAGCGAACAGGAATTTGTAATGCTGGGTAATCACCATGGGAATTAAGTATTGCAAATGCTATCTGCGCATCATTAACATCGTTTACATAGATTTATCCTCATCAACAAGAATGACCCTGTAGCATGAGTAATGTGTTTAAATAGGCCAGACGCTGATCTGTGTAAAGAAAAAAAAAAAAAACCCTATTCAGAATATAAATTTGAGCTACTGTAGAAGTCAAATACAGTGTAAATTAGGAGTTTGTACGCTATATATTTCAATTTAGAATTTGGAGGCTTTTTTTATTCAGTAAATCTTACTGATATCAAGACCTTTTGAAAGATATCTGAGAATTAATTAAATATACACCCAAGACTGCAGTTGTGATGATCACAGTTTTAACAGAAATAATAGCTGGTAAGATTTAAAGTCTTTCTTAATAGGAAAGAGATTAGAAACATTTGAAAGGCCTGATGAGCTGATAAGTAAGGCTTTACATTTGGAAATGTTGGTTTTTCATCACTGTAGGTCTTATAATGATAGCCACCCACTTTATTCCACTTTCAGTATGTGCTATGGCCTTGTCTCATAACCTGCTCAATGACTGGTCTGAAGATTCAGCTTAGTGCCTGGCAGTGAGTCTTAGAAGTGAAATTACTCTCTAAAAGAATTTGCATGGCGAATGAAAGAATAAATTAATTAATTACATTTCTCATTGACTTTTAAGAAGAATGTTTGCTTATTCTGCTTTTTTTTTTTTTTTTTTTTTGGTAAAAAGTCAATGCTGACGTTACAAAAGAATACATTTTACCACAAATTTCATTCTAGAAAATATTTGATGATTGTATACTTAATAAAGCAACAAGGTATAAATATATGCTTCATTTTAATTTGCATTTAGACACGTGAGAGCTGTCACATGCTGCAGAAATATTGCAGAATTGTTGAAAAGACTCAAGAATATTCAAAACTGTTAAACCTGAAATGAAGAAAAACATAAATAATGAATGTGACAGCCTGAGTGGCAACACTTCAGGTTGATTTCACAATAGAATCCAATTATGTATGTTCTCAAAAATAACAAGATCAAATGCCAGTGGATGATTGCTTGAATATGAAAGCCTTGCAATAAATAATGAATAACTCCACTTATGTTGCCACCATTCTGCACCTGCTTCCATTTATTCTAAACCTATCACAAAAATCTTTCAAGTACAATATTAGTAGTAATAACCGTTGCATTTTTACATGTGTCGTAGGTTCTTTACCTGGAACAGACACCCAATTAAAATGGTAAAGGCCTACCTTGCGAATGCCTTCCTTTGACTCTTCCACATTATTATCTCCTGCACCGGTGCGATTAATCATCCGCCACATCTGGGAATACATGGGATCTCTCTCAAAAGGGTTCATAGCCTTGGAGCGCACTTGATCGTATACTGCAGAGTCCAAGACTGTACCATATGGCAGCTCTGTCTGCTTGGATAGGTCCTGCAGCGACCTACAAAAAAGAAAGGAAAAAAAAAAAACAAGTGGTGACAAATTTTGAAGGTTGTATTTTTTATTTCCACCATTTATTTATTGTAAGCACCATGCAGAGTATGCATGAATGGGTAGCACCACAGCGTTCCATGGTATTACTCTTTGGTGATACTCAGCTCAACCTCTAGCTTTTCTTTGAAAGCTGTTGTGATTATCTGCAGCAGTATTACGACAGTAGATACATTGAGCTCACTTGCAGCAATGGCCTTTCTGTACATCTTTTTCTTCAACAACCACATTTTCATCAAATGACAAGAGCTGTCTATAATGTGGAAAGGTACATTACAAATATGTCCACTCTAACTGCAAGTTTTTATCAAATGCTTGAAAGAATTAGTATTTAAAAAATGCAACTGTGAGTTAGGCAAAAAGTGAGGAGAGGTACATTTGATTAGGAACTTTAATATCAATTAGAACAAAAAACAAAACAAAAAAAGTTGCATATATACATACCTGTGAAGAAGAAATAACCTCTTTTAATTCTGACATTTTAAATATTGCATAACATGTTTTTTGTTATTATTTAACAAAAAAAGAAAAAAAAAGTGAAAGCAGTGTCTAAAAAACTGCTACCAATGGAATTTAGAGGGTATGTAGCAGCCATTATAAAATGCACTAGCTTCACTGACCATCAGCAACTGTAAGCAACTTCAAGTATTTTGCAGTTAAAAGTGAAGCCAACTGTCACCCAACGGTTAGTTGAAACTGAGTTTTGCAACACAACAATAATGTCAAGCATAGCAGCAGAATGGCTGAAACAATAGTCGCTATTTTGTAACGATCTAGCCCGATGATTCTCAAACTGTGGTATGCGTACCTCTGGAGATACTCGTGCTCCTTCTTGTGGTACTCTGAAACATTTTCTGATATCAACCAATTTACATATAATTTTCAGAGTAATCTGTAAATCTGTAAATTATGGATAGTTTCCATGGTTCATTAACGTCAGACAGAATTTTCTGAACTTTTTGGTGACGCTGGCAGCAGTGCTGCTTTTTTGCTACAAAGCTGTGAAAATGTCTCATGATTTGATCATGCCGGTGACGTCACAGGTCCAAGGATAATGTTTCTGTCTATAAACGTCATTTTAAAATTGTGAGACTCTATGATGAAGGCTTCTTCTGTCTTGCTGTCACAAAAACAAAACAGAAGGATGGATGGAGAGTCAAATCTGACACTAAAGTGAACATCTGTTGATCCATGTATCAGAGGACTGTGTTCACAGTAGTAGGGGCATCATTCACAACAGGATTATTGGTAACAGTTTTCCCACTTGCTAACTAGTTGATCAATTCTACCAAGATTTTAAAGTAACTAGATATGCTTCAAATAAATGAGTTTGTAGCCTATATATATTATTTTAACTTCCAATACTGTGCACCTGTAAGTGGGCAACAGAATGCTCTTATAACATGATCTGATCATAAACCAGAGATATGATAATCAAAATCTGATAATATAAATATTTACCTGAGTCTAAGTGGCATAGGAAGTATAGATGTTGCATTTCTTTCATATACTCTTTTTTTTTTCGTCATTACTAAACAGAAAAATGTAGTGTTAGATGGTTTATTGTACTAAATTCACACACAAATTTATTATTTGGGTACCTTTGTACTTAATATATAAACTACATAAGTTAAAGAAAAAAATAATTATAAGGTCATATAAGTGAGGTTGTGAACCTTTTACAATCATGGCTTTCACCCCCACTCAACAATAAATCATATTTTTATTTGGAACTAATGTAACTCTGTCTAAAATGTGAATGATGAAATAGGGTAGGTCTTTACTATATTTTAATGTCAGTCATAAAGGTGATACCTGGAGACCCTGATATCTGCTGAGGTGGTATTTGACTTAAAAACATTGAGAACCACTGGTTTAGTCAAAATCCACACTTTAATTTGACTGACATGCTATAGTGACATCTTAATAGAGCTGTGCATTAAATAATGTCTGCAAGCCTCAGTGAATTGAAGACAAATTATGTACTAGGCAAAAAATAATTAAATAAAAATAAAACACATACACACAAAACACACATTGCTTTTTTTTTTAATCCTTCAGCTTTGCTATTGTTAAATAAATAATGGTGCACTGTACTATTTCATGTGTTGTTTTTTATCTGAGGTTGTTTTCCCCTCTTCTTTTCTCATGTCCAGATATGAAAGCCTTTGAATAGAAAAAATGAGAAACTTTGTACTTTACTTGGCTGTAACAACTTCCACACACACACACAAAAAAAAAAGAAACGAAAAACAATTAAAGGCAGCAATCAGCGACCTGTGGCCCCTCTGGATTAAATTTGTTTGCAATAGAGGACAAAGTGGATAAAGTGGTTGGGAAACGTCTTCCTTCAGGGCTTCCTGCCAGAAACCTTTGTCCAAGAAAAAGACTTCAGGAGACCAGGAGAGGTAGTATATAATGCAGCAAAAACTGCACTGACCAAGCTGTGCTGGCTGAATGGATACATCAGCGGAAAAGCACAGGCAGTAAACCTTTTCTACCATTAAGCCCAAAAAGGGTTTCTGGCAGGGCAAAACTCTTCCAGTCACATGAACAGTTAACTCTTTGGTAACTCCCAGTGAGAGCTGACAGGGTCTGAAGAGGACAGCTTTTGGTAACTTTACGCTATCTCTTGAATACATGAATGTCTTGGATCTATAGGCTATGCAGGCCAACAATGGGAATCTGCAACAAAATGTAACAGATCTGGAGTGAAATTAGAAGAAAACAAGATTTTGTAATAACAAGACTGCGAAAAAAAGGGGAGGAAAACTGTTTAGACAGCGGTACCTTGTTCACTATGCTTGACCAGATAGCTTAGCTTATTGCTCACTGCTGCTGTCTACAACTCTCACAACAGAACACGGGACACAAAGAGATGAAAATAGAAATAACACAAGTCATTCCATCTTGAACTATTGTTTTCAATTTCTTTCTCTCTTTGTTTCTCTTTTACTTTACCCCTCATCCATAAATTGCCACCTCGGGGGGAATACACAAGCTATTGTTAATTATAACGCAACAACGCTTGGGCTGCCTTTCAAAGAGTTTGGCCGCTGAGAAATGTAATGGAGAACCATTATATGAACTAATTACTGTTTGTTTGTAAAATGCGTGCTTACATACCACCCATGTATTTGCGGCACACATCTGGGAAACAAAACACGCACACAATGAACACTCTACATATCCTGTTAAATGGAGAACAGCAAGTGTGCAGTATGCTTTGTCATTAAGTCAGTTATAATACAGCTCACCCATAATGCTGATTTAACTATGAGCGCAAATGTGAGGATGTATTGTCTGTGTTGTCACAAGGTTGTGTTTTTGCTCAGATGAATAAACAGCCATACATACTGTACAGTTTGAGAAAACATATTCAGACATTTTACAGACAGCTCTTGTGGTTTCTCCTGTCTTATGCCCTCCTCAACTATCTCTGACCCATTATGAAAAAAAACCCTTTGAAGATTTTAATGAACTCTGCCTTGAACATGAATCTTTTATTGCCGTCAATTAATCTTTGGCCTTAATAATCCCCTCTCCCCAATGATATCCCTTGAGAGAATGCTGGCTTTTCAGCACACTTTGACCAGGATTCCCTCTTTGTGAATTGGTTTCATTGGGTAGTAACTCTGAGCTTGTTCTTTAATGGTGCATTGCAGAGACACAGTGAGAGAAAGAGAGAAACACATATTATGCCTGCACTAGATTAGATACCATATTAGAGACATATTAGAGTTAAATGGGGACTTAAAAAAAAAAAAAAAAAACACACACACATGAAAAGGATTAATTTAGCTTCAGTGATTATTCATATAGCTAGAATTTGATTAATAATAAAACAAAGCAAGGAGATCCAAAGAGTTTGCACATGATGGAATTTAGTGTCCAGCCTGTCTACAAAAACTTAACCACAGGCTCTGGTTTAATTGGCCTGTTTTAGGAGAGGATTTTAAAGTCTGTAAGTGCAACCAGAATTTGAACACAGGAATTCAAACTACATATAATTCTGTTGAGTAAGGCTGGAGAGATTTTTATATCTTTTAAAATGAACCTGCCTTGTCTATAAGAAACAACAGCATCTTAAGAAATAAAAAGGAAGGAACACAACTTGAAAAAAGAAGAAAAGGGAGTGGTGGTGTTTAAATTACAAATTTATATTAAATGCAATTAAATGAATAGATTTTAATAAAACAGAAAGTGATTGTTTTAAAATCCATTTGTGTCTATGTGTGTGTGTGTGTAGTGCCATAGAAGTATATGCATATAGGAATTATGCTTTAATTGTATTTTTGTGAGTGTTTTATTTGAATTTAATTTCTGTGTGTATGTGCGTGTACACACACATTTGTGTTGCTGTCCTGGGTGTATGCTAGCTCATTTTGCAAGTAATTATATTCCCCTAAGCAGCTCAATGAGCAAGTAAATGGAGTGAACAGCAGCTGAATGTTTCTCGTGACAAATAGTGTGTGTGTGTCAGTGAGAGTGGGTGAGTGAGTGAGAGAGAACAGTGAAAGTGAGAATCGAGTGAGAGGCCCTTTTTAATTGCTTGTTAACTAGGGTTTGTGTGTGAATAATCTATGGGCAGCCAAACCTCACAAGGAAAACTACAACAGTGGTCGATTGTTTACAGGAGAAAAAAAGGTGGGTGGTGTAAACACTGTGGGGAGAGGGTGAGGGGTATTTACTCATTTACTCACAGACCAAGATATGGAAGAGAAGCTTGTTTAAATGGCTGAAATTTGTCTGAAATACTTAGTTAACTTTGTGAGAGTCTATTTTAATGCAGGTACAAATGCTATAGCAAAACACCTTTCAGGGCTCAAAAACAACTTTAGCTTTTAGGTGTATTTTACATGAGCAATATTTACTGTTACGTTAGTTACTCTTACAATTTGAGTTTTCTGCATCTTTAAGAGTGAACAAACTGCTTTTTATTTCTCCCTGTGAAATAAAAGAAACAAATATGGCTGATACGATAATGAAATGAATCTGAAAAGGAAGTAGAGTCAGCTATAGTACTACCAGTAACATTCTTCTGCAACTGTAAACTATATTCTTTGATTGAAGAAGTGGAACATATTAACAAATAATCAATCCTCCAAAAGGCCATACTCTGTGTATTTGTCTGTCAACAAGATTATATAAAAAGGCCAAACTGAATTTCATTAGATATATAGCTAAAATTTAGAACATAAGCAAAAGTAGGACCCGTTACATTTTGGTACTGATCCAGATAATTTTCTTCAAAATTACTTGAAAAGGATTTGTTCTTGGCAGCACACAGAGAAAGACCTTCCAGTTGTTTGTCATTGTGTGTAAATACTGGAAAATAGTTACTGTATTTTCTCAGTTTTGCATACCAATCCAATCTGAGCATTTATGTAGCAAATTAACATTTAAATAAGGCCACTTTTTTTGCAAGTAGTAATGTCAGGATGAAGTATAATCAAAATCACATGACAAAAATTACATATAATTTTGTGAGCATGCTTTTTCTTGACAGGTATTTAAATATGTTTTATATATTTTATATATGTATTATGTGTTGCAAGAATTCCAAATTTATTTTTTTAATTTAGTTTTAACAGCATTTTATCCATCAGTTATTTTAAGTATTTTCAGCCATTAAAAAAAAAATAATCACGGTATAGAGCTGTTTAAAAACAATTTCACGTCTTCATCATAGGTCGATTGCATGAGTCTTTTATGATAAATCAGCCTCAATGAACCACTCAAAAATATTCAGGGGACTACATAATAATACGAACCTCTGACATTTAATCAGTGCACCCAAAAGATGTTAAAGCTAAGGGCTCAGTTATGCTAAATGTTAAGTGCTTTTGTGTATGCAGATGAAGTCCTCTGTCTGTCCTCTATGTTCATTGCATGCGTTTTCCAAGATCCTACAGATCCGTTGACAGATGTATCAAACGTAGAAGTACCACTGGAAACCTTTGGGCAGGATATAGGCCACCTATGACCAGTAAAAGGAACAAAAAAGAATAAGAAGGAGCTGTGATATATTTGCACAAAACACCACCGCCCACTGCACTGCTTCTTATTTGTGCACTATGGTGATTTCCTCCACACGTGCATGTTTGTTGTTATTATATATTACAAAAGAAAATTATGTCAGAACTCAGAAGACAACTTTGAACTCTGCATTTCCCTTGTGTGGATGTGTTGCCTATCAACCATGCAAACGTAAAGCACACATGGTGTGTATGTGGGCAGTGGCATTTGAAAACATTTGATATACAGTAGATGCACCTATTCATGTATGTAAAGGATGCATAAATGAGGCTCAAGACAAACACTTTGACTATCTGTTAACAACAAAATACAACATCTGCTGGAAGAGTTTGGAACAAGAGCAAGTATTTAATCCTTAGACCATAAACAGTCTTTCAATTCTTTGAATCTTCACATTTTTTTACCGTTTCTATCAGTCTCTCCCTTCACCTTTTCTATCTCCAGAATACATTTTCACTCTGCAATCATCATTAACAAAGTCTTTCCAGTCTCATACTTCTTTCCTCCTTTTTGTTTTCACTCCTCCCTTTGTCTTTGTTCCAAATCTCAGTTTATTTCCTTTTTTTGTTTCTTTACCTGTCTAATCTTCACTGCTTTCCCTCTCCATTTACATATTAAAATGCTTATTCCTTTGTGTCTGTCTCTTTGTGCCTTGCTCTCTTGCACCTTCTCTTTGCTCTTCTCTGCTGCCATCTTTCACTTTTCCTAAAGGATTCACACTGAAATTGAGGGAAAACATCCAAGCGTGAAATAGTCCAGAGAGGGTTCTTGACGCTTACTTGTTATTTCATTTTCAGGATGAAACAAGGGCATTAATACTTAAAAAGCCTGTCTGTCCTGATGGGAAACACTAAGAAGAGGGATGCTTCCATCCTTCCCCAGTATTCTCTTCATTTATTGCCTCTGCATTTGCTTTCTAACTCTTCTCCATACTAATTCACTCCATGAGTCACACGGATGAATTCAGTTTTATTACATCTGAGTGATATGTTAATTATGAATTCCCTTCCCCTGACCCAAAAAACTGTATTTAAATTATACTACGCTTTTTAAAAATGTATGTATTTTCAAATTTGTATGCTTTTATATTCTCAGTTAATTTCAGGAATGCTCTTTCTTTTCACCTGGTGCACAAACTATGTCAGGTGTGTCCTTGGGCAGAACTTGACAAAAAACTGGTAAGGAGTGTCATTTAATTTAAATCAGGTGTTTAAATGAAATCACTACACCCCTGACCTTTGTTACGAGGTCTATGACTAGGTGGGTGCTACAGTTCAAGTCATAATGGCAATGATGAACACAAGTGAGGAACCACTAACAATTATAAACTGAGTCTCAAAGCAGAAAATATAACAGCATGACTGAACATGTTTTCATTACCACAGAGATGCAACTTAGATCATGTCTCACCATGTGATGACAAGTAACATGAAAGAGAGGGCAAAACAGAATGACAGAAAGAAAGTGACAGAAACAAATTGAGAGACAGCTAGTGATGAGTTTTAGAGAAATAAATGTTGTTTATTCCAAAGCCAAGCACAATTAACTGTGGCACTGCCGGGCATGGCGGATGCTACGGCATGCTGATTAGTCCAATGAGAGATGAGTATTTCCTAGTGCCACCAGGAGAGAAGCAGGCAAACATATTATCACAAGGATAGATAAACAGAGGGCACAGAGCTTGGGGAAATAATGCATGTGTTAAATTGCAGCCTTGAGAGTACAAAGCTTTGCCAACTGCCTTGATACCTAAAAAGGATCATGGAAAAGCATTCTTTCTCCATGTTTTACCTAATTCAAGCTCTCTGTTCACTCTAACCTATTATCTTCCATACCTTCATCAGTGTGCTACACAACACACAGGCACTTACACACCATGGTGCAAACACACACAGTTGAGGCAGGCAGGAAATTACTGACTTACGACTAGCTTAAGAAGGGATTGAAACAGAATAAAGGAAGAATGGGAAAGTAATTGTATATTTCTGTGTGCATGTGAATGCACGTGTGTTGCCTCTCATGCATACACCTGTCTGATAGATTTCCACTTTGAGCAACAATCAGGCACATAAACAGAATCTGCAGCGTGTCCTTGTGTGTTCAAAACAATTGAATATGTGTGAATAACTACACAGAATCTCTAATGTGAACAGGTGTGAATTAGAACTGGTGTGTGTTTTTGTGTGTGCACGCACATGTAACTGTATTATGTTGTCTTATCTTTGCAGGTAGGAAAATTAGAGTTTGTGCATACATAGTTGGAAAGTGAAATTTAGAAATAAATTCGAGTATGATTAATATGGCTAACATCAGGATACATGATTTCGCTTTCAATTTTTCAGAAACTAAAGTTGTTTAATTTCAGGACAAAATAAGCTGGATACTTACTGTATAGAGTTCTCTATGCGTGTGATGGTGAGGAAAGCTGCTAGATTGGCAGTATACGAAGAGATGACAATGAGAGCAAACATCCACCAAACACCCATCATCATCCTTGTTGCTAGGGTGGTGTAGGGAACCTCTCCACCTTAATAGAAACAAAGGGTAAAAGAACCAAAGAAAGATGAGAACAGTTCTTTAATAAAACAACAACATCATAACAGAGAAATACACACATGCAAGTAAATCTTTGCTTCATAAGATAAAGTGTTGAAACAGCAAATCTCAACTAGAAAGATTATGTATGGATTAACAGGATCTGATCCTTACATGGTGGGATAAAGCGCAAGATATCTGACGAAGACATCTTTAAGATAACAAATATAGCCTGTCAATGAGACTCTAAAACTCCCCTAAAATAATGAGAAAGGAAAATTGCTCTCATTCCTCCTTCAAGCAAGAAATCACTGTTAATGTCTACTTAGACCAACCATCATACTCCTCACGCCTACCTCCTTTTACCCAGAGTCAATAAGACATGTGACACCCACATAATCCCATGTTCCCTTTAATCCCCCCGACTTTCTTTCTCCACTGTTTTTATGCTTTTTCCATCTTCCACTAATGCATTTTTTTGCATGGTTTATAGTATTTGATTTAATTTAAATTTGTTATCTCCCCGTCTCTCTCCAGCTTTTTCTGTATCTCATGCAATATGTTTGCTGTTGACATAAGGTTTTACCACCAGCCTGAAGGCACTATAAATTGTGACACTTTACTCAACATGCTGTTCACATAATCCCTGTGCATGAATGATCTGGCACCTTAAGCTCTGTTATGCATCTTTTTGAATTCACCTAACTTTTATCGTTCTCTGAGTTTTCCTGCGACAAAACAGTAACTTGAAAAAATTATTTCAATATCACCTGATACCAGATATATTAAGTCCTAAATTATAATAAATATGTAACTATTCCTTATTTTAAAAGTTCACAAAGTCACTCTTTTAAGACAAATCCACCCAAAATACTTTGGTTTTGCTAGTGGGGAGAGAAGTTTAATCTTTTCATGACTGAATAGCTCAACATGCTAAAGATGGTAGACACTAGTAAGGTTCTCAGACATATCGTTTAGTTTTCTCTGACTTCAGAGAATCAGAAATCTCCAAGGTGATCTGGCTTCTCCCTACAGTCCTGAGAGATGCATGTTGTGGTATTCTGCCAGACACAGAATTGCTGTCTGCCTTTGTATATTAAACATGTGTTGGACTCCCAACCTGATTATCCTGCTGTGCATCATGCAGAGTGTAAGCTGGTAGGCTCTAGCCCCCTGTAATTCTTTGTAAGAAAAACGGAGGTATAGGTGATGATTGGGAAACTAAATTGCTTTGGTAATAAGATTTAAAACAAAGCATATTAAATCAATAGCCATTAGCAAAATTAATATTTTCCTCTTGCTGGTCAAGTCTTTTTTTTTTCTTTTTTGGTAAATCAATTTCACTTAAAATGTAAGTATTATTAACACCATATCCATGTTGCTTTTTTAAATTAGGGTTTATTATCAATACTAGTATACTGTAATGCAGGGCTACTCAATTCAGTCCTACGAGGGCCGCAATCCAGCAGGCTTTCCATGTATCCCTGCACCAACACACCTGAGTCAAATTAGGTGGCTCTAACAGCCAATCAGGTTCTACACAATGACTCATTAATTCGGTATACGGCCCTCGTATACCGAATTGAGTAGCCCTGCTGTAATGTATCCTGAGACATTGATTAAACTAACTGGTTAAAGTACATCATCAAGGCATATTTAAAAAAAAAAAAATGCCAGGATGCCAAAGCGTTCCTCTCATCATCCTATGGACTGAACTGTAATATACTAAATAAACTCTCTGTTGCTCTCTCTGTGAACAGTACAATACACAGTTTTATGGGGCAACCCGGTCCCTTTCAAGTGTCAGTGTCTAGTGTGAGGCACTTTTATGAATTATAATAACATTACATTAATTATTTAACATTGTAAAAAGCTAAAATCAGAGAACAGAGTCACTGGTACTACTAAAATGCCATATCTGGTGCAATGAGATTAAAATTATTTTTATCATTTATTTATTTATTTTTCAAATCTTATACAAAACTCTCACACTACAGAGGTCATCGTTTCTATGTTTATAAATTAAAATCCAGAACAATATGATCCAAAAGCAGGAGTCAGCAGTGACATGAAAACATAATTTACTATTTGTATTCAGTTACATTGACACGTACAGGTCACATATTTTTATGCCCCAGACACACATTACACATCCCTTACAATAGTATAAAATTGGTATTTTCATTGTGTTGTGGTATCAGCCTAGCCCTCAACAACTGGTATCACAGGGAGCATTTTTTTCATTTCATGTTATCAAATCCAGCTTTCATACGGTAGAAAATACTCAGATAGATGCTACTGTTTAGAAAGAATACTGCATGCAGCAATCCCTTCACATTGATGACTGATCACCTCTGCCAAAGAGGTTACACTATTGGCTCAGTTTGTCTGTTTACACACAAGTTTAATGAAAAAGTTGTGGGCTGATTTGCATGAAAGTTTTATCAGAGATATGACCTGCTCCAGTTTAGATGTGATTACTCTTTGATGACAATGAAAATGTTCTGAATCCAGGATTTTTTTTTTTTTTTACACAGGCTTAGTTTGTAAGCCTGTAAGCCTGTAAGCTTAGGATGTACATACTGTTAATATCCATGAATAAGCACCCTTCTGAAGAATAATGTGAAATTTACTGTAAAGCACTGCACATACCTGGTTCCTATGTAGCAATGATCATTAGGTGAATGGATCAGTACAGGTAAAGACCCTCCTATTAGGGGTTGAGCATGTTAATTCCAAACAAACGACCTGTTTGAGTATTAAGGCATCCTTATTTAAAGATAGCCAAGAAACTTCAGTTTGAGTTCACTTTTTGCTAAATATTAAAAAAAATATATATATATATTCTTAAGGAGGTTATATGAGTTTATGTCTGTGTGTGTTTATGTTTATGGATTCCAGAGAAGGCTTAGTTAACACAAGCTATTTTTCTGAATATTGCTGGCTTACATCCTCTCTTATTTGATTGAAAGATCAACTGAACTGCTGGACAGCTACATATTAAGGTGATTGGTTAACCAGCTGGCTACTTGTTGCCTTGGCTGTGTGATCAACACATTGATTGACAACTGCAGGGCAAAATATATTCTCTCTCATTGTGACACTTGTGGCTTTTCCATTTCTGCTGCTTTACTCATTCTCTTCCAGTTTTATTATTTTTTATCTAATTTTATGATTTCCTAGATAGCTGACCAGATAGTGATTTTTGTCTTTGCTGCACTATATTTTGTTCCCCTTATGGGGAAAGGTGTTGCTGCAAAAGGTAAGGCTTCATCCCTTATTTTAGTAATGCTGTAAAGTTGTTGGAGATATGTAAACCCCAAAGTAGCTCTCACTAACACAAACTGCTCTCTCTCTCCTATTCTTAGCTGCTGAGAAATTTGTTATGAGTACTTAGTCCTACGTTATAGAAATTTTTCAGATTTTATTAAACAATTCTCTTAGAGTCGGTCCTATTTTTTCTCTTACTACTAATGAGAAACACAGCACACATGACCTGTAATTACTTGTTTCAACCAAGCCAATATTTTCCAGGTATCATGGGAGAAACGCCATAACTAAATTTGTTTGTCTAGATTGCAACTCAAACTATATTTTCATGATTTTGCTTAGTAGTCAAAAGTTATGATATATGGAAATTGAAAAGATAAAAAGAACTGAAACCCTTAACCCTTCACTTAAAAAAAAAAGTCTGAAGCCCTCTGAAGATGTATCGCTGTTGAAATCAATGAGTTCGCTTAAATATTCACATTTTCCCAAAACATTCAGATATCCACAACTAAAACAGGTTTTCCCAAATTCTGCTATACAAGTACATACTTAAACATTACGCATTATGAAAGCTGTTCAGATATGTAGCAAAAAAAAAAAAAAAAAAAAAAAAAAAAACTCAGGAACATGAAAACTCTGGAAATCAGTCCTGAGTCTGCTAATCAGAGCAGAAGGTCATTAGACTGAAAAGTCCTGGATCCTGCTTATGATGCTGTCAATCTGATGAGATAAGTAAGTGGCAAAGATATTCAAAAGCTATACAGAAATTAAACATTCTTTTCAGTGGTAAGATATTTTTCTGGTATTTATGAAGTTGTTCTAATGAGGCACACATTTCCAATAATGAGGCGCCTGCAAGTTTGAGCATACTTTGTATTATTTCTGGTAAAAAGCACATAGTCTTATAAAGTTTATTTAACATTAAATTTACCTTATTTGACTTTAAATAGCTTGTTAATGAGTAATGGTTAATATAATGAATTGGTTAAGGAACAGCAAGGGTGAAAGTGGAAAGCGAGTAACATCTTGAAGTTTTGGACATTTCTATATGGATGTTTTTAAAAAAATCACAAAAGAAATAATGCTATTATAATTAGTTTACTGTTGATAGAAGCTATTTGTTAGTTACAGCTTTCATTTATTGACATTGAAACAGTGTGTAACAATATAATATAATATGTTCAGCTGTCTCTAACCATAAGAATAATTCACATTTTTTTTCGCGATGCAGCGAAGAAGCTGTCAAAGTGCAACCTGAGGTTATCTAATATAACTTGCTCTCTGACTCCTAATGCAACTAGTGCTGTGCCGTCTGCAGATGTATTTGTACAAACCTGTGTGACAACAGTGTGAGGTGAAGGAGGGGTGGAGTACTTCAGCTAAATAAAGATGTTTATCTTTTCTGTCAGACAAACCTCCACATTTCAGTGTAAATGAGACAAAGGCGGTCAACTGCCGGAGGAAATTGCAGACAAACTGATGAGAACTTGTTTTATTATTGTGCATGGTCCATTGACAATGTCTTTTTCACTGAATGCTGTCACTGTAAGCAAGCTCTGCCAGTTGGTTTATTGTACTGAAGCGCTGTTGGCTGAGCCTTTTTGTTGTCACATCTGAGCCCACAAGAAAGCATGAGAGGCAACAAGTTTGAAAAACCTGCATCTTCACAATGTTACAAGTTAAGACACTGAGGGCTGCTAAGAAATCCACCTCTTTTAAATCTTCAAAATCTATATTCCTGCTACCAGCCTTTCTGGGGTCTTTTTAAAGTTACAGCATCACAGCCCATTTATAAAATAGAAAACAGTCTATTAAAAATTTTTAAACAAGTGGAGAGCTTGAAAATATTTAGCAGATATCAGTAAGAATCTCTGCAACCTAGCCACAAAATGATACAAGTCATTTTAAACAACAATTTGAACAATTTTATTCTTTCTAAATAATTGAATACTGCAGGAGGATCATGACAAATAAAGAGCAGAATGAAAAAAATGATAGAAAAAAAGTTGCAGGTTGGTTGGTCTCTTTAAGTGTTATTTCCCAGTTTTCAAGCTGCCACACTTTTCCACCAAAAGTGACACTAAAGCAGTATTTATAACCTCAGAAAGACAAAGATCCTTATTTGCACGGCATTAACTCATCAGGCTGCTTACGATAAAACAAACATTGATTTTTAAACATCAATACCTCTTTCTTTTGTTATAAATAATTTTACACATTATATCTTGATTATCCATTTTATGGAAGAATGGAGATGGATTTTTTTTATGTTTCATGAGTCTGAAAAGATTTTTCTTAAAGCTCTAAGCCTAAAAACACAATACAGATGACTAGAGTTTCTTAAACTGTAATTTTAAGAGAAAAAGCTGTTTGTTGAACAACATCCCATTACACTTAAATAACAATCAAAGCCTGACAATATTGCATCAAGAGTTGGATTAAAATAATCATAACTCACGCAGCATGTCTCCATGTTGTGCTACTTCCATTAGTTTGATTTGAAAAAGTACAGACAAAACAAAAAAGATGAGCAACACATTCCTCTCTTGCTAAATAACGTTTTAAGTTATTATAAATGTGTTATTAACTGTTTCCTCGACAAAATCAATACTTACAATTACAAATATTTAATGGTTTACAAAATCTTCATACAAAATAATGCTTTGCAGGACAAATAACATCAAAGTATCATGGAAACACAAAATCTTAAGAAATACATGTCTGCAGAGTGTAATTGATTACCGTACCATCAAACAAGTTAGACAGTTGCATGAGTTTTGGATATCTTGTTTGGTGCACTAAATTATTCTATAAGCCAGCTCCTCTGCATCAAACACATTTCACTGCCTGAATCCTCTTTCACATTTTCTTCTTCCCTCATTTCATCTCTTCCATCACCTCCTCCTATTCCATCACTCTTTTCCAAACTCTTGTTGACATTCTGCAGTCAAGGTATAGCTCCAGATGAGTGTAGCTTTGAAGCCAGTTGAGCAGTGGGCACACCCAGAAGGATTTTATATATGTGTGACTCTCTTGTAAAGCTTCAAATCTCACCACTGAGCAAGCGCCTCCACTGCCTCAGATTATACCCTCAACCGTGTGATGACTTACAGGAATCATTATCTATTTTTTTTACCATCAATTTCTCCCCTAGCACCTCAATCACTGTCGACCACCGGTGTCCCAGTGATTATAAACAACTTGAGAGAGACATATTACAGAGCTGGAACCAGGGTGCAGAGGGAAAAGTGAGAGAATAGAAAAAGGGAGGGGGCAGATGACAGGGGTCATGCATCCCTCCTCCAGAAGCTCTCCTTCCTTCTGCTTTTCAATCTTTCCATTGTACATGTGCCACCTCTAATACCCCTGGCTATCAGCCAAAGCTGTGAGGGATTTTCCATGTGGTTAGCAATTTTTTCAAGCCATCAAGTGCCACCATTAAAAGGATCCGGCAGGCCAGTAATGTTAAGGATTTGAGCTGAGAGGCATGAAGTTTCTGATTCAGAGATCTGTCTAATGGTATCTCCTTTCCCAGCATGCTCCCTTTCATTTCCTTATAAGGACTTTAAAGTATGCATATGGTCACAGTTAAACATCAGACAACAAGGGTTACTGGATCTGATGAAAGAGGAGATTATGTAGATAAAGTTAGTCTTAAGCTTTTATAATTGTTGGCTAATTGCATTTACAGTATCTCACCAACAGCAAAATTACATTTAATAAAGCCAAATTTAATGAACTGTTACATGAACGCCATTTCAAATTTTGACAGGGACGAAATGTGTTGCTTGCACTTAAAATATCAAGTACAAATTTTAATCAGGAACACATTTATATGAGCTTTGACTACATTTCAGCTGACAGATTAGACTGTACTCTCAACTTCATGTGTGTGCAAGGAGGCTTGCAAAATATTAGGCCTGTTTTTGACAGGGACATAAAATATACATCACACTGCACCACACATGCTGTGACTCAAAGTCAGTTCCCATATGTAGTCCCTGAGTAATATGAAAGCCCAGCAGACTACTAAGAGGAGAGTACTTTCATTTCTGTGTTGTGCATAAATCTTACATAAAGAAAATTAATTTAACTTACTGAATGCACAATCAATTTTCTTTAAAAAAAAAACTGTAAAATCTAAGATAGAAAAATTGCCACTGGTACTATGGCAATAACCTAAATAATGTAATTATTATTTATTAATGATATTTTAATATTTCATATTGGCAGTGATTTACCTCTGATGTTGACAAATTGTTCCATGTTGGGTTGGCACAGATGTGAAACATGTAAAAGTAACATGTTCATAAGCATGTATACAAAACATGTATAATAAGCATGTTGTAAAGTAAAAAAAAACAAGCTCAAATAGACAGCTAAGCCAGATTGATTGTTAGGGAGGTTCAAAAAAAGAGCCAATGATGAGAGCAAATTATCAATAATGAAAAGTTTTAAAAAGGCTTGTGTGTATGTGTTTCTTGGGTGTGGATGGAATAAATCACATCTTGAAGCTGGTGCTTGTGCAAATGTAAGCACCATAGTAGCAATAGATATACTCCTTTCTTTTATATCACCATAGTTATAGGAGTCATGGGACTGTTGATTGTCTTAAATGATCAATACTGACATCAGTTTCCAGTGTTTTTAGAATTATAGTAGGAACACAGACAACCAAAAAGCCTAACCCTGTTAATTGTTTAAATAAAAATAACTCTCAAGTAGTAGCGTGTGATACCAATGATTTTCTTTCCGATCCAATACCAAAATTTAGGCTTTTATCACCAATAATCTGATTCTGATACTTTATATTAAACTCAGTTTATTTGGAAAATCACCCTCAAAACATCCAAAAGTGAGGGGAAAGAGATGTATAAATCCCATTTAATGTTTTATACAGTATACTGTGTGACTCCAACATAAACTGCTAGTAACATGCATGACTAAATTAAAAAATGCAACAACAGCTGTATTAGTTTAACACCTACATTTTATGCTATTCAGTACACCATAAGTCAAAACAAACACGGATGATTGATGTTTTTATTGTATTATCTATTAAATAGGTTTCATTTGTGTTTTCATTTTTTAAACCTCACAACAGACAATGTAATGATCTACTCTGCAGCTAACCTTACCTGACTAAATCCAGGCCTGTTGAACTGATGTGAGATGATCTCAGGGACACACATATTACTCCAAGCTGAACTCACACAGCTATTTATTATAGCATTTACTTATTTCATAACCACATTTATTACTGTATATTTAAACAAAACAGAATGTCCCAGTTTTAAGATTATGAGGAACTGATGTTGTTCAAACATCAATACATAAATCAATTTCCCAAAACTCAGCCTAAGTACTCCATGTCATCAACAGCTCCGCATTGTCTTCCTCTATACCTGGGTAGTACCTTATAGTACTTGATAATACCTGCCTGCAGCAATAAAAGACTCAAAGTGACGTCTGTCTTGCCCTAGCAGTACTTGTATACCCTATCACCTCATGATAACCCCATCATACTCTCTGTTATGATTGATTGTCAGAGAAGGTTTGCTGTGTTGTTATAATACCTCCCTGTTCTTCAACACACATCACACAGCAAAGTTGCTGTTCAGCTCCTCAGGTCACTGAGCTTCGCACCGAGTGAGCACTGAACGAGTGAGTGAGTGGCTTGCTGCCGCTGGGACATAAAGATGGGCCTTATTTCACATATGACTATCATAGGTGGAAGAAAAAGTAGTTTCTACATACTGGGAGTTATTAAGGTGAGATCCTGATGGTATAATTGCTTTCCATTGTGTTCCTATTAATGATTAAATACATATTTAACCTAAATATATATGCTAATGTATCAATATTTTAATATGAAAATCTATTCTAAAACATAAATAGCTGGTATTGGAGGTAGTTCAGAACTGATCTGCACTAGTCTGCAGAACTAAAGCAACATATACTTTGGTTGTAAAGCCACTGCTTAACACTATAACTGTCAGGGGGTCATTTTACCTACTTTGCGTTTTCAACCTAATTAAATTTAACTATCTATCTTAAACTTTATGACTTTTTACTAAAATGACCATTTTCGTCATCTTGTGAATTTTGAAGTATCAGTGATGCAAGATTAAAAGATCGCGATTACTTATAGCTAGAACTGTCAAAGGAGTCATTTTGACCTTAAAGAAAACTATGTAAAACGCTGAGACTAGCCATGGCACCACACATGATTTATCCAATACTACTAATAAAACAAATGAACAGGAGCAGAAGAATGAATGCAGAATAAGCAGAATAATGGTTACACTCCAACTAATGAATGAGGAATACTCAGATGGGGGAGAAGTGATCAGATCCTCTCACTACAATACTACCTAACTACAAGTTAGGATGCTGAGGCAGTATTCATCTCTAGTTGCAAACAGGAGATGTGCTGCTGCGGTATTTTTTAACGTTGCACTGAATGCGTGGCGCTCTACCGTAGATGCATCAATGCCACAATGACCTGGCATGTGTTCATTACTGAGCTTTGCAAGCAGCAACTCCCAGACCCGTTACCACCAGCAAGCAGGCTCAGCATTAACCAGGAAAAGAGGGCAAACGCACAAAAAAACAAACAAACAAACCAAAAAAACAATATGCATGAAGTGCTAGCTCTTGTAGTGTACAGCAAGTGTGTAGAGCGTGTGTGCTGAATGTGAGGAACAGGTCACTGCATGTATGTGTTTCCTTATTCATTTGAATTCAACCCTTCCTCTAACTCTTCTTGCTTTTAATCATTTTAATGTAATTTATTATTTTGATGTGATTCCTGCTACGTGTTGCTGCCTTTTACGATTTCTTAATATCTGTAATGCTTTTGTTTGATGTACTTGCACTTTGAATTGTCCTGTCCATGAAATGTGCTAAACAAATAAACTGTCTTGCCATAACTGGTTGTAACACGTTTTAGTCATAATTCCATATTTTTTATATAATTTTTGTGACTGTTTATATAGATCAGCCATCTGTCAGCAAACAGCTATTGTTCTCCACTGTATGTGTGTAGTTTACAGTAAACTTGTTTATAATCAAAAGCCCCTCCCCTGTTCAAAAGAACTCACATTAGGCTCGGTACTTACACACAAACAAACACACACACACACACACACACACACTTATGTATATACATATGTATGTGTGTGTGTAAGATGATTAATTACGATAAATTAATTACAAAAAAATGATGCATTAAATCGCAGTTTAAATTCTGATCATCCTGCAATGTTTTTCAATGCATACATTTCTGGTACACTGAAGACACTACTACACCTGTCAGCGCTCGACTAACAACTCTTCAGCTTTGGCACTGTATTTTGAGAGTTTTCAGACCCCTTTAGCAACTCAAAAAAGCGCCTAGCGACGACTCTACCGACCTTTTCTGAAGTTACTGGAGACTTTTGGAAACTGATGTGAAAGCATTTATAGTTTACTTTTCTTAATAGGCATTTTTTTATATCACTCCCATGCTCCCAATGCTACTAATATCATTTCCACTCCGGACATGATATATCAACAATGTTTGCAATGTGAAGATGTTAACAGTTGCCACTCTTGGTTTGGACAAAACTTTCACAGATGGGGGTGGAAGAAGTATGTATGAGTGGTTTAACCTGCTATCTTAGTGAGAGATCGGTGGTTCAAATTCTGTCCTGTACCTTTATCAGTCTTTTCACTTTTCTACATGTTCACCTTTTCACTCCACTCCCATTTGCTAATGATTAGGCTGTTCCATAAGAAAAATGTGCAAGGCATCTGAATGGTTCATGTAGCCTCTGCATATTCATGAAGCTTAAGGCTTAATCTTGACTTTCTTTGATTTTAACTTGTGGATTTAAGTTAAAACAAATTGTACTGACATTCATTACATGATCATATAATCGGACTCCCTTTACTTGAACTTTTCCCCCCACCAATTTCAACTAAATTTAGTTTAGGCTGACTTAGTCCATAACCACACTTTTATACAGTTTGACTTTGTGTGTCTGGCCTTCAGAAAAAACAGACTTGCTGCATCATCACTTGTAAATATTCATCAAAATCAGCTGCTTTTTGGACAGCTTCTTAAACTGAAATGAATGAAGGATGAGCAGCCAGTGAAGTTCCAGACTGCATCAGGCCATGTGTGGAGTCTGGTGATAAACCAGAACTACTCTCTGTGTCTGACAGGGTCTGAACTTGTATGTGTGCGTGTTTCGGTGTGGTAACTTTTTCAATTCCCTCCCAGAATGGTTGAGCAAAGAGTCCTGCTCTGAATGTGTGAGTGTGTATTTGTGTGTGTGTCCCATATGCAGAAATTGCTTGACATTGGACTTATTAAAGAAACTCTAGTTTCTCCTCTCCCCCTTTCCTCAAGCCTCATCAGCACTTTTGCCTCGTTTTCATAGTTGAGAGGAACATAAAAAATGATGGAGTCAGCAGATATTTCTTTGAGCTTATTTACAGGGTATGTTTCCCTGCTCGCCTCCTATAAATGGATCAATACAATCTATGTATAATATAAGACTTACAACAGCCAACAGAAAGTCAAGGCTACTTGTGTGTGGTTGTGTCCATGTGTATGTGGCAGTTTTGTATACATTGATTCCTTCAGGGCAAAAAAAGAAAAAAAAAAAGAAAAAAAAGGAAACAAAAATTAAAACACTGGTTATGTATTGATAATCCATAAAGGTGAAGGTTGTAAAAACCTGTTGGAAAACATTAATATAATACTTAATATCCTACTCTGTAAAACATTACTGGAAGCCTCCTTGTGGGCTTTTAGTTACTTCCCATTCTGTGCAACATAGGTATGTTTACAAATACTGTTTGCCCCTCAAACTAACTAAAGGAAGTCTTTAAATAAGATTAGATAAAAGCTAGAGTGAGTGTTTGAAATTTACAGTTAAATTAAGCTTCACAATACAAAAACAAATGCAATAAAAACCCCATTAGATTTGGCTTCTTACATTAAACTTACACAGTAAAACATGAAAATCCACAGACTCATGCAAATTGAAGTCCTTGACAATAAGGTGGTTTCACCACAGGTGACTGCTTTCAGAAAGTATCTCATTCTATCAAAAGAGTAAGACCACAGCTCCCTTTCTATGTGAAACTTCTGACAGATGGCTCTCTCAGCAATTTTCTCTCGACTAAGATGTGTGTGTGTGTGTGTGTGTGTTCTTAGAAGCACACACAGATGTCTCTGAGAATGTGTGCACCTCCAAGACCTTTCACTTGATAGTGATTGTGTTTGAGTCACTCATATTCAATTTTAACAGTGTCAGTCTCTATATTTTACACCTCGCAACCCACATTCCCCTCCATTCCCATCACTCCTCCAACATCTTTATTCTTCCTCTTAGTTTCCTCAAGGACAGTACATACACATTTGCTGTAGCTGTTAGCAAAACCTACAATTTCTCTTGAGTAAAACGACTATGACATTTCTGTATCTGCCTTTTTTGGTAGTTTTATGTGTTTTTTCAGGCAAGACAAGGCAAGTTTATTTGTATAGCACATTTCATATGCAAGACAATCCAAAGTGCTTCATATAAAAGATTAAAAGCATTACAGATGGTGCAAAGAAAGCCTATTTCTTAATATCTGCAATGCCTTTGTTTTATGTAAAGCACTTTGAATTGTCCTGTACATGAAATGCGCTATACAAATAAACTGCCTTACCTTGCCTTATAAAAGTGGTCAAAGAATAGCAAAAATCACGATAAAATCATGAATTAAATTAAAATCTTGGTCTCTTGGTCTTTCTGGGAGACTAAACTTTTAATTCTGGCAATGTTTCTGAGTTGGTAAAAAGCTGTCTTAGTGACAGCTTTGATGTGGCTGCAGAAAGTCAGGTCTGAGTCTATCAACACTCCAAGGTTATGAACTTTGTTGGTGATTTTCAAAGCCTGAGTCTCCTGGTGTATACCAATGCTGGCCCTCTTTTCTTTGCTACTGTAATTTATTAACAAATGAGGCAACTCTTTTAAAATTTGTCCATTTGGCCTGCCTCGCATCTTTGCAATTGGATATCAGGTCATAGAATAAATGAAAACACCAATTTAAACTATTCTTCGGTATTACACGCCAGCACAAAGAGAGTATCTCACTAAGAGACCCCACTTTGTACAGATCTTGTACAATATCAATATATTGTACACTGGTCCACATTAAAAGTACAAGCATGGTTTTCCACAGTGAGTAAACTAAACTACATAAAATGTAGAGCTTTAAAGTTGGCTTTGATCAGTGATACAGGCTGCATATAAAATAAGTCTGAGAAGCTTTTTCTTTTTGGAGACCTGAGCTTTGAGTCAAATGATAAAATATTGACTTTCTGAGTTTAATCCTTTCTTGCTGATTAATTTTGTTTTGGCAGAAAGTTGGTGAGGGTCAGGAGAAGATTGTGAAATGATTTCAAATGCAGCCTTTCACCAACTCGCAGGCTGCTGACAAATTGTCAGTATGACTTAGCAGTGAGATTGGACTCCACAGAAACATGGAAATTAAATGATTCTGTGCTACACAGAAGCATTAAAAGCCAACATTTTATTCAACCTAGTTGGCACAACGGTGAGAGATTTTTTTTATTAATTTTAGTAAAAAAAATTACAAAAATGTGATGTATGAAGTTTGTTGAAACTATATCCCTGTGAACTGCAGTTGAGGCGAATGGACGTTTTTAAGCTTGAGCGCATAAGTACATTTAGCCATATTTGATTAATCAATTAATAACCTCATCCCTAGAGTACCTTATCTGTAAGACAAGGTTATTAATGCTTTGATCTTATTTAATGAGTTTGTATGACTAAAACATTCAGTTCACTGCATTTCCTTGCTCTCCACTTTGAAATTTAGAGCTGCTCTAAATGAAAAGGTATCACATGACCAACCTTTTTGGGCTGCAATTAGGATAAAAAAAAAGCAAAAAAAAAAAAAAAAAAAAAAAAAAAAAAAAAAAAAAAAAAATATATATATATATATATATATATATATATATATATATATATATATATTATTTTAAGTAAGTTAAAAAAAGAGCATCTTCAAAAGCAACAAGTTGAAGGAAACATTTTTCTACTTTGTTCATTAAACAAGAATTAGTTCATACAGCATATTGTCTGGCCATGTCAGACATGTTGCTCTAAATGGTGCTCTAAATGACCATTTTAAAAGTGGAGAAAAAATGGCTGACACAGAATTGAGTTTTTACTGAAAATATTCAGAGTAAAAGCAATAACTCTTGAGTTGTTTTCTTTTTCTCTGCTAGGAGAAAAAACATATATGACAATTCTTAGAGATGATGCAGCATCATACCTACAAACTAAAAACCTTGGTTATCTAAACAGTAGTTTACAATGCTTTTGTTGTAACTCTGGTCTTAAGTTCTTTATATAATTCAGTGTAGGCTCTTTATGCTTATTTATTTTAACTAAAGATAAATGAATGAACATTTAAAAATTTAGCTGTAGAAACAACAGCATTCAGATATTGATTACTTTTCTGTTTATGGAGCTCTGACTTCAGTCAGACATGGCTGTGAAAGTTGTAAAGAAAACCATGGCACACACAGGATAAGTGCTGCTTGTGTGAGGTCCCACGCTGCACTGTATAACACTAAAGTCCTCACAATTTTCATACATGTTATATCATCATAACACATAATTCAAATTCAGCACAATGAATGTGGGAAACATAGCAGTGGTGGATGAAAGCTGCTAAAAATATCACTGTTTTACATGCTCAGCTTGTTGACCAGTCAGTGTTATAAGTGTGATGATTTATTTACAAAGCTCAAATGCTTTTAAACACTTAATTCTCCTTAATTTGGATGAGATTCTAAAAATATATATATAACTAGATGCTGCAGCTAATCATCAAATAAAAAAAGGAAAGTTTTGATTGTACTGTTATTTAATAATTTATATAATTTAACATCTGGTGAAATTCTGCACAGTTGATTATGTTACAGAAAAGCACCAGCGGGTCATTTAGACATAATGTCACCAACATGTTCCATTGCTATCCATAGTAATGGAAAGCAGTGCATGTCTGAAAGGGGTTCAAACATCTTTTTCACACGTTACAAACTCATATTACTTTCCCAGTTAGGAGATGAGAGTTAAAAGTATGACCTGTCAGTGGAAGATCAAATTCCAGATCACGATCAGGCAAAACTGTTGTTGGCCAGAAGATTGGTTTTCTTTTATCCACCACCTTTTCTCTCACATCCTCAATCATTCTTGTTATCTATTTCCTGTCTCATGTTGGTGTACACCTTAAAGCATACTATAATAACTGACTGAGTACTAACAAGATGTCTAAGAAGTTTCACCATTAACTCTCTCCTGATGGACCTAACTATTCCCTTTCATTTAAGCTGATGGTTTTTGGAGATTCTCAGGTAAGATGATATGATAAGAAGCCTTGTGAACTATCATGATCGCAGAAATCTTGACTTGAATCAGTTTTTTTTTCCCCATTAAAGATGGACTTAATTTGTTTGCCATGCCAGGTAGTTATGTATGAAGTAGACCTATATTTTGTTTCTATTGCCTATTAGACATGTGCTCTTTAAACTGAGATGTTTTTATTATTATTGTTACTTTTCTTTTTATATTGTGACCCTTTGTTTTTTTTTCTTTTTTTCTGTACAGAAGTTTCTACCCATCAGATACCCTTCAACTACTGCACATTAATTAAAACTTCAGAGAAAAAAATGCTGCAGGCTCAACATTTATCAAGAAGCAATTACATCTATTGTTTATTCCAGTTGCATTCAGCTCAAAGCCTGACCTTTACAGCACATTCAGCAACGAATAAATGGGATTCACTTGGTCTGTTTATCTGAGGCAGTTAACAACAGAGTGCCTAAAATGAAATATGCTTGTATTACAATTACGCCACCCTCCTCATTACTGTCCCTGGTAGCTACAGCCTCTCTGTCTCCTTGGAGAAAGAATCTGGGTAGAAAAAAAAACAGCTGCTTGCAGCAGGCTTTGAAGATGCTTTGACAAGTACATATTTTGTGGGAGGTACACATTTTCAGTAAACATCATGACAATATTTTTTAGTTATACAAAGGAATGAGCATTACTTTTATTTTCTTTTGAAAATTGTTGACGCTGCAGATCTGTGTCCATAGCTCTCTGTTTGTCTTTGTGTTCTTCAAATGGATGAGGCATTTAGAGGAACATGAGGACACTACACAGAAGCCACATCTGAGTATTAATACCTTTGTCCTAAAAGGCGTTTGCAGGACCGTTAAACAACTCCAAAACACTGGAGTTTAAAGATCGTCAAACCACTGAAATGCTGTAATGAGTCCTGTACCTTTTTTATTGCTGACATTAATGGTGTGCTCGGTGAAGACACAATAAACAAGATGTTGCAACAATTATTTTTTTCCCTCAATCAAGACATTTCAATATGGTGCTCATTAAGGTCCACGTAAGACATGAAAATGCACTTGGGAAAAGAAAAAAAAAAGCCAGGATATGGATATTATGTTTATATCCATTCATTTTCCAAGTCCAACCCTTATCTTGCTTTCATTGACAGTAAGATATCATTACTGCTCTTAGGTTTTGTCTCAAAGCTGACTGAGCTTCTGCTGAGATATAAACTGAAAAATGATCCTACAATCTTAACCTGAGGAGAAGCATTTGGACAAACTAAGCAGGATAAACAACTCCCATATACTGGATTACATTACTGACCCTAATACACTACCTTTGATCACAGACCTGCACACTGTAAAGCATGTTTCTGGACTGAGTGGACTCCATATGAGTTTAAACGTTTCTAATCCAAGAACAATCATGTGTAGTTTTGCAGTGGCTTGATGAATCTGCTAATTCGCAAGGCTCACTACAGTAGAAAGACTCCCCTGCAGAATCTAATCCTCTTCGTGGAAGTTCTTTTAGAACTAATATCTCAGCATTATTCTGTGTAACTGCCTGGTTGATATTACAGATTTACTAAAATTCTAATACTTTAAAAGACAACAAACCTTTTTTGTTACTTTCTTTTGCTTGTGGTGGCCAAATTTACCATTGGTCTACAAAAAAAGTTATTGAGGCATGCTTTTTTAACTTAAAAAAAAAAATAGCACATCACTGCCTTGAGATTGCTTTAATGGTTACTCGGTTTACTTTTAAGGTATTGGACATTAGATGGACGTATTTACCATGGGCTAAGTTGCACCACTGTTTAAATTGGCATATTGTAAAGTTACTTTGGAAGTGTGGGGAAAAAGTTTATAATCCAGGAGTGCCAGGAACTTTTTATCTTCTTAAAAATCTGCTGCTCTGTAATGCATGGAGGACAGAAGGGACACATCACATTCAAACCTGCTTTCAGAATGTAACTGAACCTCACTGACAGCAGGACTTCCTCAGATATGAGCAGAGAGAAAGTACTGGACCGAGGGGGTCTAGTGCTATCACTGTGAGTGGAGAGAAAACGAGGGAGAGAAAGGAAACAACTGTGACAGAAACAGAAAGAGAACAAAAGAGCACAGAGTGGAAGAGAGAACAGGAGAGAGACATGCGTTTAATGCAACTGCTGAGAGATGGTCTCTTTTCACAGTGGCACATCTCTGTAGTTAGAGATGGGCTGTGAGGGGGCGGAAAGAAGAATAGAAGAAGGAAAGATGGAGAGATAGAGGGCTAAAGTCAGGAGGAATGGCCATCCTAAAGTTGGGTCCACTTCACAGCTGCACAACAGTTGTTAGATAGGGGAACTATGAGAGAAGGAGCAAAAGAGAAGAGGAGAGCAGCAAAATGATGATAACGTTGGCTTACCAGCAGTGTAGCACAGCAGAAACTGAGATAATGATGGAGGGAGAGACACATCCGGGAAGACAGAGAAGGAATGGGGAGTGTAGAATATGAATGTGACTCACACTGAGAAAAATCAGCAGCAAGTAGAAAGAATATAGAGAATACATACATACATATATATATATATCTATATATACATATATATATATATATCTATATATACATATATATATATATATATATATATATATATATATATATATATATATATATATATATATTTGGCTCTCAAGCTAAGCTGGGATGGGGGGGGAACACTCACTCTTTGTTCTCTCCATTCTCCCTCTCAGACAGATAGATAGCACAGCATGGGAGAGAGTGAAAAAGGATCATGCAGACAGGGAAGGAGAGAGGGAGGTTTGGGGAAGCAGATGGAAAGATCAAAGTCTTGATTATGACCTATGGCCTTGACGCTGTGTGTGTTTGTTTATGTACCTGTGTGACAAAAATATGTGTATGTATGTATGTGTGTGAGACTATGAATGCGCTTCCCACAAAGTTATAATTGAGAAAAAGATGCAGTCATGCCGAGATGACGGCTGTATATATGTAAAAATAACAAACACACATGCTCAATATGTTCATAAACCCACAAATACAGTCTGTTTCTCCATGATGTCTTTCTCCTCCCTTACAGGCTTGGACTTTAATTATCAGAGAACAGCTGAATATTAGGAGCAGATACACAGATTCATATCTGTTTTGATTTTTGGAAAATAAAAATGAAACAGCAGAATTTAGTTTTTGAGTAATTCATTTAAGTTTTGACAGCTGAATTTAAGCTAGAGAAACAAGACTTGACAGAAGAAAAGGAGCGATGGTGAGACAGAACAAAGGCAGGAAGCTATCGGCACAGGAAATGTGCCGATAGCTTCAATCAACTTCATTCGACTGCCAGCTTCTGGTGGTGATTTTCCCTTGTGGAGTTTGTGGTCAGCTTGTCAGATTGAGCCACTTTTGCTTTCTCCTCTCTCTGAGCTTTTCATCGAAAGTAAATAGCTAAACAATGTTACACTACTGTATAGGGGCACTCAGAGTGCACCCACCACCAACGCTGATCTCCTATCTGGCCATTTTAAAGAAAGTAATCTGTTTCTGAGAGAAGCTTGCATTGACTCTCCTTTTGTTCAAGCAACACCTCCTACCAAGCTTCTTCAAATTCAGTTTGATTGTACAAAGACAGACAGCACTAGTCATCTATTCTTCCCTTGGTGGAGGAGAAAGGAAAATTGTGGTTGCAGTTTTAAGATGCAATCTGTTGCAAATGCTCTTTGGCTGTAAAGTAAACTGACTGAGCACTGAGTACACCTCAGCAGACTGAAACACTTTCCTCTGCTAGGCACCTCTCTCTGTGCTGCTGCGATCTCTCTAATGCTTTTCCATTGCTAAGAAACAGTGGATTTTCAACAGTCTGTTTCATTCTAATTCATTCAATTAAATTAACATCATTTGAATGAATGAATACAGAGCTAAGGGGAGCCTGGCTCCCCTGAAAAACAGAGGAGCTTCCCTAAAGACATTCAGCTAATACTCTAAGGGGGAGCCCTAAAAATAGTCCACTTTCAGTTAACATTTAAATTTTCCATAAGGTTGTTGTTTATAAAAGAAAAACCAGGGATGCACCAAAAAGAAAATGGGGATGTTTGATTAATCCTTAAAAATGTTTCAAAGAGCAAGGAGCTGGTATTTCTTAAGTTTTAGAAGTTAAGTTTTCCCACATTTGTAGCAGGTTGTCTGTTAAGTCCTGCTTTACAGATCTTTACATCCTCCCCCAAATCAACTTTCTCATCTTGGAAAATCGGATCCAGGCCCAGTTGCACAGTGTTTTCCTGCCATGATGTCAGTCACTGAAATGCCAGCTCAAGTACTTTTATAACGTGATGAACCCTCCCGCCATTACCCTCAAAACCGAAACTGATTCTAACTGGTTACTGTGTAAATTATTTCATTCCACTGAAGATGTTTGGAGGTCTTCTGGATGACTTCTGTTCCCTTACCATATAGAATATATAGTGTCAATTTCTCCCATATATTAGGGCTCCAATGTTCCATAAAAAACAGATTTATGGACTTTGCAGTTTTACAGTCATAAAATTTCCTAAAAACATACATTTCTTTGATTCAGCCAAAACAGGTAGATCTAAAATCCATCTCAGAAGATATGGGAAACACTATCAGTGTACCAAATTTTGTAGTACCTATACCATAGTATAAAATATTTAAATGTTTTATTTTTGTGTATTTGTGTGTCACTTTAAGCAAAGTCAACAAATTTCAACCGAAAAACATGACATTTTGGATTTTTACTGCTGCCAAATGTCAAAACGGGTCAATCTGACCCAAACCGTATAAGGGTTAGGTTTAGTAATCCTAATATATAAGGAAAACTTGCTTCAACATCCTGATTAATGCAGAATGCACAGCATGGTAATAACATGAAAGTTTCAATAAACACTGTGCCACTTTCAATTAAATGGATGAAAAATGTGTTCTATCATTACTATATTTCCTTGGAATAAGTTGTATGACTCTGTAAGTCTATTCTTTCTTCAATATCTCTACAAAGTTTGTTTATTTCACTCTACATTTGCTTTTCTATGATTTTCAGAAACAGTTAATTTAACATTTCCCTAATTGAAAATAAATGCAAGTTATAAAATGTACAATTTGGCAAATATTCCACTGATAGGGAAGCTGACTATTTTCTTCCTTATCAGCACTTCTGTTTGTCTTGTTTAAATGTTGCTCTTCTAAGGTGAAACTTTTCTTCTGACCATGCATCCTAAAAGCCATCCAAACTGCTCAAGGCTGTCTTGTTTTATATCTTCTTGATTTCTGGCAACCAACATGCCTTTCTTTGCTGAAGGCCTGTGGTGGTTCATTTCAGACCCAAATCCTGGTTCACAGGACTGAAAATGAGTGCACATCCTTGAGGCTATGGTATGTTCAGGCCCTGCATATCAGCTGGTCAATGCCTTGCACCCTGCTAATGTTGCCTGCCCGGCTGTCCTAATGATGTGACCTGGTAATCATTCATCCCAACCTTGCTTCTCCTACCTCCTGGCTCTGAAAAATATTGGAATGACCTCCCCAGCTCAGCTAGGGCCAAATAGAAACCCAACTGTACCCAACTGAAAATGAAAATTAATCTCCTCAGGAACATTTCTCATACTTTAAATCATATCCAGAGTGTACAACTTCTTGTGTGCATTGAATTCTTACTTCATGCCATCCCTTTCTCCTTCTTTGTATGGTCATCTGCATGATTCATCCAATTTTACTCCACCTGTTTTTGTTCTTGCAGAAAGTATAAATCACCTTACATGGATTTAGTACATGGCACAATGTGGAACCGGTCTCTTTTGGGAATCAAACTAAAATCAGAATCATGTTTTGAACTGTATGCAGTGTAGATGACTACTAACAGATTCACCCCTCCATCAGCCAAATCTAATGTAGGTTTTTGTAATATACAGATGGTATTCAGTAAGGCAGCTACCTGTAAAAGTATTTTCTTTAAGATTATTCATCTTCTTGCAGATACTAAGCATAGGTTAACATACATTGGGGCTTTTTTTATGCAATCTTGTTTGAGTTTTTCAAACCAGCAGTTGATTGAAGTTTTTTGTGTCAGATACTCTTTCATGTGTTGTTTTTATTTCAGGAGATTTGGTATTACTATTGAATAATAAAACAAAATATCATGCTTTCTGTAAGGCCTTTGATCTAGTAGTTAAAGTCAAGAAGCAACCAGAAGATTTAGTGAGGTACAGTCCTCCCCATTGCCTTTGTTTCTTTTTTTATTCCTCCTTTTTCAGTATCTCTCACTCTCATTGAGACCAATTAGACATAGTTTATGGAGTACAGACATTTTTCTCACTACATTTCCAATAAACATATGCCTGACTGAAGACCTCTGGGAGAGGGTGTACACAAACAGTCACTTGGCTGGTGCCCTGGTGACTCTGACAAGCAAGATGGAAGAACAGAATTCGTAAAAGGAACACAGGAGGAAAAAATGGCAGATGGATGAATAGAGGAAGACAGACAGTAAGGATGGGACAAAGGGGGAAAAAAAGCTGAAAGCCAGAAAAACTGAAAACACAAAATGAAAAAATAGCCAAAAAAAAAATGTGATCTAAAAGAAAAAACAAAGATAAGATATAAAATGGAAAAAAGTAAAATGTTGATAGGAATCAGTGTAATCCCACAGCACTTCCCTCTCACTATGAAAGTGACAGAGCCAAAAGCAAAATTCTGGTGTCATGTTCGACTATCTTTTTTTATCACTTATCTTCACTTACCTCCTGCCGTGGCTATCTTTGCATCTGAATCAATGTTTCCCTGAAGGTACTATTTTAAAGTTAAGCACTAAGATCTGAAACGTTGTAGAGTAGTCAAAGAACTGCTGAATGAACAGTTAGGTGAAACAAATTACACCTTTTTCAGTTCTAAGATTTAATGGATTAAAAAAAGAGGTACATCCAACATCATGAAATATTGCACTTAATTAACAGAAAAATAACCAAAATGGTTAAATATGGTTAAATGGTTAAATAACCAAAAAAAACTTAGTTCACTTAATAATTCAAAAGCTTGAAGAACAACCTTTAGCATCAAACTTTCAAACTGTTCAAATAATAGAGTCTCATGATCCAGTCTTTAAAACGTGGGAATTCTTGTATGTACAGCTCTCTTGCACACTACTTGTACCCACTGACCGCACACCACTTAATTTTTTTTATTTATAAGATGTGTATTTTTTTCTTACTATTTTTTTTTCCTTTTTTCGTATTACATGTAATTTTTTTTTATTTTCTTTTTAGTGTCATTGTTCAGTTATGGATGTCCTCATGTCTAATTCCTCATACGTCTGCACATACTTGGCAAATAAAACCTGATCATGATTCTTATTTTCTGGTCTCATCACAGCTTTTCAATGAGGTTGAGGTCTGGACATTGCCTGGGCCACTAAAACATCTTGAGTCTTTTCCACTTCACACATTCTGTCTAAAAGTTTTGCTTTGGATCTATGTCCAGTTGGAAATGTGAAGTCATATGACTGTTGGACCGATGACCTGAATGTAGAATACTTTGGTATAGAGAGAAATTCATGATTGAATCAATGACTGCAAGGTACCCAGCTTTTGTGACTGCTTTATAAGCACAGACACCACTGTGCCTGACAGTTGTTTTGCGTTGTTTGTGCTGCTATGTGGTGTTTCATTTTCATCAAATGTAGTGATGTGCATTTTGAGCTCCACTTGAGTCGGGTCTGTTCAAAGAACATTGCTTCAGAAATTTTGTGGTGGTAGATGTAAATTTGCAAACGTGTTGTCCTAAACTGTGTTGCCTTGTTCTTGTAGAGAGCCCTTTCTTGGCAACCCTTTAAATGAAGCCATACCTGTTCAGTCTATTTCTAGATGAACTTTAACATTTAAACCACTAACTGAGGACTGCAGAGTCTTGGATATAGCTGTAACTCTCTGGGATTACTCTCCACACCTGAATGCCCTAGACCAGCAAACTGCAAAACTTCTGCTTATAGAGATACTCACACTTGCTGATGATCAGTTAATTAAGTGCATTTGATGAGTAATACCTTGCTACTACTCACCTTTTGTATCCCAATACATAATACCTTTTTAATGAAAGAGGCTAGTTTCTTTTCACATGAACACAGCTTAAATGAATTCTAAGAGGCACATTGTTCAGTTTCAATAGAGATGGGAAGTTCATGATAATAACCTTTTTGCCAGCATAAGTGTCCCCTCAACATTTACTCTTGAGAAATTCTTCTTATTATTGTCCACCAAGATTTAAAGGGGATTTTTGCTGATGCTGCTGTGTAAAATGCTACTCTATATACACATGCAGAAAGCACAAACTCACTCTGGAAGGACTGGATCCTTCCTTCCCACTCTTTTTTCTGTCTAATGATGCCGCAACTAAAATGTTAATTACAGCTAAAAAGAGAGATGATTGTGAATATCAAATAGCAATTAGCATGTATCATCATCACCATCATTATCACCATTAGCTGCAGAAAAAACGATGGAGGATTATTTACCAAACGGTGAAACGCTCATCAGTTGCTTATTCAGGGCACAAAATGTTTTATAGCCAGAGTTAAAAACAAAATCATTCCGCCTTAAATTTGCATAATTAATGTAGCTTAAAACTTTAAATATTACAAGACCTGAAGCATGACAACAAGCGCATTTTGTGCTCATTGGAAAATAGCATTTAAATAGCCGTAAAGCATAGAAATCTTCTTGAGAGAAAATTTGATCTGATCCCCACACCTGCGTACAGCCTGACAGGAAGCTATGCAGCAAGTCAAGATAAGTAAAATAATATTTTTTATCTTTTTACAAGTATAGTGCAAGCTGTCATACTATTAGCCTATTTCTACTAATTAGGTTTGCTGAAAAAAACTTCATGGCATCTGTAAGTCGTGTTCATCATCAGTCACTGTCAACATTCTATTTGTTTACTAACCTTGTTGTACAAAGGAGCCATACACAAACCACATGGAATTGTAGAGTGTTGTTGAAGAAACAGATCCCATTGGTAGCCGTGGTGGGTTGAGCCAGTTGAGCAAGTACACCAGGATGCCAACGAGGAGAACAGTGCCTGCGATGCACGCCCACAATGAAAGGTCAAAGGGTGCCAGGCAGGCAAACATGTCCACAGTGCGTTCGGCCTTGCGCAACAGAACGCCCACAGAATAATCCATGTAGCGTGTGGTGAAGTCTACAACGCTCTCCCGCTCAGGCGTGATGGTCAAAGCAGAAAGTCCCACGTCGGCTCGCTGCAAGAGGCAAAAAATGAAAAAGTCTGAGGTTTAAACATTATGAAAACTGCAGGCTTTTGAAGCCAGACATAGGTTAAGCTTTTACTCTTTAAAGTATCAAATTTGAAGGAAATGGTTATGGCATGGACATACAATATGTGGGCTATATGTACACAAACAAAATTCCTGTTTGTTGCCTTCAGATAACAGAACCTTGATGGACAACATGTATTAATTTTATGTTAAAGAAAATAAGTTTGATGTGAAGAAGATACTGGCCATTTTTACACTTTCACTACATTAGGCAATAGACCTCAGTAAAGACAAAATATGTCTACATTAAAAAAACAAAAAGACATTTTTTCATGTATGATTATTTTCAGTGAATGGAGGATCTGTTAAATATCTGTAACTGAAGATAATCAAAGATTAATCTGAGGTTGGGAGGAACAGGATATGTAAAATCAAGCTGATGGATACACCTGTCCAGAGTGTGTCCCGCTTCTCGCCTGTTAACTGCTGGGATAGGCTTCAGCCTCCCTGTGACCCTGAACTGGACTAAGCGGTATAAAAAATGAATGAAGGATGAGAATGCTCAGTATGTGCTTCATGTTTCTGTAGTGTAGCATAATATGCTAATTCTTCTTACTAAGCCTACTTTAAGCCCATGGCAGACTACCCATCTTTTGACATGTGACCTTTAATTCATTAATTCATTGATCTTCTTTTGTGTTTGTATGCCTTAAAGCAGTTAGACATTTTTCTCATCACTTGTATAGATGCTATAATTTTAGGAGACAACAAAATACCTCTTGAATTATTTACATACGAAAACTTAAAAAGAACTGTCAGTGAGTATATTAGCCATAAAAAAAGGGCTGAGCTTAGCTTCAATGAAGAACAAATGATGGCAAATTAAAATGTTTTTAGTCCCTAGTGTTTCAATAGCAGCTGAAGACATCTGCTTGTACCACAACAAGGATTTAAGATGCAGTTGTGAGCATGTGCTTGTGTTTAAATGCTATACTCATGACAGAGAGGGAGCATTTACCTACTTGTTCAATGATGAGACTTTGTTATTCAACTTAGGCAAAATTTTTGGCAAAGCATATACAAAAGCAAAAGAAAAATCACAAAGAAGATGGAAAAAATTCAAATAAAGAATATTCGGGCATACCAGAGGGAAATGGGCATTAGACTTGGCATTTAAAAATGTCCTTTTTGGATTAAGAACCATGACAGGTTTTAAGGAAGTTTTGTGACATAGCATTTTTTATATGAAAGATATTAATTATTTGTCAAACGGTTAAGTGGTTGGTGTACCTTCCTCTCTTCGCTTGTTTGTCCTCTGGATCAGTTTTTTTTTTTTTTTTTTTTATCAGCTAAATTTAATAGAGGTCAGACATCATGACAAAAAAAAAAAAATTCACTTCTGGTGTTGAACGAGTTATGTACACCTTAAAGGAAGAAATTGCATGCCAATCAACAAATGTGTATGCTACAAACAACGGATTACAAAAAAAGAGCATATGCTACATCTCTTCAATCCGCAGGTCTGTCTGCTTTTCCACTACAATGTAAAGCGATGAAAGTTAGTTAACCCACAAATGAGTTGAGTTTTGTTCCTGCAGGAACCCTTTCTTCTGTACTTCTCAACTGGAGGCATAAGAAAGAAACTTTTGAAAAGGATTAAAATAAAAGGTCAATTTTGAATTTTTGTCTAAAGTTTGCAGTGTAAAATATTTTGGTGATGTTTGGCCTGATCCATATTTATCCACTATTCAGCACCTTAAATAATGCCTAATAGCAAGTAAGTCAAATTTTTAAGTCTTCAAAACAACAAACATTTGTGGATTACAAATAGTGTGTTTAAACATGCCTACATCAAACAATTTTATTTATAAAGTACATTTCAAACAGAAATGCACCAAATTCCTGTGCAATTTTACAAATATAGGAGGAAGTAATAAAATATCAAACAGATGATAAAAATAAAATGCATGATACATGAACATAAATATGCATATACACACATATATCTAAAGATATACACATACAAACATAAACCTAGACACACAATACAAATAGCTCCATAGTAGAAAATCAACATTGGCTCAAACAAGCCTGGTAAAACTTCCTCTAATGGTGGTATGTTTACTCTCTTTTACTCTCACTGTTCAGAGCGACCTCCAAGGGGACACACCTGTAAGGCAAATGTAAGGCATTGATCTGTATCCTGCAGGCTGTGTTGGATGACAATTTCTGGTAATCACAGTATTCTGAGAGTGTTCGGCTAGTTTATTATTTCTGAATAGACCACCAGTCCACATAGTGAGAATGCAAATGAGCCCTGGCTGTTTTGGAAATATAAAATGGATCATTCTTGTCTTTTTTTGTTTGCCAGTGATCCCTGACAGTCTCAAAGGGTTCCCATCAACACTAAATGGACCTGGAGTGTGATTAATATCCAACCACTGCAAATTGCCATTTAAAAGTTTTTTTTTTTTTTTTTTTTTGCACTCAGATGCTTGATGTTAGTATTTGTTAGGCAGACTTTTTTTAATGACTAGGAAAGCAATTAACATTCCGTTCTTGTAACATTTGTGTACATTTAACTTAAAAAATAGCACAAATTACAGAAATTTGAATACATAAGCAGTATAACTCTAATAAGCTGACCATGTCTCCTCTGGTTACTGTAAAAAGCACACTGGAATCAAAAGAAAAAAAAAACATCTAAAACAAATTTTGTTACACAGCATTGGAACAATAATGAACAATATAATCTGTGTAACATTTAAGCCAATTTAATGAGGCTAGAGAAATCATTGAAAAGCCGTTCTTTCAACAAAATAACATAGATGGTGTATGAGTACAGGTTCTTTTAATTAAAGACAATATTCTAATGCAAATACTTGTTTCTGATGCAGCGTGGTTGGTGGAGGAAACTTTATGATGACTGAACCTGGGGGAGGTTTGTCCTACAAAGTCATGCCTAAGACATGTGCCCCGCTGGATGGATTCTTCTTCTTGTGTATGGATAGAGTGTGTGTGTGTGTGTGTGTGTGTGTGTGTGTGTGTGTGTGGGAGAGAGCATAAACAAATGACAAGTATAATATTATCTTGGCAAGTTATGAAATATTCCTTTTGATGCACACTGAGTGAGTTTGTGTATGCCCATGTTTGTTTATACATATTATTATGACTAATATTATGAGCTTTTCCTCACCTTAAAAACCAGTTCACCCATCAGTCCATTCCACTGTCCATCAGCTTGCAAGCTGCCATATTTGTGGTCTGGAGCTACATAGATCTCATACTTAAAGCCCAGGTAGTTGGACAGAGCATCCAGGACGTCGATGGAAAAGCCCTGGTACTTCTTCGGTTTCCCCAGCACATTCTCTGACACCATTACAAATGGCTCCTCCTAGAAAGGAATAAAAAAAATGTCTATCAGTAAGTCATTTAAGAAGCCATTTCATGAACTGGTACATTCTGATTCAAATCATCCATTTCTCACATGATGGTTACACCACCACAAACATCACTCTTATGGTTGACGTCACATCTGTGAAAGAATTTGTTAAACAAAAAATAACTTCATAATAATCAGTAAAAACCCACCAACAAAAGAAAAAAAAATTACCCCTACTGTGTGTTTAGAAGGATACAAGTTTTTAACTGACCAGTTACTCAGGTGTAAAAGAAATGTCATGAATAAAAGAAAGAAAGAAAGAAGAAAAAAACACAATGAAAGAAAATAATTAGTGACAGGAGTTTTTTTTTTTTGCCTCTATCCTTAAGATGCTGACAAATGTATAAAGCAGCAACATGCCAATTGTTTAATCTATGCACCTGTTTAAATTCTTAGCTAAGCAGTTTCTAAAGCAAATCAGAGGAAAATCAAGGCATATATCCCCCAGTTTTGTTTTAGCTCAGTTCCCAAAGTTCCTGACTCAGCTTTCTTTTAATGCACTGCAGGACCCAAAATTGAATAATTTATTTAAATAACCCACAAAAAGTTTGTACTGAAATGCAATGTTGAAAATGGGTAATTGTCATATGCAGTTCAGGTGATTTGATTATTTAACAGTTCAATCTTAAAAACAGGTAACATATGTTGTGTATAGACATCAATGTAGCATGAAAAAGGCAGCTTACTGTTCCAAGTTTAATGACACTCAAAAATGTATTGACTGGATACTATAGGAAGGGGAGACTGTCAATTAAAATGTGTGTGTAAAATCAAACATGCAAGCTTATTCATCTAAAGTTCTGCATAAATTTTCATTCTGTAATATGCATCTTAAGTTTGTTCAATTTAAAGGAACCACGATGCTGATGGAGAAAATGACACAGACAACATGAAATTAGGTCATTTTAAACAGTTTATATATCTATTAGTGGTGTTCCGATCGATCGGATGCTGATCATTCTCGGCCGATATCCGTAAAAATGTATGTGATCGGTGTTCGCTGATCAATGCCTTTTGTTGCCAATCACAAAATCTGACCACCTATATTTCATATTCTGCAACCTGCAGAAGCGCTGCGTGCAGAGTCATGTAGCTCCTGCTTTCCTCCACAAAGTGCATGCAAGCGGTTGCAAATCCAAAACAAACATGTCTGCCGTGTGGAAGTTTTACACCGTGTGTGAGAGTGATGTGAAGTTTACATCTGCAACACATGCAACGCAAAAGTACCTCGACGACCAACAGTCCTCAGTAGTGTTTTTTTTTTTTTTGGCAATATTAAGATTTTGTTTTACTTTCTTGTTTAGCCTGATGAGAGCCTTAATGTGTTTTCAGTCTGTTAAAATATAGTACTACTGATTACTGAAAGATAGCACATTGTACTATGTACATGTAATTGTCTAAATTAAGAGGATTTTATGGTTCCTTTTTCCACATCAAATAGTCGGCAGTGCTTCTAAAAAAATTACAGCCAATCCATGTGATTATCGGTGATCGGCAGTGATCGGCACTCATCACCCTCATCGGGTAATCGGTATCGGAATCGGCAACAAAAAATCTGATCGGAGCATCCCTAATATCTATATATAATTTGGTTAGTTTATTTATATATTACTCTAATGTTCCTACAATGTTGGTTTCAGGAACTAATGTGAAATGCATTTTAAGTAGACCAGTGCACTGCCCTGCATGGTTTTTTTTATTTCCCTGCTCTAACACACCTGATTCAAACAAAGAAAGCCTGTTATTAGATCTGATAAGTGTTTGCACTGATGAGTGAATTGGTTTCTATGGTGACAGAAAGCTCTTAATATCAGTTATCAGACCCATTCATTTTAACGAGGTGTTTTGAAGCAGGGAAACATAGAATACATAAAGGGCAGTGGGTCCCCATGACAATGATTGAGAAATGCCAATCAAGTCTGTTTATATATATATATATATATCTATATATATATATATATAAATACATACATATATACATACATACATACATACATACAGTAGTAGCGGTTTAAAAGTTCCCATCCAAGCTGAAAGCCAGCCGAATACCTGCCAGCTTCCAGCCCAGTTCCATTCCAGTTCCAGCCAGCTGCCTTCCAACTTCCAGCCGCCAGAGAGGCCCCCTCCTTCTCCTGGGAGTGTCGATGTTTTAATCAAACTCCACCCATTCCTTGTAATATAGGGTAGACCCAGAAGATGGCGCTTCTCTCACAGACTTCTCATCGCCCGTAGTCTGTCAGATTTTATCTGAATTTACACTGACCGGCAGAGGCGCCACTCAAAGCACCTCTGATGGCCAGTCACAATTCATAAAAATGCATAAAACTTAATACATACTCATCGTTTGACGTGGAATGTGAAATTGTAACATGCTTGTGCGCTGCCAATTGTTTTATTCAGAAATGAATGCTAGTAGGTTAATAAAACCTTTCAAATACTGGATCACAGCCCCTAGCTCTATTCTCAATAGGATGTATTTATCATACTGATTAATCTTTTAATATTAGCATTATTAACATAGACAAATCAGATTTGGATCAAGCAACACAGAATCTGTTTGAGGTAGCTAGGAAGGGTTATTTTATTCTCATATTATTTATTTCACCTCCATAAGAAGACAGGGCGACAGATAAAAGCCCCACGCAGGATCGGAGATAATTTCTTCCACTTCAATGTGTCTAATCGCGGGGGGACATCCAACACTCGCTGTGCTGCGACTTCCTGCTCGCCGGGAATCCCGATTACGTCACCCCTCCAGGTGGGCTATTCCCCGACACGCTCTGATTACCATTCCAAAAGGTACTGTATGCAGCCCCCAACTTGAACATGCCCCTTCTTCAACATTCGCACTTGCTCCAGAAAATTACCATCTCTTAGGCTCCTCCACCACCACTTTGACTGTGGATTGATACGTAAATGAGCCGCAATGAGGCAGCTGAAGCAGTGACCCAGTTTTGTGATTGTTGCACATTGGGTAAGAGTGGTCAAACGAGTCCAGTTTGTGTTGTCATGCTACCAGAAATTCAGTGGGCTAGTCGGTCCTAATGCAGTGAATTTCCATGTTAATGTTGCCAAATTCAATAGCATAGCAAGAGATGAAAAAAGAAACAACGATATTTCTTCAACATGTTAACCAAAATATTTACCTCTTAAAGCATAAACCAAGTATTTACAACAAGCAGTGTGCTTTTTAACGTTAACGTGTGCCATAGCCTACTGCACCGCTGTTCCTCCTTCCAAGTCTTCTTTTTTATTATATTGTTGTTTTATCATCTGAATATACTACAACAACACAGAGAAAATATATGAAAGTTTATTTTACGCTGGTATTTGCGCAGCAGAGTTTTCTGCCGCCGGATTTGTAGTCCAGGAACGGAGAACACAGCTGCTGCCAGGAAAGGTGGATTACATTTTGTTAAAGCACAGCAATCTCCGAGTAGCCTATTATAAATACCCTCTCAGTGGCAAAATAAAACACACTGGTCTGGTTTAGTCTTCACTCTGAAATGGTTCAGTCAGAGGAATATAAAGCTGTTTTAAAAATGTTGAGCAAGCTTAAAATAAACATTCATAGGCTATCTATGTGTTTTAGATTAACACAATGATAAAACAACAATAGGCTATAATAATGGAAAAGAAGCGGTGCAGCATGGCAATGATGCGTTAATGGCTCGGGTCGCGGGTTAAACATCAGTCTGGTTCGGATTTAAATGGAATAAATACATTGGTGACGAGTCGGGTTCGGGAGTCATTCTAACGGGTTAGAGCAGGTATGCGTAGCAAAACGGAACCGTGCAGGACTCTGCTCTAAGCAGTTCGGACTTGGTTGACCTGGAACCATTTGACAATAAAATCTGGAGCCATCCTGCAACGCGCTCGCTTAGGCGTCCAGTTAAACCGTGTTTATTCAACCAGTCCCTACTTCATTGCATTCATTCTTTCCTCATAGCCTACGTGCACATTTTTTTCAAGATTGTTTATGTCAGTTTTGTTTTGGAAAATGAAAAAGGAGTCCTTGCGCAGAACTTATAACATTATTCTAATCTTGCCACTTGCCTATTTTATTATTGTGTATTTTTGTAATAACATGTAAATTCACTGCATAGGAACCAACTAGTCTACTGAATTTTGTGTGACAACACTAACAGAACTGTTTTGACAATGCAACAATTACAAAACTGCGGCTCATTTACTTATCAATCCATAGTCAAAGTGGTGGTGGAGGAGCCTTGGAGATGGTAATTTTATGGAGCAAGTGCGAATGTTGAGGAATTTAGCCTTTGTTCAAGTTGTGGGCTGCATATATGCAGCCCACAACTTGGTATACCTTTCAGAATGATAATAAACAGAACAAGACACACCAAACCAGGAGCTAAGACCACGAAGTTCAGCATCATGCTTATCTATCTTTGGCGTTTTTACACCAACATTTTTATACACTGGATAATGATAATAATTATCGATTAAAGTCACGGATAAAACTGCTGTTGTTAAAACACCCATCTCTTACAAAATCTAAAATGTAAAACAAAAAAAACAACAAACAAAAAATCTGGATCACTGTAGAAATATCTTTATTCATTGCTGATCATCTGGCCATTGAAGCGTTTTTATTTGGAATTGGGAACAAATATTTTCCACCCTGTTATATTCTGTTCCACTCTGTTATGTTCCATTCCACCCTGTTAGTAAGGTGTTTTTTATTTTTTTTTTTTTTTTTACTAAAAACATTGAGGACTGTGAACCTTGTTGCACCATATTAGGAAGTGAGGAACATTAAATTGATTTTGCTTTTCTGTTCCCAGGTCAAAAGGAATGTAATTATCTCTCATTTGAAATACTTGATTATGCTTTCCTTCTTGCCTTTGTGGAAACAGAAACGTGATAATCTCTCACTTGAAAGCAAGCTGGGCGTACAATAGTGTGATGACGATGAAAACTCACATGACCAATGCTCAATAAAGGGTACATGAAAATGTGAGAAATGGTCAAAAGCACAAATACCGTTTGTGGTGAGTGAAACTATACAGCACAGTCCACAAGGCTCTTTTCAAGCACACTCCTCCCCCCAAGGAGTATGCTTGAACAGCTAACGGCAGGTAATGGCTGTGTTTACAAATGTAAAGGTGCTAATTGTTGGCCATTGAATTGTTAATTTCAAACCGGGCAGCCTTTTGGTTGTACTCTGGGCATGGTAGAGGGATAAGAAATCTCTGGGTTTTCTAGTGTTAAACACTGGAAGCGTCGCCAGCGGTCTTTTGATGACCGCCAGTCATCAAAACTAAACGGCTGAACCTGGTATTTTAGGACTTTTATTATATAGTTGTTGTCTATAGTTTTACCTGCTTACTTGTTTGGAAAAGTAAACACATCAATATTTACGAGCAGTTTAGCACGTCTAAACTTCCACAGAGCCGCTCAGGGAGACTCTTTCTCAGCCAAACTGTCGTATATCACGGCTATGGAGTTGTAATAAATGGCCGCCCTACTCTGCTTCTGATTGGCTGTAAGATCACAAACCCTGTGTGATGATAGGCTGCTGGTTCCTGTCATTCCTACCAGCCTTTGCGCATGTGCCTGCTTCAGACAGCGGGCAGGCAGCTGTCCCACCGCTGAGACACAGTTGTATGACGTTTTATCACGTTTTATCACTAGATCGCTATGAATAAAATCCAGGGACACTTCATTTCACAGTATAAACCATTTATTTACTTATCTACTTAGGATAATAGCACTTTGAGGCCTAATTCAGAATATAGGTTGGGCTGGGTCCGGACTTTTGTGATCCCTGCTTTACACATTATCAGTATTATGTTATTTTTACCTGCCGATATTACGTTATGATTTTGTCAATATTCAGTTATGCAGCAGCTGTATCAACCCCCACTGTGAATAACTTACGTTGCAGTCAAATGACCGCTGGCAGCGCTCCTCGGGATGTTTAGAAAGCTCGCTGCTAGTGACATTCACCACTTAGCCGACTTGAGGAGGTTGTGCTTTGCCTCATAACACCATTAGCTACACATGTCGGCTTTTTTGATACATTTATTTGACGCCATTTTCAAATCAAATCATTTTTTAAATGTTGGCAAAAATGCAACAAATGAGCGACACAGCTCATTATAAACTGTTTAGAGAGCAGCAAGATCAAATCACTGCTCCTCCCCGTGGACAAAAGAGGGATTGCAGCTGTTTTTTTACTTGGGCTGCTTAGGGGCAGAGCCTCGCTGACGACGTCATTGCGGGGGATTACATTACCCCCACAGACCTGTGAAGGATCGGCCAAGGATCAGTCAAGGACCAGTCAAGGACCAGTCAAGAACCAGTCAAGGACCCATCATGGAAACAGGGGAACTTTTAAACCGCTACTACTGTACATACATATATATATATATATACATACATACATACATACATACTATACATACATACATACATATATTATATATATATATTGTTAACATTTGCTTTGGTTCCTGAAATCAACAATTTAAGAGGATCAGGTCTTATTTAATTAACTCCCCATCCCATGTACAGATGTAGTACATTTAAAGAAACATGTTCACATACTGACTGTTCATATGGTGTCCATTAAAGTTTTGTCAATAAAATACAATGGGGCGTCATTTGACAGTTTTACTGTGTCTGTCTATTCCTTTTCAGGAGTTCAAGCAAAGCATCAAGCACTGCTACCTTTCACTGCCACAATACATAACAATTACTCCTAGTTTATCACACCCCATCATTCAGCAAAGTTTCAATAATTTCTCAGTCATGAGGTCTATAAGTTGAAGTTCACGGTTAGGGGATTGATTTATCCTTCACTCCATGGATAATGCCTATGTTCCTATGGTGTACGTTTGACAGTGAAATCACAGTTGTCAGGATGTGTTTCATATTTGTGATCTCTTTTCATTTTTGAATTTTTGTGCTTGTAGACAAAATACATTAACCATTTTATATATTATTTTCTATGCAGAATATACTTTTTTCACAACTTCAGATGAATATGCATGCATGTTTACTTGTACACGTCTCACTTGACAGTTATCTTATAGCCTATAGCTAATTCCAGTCCTCAAATGCTGTTGTCCAGTAGTAGTAGTTTCAGATATTTGGCTGCAGATATTTACCTGCAGCCATACACTTGATTCAAACAGCTTGCTGTCAAGCCATTACTGTTTCATCATTCATTCATTTGAATTTGGCGTGCTAAACATCGGAAACCTGCAAAACAGTAGTCCTTGAAAACTGACATCCCTGCTGTATTGGATGCTGGATGCATATAAAACACAAACAAGTTATACTAAGTATTCACTTAGTGGTGTCTAATCCTTGCTAGCAGTTGCAGTTCAATAAGCTATTAGGCAGTGAATGGACATGCATGCCAAAGCTCCCTTTCACCACAAGTATCCATCAATCACCAGCAGGAACACCCACTAAAAGACAGAACCACACATACTGAGTAACTATAGTCTCACCAATTGCTTCCTCATTGTGGGAGTTTAAATCTATTTAGACCAAAATTATATGGTGGAAGAAACACGGCCATGGATAACTTGCTCAGACCATAACACTATAAAATACAGTTCCAAAGTATATACTAAGTGTAAGTCATTTCCCAAAGAAAAGGATACATTTTGAGGATTAAATTTTTTAACATAAAGTCTTTATAATAAATGATTTGCCAAGATATAAATGGGGGTGTATGGATTTTGTGTGTTATCTATTTATCACCTCAACGTTCAATGAGTAAATCCAGTTACTTTACTTTGATCTTCTGATCTCTCTTTGAACCCCCAGAACAAGATAAGTGGTAAGCCTCAAAGAATAAGTTTGGTTAGCACCAATCAGACTGGGCAAAAGCTACATTTGCCATTTTTAAAAGAAAATATAAAAAAAAAACAAAAAAAACTTATGGTTATGCTTCATCGGTTCCCTCTTTATTTGAAGTATAATATTCCAACTCATTGTTCTTTTGATTACTTTCCACCTGGCAATCCCAAGCCAAGAAGCGGTAACAGCAAAGTGTTAAGCAAAAGAAAGAAATTAGAGGCAGTAGCAGTGTTTTTTTAGTAAAGGTGAAGGTTATTTGTAAGAGGTGTTTTTCAAGGTTTTAATACAATATCTGACAGTTGTCTCCTTTATTTCCCTGTAGACTACAACATAAGCATTTCTTACAGCTGGCAAGATGAATGTACAAAACAGCCAAACCATTTTTTGAAAAGAAAATAGCCATGCAGTTTCAGAAAACGTAGTATACGATTTATGAAATGTGGTTTAGAAGGTCTTAAGGTTGGGTCATATAAACATTTAAACATTTCCCAAAGTTTAAATTTGGGTTCGGCTTTAAGCTTCTAGACTAAATCCATACTCACGCAATGGTCATCATCCTGCTTTGAGACACAAACCTTTTTTTTTTTCTACCTCTTTTCTTTCTCTTTCGTTATTTTTTAGTTTTTTTTTTCTTCTCCTGAAACTCACCAGCAGTTATATACTGTATAACATTTACCATCTACACCTCACTATCTCCAGCTTCCTCTAAATGTATGTCTAGGAACACTGGTTTTGCCCATTTATTAGTCCATCAAAGTTACACTACTTTCAGCTTGACGCAATATTATCTCACAACGCATAATACCCAGTAATGCCTCTCTTTCATCTCTGCTTTGTTTTCATGATATTGTTCCCATGTCTAATTTCCATCCACCGTCATCCCACTCTTCCTCACTAATTCCTTTGGCACAAGTTCATCCTGTCTCCTCTTGACTGGAAGTACCATATGTGGTCTCAGTGCTGCTTGGGTGTTTCTGGAGATGTAATTGGGGAAAAGAAGAGCAATTTTCCACAAAGACTAAGAAATGGCATTTGAAGAGCCCTCTTAGGGCATGCTGACTGTAGGAGTCATGTAGTGACTTGCAACACAGTGAACATTTTCAAAACACTCCATGGTGTTGTTTGAGAAACTGATATGAAACATATTTTTGAAAAGTCTTGGCAGTTTCTGCAGAAAATTAGATGTTATATTTTTATGAAAGTTAAACTTCCTAATGTATGTCTTTCATAGAAATGAAGAGTAAGAATCCATAAACAATGGACAGAAAAATCTTCATCTTTTGATTGCTGTAGATGGTGGTCCATATACAAAACATATCACTGCAAGGAAAGTATCCTCTATATTTACATTTACTTGGATACATACTTCTAAATACAATAATACCACCTTTTTTTCTTTTCCTTTCCGCTGTTCCCTTCAGGGGTTGCCACAGAGAATTATCTGTTTCCATCTCAATGACGCTGAACTTTTATTGCATATTTGGCGCATGTTTTACATCAGATGTCCTTCCTGACACAACCCTTTGAATTTATCTGGACTTGGGTCCGACACAAGGAGGGCATTGACATGTTCCCCTTTGGTCCTCTTGGGCTGCTTATGGTAAATTCACTTAATATTGTAAAGTTAAATATCTCAGACTGATACGAAATTGTGTTTATTTTCTGTTAAAGCAGCTCAGCTAGTGCTAATTAGGAAATACAGTAAATATTAGACAATCAACACAAGTAATCACTACCAAGGTTATTTAAATCATTTGTTTTCAATGTATTGACTCTGATGGGAAGAAGACACTGTTCTCTTTAAACTCATATTTATTTTTCTGTTTCACTCCTAAAACTCCTGTAAACCAGCATGGCTACAAATCTATGTCAACTAGTTCAATTTACCTGAGACTAATTTGTTAGTCACTTGTGACTGGTTAGTTGAAATTGAACTCATTGCCTCCACAGAAATGGCAAACCAATAACTAAATTTCACAAAAAAACAAACAAAAATAAATAAATAAATAAATAAAAACAGCACATGAATTTAGAACTAAATGGTGGCAAATGTGCTTTATTAAAATGTTGTGTTATTGACTAATCACAATGCCTAAGTTAAAATAAATAAACAAAACAGTTGGCATTTTGAATATGGTAATGATATAAAAAGCTGGGTGTTCCAACACCCCAGGTTCCAGTTTGGAATATGTTTAGATTAAAGTGTCCAAAATGAGCACCATTTTGTAGCATATGAAACATAACAGCTTCCGTCATGTTTGTGTCAGGTCATCCCATAGATCCATGGGATAGACTTCCAAAATAATCAAAATGACACAGCTACCCCTGTGTAACATCTATTTAATAATCAATACGGTGCCAGATAATTGTTAGCACTGATTTAAATACTGTAGCCCCAATGATTGTCTGATCTAATTACTGATTAACCAATCAATAACTATTCAACACTCTGAGAGGTGAACTGAATACATTGTTTTACAAGTTAATGTTTGTGTATGAGCGTCCATCTGTGTGTGCGTGCACATGCATTTACAGTAACATGTGTAACACATAGCTCTTAACAGTGCTGACCATCACACCTCACAGACAGATATATCATAGAAGGAGACACCCAAGGCAACACATAAAAATCTGTTTCATAAGCCCCTTAAGAAACATTCACATCATGCATCAACACTGACACACAACAGCTGATGCTGAAAGAGCACAGTGTGTCTGAAAAGCACCCTGGACATTTCACATGGTTTCTGTCTATTCCTGCCATTACACCCACACCAAGCATCAATCATCAAACATAACACACACACACACACACACTTATTTACAGAACTGAGCTGCAGATTATGAAGGGTGGAGCAGAAATGCAACATGGAACATAAATGTGTACAGGACACCTTTTAGCATCACTAATGCTTGCAGAAGGCAAAAGCACCAAGGGGTGATCTTCAAAAACACAATTCACATCCTTTACCCCTTTAAGGGTGATGAAGATCAAAGACTTTGGGGGGGGGGGGGGGGGGGGGGGGGCAGAGGGGTAAAGGGATAGCCAAAAAGATGTGTAGCTTTTTATTTTTATTTTTTCCTTTCCTCTCTTTCTCACTTCAAAGACAGGATATGAAGAATTCACAGCAATGAATCTTAAAGCACTCATGGGATGTGCTCAAATTGATGCTGCTGGTAAGACAGACAGAGCTGATAAAAAGAGGCCCCACCATCATCGCGGCTCCAATGTCAGTCATCTAGCTAGCAAATGTCTTAATGACATCAAATAAAAAAAAAGAAAGAATAAAAAATAAAAAAATAAAAAATAATGATAATAGTTTAATAGTAGTAATAGTAATAGTAGTTTTTTTTTAACACTTTAAGAGCCAGAGTTTTTGACGTTTTTGAGGCATACTGTAAGTGAGAAAAAATGTTGATGTTGTTGTCTAATTTCATATTCTGGCATCACAGGTTGGCAGCCGTGAAGACAGCGACACTCAAGAATATAAATACAAAAGACCAACAAAGTGATGTCCGACATGATGGGTCAAAACAGCCCACTTTCATTCTTCAGGGTGAACAACAGTTTTCACAAATGAAACAGATCTTTTGTGTGTGAACAGAAATCCGAGCCAAAACATACATTCATGTTTACACACTGGTCACTTACTCACCAGCACAGTGACGACTCGTAGAACAACTCCTCTCATGTTATTTTCCAATTTTCTGTCTGTCAGAGTTCCATTCAATCCATGAACTGGGTCCCATGTTGCCAGCTGCAATAAGCACACAAACACAGAGAGGAAGAGAAACATTAAAGGCAAGGGCAAGGCAAGGCAGGTTATTTGTATAGCACATTTCATGTACATGGCAATTCAAAGTGCTTTACATAAAACAAAGGTATTACAGATATTTAGAAATAGTAAAAGGCATCATCACATAATCACAATAAAATAATAAATTACATTAAAATGATTAAAAGCAAGATAAGTTAAACAAGTTAACATGCAGATTTCATGCATAGGTGCATGAGAAAAGAAATGTTTTTAACCTGGATTTAAAAATGTCTACATTTGGTGAAAGTTTAATCTCCACTGGCAGTTTGTTCCACTTGTTTGCAGCATAACAGCTAAATGCTGCTTCTCCATGTTTAGTCTAGACTCTGGTCTGGACTAGTTGACCTGAGTCTTTGGATCTAAGAGCTCTGCTAAGTTTATATTCTCTGAACATATCACAGATGTATTCTGGGCCTTAACCATTCTGGGATTTGTAAACAATCAATCTGTGACTGACCAGTGTAAAGATTTCAAAACTGGTGTGATGTGTTCAGATCTCTTAGTCCTGGTTAAAACTCTAGCAGCAGCATTTTGGATGAGCTGCAGATGTTTAATGCTCTTTTTAGGAAGTCCTGTTAAAAGACCATTACAGTAATCCAGCCTACTGGAGATGAATGCATGGATGAGTTTCTCTTGGTCTTTCTGGGAGAATAAACTTTTAATTCTGTTGATGTTTCTGAGCTGGTAAAAAGCTTCTTAGTGACAGCTTTGATGTGGCTGCTGAAAGTCAGGTCTGAGTCTATCAACACTCCAAGGTTACGAACTTGGTCGGTGATTTTAAGAGCCCGAGTCTCCAGGTGTTTGCCAATGCTGACCCTCTTCTCTTTGCTACCAAACAGAATAATCTCAGTTTTGTCTTCATTTAATTGTAAAAAATTCTCCCTCATCCAGGTGTTTATTTGCTTCAGACACTGACACAATAAGTCTATTGGACTGCAGTCATCTGGTGACAGAGGCACATAAAGTTGTGTATCATCAGCATAACTTTGATAATTAATGCTATAGTTCTGTAATATTTGACCCAAAGGGAGCATATACAAGTTGAACAAGGACTGACCCCTGGGGAACTCCACAAGTCATGGCCACTGGCTCAGATTTAAACTGAATTTAAGCTGAAATCTTAAGCACCAGGTAGATCAGTATAAGAAATCACAAAAGCTAACATGTTTAGAGCACAAGACATTAACACTACACAATGACAATATAATACTGTAGTGCAGAAGAAAAAAAAGACAGAAAAAGTAATAAGGTATATCATGGTGTTCCATAAAAGTATTGGTGGGTAGCATCATAAATTTGTCTAGTACTGGCCAATATCTCACACTTTTTATGTTGTTTGGGTATCTAAATGATGGCAAAAACTGTACTGTAAACTGTACTGTAAAAAAAAAAAAAAAAAAAAAAAAAGAAGTGTTAAATATCATCACTTAATATATAAAACATGGATTAGACTTAATGCTTATTGGTAGTCACTTATTCAGAGCAATATGGAAATGCCTAGACCATGGATAAACCAAAATATGCAACTGCATTTTGCATGTCAAACCTGAACAAGATGAACACTACAAACTATAATCCCTCAGAGCGCGCAGACCTCTGCCAAACCATTATATGTTTCCCATTCTAATTATATATTAGTAAGTTGTAAAAATATAAAAAAAATAATCTTAAACATCCATCTTAAAAAATGTCAAATTAAAAGTTAACCATTTCAGATAAACAGCAAAGTTGGTAGCAGTACAACGGCATTTGAGAAAAAAACTATCTTGATTTTCTGAAATTTAAGAGTCTGACCAAAAACTTCTATCATAAACATCCAATCTTTTCCCATGGACCCTATTATATGATCTCTATGCTGCCTTATGCTTTCAATAAAATATTGTTTTAGCTTTACAGATCAAACTAGCATGGCTTCCCTGTGGACAGAGAGGCAGTAGGAAAAAGGGCAAAAAACAAAAAAAATCCCAGAAATAGTGATTTAGCTGTTTGCTATTCAATTCAACACACAACTACACGCACACACACACACACTGTAACACACAATAAATCACACAGCATGATTTCTGCTTAAAAGAAAACACATACACACCAGAGAAGCTCCAGGCTTGCTGTGCGGGAAATATGCCATAATCCATTTTTCCAAAGCTAAAAGTTACTGTTGGTTGCACATTTTAAGTCAGCTCTGATCAATTCACTTTTGGGACCAATAGTTATTGTAAAGCTTAAATGAACTGATTTTATTAGGTTGTAGTAATATTCCATAGTTTTTCCACAAGTATTTTTGATAGAAAAGGAAACAGCTGGGGTTTGTGATGGTAAGTCAAGAGCAATCTTTTCCATCAGAAGCTTTTATCTAAATCCAGCCACATTTATTACACTTGTTGGCCAATGAATCACTGGAGGAGGGCAAATAAACCTGGTGTTTAAAAGGATGGGACATGAGGGTAAAAATCAGCAGTTTTATTGTTTCTGACAATAACTGAGTGTCTGCAATGCGGCTAGAGATTCACAGTTAAAAATAAGAAATAATTTCCTCATTTCTTTTCTCTGTTGGTCATAATTAGTGTTTCTGAATTAGCTATTCTTGTTTGCAGCCTACAACAACAGAAAAATTAAATAATGCACTGCCATCCGCTGGTGAAGAGATCTACCCAAATAAGCAGCCTGTCTCAATGTTGTTCAGAAGAGCTGCTACTGCTAAGTCTGAAAATATCTCAGAAACAAAAAGTTATGTGGGGATATGGGAGGTTGAGGGCTGCTTTTAGTTGAAACATAGGTTGTTTTTCTAGGTCATCATGTGTTTTATAGAGTGAGAAATTGAACTAACTTAGTGATGGTAATGCAAATGAATAAATAAAAGAATGTATCATGACGATAATCTACATAAAGATCATTATATGTTGCTGAATTTGGTTAATTATGTCTGGTTCGAAAATGTAGATTTGACTGTTGTGATTACCATCATATTGGTTCTCCTACCTGGTTTTCATCAAAATCCTGCACAGATATCAGTGGCTGCAGCTCAGTTAGTTTTAAAGTTTCAAAGACTGAAACATTGTGTTCAACACAACACAACAGTGCAACCATGTTATATATATATATATATATATATATATATATATATGTATATATATATATTAGTGCTGGGCAACGATTAAAATTTTTAATCGCATGACGCGCAATCATTACGCGCAAAATGTCTCTTTCCTTTAAAAGAAGGCCTACAGCTATATAAAGAAAATGCAGTCAATTTTGGTTTACTAACACACATCAGGGGTGTTTAACCTGCGACTCTGGACCTTCCACAATGCCTCTAAATACCTGGCTAAATAATTTTTTTTAAATCTATCTTTCTTGTCATTAGGTTGGAAACCAGGGACGTTTTTTCTTCTTTTACAGCATTTTCCACAAATATCTACATCCCTTATAAGAAAGTCTGTCTATCCTCTTTTTATTAAGGTTTTATGTCTTTCCTTTATTTTAAAACCTTAAAAATTGAAATTAAAAATGTGGTTCTTCAAAAATTACAAATATCCTATGGTGGCTCTTTATTAAAAATATATATAAAGCTGACTTTTTGAAAAGTCTTGTAACATTTGCGTCTCTAAAGTAGTTTTATTTAGCTGGCTGAGGGAAAAATGGCTCTTTGGATTGGAAAGGCTGGAAAACCCTGCACTAAATCCATAAACAGATTTAGCATCAGTTTTCTGTTTAAAAAGCAACAGTTAAAATATTTCTTCATATATATTTATAAAACTAAATATTTATGAGAAAGAAGGATGAAATGTTCAGGATTTACTAACTAAAAGGTAAAATGTCAGCAGGATGAATTTAAAGCTGTGAAGCTGCTTCCTTCTAAACACAGAAGGAACAATATGTGATGAATATCAGCATCAGGTGAACAGACAGAAAGCAGGATTAGAATCTCACAGCTTCTAGATGCTGAGGAGAGAGAAATATTCACAATATGCACAATAACTTCCATCCATGCAGCTTCACTGCTTCATTATCCAGATTTCTGGATATAAATTCTCTAAACTTTCATTCTTAGCTTGACTGTTTAGCTTCACCTCTGCACCTGCAGCCTCCTCTACCGGGAGTTAAGGGGTTAACATCTCATTTCCGGGTGTAACGTCAGGTCTGTAGATGTAACTATAAACATGTGTGGTATCCACAGAAAGTCCAGAATCTCAGCTACCAGCTCAGTAAAACCATTTCTATCACCAACACACACAGTTAAGACAACAAACAATTTAAAGAGCAGCTGCACAAAGTCCGAAAAATATGTAAACACAAATTGTGTCTCCCCGTGTCCACCCCACGGCATGAACACGAACAAACGACTCCTCTCCTGAAAGCTCACATCTCACAGATTCCACAGCTGAAAGTTTCATCTCGCTATGACCAAGATTCACCAAACCAGAGGCAGAAGAAGACCGAATTATGCTGCACGTTTGTAAGTCAGAAAGCATGTCTTACCTTTGCTGTCTTGCATAAATTAAAACCGTATTTATTAAAAAAAATAATACATAAAAAGTTTCCCGGGCAAAAATTACGATGTTCTGTCCACCTGCATGTATTTTGACAAAGAGAAAAGTCGGTTCTTCTTCTTCTTTCTTAAGTTCCAGACAGAAAACGTCTCTTTATTTTAATAAACCCGCTCTCTCCTGATTACATCAGACGCACCGCTGCAGCAGGGAAGGGGGAGACATGGACGCCATGTTTCTGTCATCAAAGCCAGCGGCCAAAAAAAAAAAAAAAGAAAGAAAATTAACATGCGATTAAAAAAATTAACGGCGTTAATTAAGCGTTGCGTTAACGCGTCCAGCACTAATAAATATATATATATATATATAAATATATATGTCATTTATGCCACCCTTTTGCTGACCTGTACCCCTGCTCCCCCATCAAAATTTTTCTAGATCTGCCCCTGCATATTTATGGTATAAATCCTTTCTATCACCACTTTGTTAGAGAGAACAGCTGCCCCGATTTGTACTTTAGAGCCTGTTTCATTCTCACTAGATATCTGAACCTGATCTTCATAGATGTGTTCATGGCTGTCTGATGACTAGTAGATTTTACAGCTGTGTCACTAGAAAACCTCATTAATACGAAAAGTTATAGGAAATAAAGGCAAACAATATCTAACTGAAATAGGCTATCATCATTTTTCATGTTTCAGCTTCACGTGACAGTGACATGGATCTGATTGACATGAGACTGATGAATGTTGCCTTTTTTTGCTAGCTTGTACAAGAACAACACTTTTGGGTAAATATGTGTCAGTGTGAACCATGAAACTCTAGTTGCCTGCTTCTCAACAATAAACAAACACAAGAAGAGAGATGGTAATAGCAATGGAAAGGCCGATCAGCTGCGACACCCTCAAATCCATTCATAGAGCCAAGCAGCTAATCTTGTTCATCTTTACTGTAGACACTTCCACGCCTCGCCGTCATAAATGAGGAATGTTGTGCGTTAAAAATTTTAACTCAATTATTTACTTAAATTATTTCCCACCGTTGACGCATTACCTTTTATTATTATTTTTTTTTTCTTATCCTCTTTAGTCTGGAGGATACATCATGAATGATAAAGCTTTAATTGATATATGTAGATAGCAGAACAAACTTAAACATTGTTTAAAGGCAATGATTTCTGGAATTGTCCCATGCTCCAGTATCATGCCTGTTTTAAAATGCAGTGGTGCCAGAAGCCTGGACATTGTGGGGATCCAAAGTTGACTTGCTGTTTTCCTTGCACACAGAGATGTCTAATGATTCTGAGATTCATCTGATAATATTATGTACTACAAATGATGGAAGAGTCAAACCTTTTTTATTTTACTTTGAGAAACATTATGCAGAAAATTCTCCACAACTTGTGGATGCAGTTTTTAACAGACTGCAAAACTTTACTTCCAAGAGACTCTGGCTCTGTAAGACGCTCTTTTCACACTGTCATGTTAATGACCTGTTGCCAGTTGACCTAACTAGTTACAACATGTTTCTCTTGTTAGTATCACTTTCCCAACTTTTTTTTTCTCTTTCCTTGACTCTTAGTGCTTTGTTGCCCAATTTTCATCTGGAAATCTTTTATCTTAATTCAGGTGACCTCACATAGGCCAAACAAAGTTATCAAACCCATCATTGAGGGTCTATTCTGCTGCTGTTTCAAACAATGTTATTTTAATTATCTGAACAACACTGCTGTAGTTACATTTAATCATGCATTGCTTGTATGTCTGTATTGATTTAAGTCACAAGGATGGGGACAGGTAAATTACACTACATGCTATTACTGTGTCAGCCTGGAGGGGGAGATGTGGAGCTTCCATGTATGTTTGAGTTATTTCCTGTTTTTCATAACATCCAATGATATTTGTCACCTTTTCTTTGATGATAAGCCAACTACTATTTTATGAAAAATACTAAATAAAACATATGTCTTCTTCCTGCCACAATACCAAAGTCATAAAAGCCCTTCATCCCTTCATCGTAATATGTAAGCACAGCCTGTCTTTACACATGGTCTGCCTGTAACCCATGTTTGTGTGTGTGTGTGTGTGTGTGTGTGTGTGTGTGTGTGTGTGTATGGGGGGGGGGTTGCCACAGACAGCCAACAGACGTTAACTTACAATTTTGGAAAAGGTGTCTGATTCAAAGTGAAAATCAAACAACAAATAAGACACACATGAGAAGTCAAGAAAGATATACACAGGTAAGGGGATATGGATGGCATGCGGGGGCAGAGATGAGGGAAGACTTGTAGAAATGTGACTGTGTATAATCAATAAAATATATATGGTGCAGCCAAATGCCTCTAAGAAAGCCAGTTGTCCAAGGAAGTTTACATTGATATCAAGGCAAACCTGTGATACAGACACTCTTTCTGCACACGGCAAAAAGTATGTGATGAATGCAACATATTTTCTTAACTGACTGCAGTTCTAATTATACAAAGGAAACATCCTTTACATAAAAAATTAGAAAAAAGGTATAGAAATATATCATGACAAATGAGAATTGAAATGATGTTAGAGGTTAGTGTTTACCATTGAATAGTGTGGCTTATTTAAGGTCAAAGCCCTGGAGAAAAAGTAATGAATAGTTAAATAGAAATAAGTGAGCCTTAGCGAGCACACCTGCCACTTTACACAGTATTACTGGCCTGCACAGATCTATTCAGCTGTGTTGAGCCGCAACATTTATATCTCAATGTCAGTGTGACTGTGAAGAGTAAAACATAATAACAATGAAAGACTTACAAAGTCAAAAGCATTTCCAGCAATGCCCATGTAATAATTTTGTAGTCATTTTAGCCTACATAAATTTAGCTATTTCCCCCCTGGCAATAATAAAGTAAATAAAGTATTTTTCACAATGTATAGAGTTAAAAGCATACTTTGCTACTGTAAAAAGGACATACTGTTGCAAAAAAATCATCAGTGAAAACAATGCAATGTCCTGTAGTTTGTACTGCATATATTTAATAAATGCACACATATTTATGCAAAGGCCTGAATGAACAGTCTCATTCTTTGAAAATGAGCATTGCACAATGCAGATCTCCCATATAACAATTCAATGACTAAACTGGTTAACAATGACCTACTTAATCACAACAATTCATAATAATGTTAGTGTAATTTACTTCAGAGAGAAGCAGTGCAAACTTCCTTTAAACACTATTTGCTATGCTTCAGTTTTTCTAGATAAATATGTAAATACAATTCTCATGACAATGGCTGTTATGAGTACTGTCTTCATTTCCTCTTTGTCATCCAAGTGGATGACAAAGAGGAAATGACATGTTGAGGAAAATAAGTCAAACAAACAGAAAACCCTTCAATGTATTAACAAAACTGAATTACAAATAAATTCAATTCTGTATTTACATTATTTTGGCTTTAATATGGCAGGGAAGGGTGAAGACAGCCACAGATTTTTGTGCATTAGGACATGAATGAGTAAGGCGCTCAATCAGCAGCCTTGCTGGCAGATGGGCCTACTGCCTCTGCTTATCTTGCCAGCTCCAGATAAGGGTTCACTGCATTCCCCCATCCATAGACACAGGGAAATAAATGTGCACTTGCACCCTCTTTGTCTGAACCCTAAAAGTGTAGACTTAAGCATCAAAATACTGGCATTAGCATCTTTCTTTTATCTCTATCTCGATTTTCCTGTCTTTACTTCCCCTTGGTTAGTACTTATTGCTGTGTGCTCAGCCATCTTATGTTTTAGACAGAATATTCCATCTTCCTCTAATCACACGTAACCTCTTACTGCAATTTTCTTTGTATTTAAGTATTTACTTATATGAGAGCAGATCCGGAATACACATAGGTGATGAAAATCATGTTTAACATGGGAGAACAATACAGAGGTGGAAAAGAAATCTCTGAATGCTCTGAAGAATGTTTTTCATAGGAACCGGCTCTTCCATCATAGGACTGATTTTTACGTTTTTCCACTTTCATTAAAAAATGGGTTTGTTCAGTGATTACTGCTGGATGAGACACAATCTAAAAAATGACAAACCAGTCCACAACCTGCAAACAGGTCTTCACTTTTGACATCTTTTGACATTTAAAAAGCCTAACAGTTGACTGAGTTTAATGAATGCAGCTGTGAAAGTGCACGAAACTTTAGGAAAAGAAAAAGCTTGCTCAGACCAAAATATGAAAACTTTTTTTTTTTTATCCACTGTAGTTTGAGAAGAACACATGATGGTTCCTTTGGAAGATAATTAATGTCTTTTAAGATACTAATAAAAAAAAAAGCAAAGAAAGTCATCCCTGCTTACATGCAGCCGTAAATTCTCCCAGTCAAATGAACATGGCTGCCAGCAGGGAGCACGTAAATGTAATGTTTGTCTGTGTCTTTGTACTTATTGAAGTTAATCCAAAACATCTACAGATTTTTTTTGTTTTGTTTTTTTCAAGTTCAACAACTAACAAGTTTGTCACTTTATTAGTTAATGTCTTTGCAACACCTGCAGAACCACCATGTTGTCATATTGTTCCATTGTTCTGTTTTTACAGTCATATATATTTCCTATGCAGAGTTACTACTACAGAGTTAATGCCGTACATGTCTCTGGGGGAATTAGTGTTAGATATATGAGAACAAGCAAACTCCCTGACAGAAATGCTATTTGATTTGTTCAAATCATTCTCAATGGGAGCAAATGTAATTTTCCATAAGTGAAAGGAAGTGATTTAATTAACATATCAAGAGTACAAGAAAAATGATGTAGTAGAGAAATTACAAAGTCAAAATCAATAAAGCTTAAACTCTCACACACACACCGGCACACAATATTAGTTGCATCACTTCTGAGAAAAAAAGAAACCATTATTATATATCAGCTTCCAAGAGAATAAACATAACGCCAAGTCCATACATAATCACTTACTCTGCAATTTAGCTTTATGAGGACTGCATTAAAGCAAGTCTCAGAGATTGTGTGAGTATAGCTTGGTCCTCTGGGTCACAGTTAACTAATATGAGTGTGTATGCACCACGCAAATATCAGCATTCTGTGTGTATTTCAGCTGTGCTGGGTCATGGTGACCTGACAGGCAACCTACACTACTATAACAGCTAGAAAAAAACGTAAATGGAGATGCACTTTAGTAACCTTCACACCTTCATCGCCACCACAAAAACACACAAAAAGATCTCGGGCACTTTGGGTGATGTGTGACTACACACGTTTAAAAGTAATTGGACCATCGACTGGTGCTGTGTGGGGGCCAAAACAGTCATTTAATGTTACAACTCTCACTCACTACAGAAATCACACACTCATCCTACACACAAACACACACATATATAGACGAACTCGAACCATGCTGTATCTACAGTACATGGGCACACAAGCAGCATACAGCTTTGCCCAAGTCTGGATGATATCCCAGAGTCACAAAGGTTTGCTTTGAGATTTAATGCATACCTTCACCTTATCTCCTTATGGGTACAAACAAACAAACAAAAGAGACAAACAAAAAATTATAGCAAACTGTGAAACTAACTATTGCTTTGAGTGTGATTGTTAGGTACATGACTCAAAACAAATTGAAAAAACAATCAATATTCAACGACATTTTGAAGGAGTAGAGGCAAGAAACATATAAAGGACTGATGGAAATTAGTAGCTGCGACTAAATCAATAAGCACAGGAAGTTATACAAGTAAAAGAAAATATATGAATAAATGTGAAAAGTTCTGTCCAAACTCTGCTTCACATTTTTGCTGGTAAATAAGAGTAGCTCGCCATAAAATGACCAGGGCAATTGCTTTAGTACCTAGATTCTACATTTTTATCTTTCCCCACATCTTAAGCATTACCCGAGGAAGCAGTGACTTGAATATAAGCATTCAAAAACTAAACTGGTCCCAGTTCCTAGTTTAACTGATCACCAGCGGCTTAGAATAAAGCAGAAGACCATTTGGCCTAAGCTTGTTTCTCCTGCCGAATACCAGTGTGTTGCTTCCATCCTCTGTAGCTCTGTAAGACTCCCTGGTGACTGCAAAACATTCACATGCTTGCCATTGCAGTGAGAACACAGTAACCAAGCTGAAATACAGATAAGCTGCAGAGCAGTTTCACTTTCTTCCCCAATGAATCTACCTCCTGTGCCAAGGAGCAACACATGCGTCAATGAAGTCTCCGAACAGCTTGTGCACCAAGCTTTTCTTCTGTCCTCTTCCCTCCTCTCAGTCCCTTAAACACCCTACTGATTGGTAGACATGTTTTAAGGAAAAGCAGCTAAAAAAGTCCAAGCCTTTCTCCCTGGCTATCTTAACTGCCTTTCTCTATCAGCCAACAGAGAGGGAGAGTTTACTGCAGCAAAGCAAAGAGTCCAAGCTACACTGGTATCAGGGCTCTGCACAACCAGCTGTGTAATCTCTACTATATAGTCTGTATGTTAATCCATGCAACTGTGAAACCTAGCTTACTACATGAGCTTTACCAATTCTGTTTTATTTTATTCTGCCAGGTATCCATATTTATCCTCCTCTTATTTATACTCTTGACTGGTTTCTTTTAAATTTTATTGTCATTCTTTGTCAATGCTACAATATGATAAATTTGTAAATAAATACATCAATAAACATGTAAGTAAATACTTAAATACATGCAGGTTCTAATGTAACCACCATGTCTTTTGCAACGAGACAAAAAGAAATGACATATGAAAAAGCCACTTAGTAATAGTTCTGCCCTACTGTGTGTAGCCTGATAAGAAACAGATTTTAATGAACACAATTACAGGAAAACAAGGAACTTTGCTGGCAAATTACAGATAACGTGTATCATGTATAAGATAATTATATATATATATTTATAAAATTCAAACTGAAGTAATATGTCTTGAAAAATGCATTTAGCCAAACAGTAGAAAAAGAAACAGAAAAATATCCCTGGCCAAAATGAACAGACCTAAAGTTAAATTGTCATTTTAAGTACTTTACCAGCTCTGGCTGTTTTCTGATTAAGAGTCTACAACATGTTACAGTACTTTCAACTTTTTAAATGTTTTCGTTGTCACTCTTCATTAATAGGCATTAATATCTGATGGTAAACCAGAGTAGAATCAGGGCTGCTGAGTGCTTTTGGACTGGGGAGGGGCCTGAGTCAGCACCTCTGCTCATTGAGAAGAGTAAACGTAGCATGCTTTCACGTCAGTCTCCAAAAGGCACCATTTTCACCAGAAAAAGTCTCTAGATTGGTTGCTAGTTGTGTATGTCGCTCTAATCGGTGTCTCAGAAAATTATGTGCATCCACATCTCGATGTAAATATCCATTTTAATATCCCTTTTAAGTAACAGTCCACTTGGAAATGTGTGGATGTAGGTGAGCCTATCTTCTCACCTCTACACACCCACATGTAACTATATGTGGTCAGTGCAAAACAGCTTGTGAATATTGATGCATAGAAATGAAACTGCTGATGTGACTGAATCTCAGGAAGAGGGGAAAAAGCTGACTGTTAAAATGGAAATCCAAATGCTAACAGGTAACTTTTTTGTGGTTCCTGACATTTGTTTCCAAATTCTTCCAATCAAATAGTTTATCATATGACTTGCTGTAACATGTGGTGTATATGTAGTGTAAATGCAGTGTTATATGTTCACAGCAATCAGTCTGACTGATTAATGCCAGATGGTTGCAAAAATAAGTAAGATCATCCATTCTAGGATACCATTTAAAATTGGGAGTTTTAAAATGGAATGTTATTTACCTGTGTTTTTGTCACATGACTTATGGCTAGACTTTTAATGCAGAGCTTTATGATTTTAAGGGTTATGTGTAGTTTTATTTTCTTAAAAATATTCTTTATTTCATTAGGAATAAATCTAAGACTTCAATAAATGAGGGAGAAAATGTGAACTGCATTGTGCATTTTGGCACACAGATTGTGTTATCTGTTCAATGCCCTGCCTGTTCTGAATCTGGAAGTTTGTGACCATATGCCTGTGGTGTTTGACATTTCTTTGCCCAGTAATGCTGTCAGAGCACAAGTTTCTTCTTGGGACTATCATGCTTTTTTAACCCCTCCACTGCCATTCAGTTCTCTACCTGTTTTAATCTATACACCATCCCCGTGGCCCTGCACAACACAGATGAATATAGTTCTTGGTTTCATGACACATGCCAGACTGTCCTGGAAACCGTGGCTCCACTCAAGGTCAGACACCCCAAAGCCAGGTCTGAGCCCTGGCTGAATGATGAGACTCGGGCTGTGAGGCGTGAGTGCCGCAGGGCTAAGCGGAAATGGAAAAAAGATCATCTACAGGTCTCTTTTCAAACTTTGAGAGATTGTTGGAGTTTATATCAGTCCCCTGTTAAAGAAGCTAAAGGAAATAATTTGCTAATATCCTTTCTGTCGCAAACCTCGTATTGTTTAGGTCAACTGAGACTATTCTTAATCCCTCTCAAGCTCCCATTTTTGAGACCTCTTTTGAAATGTGTGAACAGTTTTTGTGCTTTTTTATTGATAAGGTAGCCTCAGCAAGAGCACAGATTATGCCACCCACATCTGACCTCTTAGCTACTCCTGTGTGCTCTGCTGTTTTCCACCAGTTTGAACACATCACTCTTCCTCAGTGGTGGGTCACCTGAAGCCCTCAGGTTCACCTCATGATGCTGTTCTCTCATGCTTGTTGAAAGAGCATTTTTCTACTGTGGGCACATCAATTTTAATCATTATTAATGGCAGTCTCACCTCATGAGTGGTTCCCAAAAACTTTAAACATGCAGCTCTGCAACTGCTTCTCAAAAAACCTGGGCTAGATACAAATGTTCTTGCAAACTGTAGGCCGATTTTCAAATTGCTGCTTTTGGCACTGTTTGTCATGATAATTTAATCTCACATTTGGAACATTGTGTTGGCATAATAGTTGTAGCTCTGTAATGGCTCAGGTCCTATTTAAAAGATCAAACCTTCTTGATTCAACCAGGGGATTGCGAGTCCTACTGTGCTCCACTGTCATATGGAGTCCCGCAATGATCCATTTTGGGCCCAATTCTGTTTCCGTTGTATTTGCTCCCCCTGGGGTCCATTCTCAGGAGACATGGCATCTCCTTTCACTGTTATGCAGATGACTGCCAGATCTATCTTCCACTTAAAAAGAGGGATGGGCTTTTCTGTGAACTCTCTGCAAACATGTTTCAAGGACATTAAATCTTGGATGACGCTGAACTTTCTTAATTTAATGATTCTAAAACTGAGGGGATGGTGTTTGGACCCAGTTCAGCTGGTGTTCTTCCTGTAGATCTGGGAAATTTGAAATAATTTTTCAAGCCAGATCTTGTAAACCTGGGTTTTAAAATGGATTTAGAACTAAAACTTGAAAAACCCCAGCTGGATTACTGCAATGCACTTTATTTTGGGGTGAATCAGTCCTTTATTTTTCGACTGCAGCTTGTATAAAATGCAGCTGCACGCCTTTTAAATGGCACATGCAAGTATGAGCATATCACCCCGCTTTTATCTTCTTTTAACTGGCTGCCCATGCACTTCAGGATCCAATTTAAATTGCCTTCATTTGTTTTTAAGAGTTTAAATGGTGCTGTCCTGTTGTACCACTCTGAGCTCCTCCATTGCCATAACCCCCCCACCATCCAGAATGCGGGTCCTCTGCATGTACCACACCCAGGAGGACCAGCCCCACCCAGACAAAACAGACCAGGTCTGGGCCAGCACCCACATCAATGTTGTAACTGCACACCACACAGTGCACTCTGTTTTTACAGACAGCAGTGGACACCTTAAGTAAGTAGGAAAAGATGACAAAATAAATATAAGTTTAGAAAACAGCAAAAGCACCACATGAGGTACTGAGTTTATTGGTATAGGATAATTTGTTGTGGTCCTGCACTGCTAGACAATACATTTGGGTCCACTGAATCACTCACATTTCCTCATACACACACACACATATGCACACACATATATAGCTACAGTCTATACAAACCAATCATTACAGCAGCGACAACAACAGACTCTGCTATGATTTCCCAGATGAGCTTCAGGCTGTGTTATTGCTTGCTTGAATTGTTGGGAAGATGCATGGCTGTGTGTGAACATGATGGAGGGTTTGCCGGGGTGTGATACGTATATAAAATTCAAACTTTATGTTTAAATGCACTTTTAAACACTAAACTTTTAAATTAATTAGTAAGTTATGATTAGAACACGTTATCTTTTAAATTAGCGTCTGCCGCTTTATAATTGAATAATTGAAAAATGCTTCATCAATAATTGCATTAATGCAGAAGAATCATGAATGCAATGAGTTCCTGGAAAATACCTTTAAAATCAATTAACCTCTATGTTTCAGATATGCCTGTCAATGACAAATATAATAAATTTGTTTGCATAAAATCAAGTGATACAAAATATTCCCACAAGCATTTATATAATTCCTGTGTTTATCTCTCGATGTGTTCATTTTAATTTATCTCTTTATTTTTGTTATAAGGGAAGTGAGAAAAAAAAGGGAGAAAGAGGCAGAGAAAGACCAAATGAGAACTGGTTATCTGCTATATTAAGGCATCTTAAAAACAATGTTCTCTGCATTTACTTTCCCCAAAGGAAAATGAATGAGGCAAAAGGTGTTAGACGCTATAGCATAATGATGAGGGGACTGATGAAAGGTTGAGGATCCTCTAGGAAATATAATAAAAGTTTGATCTGATAGATTATGAGCAAAGTTCTCCTGTAGCATTAATGGGGGAAAATTTTCAACTTTATTTTTCTTGTCTTTTTTATCTATTGTCTTCCACCTTCCATCATCGCTCCATGTCTCCCTGGTGCCCATGATAAGTAGTGGGAGGTAGATAGGCAAATTATACTATTCAGGTCTTGTTCCCCCAGTTGCAGAAACACCCTGGTGTAAATAAAATGCTACAGAATGGTGAGCAGTATATAATATACAGACCAAGGATTTTGGCAAGATGTTTTCATGTTTCTGCTACAAAATACTTCATAGTAACATATATGTATAGCTGAAGAAGTGCAGTGGTAGGTTTTTAATTTTGACATAGCTGGACAAAATGTATGTGCAAATATATCGCAATGCCTTACCACCCCCAAACACATGCTAATAAAAGAAGAAAACGTGAAGATGAAGCTGTTAAAGCAATAATGACTGCTCACTGAAGATAAGTGAGAAATAATCTAAATACCACTGGGTTATGCATAATATATGTAGATGTACATGTGGGGTTAGAAATCATGCATGCACATGTATTTAACAGTAGGGTGTAAAATGAGCCTTAGAAGTGTGGTTTGAAACCATCAGAGGCACAGATGTGTGACATTATTCTATTTTTGTCTGCTGACACTTTTTAATCAAATTTGTGATGGAATATTGGAAAAAAAGAGCCATGCATTTACAACTAATCTATTCTGACACTGACAGGCTTTCACTCAGGATACCACATGTGATAGATATCTGGGACACTGAAATGTTGCAGCCTTTTTTACCTTAGGAAAGGAGAGAGTAATAAACCTTGCAAAGATCTATTTTGCTGATTCTACATATGCTTGTGGTAGATGGATTCCAGTTTCATTGGCAAGGATGAATAAGGGCAATTTGTCCTGTTACACTCTTTTGTTTGCCTGTATTTTATTGGTATTGTACTATTCAGATATTTTTGGGAATATAAAAAAGAGTTACAACACTTGCTTAACCTATATTTTGGTGAAGGGAACAATATGCCTAAAATGGTCATGTTAAAAGATAAATATAATTCCAGGAAATTCCTCTTACTTTTGTATTTTGTTTATGAATGTTTGGATGTTTTCATCACAAAATTTACGAAACACTGATGTTTAGCCAAAACTTTAAAAAATAAAAATAGATATTAGGGGTGGGGAAAAAAAAGGTGTTTTTTAGAACATTTTAGAACATGTTAACATGCATGTCCTAGACATGCATGTTAACTCTATAAGTTAGGTTGTTCGTCTCTCTATGTTGTCCCTGTGATGGACTGGTGACCTGTCCAGGGTGTACCCCGCTTCTAGCCTACTAATTGGTGGGAAAGGCTTCAGCTTCCCAGAGACCCTTAATTGGATTAAGAGGTACAGAAGATGAATGAATTCATCATAGACATTCTTTCATTTTGATTTTCAATTATCAAATGAATTAACATTTAGAATTATGAAGACATGCTATTGATAACTAATTTACATACAAGTCAATATTTTACATTGTTAAACTTCACTAAAACCACAAATAAATCCAAACAAAAAAAAACAAAAAAAAAAACAATGCTGCTCTTAAACTCAAGCTTTCAGAGTATGAGTACAGTACATAAAGTCCAACTGATAAGATTTTTTAATTTAATCCTTGCAGATAAAGTATAATATAGAATAGTTAGTGAAAAATATTTTAAATGTTAAACTACACTTAGATAGCCAAACCAAATACAAGTCAACACGATAGGCTGTCAATCAACTATGTAAGTCATTAAAGTGTGACTGGGATCTTAAAATCTTGAATGATCTGTAAGACGCAAGCCTACTAGATGTACCTGTGAACAAATGGACACTGATGTCTGTGAAGTAAGTGCAAGTATGCTACATGTGCAGACAGTTAAGATCTTTCATTCACAGCCATTTTGGCAGGGGGATACTATTTGCTCACTTTACTTCTCTGCAGTCCAACATTTGCACTCTATCTCACCTTCTCTCTCTCTCTCTCTCTCTCTCTCTCTCTCTCTCTCTCTCTCTCTCTCTCTCCCCCATAAACTCATAGAGACATTTGGCACCGTCTTCCTCCATTTTGATTCCTGCTGTTAATTTAGAGCTCCTCCTTGAACCGGACATGTCCAACAACTGTTTCTTTTGTTTCAGCAACAAATCCTTTGACCTCTCTTCCAACCTGTTGTTTCTCCAGCAAGAAAAGACAAAAGATTCAGACAAAAAGAGATGGCAGAGATGTGGAGACAGGAACAGGGAAATACTTTAATAAATGTTCAGGGAAATTAAATTAAGTAATTTCTATTGAGTATATTTTAAGTAAATATATGCTCTCAGGAGTAAGGCTGAGATTCGGTTCAGTTGAGGAAAGGCCAAGTTGAAGCCACTTGCAACAGCTTGCTAATACAAAAGAACAGTTCAAAGATTAATAAACTGAACTTAAATCATATGGAGCTTAACCTTTTCACATGAAACAGAATAAGAATTAGATTCAGCTCACATAATGCTCCTCTCTTTGTTCTCACCTAGTTATTCTGTACCTACAGGTTTTCAGCTTAGAAAACATACATATACTTTCAGCTGTCATATCCCAAATAGAGAACTAGAGTAGAGCAAAGAAAAACATGATAAAAATGGAAAACTATGGACAATTAAGGATTACAAATATTCACACTAGAGTGTATTAGCATCCACCTAGCCTACAGCCATTTATAAATTACTTTATGCTGTACAGATATGTCAAGTAAATAACATATTTTGCATATAAAGGGGGATTTGTAATTTTATATCTAAGCTGTTCAGCAGGGTTTAAAAAAAATATCTTTTTGCCAAGTTGCTTTGGGCTGGTGTGAGAACTGTCAATCAGCACGTTTAGTGGAGATGTCCAAGTGTCTCAGAGCAGAGAATGCTGCTTAACTGCTGACTATTTAAAAACTTATTCCATATATATATATATATATATATATATATATATATATATATATGTACATTCTTTTTTAAATGTAACAAACTCAAAGGACTTATTTATAATTTTGCACAGGTTTTAACTGGAGGAAGTCAGGCAGCAACAAAGATCATGGAGTTGGGGGGTAAATGAGGTAAACAGCAGCATTAAGCAGGAAAGACGTTAGGTACACAGGGAGAGGATCTAATCTTCTGTGAGTTATCTGTGATAATACCATATTGAGTAATGTGGAAGTTAAAAGACTTTTGATGTTGCAGAACAGTGTATGTGCACAGCAGGCTTGTGTGTGTTCTGAATGTGAACTTGTATTTCTCAAAATGTTTATGTAAGTGTGTTGTAATGTTCATGTGTACCCACCACTATGTAAATATCTTGTAAGTGTGGGTGTAAATGGTGTGTGAGTGGGTGTATATTCACACACTTTGCATTTGTGATCCGCAGAGGCATGCAGTGCTGGCTGCTGTAATCCGAGGTTTACACACTGTAATACTGCTGAAAGCCTGCAGGCCTTGCTGGCAGAGAGAAAGTGAGGGAGGGTAAAGGACAGAGGAGGAGGACATTTTTGAGAAGTTGAAAAACAGTAGCTATGGGATGGGTAGTGAAAAGACAAGAATAAAACTGATAAACCAATGTAGAGATGTAAAGATATAGGACCAAGCAAGTATGTATGAGAGTTTAGGTGACAAAGAAAAATAAAATAGCAAAATGAGCACATGCAGCATAAAAAAAGGGAACAAGAGATTTAGTTTGTAAGTAAACATCTTTTAGGTGATGCAACAAATGGTTACAATCATGACAAACTAGAGAGAAAAAAAGCAATTCAGTTACAATTTGGCCGACATCATTTTCATAGAGCCATCATTATCATTGCTATCACTGTGCTTTGTTCTTTGCTGTTACAATTAACATATGCCAACACAGGCTGTGTAAGATCAACATCAATGCGATGTGTGTGGTTTCAGTCTGTTATCATCCTGCCCCTTAATCATAACTGCTAGAATCTGTGAAATATACTAAAGGACCCCTTTGGCAGTGGTGCTTCAACAAACTAGTTGTGGAGTTATCTGATGCCAAAAGGGAATGTTTGCCATATGAACAAGCAACAACTTTCACATATGAAGGTAGAAGGGGTGACAGTAGATAAAAGACTGGGACATTTGTCTGAGAGGCCCAGGTTCAACCTTCAGACAGACTATTTTTTTTATTTATTTATCATTCACCTTGTTGTAGTTTGTTTTCCCCACTTACAATTGCCCTGAAGATGGTACTGTAGTTCAAGGCTATTTAGAGTCCTCTGAGTTTTGACCTTTTAATTTGTGTTCTTGCTGTACACTTTAGGTATTAAAGCATTACAGATGTAGGCTTGTAGGCTTGTGTGAAAGTCAGAGATAAGCAAATTCACTAGTGTACATTTTATACATTTTTGGCAAAAAAGTCACTGTACAATGCTAACAGTGAACAGTTTTTCTGAATAGTGGCTTTGGTTTGTTAAACTGATACATTTTCTTTTCAGGACTTTTAGGTCAAGTATAAAATTACCATTATGTGATGCAATGGAACTGTGCATAAGGGACAAGCAAAGCCGACCCCATCCCTAATACTGGGTCATTAAAAACAGCCCACTGTGATGAGTTAGCTGTGTGCTAACTGCGGGCTTGGCAGCTGAGATTGACAGATACCTTGATACACTGCTGTGGCTGCCGGTCTCTCGCTCACCCGTCGGCATTCTCATGTTTTACTGCTGTATCTTGGTGTAATCCTAGACAAATAGGATCTACTCTTTATGAGAATGTAAGTTGCACAATTTAACAAAGTTGGTAACTTAGTCCACATCTGTGACAATATGGTTATAATATGGTGAAAATATGCTATCTGCAGTGTATATTTGATATTTAACATCTAAGCAGTTCCTTCTGCTGAAGTTTGCCCCATGAAAGTCTTTGAGATCTATGATCTGTCAGTCAGAGGAGCATGGGCAGCATTACATCCTTTACCTTTTATTACAATAAAGGGTCAAGAAAAAGACTTTGGTGTGATTAGGCAGTGCTTGATCATTGCCAAGGATTAACAATATATCAATCAAGTGCAACTAATCTTTTTCATTTATTCCCCCTGATAAATCATCCTTTTTTACTGCATTTCTACTAATATGAATGTCCTCTCCATTCTTTAGTCTGTTGTTATTTTCCATTACGTTTCAGGCCATGCATTTCATAATATATGGATAAGTTGTTTAGAGAACTTTGTCACCCTTTAAGTTAAAGAAAAGAACAAGAGATTGAGACAATAAAAACTAGATGAGAGATGAGGAGGGGAAAGGATATGAAATGAAAGAAGAAGGCTTGACAAGAGGTGGGAGGAGAGGGAGGGAAAGATGGATGGCATATCAAACCAATTTAAATCTACTGTAATCACTTTAGTATGTGTAGCCATAAACACACACACAAACACATAAACACAAACACTGGAATTTGAAAACCATAAATCCTCCATGCCTATGCTTATTAAGACCATGAGAAAATCTACTGTAGGCATATGTGTGATTCACTCATAGATAATCCATGATATGATTGTTTGGTATTCAGTGCTGTGACAGACTGATATAGGCTGTGGCATGACTGGATGAGTCTGTGCACTAGTGGATAAAACCAGAGGTTGCAGATAAATATAGTCATCCACAATGAAGAGAAATTATAGTCCTGATTTTTTTCTTCAGAATTGAACATACAGGTGGATATATGGGTGGATTTGTAAAAATCAAACAAAAAGAATGATTAAAAAATTAACTTTTTTCTTTGTTGTGATGTCACTATGAAAAATATGTTATCTCTAAATGGAAATTGTAAAACATGTGTGAGATAATATTGGTATGATGTGTGCAAACCTAACCAAGTAGTTTTTGTTTTTTGTGTGTTTTATTTTTAACATCCTGTATGCTCAAGTGTCCTGAATTGTACAGTAGGTAGATAGGAAAGTGGGTCAAGGAGATGTTGGGATCAAACCTGGGCTGGCTACCCAGTGTTTAAGGGGCAGCTGCTATGCCAGGTAAACTAAACACTGCACTCACAGGAATGTTCAGCCAATGCAAAACCAGTTATTTTTCCTGGTCTTTGCATTGTTTTTTTTTTTTTTTTTTTTTTTTTTTTGCTCCTGAACTGCAACATTTCCATGATGGTTTAGTAATTGTGCTGCTCTGGTCTATTACTTCCTCTATCGGTGAAGACTCAGCTGTTAAACAGCTGCTTCTGCCTCAAAACTGAGCTCAAGAGGCTGAGGTGAGGTGATAACTCATGGGCTGAAACTAGCTTCGGGTTTAATGCCCTTCAGTTTACCCAGCAGTGGTAAAAGATATGGGACTCTGTTGTAACTAGAAGTGCTGTGTGGTGCTTGCAGAAAAAAAAAAAGAAAACATTCACTGCTAAACAGGCAGTTTCTCACAGAGAACTTTCTCTGCTCTGACATCCCCCACCCCCTGCTCCAACGCTGTGCATCAGCAGGAAGGACAAACTGTCACTAGCAAATACATACAATTATTAACACAGCAGCCATGAATGCTCTCTATTTTCTGACATGGTCATATGTTGTATCACCAAATTCCAGAGATTTTACTGATTAACCTGGGTGAAAAAACTCTGCAGACAGACTTCAGTGCATGTGTGAAATAGACTATTGACTTTAAGCTGCTCAGGAACTATAACATGTCCAGCAAAACAAACTCTCCCACACTACTACAATACCTGACAGCTGGTTTAAGGTGTGTTTTGCAGGTATACTGTTTTGCTTTCAACAAACATGGAAATGTGCACCATGGACAAAATATTTTGGTCCCAAAGCACATTGTTACATAAGTCTTGTGATTTACTCAGATAAAAAGTCACAAATCTGAGCCATACTGTCATGTTTGTTTTGGAGAAAAGTCTCTCTTTATGAGGGAGTGGTAGCCTAGTGGTTACAAAGATGGCCTTGGGTCTGGAGGACCTGGCTGGCAACTGAGGTGCACTGTGGGCCATTGAGCAAGGCCCTTAAGCCCCAACTGCTCCTGGAGTTGCAGTGGCAGCCCACTGTCCTAGCGTAACTAAGATAGATTAAATGCAGAGAAAGAATCCCGAGCTTGGATTAATAAAATGTAATATAATTAAATAAACAATAATATGATTATTTGCTATTACCATAATTATTTGTCTATTCAATCATGTTGTGAACTTCAAGTTCCTTTATTTATACTCATGGGTCAATTTGTTTTGCAGTGACATGACATTCATACATACCTTTATGCAAATTCTTAAATGACTTCAGCATAAAATAAAACAATGAACACCCCCAAAATAGAAAAACACACAAAAAGTGCTCAAAGCTTCGCTAACTAAAATACCCATGTTAACAACCTTTGTATTCAACACGATGAAAAAGTCATTTAAAACCTCAGATAAATACACAAACAGAACAAGCAAGCAGAGTAAGGAAATATGTTGACTTGACATGTGTTTCAGAGAGGCTTTCAGAAGCTGGGCCTAGCAACATCAACAACGTTCACATGGTTCAGACAAACAATAATAAATTTTTAGTTTTTTTTTGTTTTTGTTTTGCAGCCCACATGCTGAACTGTTAACATAGCCTGGGAAATTTAATCTTAAATTAGATGTGGTTCCCTCTCTTGGCAAATCTCGCAAGCACATGATGTCATTTAGTTATTAACCCTATATTTAATTTTAATTCTCTTTTTATTATCCAGAGATTTTACCTTCAGATATCTGAGTATTTCACAGCACCCACAGGTGTAAGGTGGTGCTCCAAGATAAAGCAGACTGGACCAATGAGACATTTAGATTAGTAGATACCCCATTTCCAGCTCTGTTTGATTTCTTTCCTTCTTAAACGGAAAAGGGGCTGCATGGCATCTGATGAGGACTGCTACCTGTGGTTGGAGGTAGCATATACATTACTGCTTTTATTTTCCTTTGTGTAACAGCAGGGTTCTGCTCTAATGTTATTAGAGAAATGGCAGTCAAGTAAAGTTGCATCTGTCTGATATCATGAACAATGCATTACAGGTAGGTAAAAGAAAATACTGTTTCCCTAAGATTTTAGTAGTAAAGTGGTCTTTGGGAGTTAACTGGTGCCTGGGGAAATCTCATTATAGTAAGTAGTTTGTGATGAAGAAAAAAAAAAAAAACAACTTCATGCTGAAAATGAGGTCTTCGTAATTATGAGGGGAATAATTGGCTGGTATTTTTAATAGCTTTGGGCCAATATTTACTGATTATTTAGTGGATGAGTGAAGAGGCCATGACTGAGCTCTAGAGGCAGGGTTATACACAAGAATGGAAGAAGTACAATAATGCTCATTTACTGCAGTGAGAATGACATGTTGTTTTTTTGGGGGTTTTTTTTTGGTTTGTTTTTTAATGGTAAGCCTCATGAAATGTTTGTGAATGAGCCAGCACAGATTTAACAGCAAGAAAATGCAGACATTCTCAGGATATTTGCAAATATCCTATGATAGTAAAGGACTTCAGGTTTTAAGTCATTACCACACATGCCAAGTAGACCACAAGTTTCCTTTCTCACTTTTTTTCTTTAATTTTAAAGGTGAGTTTTAATTTAGATAATTATATAACTACATATGCAATTTTAGTCACGTTTCAGTCTTTTATTGACTAGGCATAAACAACCTAGTCTTTCAGTGTATATAGAGAAGCTCCTTTAACACCGCATTTTTACACATCTATACTAAGGATTGACCGATACACCGGCAAGCTGATATATCTGGCCGATGTTTTGATAAAAACTAAACAGTGTCATCTTGTTTGAACTGATTTACATGACAGCAAGTCATAACTGCTTTCTGTGAGATTTTTCATGGGAACACACACAGATGAACAAGCAAAATTCAAACGTCACTGTAGCTAGAGTCAGCTAACATATAACTATATATATATATATATATATATATATATATATATATATATATATATATTATGTGCATATATTTTTATTAATTATTTAGGGGGGAACAATTAGAAAAAAGGCATCATTTAATGTTGAATTAAATGTTATTGATTTATTGTATCACACGTCAACAGCTCAATAATGAACGCACGCCGGGTCATTCTGGCATCGATGCAGCTCTGGTAAAGGACCCATGCATTCAGTACAGCGACGTCCAAAACGTTATAAAACACCACAACAGGTCACCTTTTAGTTGCAGCTCCAGAAAAATACTGCCTCAGCATTGTGTTGAGGATGTCTACTCCTAACTTGGTCCTATTGTAGTAAGAGAAGTTGATCAATTTTCTCCCATCTGAGACTCCTCATTCACTTGTTGGAGCATAGACAAAGCTTCTTCTGCATTCATTCTTCTTTTTCTGATGTTTCTTTTTTTATGCTTTTGGCTGCATTATTCTGTATGTGTTTTGGGGGTGATCCGGATTACTATCTGGATCCTGGAATTTTTTTAAGGGATTCTTGGTAGATAATTAGGCCATTAGAACTTCTAACTCATCAAAAAATCAGTCTCGGCATCAGCATCGGTCGATCCCTTATCTGTATACTGTATACTGTACACTGTATACTTTATAACATATAGATCTACATATATGTCTGCCCATTTCTTTCTTCTTCATCCAGAGTGCAGTTTAAACTGTTGTAAACTAAGCTTCGGGCTGCTAGCCAGAATCTCGCTGATCAACTTTTTTTGGTTTTAATTAGAGCATGGGTGTTTCAGTCTGCTTCTGTGACTTAAAGCATTAGTCTCTATGTAGTCATGTAATCACAATTCTTTTCATGATCCATGTCACATAATCCTTTTCTTGTTTTGTAATCCTTGATCAATCTATCCATCCCTCCAGAGCTTCTGTCCTGCCTCACAGTTTTGGCTGAGTTCCGCCTCCTCTTCTATCTCCGGGCAACTTACCGCTGTTCACAAAACCATAACACGTTTATTATAAGGACACAACCTTGGTGTCAGATTCCACCCGTCTCCCTCTTCCATTTCTTTGCCACTTATCCTTCAGTCATTCTTTGCTGCCACCTTTGTAATACTATGTTTACAGTTAGGTCACAGACAATTAGCCCTCCCTCTTATCGCCCCTTCATATTCCTGGTCCTGTCAGTCTTTTCATCCATCAATCCATTCATTGCCAAAATAGTAATGATAACTCATGGAGTAACAACTGAAATCATTTCCCTATCCCTCTTCCTCGTATCACTATCCTATCGCTGTCATTGTATGTAGATTAATCTGTACTTCCCTTAATTAAACAAAACAAAAACAAACAAATCTTTAGCACTAAAATGGACCCTAACTAGGTTTTTTACTCCTTAATTACTGTATGTATTTTCATATTCTCCTAATAATTTGCACAAAACTCAGATCACCAGCCCTATGACATTTTCTTTTTACCCCACTGAACTTTTATCATTCCAACCACCCAGGCACATCTTTCTGACTTTTCGGCTTTCTCTCTCTACTATTAAAAGAAAAAAAAAAAAAAAAGCAATGCTGCATGAATAACTTGCCATTGAAGATTATCGGGATATTTTTAAGTGAAATTCTTCCTTGCACATCTTCAAAGTCCAAGTGGGTTGCTTTGACAAAAATGCATGAGAATTAATTGGAAACATGAATCAAAAGATTTATAACAATATTAATGTAATTACTTGGCTCACTATTTAGATATCTGCGAATATTTTTCTGTTCCAACAATCAGCTGTTTTAAGAAACTCTGGCATCAGAGATTTGTAATTCCGATTGCTCTCTACTGTAGGTTTTTTTTTTTAAGATTTATACAAACATTTGGGCTTGCAATACATGAACAATACAAAATAGAATTTTCTTAGAGAGAACACACAACAGCACAGGTAATCTTTTATGCTTTCTTTGTTTCCACTCATATGATTCTGGGGGCTCTTTCAAGAGATCATTTCCAAAATTTTAAAGGTATGTGCAGCCACCTACTACAGGAGCAACATTTTCTGAAAAGAAAATCAATGTGTTAATGCTCAGTTTCCTTATGTCACTGCACTCAATCTGTCTTGGCTAAGACATGAGGCAGAATTGACAGTAGAGCACCTGGGGAATAAAACTTCTCCTGACTTGTCTGAACAAGCAGGCAGGCAAGACAAGTGGTTGCCGGGCTGGTGTTTGGTGTTACCCAAATTGTTTGCACAACCAATGTTTTTGTTTGGCACCACAATGAATTTCCCAATGGGCTATATGTAACAAGCAGGTAATCTCTAAAAGAATCACTACTTCTTTACATGTATATATATATATATATATATATATATATATATTCAGAAAGTAATAAGAGCATTTCTCTTCACCACCCACAGTTTTAGAAATAATTTTTCTCACACACAACACATACATGCACTGCCACACTCCAGTTGATCCAAGGACACCAGAGGCAGTTCGTCAGCTTCAATCAGCATCCAGTGTCCATTTTGCTCTGGTCACCCTGAATATAACTTGCTGGTTGGGGCATGTGTGTTCGCTCACCACTGACACGACCTCCCAGCTAAAATAAATCCTTGACATAAATCAGTCTACTGCAGGAAGTCTGCAAATGCTCCTGCATTCATGATTCCACTAGAGTAAAACCTGTTATCACAAAGCTTAAAAATATTATCTACATGGTGCCTCTGCTTAAGCCAAACTTGGAAAAAGGACAGGGTAAGAGATGAAAGCAAAACTCCTAAATTTTTAGGAAGTATTCATGATAACCACCTCTTTCAGTTAAGTAGCAAGATTGTGGTATAAAGTACCACAAGTATAAAGCAGGGGGAAGTACTGTCCTTCTATGAGTGCAAAGACAAATCATACTTTTCTGCTAGTATATAAGGGATTTTTTTCAGAATTATACAGCCTGCAAAGCTAATAATTTGTGTGAGTAAAAGAGTAATCAGATGGTCCATGTTTTGTTGTACTTAGCTACCCAGAATTGAACTAGGTCATTGTTAAACACAACCTCTTGTTCTCTGTGTTATTGCATAATTTATTTATGCATTTTTGACAGAGCAGGACAAGCTTTTCATCTGTTGTTTGTGCAAAATGGAAAGGTTTATATCTTAGATATTTAAATCCAACATTGAATAAAATTAATAAAAGTTCATATTGATGTTCTCCTTCAGGTCAAGGAATCTGTTTATAAAATGTCTGATGTTTTTCAAAAAGACATGATTACACACCGTTAAACAAATTGCCCTTTCTATTCTGATACTTTTAAGAAATAAACATAATTGACTGAATATTTTTTTCTTCATCAGAGTCACTTCGGAATATTTTAATTTATAGATTCAGAGGGAAATATCATCAGTATATGATCATAATTCTCCAATATCTTGTTCTTTTTAGTCTCCACAGCATGGTGTCACAAGAAAATGCACAAAAATACACAAGACACCCCCCCACCCCCAGCTAGTGAATTAACCCATAAGAGCCCAACGTTACATATTTGTCACATACAGTTTCTGAGACATTTTGCTTCCATTTATGGTATAGAATTTGCTCAAAATCCTGTTGAACACAATCTGATACTTGTCTTCTATCCCATTTATAGATACCCAGAAGCAGAAAACCATATTATAATATTTTTAATATATCACATGGTAATAAATGGTAGATATCCCCCCAAAAAATGTTCATTTTTTTTGTTACATTTTGTTACAGGGCCAAATATGGACTTTTCTAACCATTTTTTCATGGGTTGGGCCTTAACGGGTTAAATGGGAAGCAGGGAAGTGTAGGAGAAGAAATCTGTTAAGCACGCTAAGTCAATGCTGTTGTTTTTGTTTTTTACTTACTATTCACTCTTCCCGTCTATTTTATTTTATTTTCCCTTTCTGTCTTTTCCTGATTTCTCTCCTTTCGCTATTCCCTGCCTCCTTCATCCTTTCTGCAATCTTCCACCTTGCCTTGAGGTGGGGGAGACATGCTGAATAAAGATTCATGCTAATCTACCTAATAGGATGGAAAATAGCTGGAAATTTTTTTCCCCCATGGAGATGTTTATTTCTCTATCACAATCTTTCCCCACTACGCTCTTTACATGTTTCCACACAGATTTGGTTTCAATCTACCTCTTATAATATTTGTCATACTTTGCTCCCTCTCTAAATTAGTGTCTCATTGTTCTTGTATGAAGTCCATCTCTCCACAACCAGTTTTTTCCAGTTTACCTCACCTGGTACTGCTTCTCTTATGTTGTTATTCCCCTGCTTATTGTATGTCACACTGTATAGGTGTGTCCCAATTCAGGGTCTGCACACTTCGAAGGATTCGTCGGCCACATATGTCATCGCGGTGCATGAACCTTCAAACGAAGGCTGCTGGTGATGCATCTTCGCAGCCTCTTTTCTCCCAGAATTCATTGCACACAAGACAGTGGCAAATCAGCAACAGAGCTCAGAAGAGTACGTTTCAGTCTTGTTAAAAAAAAAAAAAGGATTTTTTTTAATATTTAATCACACTTTAGTAGAAACGTTACAAAGCCAAGTACATTAAAGACATGTTTGTTAAATGGTGACAATAAAATTCGGTAATATTTGATATTCGTGGATTTTTAAGGGGTTAATGATGTGTGTACCGGCTGTAAAACAACAAAGCCTCAGACCTTTAGTTTATTTAGTTTATTATGCATGGTGTGTTTTATGCTGTTGTGCATTATCTGTGGAAAAAAAATCTGGATATGTTAAGAATCATATTGTAAGTATTTGTTATCATTATGTAATTTTATTAAAAATCTTTGACTTAGCTTTCAGATTTAGGCAAAACTTAATAACTCTCCAAATCACTGGCCTAAAAAAATCTAAACATAACACTAAATTCCATGATGGGAAACAAACAATTCAGCGCATTATCTTTCAGCACCATGGTCAGCGACCCCTTTCTCCATTTGTCTTTTATATAGAATTCATTCTTTTTCTTTTTCCTTTCCCCGTTTTTATCCCTCATAAAATGAACTATTTACTAAAAACAATATTCATAGAATCATGAACTAAGGTTTCTCAGTTTAAAGTAGTGCATTTGCTCTGTGCAATTTCCATTCCCCCTTCTAAATCCCTAAATTTGGAGTTTCACTGGTCTTTATTTACAACTACAGCTGGATTTGGGTATCTGCGGTTTCACCAGGTTCACATTAGGTTGCCAGCAGGTTAAAGCCTTTCCCAAAAGACAAAAAATAAATGATTCTCAACATCTACAAGACCAGAAATTGGGGTTTCTTTGTTAAAAATCTTGCATTTGTGCCATTCTTTGTCTTATTAAAAAATGTATCCTTAAGACCATTGGTAATATTATTTTTCTATTGACATTTATAGTTTGGATTAAAATGACTTGACAGGTCTTGAATGAGGCAATGACATTTGGTAGAGACATCCTGTTCTCCGTCTGGTAAAACTGTCATAACTTAATGTTTCCTGTTCAATGATGATTATCATTTGCTAGCACACTGTCACATTCATCTTCATGCTAAGATAGTGACCGTGAGATAGATTAGGTAGTAAAACAAGGTGACAAGTACAGTCTCACATAGCTGTTGGCTTTTTGTTGTGTCAAGGTGTAACAAAGTAAACATTATTTTGGGCTCCAAGAAGAGCCACTGCACATATTTAAGAAATGTTTGGGTTAAGAGCTTACATTGAGAAGTTAGACTGCTTCAAACAAAATAAAAAAAAAAAAGTTATGACACATAACATGTGGTGTATGGTTAGTACATTTCAGCTAAGTTAGATATAAGCTTCTCCATAATATGGCTCAGGTGCTCACAATAAATCACTACTACTACTCCCGTTAGGTGACAAACTAGAAAAGCAAGAATTTTTTTGCCCCAAAATACAAAAGTTAACACATGTTTCGGTTGTGTTTCATAAAAAAAAAAAAAAAAAGTTTCCTACAATTTAGAAAACATACTGGAAGGACAAATTTCTTTTATGCTGTTAACAAGACTGAGGAGGCGTCCAGAGTCCTAAGCCTCTGAAGTCAGTTAGCATAATTTACCACATGTGTCAGATGAGACTAGAGATGGTAATTGAAGGTGACCTCAATCTCAGGATATTGCAGTTTGGTGGCCACTGATCCTTGTAAAGAGAGAGCATGTTTCTGCCTCTCCTCCAAGTGATGGAGAACATATACAGATGAGACAAAGAGAGGCATGAGCATGTGTAAGTAAGTAAGTTTAAGTGCATAATGAGTTTGACTTTCTATTAACATTTCTGCTTGCTTTATCTCCTTTCTAGCCATCTCTCTTGCTCTTCTGGTTGTTGCATGTATCTTCCTCTTCCTATGTACCCACTTCTTATCTCCTCATTTATTCACAACCCTTTTTATGGTACTTGTTTAAAGTGTCGTGGTGCTGTTTCTTTCACTCTCTGAAGTCATTTAAAGATGTTGCGGATAGCTTACAAAGCTATTACACTTGACAGACTCGTTGCCTCAATGTAAGAGATCAGTGGAGCCTGGCATGCCCATAAATGTATAGAAAGAGCAATATGGGCTCCTGTGTATAGCCATAGAAGCTAATGGAGCAGAAAGCCAATTCTAACACTGTGTAGAGGTAATAATTATGACTGATCTCAGGTATTGGGTGTTATCATTATACTAGACAGCTGTATCCATATGTGTGAAGTATGATGTGGATAAATGTCATGATAAAGGATTGGGCATTGAAAAAGCATGAAATGGAGGATACATAAAAAGACGGCCAGGACAAAAAAAAAAAAGAGGTAAAAAAAGTTTAATTAAGACAACATTAAAAAAAACATGTAAATTCACACAAAAAAAAATAAAAAGAAAAGAAAAAAAAATAAAGAAAAAAGGCTAGTATGTGTGAGACTCTCAACAGGGACAAGAGGGCTTCAAGAAGAGACCAAACAATGAGAGACAACAAAAGACAAAGCTCATTCTCAACAGAATACAGCATTAATGTCATTATTAGCTGAGTAGGCTGGAAATTCAAAAGCTTATACTGTCTGGTGCTTGACAAAAAAAAAAAAAAAAAACTAGAATGAATGAATGAATGTTATGGTAAGAAATATAAAGTATGTGGTTAGGAAGTAGACAGAGACAGACAGAAGACTTGTAATGTATAACAGAGCAGAAAATTCACCAGATTTAAACTGTTCATTCTTTTTTCTTTTTTCGTTCTTTTTCTTTCTTTTCTTTGTTCATTTAATATCATGTACACAGGTGAGACCTCAACACATATTATTTCTGGCTTTAAGTTAACAAAGTGTTTCATATGGGCTGTTAAAGCGAAAAGCTTCCTAACAGATTAATGTGTGGAATGTTTACAAAGAAAAGTTAATGCTGCAACACTGACAACATTCATTCATTCATTCAATGAATGTGTATATATATATATATATATATATATATATATATAAATATATACACTACCGTTCAAAAGTTTGGGGTCACTTTGCCATGGGATTCAATAGGGAAGTGACCCCAAACATTTGAACGGTAGTGTATATATGTATATATATATATATGTGCATTTTTTTCATGATCACTTCCATGACCAATGTCCAATATGTATAAAATGCCATGAATCTGAAAATTGAAACTGTTACAGATTTAGTGAGACATTTTTTATAGGTAGCTGTATAAGAGTGGTCAAAATCTTCTGCACAATAGTTAAATTTATTCATTTTCCTCAACATTTTGGAACATAGCAGATAATGCCAACATGATTTCTCCTTCAATGATCAATCAAAGTCAAAAAGAGAGCAGGGCTTACAATGTAAGTACTTCCAATAATGCCAACATGAAGATGGTAACCTAGCAACAAAGAGCACTTGAGACTAGTACTTTAAAAATGATAAGATCATTGATGATTTTCTTAAACATAAGTGTTACAGTTGTGCTTGTCAGCTGATTCTTACAAGTGTTTATCTAATTTGTATTGTTGTTTTATTTCAGCATTTCACCATTATGTTATTATGTGACCAGTGTGTTGTAAGATCTGTTCAAGTGACACTACATTCAATTTATCTGTTAGTACATTTTACACCAGTCCTACGATGGTTCTTGCTAATATCTGATGTTTTGAACAAAATGGTCACAGCATGGTCAACTTTATTATTCCTAATGATGAACAATATTAGAATGTTTCTTAATTATGATGTTATGTCTAGATTCTTTAATAGAGGAAAGATTTACTACACAGTGATAACTTCTGTAATACAGCACACAAATTATTCTTAACTGAAATATGTTCAGTCAAGCAATATGCATAAATAAAAAAATAATGACCTTGACTGACAAAGAATTTTGTTTCTTAAAAGCACACTGATGTCTTTCAAATTCAACCTATGCTTACATGTAATACAAGTAAAATTCAAGTTGTAATACTGGCTGAATTACAACTTACTTGCATTACAATTTACAAGAAAATGTTTCACCAACATTACAGGATTTATCTTACACTGCCATGCATCTGAGCTTATATTATTCTTAGAGTTGGCCTTTCTGCGATTTGCTGGTAATAAAACAAATGAACTACATGATATTGTACCTTTTTTTTGTTTTTTGTATGCGAGTGTGCATGAGTGCTTTCCCATAAGTTTACTTCTCTTTTATTTTTTTATACACACACTAATGTCCAATCACAACTCTGTCTCAATGACTCATCTCTTTATTTTGCAGCAGCAAAATATCCCTTGTCTTTCACATGTTAAGTAGTGATCATACAGTCCTTTAGCTGGTCAGCCATTCACCATTTAGGAAAACTCCACAAGCTGTAAAAGCTAAACTTAGGTACAAAAGAAAGTTCTTACCAAGGCCCTGTGAAGGGAATATCAGCCTCACTTGTATTTAATTGAATCCCAATGACAGGCTAGCAAATGTTCAGAGTATTCAGGGAGACTGTGCCAGGAATACTGTAAAACAAGTGCTTTTAATTCCCTCAGAAGTAATTATGCTCTCTGATTAGGGAATTGTTCCTTAATGTAATTATACTGTGCTTTAAAAATTAATTTTGTCTGTGATGGCATGCCGTGTTATGGTGGTGTCTCACCACATTATCCATAATCACAACTCACTGTTATCTATAAACGGATCCCTTTGGTATGGTGGGCTGACACAATCTGTATCCATTTTTAAGCGGGTGTTACTTTTGTGAGTCTGGTATGTCAGTGTAATACATATCGGTCATGAATTTTTTATTTGAATGCAAAAGGAATGTAAAAAGATTTTTGTCTAAAATTTCCTTAACCAGGTGATATTTCACATTTAATAGAAAACAAAACAGACATACACATTACTGTCTGATGCAAAAGTAATATTCGTCACACTGAATTTACACCCCTGTTTGAGTTTATAGGATTAGTTTCTAAATACATAACAATCTTACAGAAACAACACAAGCCATTAAAACACAAACACAGATGAAGAAACACACAATAAGGAAAACTAACCATGAGGTCATAGCTGTTTGGAGAAAGAAAGTATTTTATAAGTCCTGTTGAAATTAATTATGTATGTATGTATGATTAAAAAATACCACTTGAAAATTACTCTAATTCATCAGGATTAATAAATGCGTGATAAATAAAATAAAAAACATAAAAAACATCAGGCCCAGAAATCATGCAATGTAAAAAAAAAGAAAGAAAAAAAAAAAAAACAGTATCTACCTTTTTTTATTTCATTTCTAATTTCTTTTGTAAACCAGACAGTTATTTACAACAATAATAATAATATTCTCAGAACTGGTGAATATAATTTGTCACATGAACCTGATTATTTGATGGAGAAAAAACAAATCAGGTCATCTGACAAAGTATAATCACAGTTATCATCATCGCCACCACAATTATTATTTTGTTCCGCTAAAGTTATTGATGGATAATCCGAATGTTGGCAAGGCTCTGCATATTACAGCCAAAGCAGCACACCACACATATTCACATTTAACTACTTACCCTGTTGACTCCTCGTCCCCTGTCTTCTCCATAATTTGTTCCCAGGATTTCAAAGAAGATATTGGGATTAGTGCCGTTGTCCGTGAACTCCAAGAAACTAGTGAGGCCGCTCACTCCGAACTGCAAGGAAAACATCATACGCAGTCATATCATTGTTGGTTTGTTTTACTGTCTTTTTTTTTTTAAACAATGGTGCAGTGCAATTTAGAAACTGTAAGATAAATCTCACAAACAACTGTTACTGTAAAATTTGGAAAACGGCTTCGGTCTTAGTAGCTTACAGAGAAAGTGCAATGTATGTCAACTACCCTGCCACAACCTAAGTACATGTACTGAATGAATATGTTATTATATTGTTTATGAAATATTACTGATTTTGTGTACCCTGTGATCCTGCATTGTACTAAGATGGGATGGATGGATGGATGGATGGATGGATGGATTTGTGTAGATTTGTGTTGAAGATTGCATCTTTGGAAATAAAAACAGGTTTTTTGTGTTGCTGAAAACTGAAGCATACATTCCACAGTGTAGAAATGTAGTTTTACTTTTACAAAAACAAAAAAATTACTGACATACAGTTAGGCCCAGAAATATTTGGACAATAACAATGTTACGTCATGAGTCTCTGAACTCTTCTCCTGTGTGTATGTGTGTGTGTGGGTGTGGTTGTTTTCTTCTGACAGGTTCATTCTTCCAAACAGCGCAGCTGCCGGTCATCTACTCATCACAGCAACGGTGTATTTATACTACATTTTCCCCTTCATTTGGCGCCACAGCGTTTGTCTTCCACACGCAGTATTTGGCCTTTGTATTGTCAAAGAATCTTGTCTTGCTCATGCTCCAGGTTAAACATATGCACTGTTCTTCCAGAGAATCCGGTTTTCCAATCTCATTCAGTTTCGGACAGACTACCACCACCACTCCAGAGTTCCCATCTGCATATCGCTGCCTTGGACTCCACGTTCATCCATCTGCCAGTTCATCAGCTCACCACGACTATTGTTCATTTAAATAAATCCTTTTTTGTTCTCAGCTCCAGTACTCGGTTTGCTTTTTGGGTCCGCCATCTTGCCCTTGTGACACGTTACCTTGATTTGATCTTTGCTCAACCTTTACTGCGCCTGTCTTCGGTTGTTGCTCTGATATTCATTGTCTGTCAGATTGAGATCTGATGCCTTACTCAGCCATGGCAGAAAATTCCACTTCTTTCCCTTAAAAAACTCCTAGTTTACTTTAGCAGTATATTTTTGGTCATTGTTCATCTGCACTGTGACATGACATCCAAACACATTTGAGCAGAAGGTAAATCCCTATAACTTCAGATTTTATCTGATTGTTTCCACCTGCTGTCACATCATCAATAAACACTAGTGACCCAGAGCTGTTGGAAGCCACGCATGTTTTTGCCATCTAACTGCCTCCACCATATTTCACAGATGATATGCTGTACTTAGGGTCATGAGCTGTTCCCAGTCTTCTCTATACTTCCTTCTCTTCATCAATCTTGGTACAGGTTGATCTTAGTTTCATCTGTCTCAAAGAATGCTGTTTTAGAACTGAGTCAGCTGATTTTTGATGATTTTTGTTAAGTCTAATCTGGACTTCTGTTCTTGAGGCACATTAATGGTTTGCACCTTGTGGTGAAGCCTCACCTGGAATCAACTCCAGACCTTTTACCTGCTTGATTGTTGAAGGAATAGCCCATGAAGTCAATCAAATAGCTTTAGAGTGAACTGTCCAATTACTTTTGGTTCCTTGAAGGAAAAAAAAAGGCAGCTCTATATTAAAGAGCTGTAATTGTTAAATCTTCACCAGTTTGGATGTGAATACCCTAAAATATGTTTTAGTAAACACAGAAAATAATAAACTTGTGTCCAAATATGGACGTGACAGGACATATATATATATATACATATACATAAACATATACATATACATATACATATATATATACATATATATATATATATGTATATATATATGCATATAACAGCCTAAACATCTCTGCAAGAGCCGTGAACTGTTGAGGAGCCAAAATCCCCAAAGAAACAAGAATGATAAAACTTTGATTTTTCTAGCATTTAGTTTCCTCAGATCCCAAACGTTGGGCCTCATTCACTAATATTTTCTTACAAAGAAAAATATAGACATATATATATATATATATATATATATATATATAAATCTAGAGCGTATGTGTCAAACTAAAGGCCCACAGGCCACATCTGGCCCCTGAATTAATTATTTTTGGTCCGCATAATCATATTTAATCACTATTAGAGCTGGCCCACTGATAGAGCGCATGCACTACTTTAATACAAGTCCCACATTGCAGTGCTAGCGCGTTGGCACGTTGATCATGGGCCCGCGAACGCATACCTCCCTTGTTCTCTAGCAGCCTGATGGAGCTGCTCACCTTTGTCAATGACCCCTCTCTCCAAAAAATGGCTAAAGGAAAAGTGGAGTTTGAAAACTGAGAATATGTTTACAGATGTAAAGGACAAAGCTGTGTCTTCTGTGTGGAGACAGTGAGGCTGTAATGAATGAATCCAAGAACACACTTTGAAACAAAGCGCCACGACAGTTACAAACATCTGGACAGGAAACAAAGGTTCTAAAAGGTAGAAGAATTATCAACCCTTTAAGCGCTACGGTTTTTAAAGTTTATAACGGCAGTAAAATTATTCATCTAATTTAATATTATGGCATCACAGGTTGGCAGCTGTATTAGACACTATAACTTTCACAATGAACCATATGCATACATACATACATACATATATATATATATATATATATATACATACATACACACGCAATAAGACTGTTTAACTCATCATCATTTTGTCAGAGATAACAATATGAGTGACTGTTGTAACTGGTGAATTTCTGCACTGACTGGATCAACCTTGCACAGTTAGACTCCTCATCTTGTGTCATTGGAAACAACTGTCAAGTATGTAATTGGGTAATTTTGTGTGTAACTGGTTAATTCTGCACAGACAAGCTCAATTTCGCACACCACACTACTAATCATTGCACTGGACTATATTATTTGCTGGCTGTTCTCATTTAGTGTATAACTAAATACCTCCTTGTATAAGTCTTTTGTAGATATTGAAATTTTTTATACTGTTTTTTCATTTTGCTACCTTTAGAAGCACAACTGCTAAATGACTGTACCGCTGCAACACCTAAATTTCCCAACTTGGGATGAATAAAGTACTTCTATCTATCTATCTATCTATCTATATATATATATATATATATATATATATATATATATGTATGTGTGTGTGTGTGTGTGTGTGTGTGTGTGTGTGTGTGTGTGTGTGTGTGTGTGTGTGTGTGTGATATCCTTGTAGAAAACTGACCCATGCAGTTTAATTTTTTGGATTTTCTTATTGCTAACAGGGCATTTGATTTTTTTTTTTTTTTTAATGGGAAAATTATTTTAGCCTTGAAATTACTCTGAAAAAATGCATATAGAGCCATAAGAAATAAGCACAACAGAGTTGAACAGATTTTTTTTAAATTTATTTATATAATGGTTATTTTTGTTTTATAGGCAAAATTTAATGGGCTTGTTTAATTCCAGGTTTAATGTGTGCAATAAGACCATTTAAAAAGGAGTTTTTAATAAACATTGAACCAGTCCGGCCCTCAACCTGTTTCAATTTTTTTCATTTTGGCCTGCTGTGTATTTGAGTTTGCCACCTCTGATCTAGAATGTTTTCTGGTAATGTGACTTCCAGAGGTAAAACAGTAGTTACTTCCGGCAAGTAAACGTATTATATTCACCACTGATTTGATTTGTTGTGTTTTTACATTTTTGTATGTATAAACTTACAAAAAGATGCACACCTGTCACAAAGAGCAAGAGTAACAAAGAGCCCATTTGCTCTCACAAGGTTTGATGAATGATTCTGAATTGGGTAAAGTTCAGTTTTTCTTACTTTACAGGCTTACAGGTCATCACTGCTGTACTTATTTAAACAGACAGTAACAGCTAAGGAACATAGGTTGGGAACTACTGATTTAAATAAATAAAAATGATTACAGCTAAAATGATAATCAATAGCATACTGTGCATGTTTTGAAAGCTGCTGTATTAAATAACTACCTGAACAGTGACATACTTTTCAGTTTCCAGCTGAAGAGATGAACAAATCCGTGAAGATTTTCATAAAGATTCATTCATTCAGTCAAGATTAAGTATTGATTTCTCTAATATGTATTATGGTATAGATACCTTCTATATATGTTGTGCCAATTAAACTAAAAAGAAAAAAACAGTGACCTTTTTAAAGTCTTATTTCTTTTTGTGTCAAGTGTATGTCATAATAAATGTGATAGATACCATATATTGGCCTAGTTGTTACATACATGTTCACAATTTGACAGACTCCAGTTGTAGCTGCTTATTATTAACGTTGCCGAGGTATTTACATGCACATACAGACCAGAATAAACAAAATGTTATAATAATAGTACATTATGTTATTGTGCCATTTTGTAAATTGACTGATTTTGAAATGCAAGCATATTATTATATTTCATTGTTTTTATTCCCCTGAGATAACTGCATACACAAATGCACATTAGATTGCATTTTTTATTTGCCACCTTTTAAGTTACATTAGAGGGAGCCTGCTCCGACACTGCTCATTGCCTCTGATAATTATTTACTTCATTAATATTTCAAGCTCAATGATGGAACGATCTATTCAAAACAATTACTCTTTTCTTCGTCTTTATTTTAATTGTGCCGTATGTAAGTGTCAAGTCATTGGAGTAGAGAGAATGAGTGAGTGGAATACAGGAAAATAACTTAAGAGGTGTATTTATCCTTAGGAGCTACTTAACACTGTTTTCTATCTGCAATAATAAATCTGGAAGAGTTAAGCTTGGATTTTAAATCAGTCTCGTGGGTGATACAACCCCTGAAAGTGGGTTGTATCACAGGGTTTTGTCTGCCTTACAAATGGTCAATAAAAACTTTAAATGAATCTTGAAACTAAACTGCTTGAGTCACTGAGACTCAAAGGTGGTAATATACTGTATAAAGTGATGACAGCCAACCGACACCACAAGGTTTTGACAATCAGTACAACAACAGTTTCACCTGCTCTAAATTAGCCAGTGAAGACTAGTCAGCAACATTAATATCATCAGCATCTACAAATTAGTATTTATCATTAACATAATGACCCCACATAGCAAAACACTGATTAAACACCCAGGCATGCACAGTAAGTAAAGAGCACTGCTGATAAACTGTAGAATGGATCTGACGCCAGGCGGCTGAACTCAGCTATATTACTGCTTGTGGCTCTTTAGCAAAGCTCTGTTGAGACTGGGTTTAGTTTAACAGTTGGGGCTGGCTGATGAAAGTGTTGCCAAACCCCAGCCTGATTTCAAGGTGAGACACAGAGATAGATATGAAAGCCACAGCGCCTCATTTATTATTGTCTGACACTAATCCTAAATTAGCATTTCCCTTGGCTACATCATTCAGTCAAAATGCCACCCCCTAGAGTTCTTTTTTTTTCTTTATTGATATCAAAACAGAGGGCAATGATCCAACTGAATTCAACACTGATGAAAGTGTTGCCAAAGCCCTCATCTAAACCCAAGGTGAAATACAGAGATTTCTAAATCATAGCAGCAGGATGAAATCCTCTTTCTGCCAAAAGTGCAAGAACTGAGGAAAAGTTGCTGATTGATGCAGAATTTTTTTTACGGATATGCAAGCTTTTGAATTCATTATGACATGTCCTGAAGTCTACTGAGCAACATAACTTTTAGTTTGAATAATGAACAACAATTGGATTTCCATGTGATAAAAAATAATAGGAAATGGAAGACTTATTTAGAATTTTCTCCATGTCAGTCCTTATCCCCAGAGGGGACTCTAGTTACACTGAATGATAGCAACATGTAAATGAATATATGAGTGAGTGCTTCTTCCATTTTCAACAGCAGTGTTTCAACTAAGGAACAATAGTGCCTGGTCTCCAAAATTGCATGTAATGAGCACAATGTCTTAAAGTGCAAATACATGCTCCTTTAATTTAAAGTGCCAAAAAAAACAAAAAAAAAAACAAAAAAAGAATAATGAGGGGGAAAAAAAAAACAAAAAAAGAAAAGAAAAAAACAAACAAACAAACAAACAAAAAAAACACTTCAGCTTTAAGACACATTTAAAGTTCACTTGCTGCTTTTCTGTTGTGGGGGAGAGAGTAATTTTCTATTTTTTTATTATTATTATTTTATAGTACTGTTTTTTTTTTTAATAACATAGTACTGAAAGTATAAACAACTTTTCAGCTTGAGCTGACATGAATAGATATAAATGAATTAATCCAATCAGAGAAATCAAAATATAAATCAGGTATTAAAAGAATTTCACTGTCAGTATTATTATATAAATAAGACTGTTTAGTCTCAATTATCCTTAATTTATTTTTTTAAAACAACTCAACACTATACAATCACAAACTTATATAGGCCTACATCATGGTGTTAAAACAATATCCTGGTCTACCTACTTTCTGTTTACAACAAAGCTCAGGAACAATATGTAAGAACATTGGAAAGGAGTCTGACCACCCAGCAGCAACAAAGCTGAACAAGATGGAAGATAATATGTGACTACTACATGTGACTACTAAACATAGCACGAAAAGTAAGTAAATTTGTGTTTTGTGGATTATTTCTCCCCTTTACTCAAACCAATTAGTATTGCATTTTACTTACTGCTAAGAAAAGGATAATGCCCGACGGGGTGGCCATTATCATAAATTCATGGATAACGTGGAGGCGTGAACCGACGCAAAGGGCATTATCCCGCTTATACCATGGTCACTTATGAGAGAAATAAATATTAAATCAATTATTATTACGCTAATGTTGTTTTTCAGCGTTAAAATTCTAAGTTATTCACACGAAGCGGCTGAGTGGACTATTTTGTTGTGACGCGTTGCCAAGGTAACCGGCACACAGAACCTGCAGCTCGATCAGCCGCTGCTGTTGTATTAGACCTGATCAGTGGAGGGAAGAGAGATGATTGCTTAACGTTATGTTACATGACACAAAGTATCATTTCAGAGGGTGGGTGCAGCTCTTACAGCTTGTGTGTGTCCAGAGGATGAAGCAACATTTTGTTTTAGTCAAAGTCCACAGATAATTTCCTAAATCGTTTTTCATTGTGAGAAATATTATCCACCATTCACTCTGATCATTAAATCTGTATCAAGCAAGTAAGTCTATCCTAAATTGTTTTTATAATGTTATCCACCATTCACTCTGTATCAAGCAAGTAAGTAAGGTAATCAAGACAGAAAGACAGGCGACAAACTATTTAAATGCAACATTGCCATTGATCGTGACATTTCATGAAAATACTGGCATGTCCATAGTAGCGTTTGAAGGAAGGAGATTTAACATTTGTGGACCCTGACCACTGCTGGTTGGGATGTTGCGGGACGAAAAAATGTTGCTCCATTCTCGTCTCTCCTGGACTGACAGAGCCCAATAAGACTGCAAGCTGCTTTCACAGCGATGCACCGTCACAGACATGATCTGGCGTGTCTCCAACCTAGCATCTGAGTTTCTGTTGCCACAGTTACAAACTAATGTTTAGTCAGCGCAATAATTTACAGCAATAAGGCTGTTTGACTGGAACTTTCTTTCATTGGTGTCCATTATCACTTTTTAATGGACACCCTCCAGCCAATCAGAATTGAGTATTCAACTAGACCATGGTATAAGCTTAATTAGTGACAATGAGGTATAACCTGTAAGGATTGTGTTTGTGTGGAATGAGTAACAGCTAAACATGTGTGTAGTGCAAAAATCCCTTGCAATATTCTCCTGCTCCTTACTGTTGATTTTTCTATTTATTTATTTATTTTTTTGGTGGGTTAGATGATTGGACTCACCCACAGTAATAAAGAAACCAAAAGACATAATGGCCATTTTTGCACTTTATTTATTTTCTCAGTAGCATGCTAATAATTCATACAACAGGTTGGTACCTCTTCCTCATACCCGACTGCTCACATTGCAGACGGACAGTTTGTTGATCCAGAACGGATCCATCACTTGATGTGGAAGATGGAGCAATACCGCCAGAAATCATGGGGGCTGTGCTGAGCAGAATAGCCAACATGTGACAAGCGAAAAAACAAACCCGAGAAAAAGAAGGGAATGAGGAAGGGAACAAAAAAGCAGAAGCAGAATGAAGAAGAGGACAGCAACTGTAGAAATTGCGCAAGCTTTTGAAGAAAGGATATGCAGGTGTTTAGGGCATGTTGGGCAGTTGGAAACAACTTTATAGCGATGCATTACTGCTGCCAAACGGTGTCTGAAACTAGCGTTGGCTCACAGGATTGAACTCTGAATTTAGCACTACTCACTAGTAGAGGAACAGACTTAACAACCATGGCAACGCATGGAAGTATGAAGACAGCGACGTATGTCAAAGTTTTTTCTTGTTTTTGAGGCCATGGAAACGAAATGAAATCATTTTGCTCTCATGGACATGAATGGGGACAGTTCTTGACATGTAGGCCGAGCAGGATTCTTTTATTGTGTGGCTCTGAGAAGTATTGTATGATTGGTCGGACATTTGAGGTGGGCGTTGTTAAGGCGGAAAAGAATAAAGTGGAAAGTTGTGGCATCAACATTTCTTCTGATGAGCAGTTGAATGGAGAGTTTTAATAAACAGCTGATCGAGGTTGTGAGAAAGTACATAAATGTAAACAGCACATGTGGGCTTTGAAGACACAGACACTGCCGCATGCACAATCCCGTCCTCCCATGGATGAAGTTTCTCATTAAATATGGAATAACCCGGTCAGCTTTTTCTTGCACATAAAAACACAGACATCTCCCCTGCAGTAATGTCCGCCCCATTGCAGGCAAAGCTTCTTCATGGAGTATGAAATGACCGGACCAATACAAACTTTTTTCTTGTTTTTGCCACCTTGAGATCGAGAACGAAATTCTCCCTTCTCGCAGTGTGTAATAAACGTCACATACATAAGAGAGTATAAATGGGCATCCCTACTCTGGGATGACATCCCATTCCTCACCTACGAGTTGTTGGAATTCAACCAGCATGGTTTTGTTGGGAACTTTAACAAATACAGCACTACCAAGCTGATCCCAGTGTTGTGTTGGGTTGAGGTTTAGACTCACAGCAGGTCACTCTCAAATTTTGGCTCGACTCTGAGAGGGAGAGTGCTGTCATCCTAGAGGATGAGGTTATGTCCCAAATTATGGAGATACGGGATTGCCACTGGCTCCAGGATCTCTTTCAGATATGTCTGTCAATAAGTGCCAGTCAGGTGCCAGTGAAAAACATATGACTAGTGGACATCTAGCAGCACTGGAACCTGAGTGAATAACAACATTACAATATTGCAGAGGACTTTGACACCTTTTTGGGGGCACTATCCTTACAAGTTCTACATTGTTATAAAGGTGAATAATCAGGGTTTCCACCAATGCATAACACAACACCAATTAGTATTATTAAAGGGGAGAAATAATCTACCAACCAAAATTTCCCTACTTTTGTTCCAAGTTTAGATGTAGGCTTACCTGTCCATATGAAAGCTAAGAACAGCTTACATCAAAATGTATGTAATGCAGGTTCAATAAAATTAGTAACCTTAAGAAAAATGTAATTGCTATAAAATGATACTGAGGGAATCTCAGTGTGATAAGAATTCCTGTGACTTGGAAACCCCAAATAATGTTGTGAAAACACAGTTGTTTGTTGGTTTTAAATTGCAAGAATCAAAAATGAAAAAGATAAATGTGAACAAGATTGTATCCCATCCAATTCTGACCTTTTCATTTTCTAACAACTTGATCATTGCTCACATCTAAAGCTAATGTATTTAAAAATATTGGTATTCTTAACAGTAAAATGCACATGTAATCAGTCATGTTGCAGCCTTGAGGAAGACTCATTTCATCCGAGATATAACAACACTTGAATGTCTGCACTGATAACATGTCTATTGCAAGGCTGTACAGCAGACTGAGAGTGACTCCTTGTTTATATCGTTGACCTACAACTCTCAATTCGGAGTTAAGAACACAAAACAGGAAAATAAATTTCTCTTGAACGACTACAACTCTTACTAATTAGATTTGATGATAAGCACAATTTGTCCTTGAATAAGTTGTGACTGTAGGTCTGTAAATTCATTCCCCTAAGGTTACTCTGCTACTCACCCAGGACATGAAGCTATTCCTATCAACCATCTGACCCCTTGATGTCCTCACACTTCCCGACCAGTCCTTGTCCTGCTTCACATTTCCCAGTCATTCTGTTAAAGATACTGTTAAAGCTCGCTGCCACATGATCTTGATTAGAACTGGCTTTTTCATGATGAGCCGAGCCTGTTTTTGTTTTGTTTTTTGTTTCATACTCACAATAGCCCATGCACATGTTAATGTTTTCAAATTTCACTCAAGTACTCCGCTTAGCTGAGTGGCCAACTGCTTACCTCTGTGCTTGTGTGTGTGTGTGTGTACAGGTGGATGAGCCAGAGTGGACAAGTATGCATTATGCTTACATGATGAACACCTCCTTGAAAAATTTGAGAGGGCAAAGCATATGAATTTCCCCTGCAATTTTATACCTTTTTGACAGTATCCAGCATGCTCTTGCCTCCCTGCCATGGTTTGGAGTTCTTCCTGATGCAGCTCAGACTGGCCATGCTGTGCCACTTCCTGTCCTCCAGCTTTCTGTGAAAGGTATTGGCCAGTAGCAACACAGTGTCATAGATGTAGCGGCTGGTGATCTACAAAGGAAGACAGAAAAAACATTTTAATGTTTTTTTGTTTTTTTTGTGCGAGACTCATTGCAAAAACTAGCTATTATGAAATACAATTTAATTATTTACTTAATTATTTGATCCTTTTTCAATAATTGAAAGTATAATACTTGTTAGCTTTTTGCAGCTCAGCATATGAATTTGACCACTCATTTGTTCAAAATTGAGAGAAATAGTACACAGATGTTTCATCCATGCAAGCCACATGGTACTATATATTCAGATTTCATGTCAAAGTCCCAAGTTTACTGGTAACCCTGTATGTGTGTTTGCCACTTTTATTTTTTTTATTTATTTATTTATTTATTTTTTTTAATAATCTTCAATCATCTGAACTTGGCTTTTGTCTACACATCTTGTGTCTAAAGCTCAAAAACATGCTGAACCCAACATCAGATGAAAGAATAGAATCAACAGAGGAGGATATCTCTGTGGGACAAAACAAGACTACACAGTTGCATAATAAACATCTTTAGTTTTGGGAAACACTGTTGCAGTTACTCCAGTTGTTTTTTTGTTTATGAAGCTGGAGAAGATGAAACAACAGAACAGCAGATTATAGATATAATTTGGAGAAATGGGCCAAGGCTTCTCATGCTGAAATGCTATAAAAGTTAAATACTTTATGTGCAAACAATTCCATTTGCTTTTATCAAAAACAAAATCAAAACGCTTTGCAAGTTTCCTTACTTTCCATTTATTCCTGCCTCTCCATAAATCGACTGTGTGGACTATATTTACTGTCCCTTCAGTGCATTACATGGGTAATTGCAGCTTCAAGATGGATGTCTTTTGTACAGATAGTACATATTTGCAGTCAAGTGCTCATACCTATACACCCACACATCCACAAAGAAGGAAAACCTTTACAAATGGCATTAATTAAAATGTATTGATAGGTCATTGACACGACCAAGTAAGAAAAAGAGGGAGAAGTAAGACAAGGAGAGTTCATTCAGTCTGCAATTGATCATTGTGTGATCTACCATACCTCTTGTCTCCATGTTAATGAGAAGAGAGTAAATAAATTGACTACATTAGCCATGATTCTCCCCACACACAAACACAAGTGCATGTAGTGTGTTCCCATTCACAGTTACATCATGTTAGCATTAAAGGTGCAAAAGAAGAAATTCTCTATAACAGTAAATTTCACATATCAAGCAGAGGCAGCCTGTGATTTTTTTTTTTTTTTTTTTTTTGACAGGCATGCACATAAACACAAAAACAGACACATGCAAACACACAGCCATGTGTCTACAACTTCAGAGGACATTACCTTGCCATGTATTAATTTCCTGAAATTAAGCAGAACTAATAACCATATTGCTAACCTTAAAACTACTTTCAACTTGGGCTTATTTTTTGTTCCTATTAATAGAAAATAATCCCATAATCAGTGTACAAATACACTGGCTGGCCAAATAAAAAGTCACCAGCTGGATTTAACAAAGCAAATAGGTACAAGCCTCTTATTTGATAATTACTGCATGAGCGATTATTGTTCTGCTGGCAACAAGTTAGTATTTAACTCAAATTGATGACATGAGAAGCTTCTCATTTCTTAAACAATCATGTTGAAAGACACATCCCATTGTTGTGGAAAAGATGTTAGTCTGTTTAAGAAGGGTCAAATCCTTTGTATGTATGAAGCAGAGAAAACATCTAAGGAGATTACAAAAACTACTAAAATTGGGTTGAGAACTGTCCATTGCAATATTAAAACTGGAAGGGTAGTCGGGAACTATTATCTTCCAGAAAGAAATGTGGTCTGAAAAAAGATCCTGAATGATTGTGGTTGGCGATCACTTAAACATGAAATCAAATCAAAGAAAAAACACCAGTAGAACTCAAGGCTATGTTTAATAATAGCGAAAGTAACAGCATTTTTCCACACACACAATGCAAAGGGAACTCAAAGGATTGGGACTGAACATCTGTGTAGGCATAAGAAAACCACTGATCAGTGAGGCTAACCGGAGAAAAAAAGGCTTCAGTTTGCGAGGGAGCATAAAGATTGGACTCCGGAGCAATGTAAGGAGATCATGTAGTCTGATGAGTTCTGATTCACCATATTCCAGAGTGAGGCAGCATCAGGGTAAGAAGAGAGGCAGATGAAGTGATGCACCCATCATGCCTAATGCCAACGGTACAAGCCTGTGGGGGCAGTGCTATGATCTGGGGTTGCTGCAGTTGGTCAGGTCTAGGTTCAGAAAAATCATGTATCCAAAGAATGAGGTCAGCTGACTACCTAAATACACTGAATGACCAGGTTATTCCATCACTGGATTTTTTTTCCCCTTTATGGCATGGACACATTCCAAGATGGCAATGCCAGCTTAATGGGCTCAAATTATGAAAAAGTGGTTCATGGAGCATGAGATATTATTTTCACACACAGTTGTGTAGTGACACAGTCGTGAAGCTGGTTCTCTTTCAACATTCATTGTGGTATCTTACTATGGGATACTGTGGCTGCAGACACTGTCCCCAGAAGCCCTTTTACATTACACCAGATCTGACTGGTAGACAAGGGTGACGTCTGCTCTGTATGGAAGGGGCTTCCTCTCACTTTAAGAACCTGACATGACCATCTCTCTCTAGTCTAACACCTCTTCTCACTCCCAGAAGCAACTTTTGGATGATTGTATGATTTTTCAGCTCTAAAGAGCAACTTGCCGAAGATCCTCTACAGTCTCTTGTTTAAAGTCAACCATTTTTGCCGGACTTGTGCCGGCTTAAAACCTTGATTTCTCTTCCTAGGCTGCACGCAACAGAGACTGGCTTTAGAGCTCTGCCTGCACTAACAGCATGTGACCCCCTCAGTACTGATCTGCCCCAAGAAAACGGCTTGAAGGAAACCACCCGATTTACACTCTGAGGCAAAAATGCATGCAGAAATGTAAAAAGCAGACAGAGAAATATAAAAAGGAGACACAGAAATAAATACGCTTGGACAAATAACTAGACGAAGTAAATTAAAGATTGGAAATAATGAGGACGTAAAAATGACTGACTTAAAAAAGTGTCTGTTTTATAGGTTTCTTAATGGAAAAACTATTTTTTTTTTATCATTTATTGGCTCATCAGTTTGTTTACTGAGCCATTTTCATATTTCTGTATTTATTTTTTAATTTTGGCAGTGCCAGTTCTCCATAGAGATTTGATTTAGATTATCATCAGTTATTGAGTTTTCGTCATTAGAATTAAACTCATGAGAAAACCAACGAGAAAGCAAAATCATGACGCAACTTGAACTGATTGTGCACCTTGTTGTTATATGAGACATGGAAAAATATTCCATTTATTCTCAGGCCAACAAGATGCATTAAGGTAATTTGTATTGCACACTGTACCTTAGCAGATAATACTTAGTGTAGCTGTTTTATTTCATTCACATTATTCCCTTGTATATATGAGAATATAACAATAAAGCATACTATTTTTCTGTATTTTTATTTCATTTTTTTAATTTTCAATACTACTGGCAGCCAATGAAAAAGAAAGTGTCAAGTTTATCTTACATCTAACTTATTCCTTATTTTATTTCCATGTTCCTTTGGTGTCACGGCTTTGTTTTTAACTTTTCTTTCTCTCCTTATCTATGATTTTGTCCACTGTTATATCTACACTTTTCTCTGAAAATGAAAGTGAAAATCCACCGCTCTGTAGGGAGCATGAGTTCAGTACTCCAAGTGAGAGTGTGTTTGTGAGTGTGCTTGTGTGGTCAGCCTGAGTTGATGTGCTTCAGTGCTGTGTGAAATTGGGCTTCTGGGCTACTCTCTTAACTGCTGAGCTGATCTGCTACCTCTGCTACCTCTTCCTCTTTCTTTTTTTGTCTATTTTGCTGCTATACCTCATTTCCTCATTCTCCTAAATTTAACCACTTACTTACCCATGCATACGTATGCACTGTATACACATAGGTCATTAAAAATTTATACAGCATGTTTCAGCCATGCATGCACAGTGGTTTTAGAGTCCTCTGCCAGATGCACAAAATGTTTTGACCTTGACTGAAACAGATAACTCTCAAATGCACATATACAATGTAAAAACACTTGCATTTTCTAAGCCCTCCACAGTGAACTGAACTCAACAGACTACCAGCAGATATTATCTTCACTGGAAGAGCTTCATTGTTGATTATTACACCTGAAAAGATCTTGACCGATACGATACACAACTTGAAATGTTTTGCATTATAAGTGCAAGAGTTTTTTTTAGAATTTGTTTTGTTTTGTTAGTGTTTTTTATTTTGGTTTTTATTTTGTTTTTGTTTTTTTTTAATTAAACCCGCAGGCAAAAATTACTATATTTCACTTAAAATAAAAACACATTAATAGAAACGAAGCAAGGTCTAGCCACATTCTGTGACTTATTTTTGTTCACTGACACATTTTAGAGTCTGAAAGGGAGATATCCACAGACACATTTAAAGCCCATATCTGTCGTCAGTCGATTTCCATCTTTCATCAACTATGGTCCTCCAGGGTTTTGTGCATCCACATAAATCAACAACACATTAACTCAATTTCATATTTTTGTCTTGACACATGAATAACACTCCTCCCTCTTCTTAACTCTATTTGATGGCGTTGTGATGATTCACATAAACACAAATATCTACTTCAAGCCCTAGGGATATTTACCAAAAGAAAAAAGGGGCCAACTTATTCCAAAATGATTAATGTTTAAGTTAAAAAAGCCCTACATGCAGTGACAATGTCAAATAAACAGGCCTGGTTTAATGACAATGTTCTGGATCAGGAAATGTGTTGAAATGTCAAGATAAAACATCATGGGGCTTTTAAAGAGAGGACTAAACGTCCCATAAAAGCTTTTTAATTTTATGTTCACATTTTTAATGATACTGTACTAAGTAGCATTATTTGTGTCAAATTTAACCACTTTGATGTGATTCATTTTAAATACAGGTCAAGATCATGGGCTGCAATTTCGACACTTTTCAAACACATTTGCAGTAGGAAGAAATTATCATAGGCTCAGATTCACTGCATCAAATAAGTTTACAATGTCAGTGGCAACGGTACCAAACTGATGGAGCGCATACACTATTTAAAGCTTTCAGTGCTCCTATTTTGAATTTAAATGTCTCCTTTTCATGACGTTGAAAGGATGTAAATTCTGCTTCATTACTGAAACTAAAGTTTGAAGGTACACTTTCAGGAAACTTTCACTTTTATACAGTGTGGGTACGTAATTGAAAAATTAAATATAGGCATTTGCACACTAAATACTGATGGTAAAATTTAGTTAAGTTTTAAGGGCCTGGTGTTAAACTCAACTGCTTGAGCGGCAGCCCCATGTACCGAGGCTACAGCTCCTTGGTGCAGCTGGTCCAGGTTCGAGTCCTGACCTGGTGCCCTTTGTTGCAGGTCATTTCCTGCTCTCTTGCCCTGTTTCTTGTCCCGCTACTGTTAAATAAAGGCCTTGAGCCCAAAATTCCTTAAAGTTAGATATTAAGACATTTTTTTTGCAAATATAGTAGAATATCAGAAACTAAAACCCTCCTTTTTCACAGTTATTCAGAGCATTAGTTCAGTATTTTGGGCAGTTTTCTGATTCTTCCTCACAAGCTATATTAGGTTGGTCAAGCATATCAGGCTTGCCATTCTCAGATGCTGAGATAGGTTAGAATCTTAACTTAAGTTCAGGAATTGCCCTGAAGTCAATCTTTCCCTATTTTTATTAGTGCTTTGGTTCAGTGCCGTGTTTAAGGTTAAACTATTGAACAGGGTTTCTTTATTTTCCCCCGTAGGACCATGATGCCACCATCATTTTTCACAAGTTCTTTTTGGTTTCCTTAAACCAAATAAAGCTGTTTTTCCCATACGCTCTTGAGTCATTTGAATGTGTTTATTAAACACCAAATGACCTGAATTGTGCTTACGCTTGGGGTATTCAGTCTAGCTGCTCTAACACTCGAAGTGATGTAGTGCTGCTGAAACGGTTGTCCTTCTGAAAGGGTCCCTCATCTGTGCAGAGGTCCTCAAAGAGTTACAGTGACTGTTAAGGTCTTATTCATCTCCACTGCCCAGGCCCTACTTGCTATGCACATCATGCACTTGGACACACTCTTGAGCTTTGAAAATTGCTCTACAACCTTGCTTTGCCACGTTTTGCTGTTTAAGTCCTGAACTTCATAGCTCAGTATTTGTCCTGACATGAATTATAAATGAGGGACTTTCATACACTTCTGTTTGCCTGGAAGCATTATTTCAATGCATACAGATGGAGCCCAAAATCTTTAACTCGTCATATGGTTTTATAGTTTCTTAAATTAAACAAATCACTGCACTAAAAAGATTGTTTTTAGGTTTTTCTAAGAAATATATACTTTTGTGTAGTAATACACCACAAAGACAAACAGCTGTTTTTGATGCATCACATTTATAGGTGGATCTTATAAGTGGGGCATTAAACCGTTTTTTTTTCCTGTGGAGTGGCTGATTCTACAAGTAATGGAAGCAAAAATTAATCGCTTATATTTCTAGTAAATGTGTACAATTCTCTGAAAATTCTAATTCAATTCTCTGATTATGTCTTTGTTAACTGAATAAAATTGGACAAAATGTCAAAGATCAAATCAAGAGGCTATGGCTCAGCAGGAGGAATGATTGCTCAGCAGTTTGTGAAAACTGGTGTTTCCCGGGATCCGACTTTTCCAATGTAGATTCTTACAGGCTTTAAAATTCTCTGCTCATCATCATTCTTGACACCTCAACAAACTCACTCACCTCTAGCTGCTGGGCCTTAGGGTTTTTAGGATCACAGAGGGAAGTGTTGATCCTGTGGTTGTGTTTGACACAGCGTTGAGATGTATTCTGGGGCATTGGGAACATCTGGCGTACCAACGTCAGCCGGCCAATTGACTTCATGACCAACTCTTGTAAGTCATAGTCTGAGATCTCCTGACAGGGGAAAAACAGAAGGAATAAGAGCATAGGACTGGAAAGTAAGGGATAAATGAATGGTAATAGACAAACTAACACACCATTTATGAAGAAAATCTTCAGAAAAGAGGAAGTGTAAAGAACAGCAATTATGATCACAAATATTTTTTTTCTAATAAAAATTATTTTAAAAAATATATGTATTTAAAACAAGTCTTTATTAGGTTAGATCTGTTTTATATGCTTTACATTCCCATTAACACACAGAGGAGCAAAAGTGGCCTGTAGATATAAAAGATACACATATGGGAAGAGGGCAAATGAATGACCAAAAAATCATGTGTTCGACTGTGTGGATGTAATTGTTATGTGCACACATGTTTGCCAGTACTCTGCACGTCCTTGCAAAACCTTGGGGGAGAAATTGTTGCTAATTTTAGCCATAGGACACAATCTCCCCCTCCTGCTCTCCATTCATGGATCTCCATCTATCCTCTGCGCAGAGGGTCATATGGTGACGAGATGAGAACTGACGTTTATCGTTCCTGGTGGAGGTAACTCTGCCTCCAGACGAGGCAGCCTTTGCGTTCTTTGTATATGTGTGCAGTGATTGTTTATGTTAAAGTGTGCTTGGGTGCCTTGTGTGCACCTGTCATTCAGTGTATAAATCTGTGTGTGCTTGTCTTTATGAGATTGTTTTTATGCCCTCTGATCATGCAAAAACCTATTGGTACTTTTATTTGCACATGGCAGCCCACTTGACAGGATGGGCAGAACTCTGGAGTGCAGACCATGCACATACATGAACAAGCCATCACACACCTTTCATATTATTGAGGGAGAAATATTATAGGTATCACACCTCATTGACTAATCTTAGTGGATTTTAATTGAATGTAATTAACATTCATTAAGACCTGTGAGTCATCGTGGGATGATCAGTGAGGATGAAAGGTAGTTTTCCACAGGTATTATTTGTATAGTGATTGTTGTGTGAACTAATTAAGTTATAGTCTTTGCCACGCATGAATATACATTTTCTCCTGAAATCAAACTGCTGCTATACATGATATGATGGATGTCAGTTCTGTGTCTCTACCCGTCCTCTGCTTTGTCTCTACCCATCCTCTGCTTTGACTCACTGAGAAAACTGAGAACTCTGGATTTGATCTGAATTATTAATAAAAGTAAAAAATAAATAAAGTAGTAGTATTGCTTTGAAAAAACCTGAGAAAAAAAACATTTAACCTTGGGCACTTTGTGTTCTGAAATATCTACTTCCTCAAGATCTCAAATAAAATCTATTTGCTGTCTTTTGGAGTTACAGTTCAGTAGAAGAGATTTCAAACAGTTGTTTTTATAAAAATCCTGGAGGGTCTAAATAACAAAGCCAACTAAAAAGATGCAAAAGATGCAGGACAAAGAAAAATGCTGAAAACTGCTTAAAAAAGAGAAAATAAACGGATGTGTGAGCCAAAAGAGAATTAAGATTCACTGCAGGCAGTCAAGGGCATACAAAGGAAGATCAGCAGGAAAAAATTACCCAGAATGCTCAACTCAGAGGATCAAACTCAAACAAATACATATCCAGAAGTGTGCAGGAACACAAATGACAGTCACAAAGAAACATAAACTTAACAGAAACTATCATTTTGAGGTTTATCCTTTGAACAAGCATCTCACACTGTCGTGTTCTATTTGCCTCTCTGTTTGTATGTGGACACAACAAGCAGTCTTCACACGGTATGACTTTCAGTGCCTTTAAAGTTGTTAGCCCTTTAATGGCTAAGACAAAAATGAATTGTGTACATTGATACAAACACAAAATGACAGGATGAAACACACTAAACTACAAATTATCATACAGGTTTTTTTGGTTTTTCTTCAGTTACAGCATTACTATGACTAAACTAACATCCTTAATACTAAAATCAGCAGTTTAATAACTGAATGATTTCATCAGTTTTGATCAAAAGCTTTTGAAATGTTCAATTTACACTCTGCCTCTCTTTGCTTATATGAAAAGACCTACTCAGTCATTTAAGCCTTTTCAGTCCTTTAATTAAGGCATCCCAATCATTAATGAGATCAAATTCTATTTCAGGCTGGACATTCAAGCTGTGTCCGAATGTCCATCCTACTCCCTAACCCCTCGTTCACTACATAGGGCTGCACTATTTAGCACACTACATAGTGCACTCATTCTCTTGGCGATTCAGATATAACGCTGCCTATTTTTTCCTCGCTGCAGACCATATGACTACCAGCCATCACCACGGCAACCACAACGCGTGTCAAGATGTCATTCCGAATCAAATCCGAAGTTGTGCATAAATGTTTTTATTTTTATTCTTTGTTGCATGTCTCTTCAATAAAACATGTTTTTTCGCCTTGTTGAGCTTCTGCTCGCAATGTATTGTGGTCTACATTGACCTGTCTAGTGACCATCGATGCTCACTACTTTTCAAGATACATTGTGGGTAATTTTGAGTACACTACTTTTTTCTCTCTGAACATTTAGACACTACAACAAAATGGCGTGACCCCTATATAGGGCACTATGTAGGGAGTAGTGTGCACATTTGGACACAGCCTCAGTGTAGAATCAATCGGGCCTGAGGATGTGTGAGTTGGCACCAGATTTATTCAGTCCAATATGAAAACTCTAAGTTGTAACCCCCAGGATGCCCTGTAGCTCAAATCTGGAGTGAAACATGAGTTGTTTACTCTATAAAATAAAGTTTTGGTCTGTAGGCATCCTGAAAAACATCCACCAATCACTTCATCTCCTTCCTTCCATTCCCAGAGAGCACCAAATCCTTATCTTTACTGCTCTGTTTGAACATAACAGGCAAAAACACATTTTCCATGATTCCTCTTGTTTGTCCCCTGCTTTTTCTTTCTCCAGGGTCCCCTTCTTCCCACTTTCTCCATCCAAAAAAGAAAATCCATCGTTTAATCTTCATATTTTTTCGACTGGATTGACTCATCCGACTTATCTGCTCAACTTTTGAGGATCCACACCTTCAATCTCGCCTGATCTCTGTAAGAACACCAAATCTTCCTGTTTTGCCCTCATATAAAACTTTAAAGATTCACTCATTTTAGTCACTCTCTTCTACCTTCTGTGCCCTTTTCAGCACAATCCCACTGCAGCTTAAGTTTCTCCTCTAGCTTTGATTGTCCTCTGTCACCATTCTAATTCAGTCCAAAAAAAAAAAAACAAACAAAAAAAAACAGGACGAACTAAGACAACAACAACAAGGGTGGCCCACAGTGGAAGATCATCTACAGTTCTTGGAATTTGTGTTTATGCTGTGACAGGCAGTAAGAGAAAAATGCAACTGAGAAGCCTATTAAATATTTTTAACTCATTAAACAAATACTGGGATGTTGAAAAATTATGAGGGAAGTTTATCTGACAACCCATCACAGCATACTGCACTACAGCAATCCAGCTGTGTGATTTTCACCATCTGGCATCACTTAACCATGCAGAAGATAAACTCAAGTGTCAATTTTCATCGACAGGTAAACACAGTAAAATGGTTTAGTTTCTTTAACAACGTAGAGGGGATTAGCATGGAAAAACTGATTGTGATATTTCCATAAACTTAACCGAGTAATTTTGTTTCATAAAATTTACCAGGAAATTTTGAAACATAATCCTGGGCAAGTAGTTGGAAATCCTAAATCTTACCAAACAGCCAAGGAAAAAACAAGTGAAGTTCCAACATGGACTTATACCCAAGTCTTGCATCCGCTGACATTTTTTTTTTTTTATTCCCCATGGTCATGGTCTTATCACTTGTAAATAAGCAAATACTTCCAAATAAAATGTTAAGTGTCAAAAGTAACTATTTAATCTATGATTTTCAGCAATTATTTTTTAGCAATTATCTTACATTTCTGGGCCAGAAGAAAGTCCTGGATTCAAATCTGCAGGTTGCGAGGACATAGAGTTAATTTTCTCTGTGTGTTGGTTGAATGTCTCTCTGTGTGTGTTCCTGATTCTCTCCATAGTCGAGACATGTGCAAGTTAGGTATAACATAAATTAATTATAAACACCATACCGCTAGATTAATCAGAAATTGATAGTTGACAGGGATGTCTTCTAACTCTTTTTAAGAGATGAGATGTACTCTCTGAGGTACATCTTACCTCCAGCTATGACAAGGCCATGAACAGATTTGCAGATTTATTTATTTATATTTTTATTTCCAAGATCATTTAAAATGCAACATTCCATATTGATAATTTACCTTTTGGATAATTTACTTATAAACCGCATTCATGCTATTCTAAATGTGCAGTGTGACATCATACCTTTGAACCTGCTTGCTCCCAAAAAGTCCACCTGACCTCAGTTGTGACCTGCATTGTAGCCACTTATTTTTGTCAGAGTGATTAGGTGTCATTATCTAGCAATTGTAATACTTGGTTACACTATCTCTCTGTGAGCTGTTACACATTCAGCCTTATTTAATGGGGACTTGAGCACTGTAGCAGTGACAGAAGATCATACCCCTATAGAGTACTTGCCAATACTGCACAAACAAACTATCTTGTTAACTGTGTGACTTAAAAAAGGTTCACAATATATTTAAAATTTCATAAGCTCCTTTAGAATAATTTGGGATCAGTTGGAGAAGAGCAGCAGAGCAAACGCTGGTAAGAAAAGATGATGAAGGAAATGTAGAAGGGAAAATGATTTCACAAATAATTTGTGAAAAATAAAAAGGAAGAACATGGAAGGAAATATGGTAAGTTGGAAAGTGTCACACAAAGACACAAAATATCCAGCAGCTTTAGGAACATAAACAACAGTAGCCTGGCGGTCTGTGGCTGCAATCAAGCTGAGAACAAAGTGTGCCTAAGTATTAATGCATGTTCCCTCTGCAAGTACTAAGTCTGCATAGAACATCATAATAATTAAAAGACTTCCAGCTAAACTCACTGCTCTGCATGTTCAGAGTATTTCCAAGAGCAATGATGACCACCGCACATTTTTAAACAGAAGTTTTAATGAGGTTTCATTAACCTAAGGTCTACAAGTGCTCAACATTTATTCCATCAATTCTACACAAAGCAGTAAAATCCCCGTAATATCAGTGACACAGGATATTATGCCGTGATATGTTGAGCCAAAGTTATTTTTATTCTCTGTCATTGCTATGTAATCGTTCCATTGAGACAAAAATGCTGAAATATAAATGGATAAAAAGAAAGGAGTAAAAAAGAGTGCATTACAGCAGAAAAGAAAGAAAATGATGGCAGGACAGAAACTGAAAATCCATGAGGAGATTCAGACCGAGTAAAGTCAATAGTAGAATTATCCTCCAAACTTAAGAGAATGACAGGGAGCAAGAGAAGCTGTGAGCGTCTCTTATCATTTCTTGTCCTCATACTCCACATCCTCTGATCCTGAGAGCAGCAAAGAAGATGGGTGACGGAAGGATGATCAATTATAAGCTGTGAACTCCCCCTCAGTGGTGCTGTCTGACTGTTGGCTGTAGATAAAGCTGAGTTATGACAACCATACAGTATCCTCTCATCCATAATAATCCATTGGGATGTAGACCACTTTTGCAAGTCGAAATATTAATTCTCCAGAGAACTAGAACAGAGGGACAGTATATTTGGCAAAATACTGTAACCCTTCATCTATTGTGTCTTTAATATTCACAGCACATTGGAAATACATCCTGCCAATCAAACAGAAGTTATATGGACACTTCATAACTAAACAGTCACTTTTATAGACCAGTCACCGCCCTCTGATTAGGCAACAGTATTCCCCTAAACTAGCAGCCTTCCTCAGCAGGACAGGTGTTCATCTGACTTCCAAGTGGTTCACCTGTGCTGGGAACTTGAACAGCTGGGCTACCACTCCCGTCTAAGTTATATATTTTCTGAACATTAAGGATTACAAATGGAATACACTTACTTTTTAAATAAATAATGGAAAAATTAATCGAAAAATGTATCATTCAAATTTGGTTTCCAAAGAATGGTTTCTACAGCTATTTCTCATTGCAACAATGGTGAATGATGTTTGTCATTTTTATTATGAACAGGAAACTTTACCCCAGTGTTTCCCCATCTATTATATTAGGGGGATAATAGGGCTACTGAAGTAGCATGCACGTGCACATGTGCACAAGTCACAGAGCATGCCAAAAAATAAGGCTGATTTAAGCCTTGCGTTTAATCATCATGTTGTGGGAAAGGTGTGAAGAATTGTCCAGTATGTTCTGCAGCATGTGTAACCTTCTTCTTTGGACAATCAGCTCCAGATTAGTTCATGCCATAGAGGCAGTTATGAAGATCTTCATTCTTGAAACATAATGTGGACAAAAACTTGGATATTTTTCCTTTACTGTGATATAGCCAAGGTGTAAAGCAAAGCAGTACCAAATCCTTTCAACTTTCCACTAACTTTGCTGTCTTCATCTGTGTGTACTGTCCTTAAGCAGTGTATAACTAGACGGGGGGTTGCAGCATCCTGTGTTGGTGAAACACTAGATGGATGGGTAGACATCTATCTATCTATCTATCTATCTATCTGTCTGTCTGTCTGTCTGTCTGTCTGTCTGTCTGTCTGTCTGTCTGTCTGTCTGTCTGTCTGTCTATCTATCTATCTATCTATCTATCTATCTATCTATCTATCTATCTGGATGGATGGATGGATGGATGGATGGATGGATGGATGGATGGATGGATGACAGATAGATAGATAGATAGATAGATAGATAGATAGATAGATAGATAGATAGATAGATAGATAGATAGATAGATAGATAGATAGATAATAAATATTATACAAAAAATATTGCATTCTCTGTATTCCTGCTGTGTCTGTTAGTTTTTCTAACTCAGACATGTTGGCTAACGGTGACACATTTTCCTAAAAACAATAAACTACTTTGTAGTACATTAAACATTACAAACACATATATCGTTGTGTATTTTGTCCCTATGTTCAGTAATCAGTTTGCATGGAAAACACACACACACACACACACAAAACAATAAAAGATATAACAAAAAAAAAAAAATAGAAGAAAGAAAGGAAAGAAAACCCACAAATAATTTGCACCCTTTTCTTTTTTATTTCTGATTTATGCAGTGCAGTAGGTACTAAGAGGAATTTAAACAAAGACCCTGTCTCTACCAACACAAGGCAAGGCAAGGCAGTTTATTTGTATAGCGCATTTCATGTACAGGACAATTCAAAGTGCTTTACATAAAACAAAGACATTACAGATATTTAGAATAGTAAAAGGCATCAACACATAATCGCAATAAAATAATAAATTACATTAAAATGATTGAAAGCAAGATAAGTTAAAAAAGTTACCGTGCAGATTTCATGCATAGGCGCATGAGAAAAGAAATGTTTTTGACCTGGATTTAAAAATGTCTACATTTGGGGAAAGTTTCATCTCCACTGGCAGTTTGTTCCATTTGTTTGCAGCAAAACAGCTAAATGCTGCTTCTCCATGTTTAGTCTGGACTCTGGTCTGGACTAGTTGACCTGAGTCTTTGGATCTAAGAGCTCTGCTAGGTTTATATTCTCTGAACATATCACAGATGTATTCTGGGCCTAAACCATTCTGGGATTTGTAAACAAGCAAAAGGGTTTTAAAATCTATTCTGTGACTGACTGGAAGTCAGTGTAAAGATTTCAAAACTGGTGTGATGTGTTCAGATCTCTTAGTCCTGGTTAAAACTCTAGCAGCAGCGTTCTGAATGAGCTGCAGATGTTTAATGCTCTTTTTAGGAAGTCCTGTTAAAAGACCATTACCATAATCCAGTCTGCTGGAGATGAAAGCATGGATGAGTTTCTCCTGGTCTTTCTGGGAGACTAAACTTTTAATTCTGTTGATGTTTCTGAGCTGGTAAAAAGCTGTCTTAGTGACAGCTTTGATGTGGCTGCTGAAAGTCAGGTCTGAGTCTATCAACACTCCCAGGTTACGAACTTGGTTGGTGATTTTAAGAGCCGAGTCTCCAGATGTTTGCCAATGCTGACCCTCTTCTCTTTGCTACCAAACAGAATAATCTCAGTTTTGTCTTCATTTAATTGTAGGAAATTCTCCCTCATCCAGGTGTTTATTTGCTCCAGACACTGACACATTAAGTCTATTGGACTGCAGTCATCTGGTGACAGAGACACATAAAGTTGTGTATCATCTGCATAACTTTGATAATTAATGCTATAGTTCTGTAATATTTTACCCAAAGGGAACATATACAAGTTGAACAGAAGAGGACCAAGGACTGACCCCTGGGGGACTCCACAAGTCATGGCCACTCGCTCAGATTCATAACTGCCGATCGTAACAAAATAACTCCTGCCTTCTAAATAGGACCTGAACCAGTTAAGGACCGCTCCAGAAAGTCCAACCCAGTTTTCCAGCCTGTGCAACAGGATTCTGTGATCTACTGACCAGAATCAGTATTCAACCTAATGTCATTTAGCACTTTGACCAGAGCTGTTTCAATGCTGTGATGAGGTCGGAAGCCGGACTGAAATTTATCAAGATTTCCACTTTCATTTAAAAAGTCATGAAGCTGGTGAAATACAACTTTTTCAATAATCTTGGAAATAAAAGAGAGGTTAGAGACAGGTCTATAGTTGTTCATTATAAAGGCGTCTAGAGTCCTTTTCTTTAGGAGGCTTAATAGCAGCGATCTTTAGTGACGGGAAAAATGCCTGATGCCAGTGAGCTGTTAACTATCAGTAGGAGATCACTTTCTACTGAGGTAAAAACTGTTTTTAAAAAGTCGGATGGTATCATGTCCAGAGTGCATGTTGTTGATTTCAAATGCCAAACTGTTTCTTGTAGGACTTTTAAATTCACCATTTTAAATTGCGACATGACATCAGAATTATTTACGGGTTTTAGACACAGACTAATTTTCTTGTTTGACTGTGTGGAATTAATATTTTGCCTAATTGTTTTAATTTTTTGGCTAAAAAAGTTTGGTTGCATTTCTCAGTGGAAAGGAGCTCTGGGCTCATCTGTATAGGAGGATTAGTAAGTTTTTCAATCATAGCAAACAGAGTGCGAGAATTGTTGACATTCCTGTTAATCATTTCAGATAAATGCAGCTCTCTGGCCTTGCACAGCTCATTGTTATAGTTATGCAGGCTCTGTTTGTACAGCTCATAGTAAATTTGAAGTTTATTTTTCTGCCATTTCCGCTCAGTTTTTCTGTATTCTCTTTTTAGACTGGTAACCACAGTGGTATTTCTCCATGGTGTTTTCTGTTTGATCAAGTTGCTCTTGATTCTTATCGGTGCAACAGCATCCATTACATTCAAGATTTTCAGACTGAAATGATCCAGGAGTCCGTCAACTGACTCTGCACTGGTTGTTGGTAACATAGCTATGGCCTCCACAAACTTAGCACTTGTTCTTTCATTAATGTACCTCTTCCTAACGGAGAAGCAGGTTGGTTGGACATTCTGAGTGATCAGTAAATCAAACAAAATACAAAAATGGTCAGACAAGGCCAAGTCAGTGACAGCTACAGAAGAAATTTCCACACCCTTTGAAATAACCAGGTCCAGAATGTGACCTCGAATGTGGGTCGGTTATTTTACATGTTGCCACAAACCAAACATGTCCAATATGGAAGAAAATTCCTTGACATTACCATCCGTCATGTTATCTATGTGAATGTTAAAATCCCCAGTTATGATGAAATGGTTAAAATCAGTAGAGATAACCGACAATAATTCAGAAAATTCATCAATAAAATTTGCACAATGCCCCGACATCTGTAGATGATTAGAAATAGGATTTTAGGAATGCCCCTTAAAATAAAACTAAGATATTCAAAAGAAGTAAAATCACCAAATGAAATTTCTTTACACTGGAATGAATCTTTAAATAAGGCAGCTTCTCCTCCCCCTTTCCTCCCGTTTCGACATTTATTCATAAAACTAAAATGAGGGGGTGTTGTTTCATTAAGAACTGTAGCACTTGTGTCTTCTGTTAACCATGTTTCTGTCAGAAAAGAAAATCTAAACTGTGAGAAATGATGAAGTCATTAACTAACAGTGACTTGTTGGACAGAGATCTAACATTAAGTACAACTAGCTTTATGAAGTTTACACTGGTCTCTGTTGTATTCTGAGTTATACAAGGTACAGTTAACAGATTAGATCGATTCACCCCACAAGCTGACCGTGTTTGATTCCTTATTTTACTAACTAACACAGAAATCCTACTGGGTCCAGGCTTGATCTCAGAACAGCTGTCAGTAGTAGCAAAACTGCAGCAAGGACCCTGACCACATCATGTCATTTTATCTTTGTTGTGAATTCTGCTGCTCTGGGAACCTCCTGCACCTCCTCCCGTGCCCTGCTTGGTCCGGACAGATGATCTAATAGGAGGGGGAGGAGGGGGAGCCCTGTATTTCTTGGTAGATGGTGGTCGCTGGGGTTCAGACCTGGATAGAGACATCCTTTTAAGACCTTGGGTGATGTGGAGAAGAGGGTCTGGTGAGGGGGGAGAGCTGGGAGTTGATCGCTTCTCTGCTGTGTCCTTCGCTCTTATCTGTACACTCATGTTTGGGTTTGCTGTCCCAACAGCATGACGCAAGTGTGCACCAAATAATCTGCATCCAGTTAGATTTGGATGCACACCATCAGGTCTGAATCGCTCCTTACAGTTCCAAAAGATATTGAAGTTATCAATGAACTTTATCCCATGGGTGATACATGCGTTTGATAACCATGTGTTCAGGCCAAGAAGTCTACTGAAAAGTTCAATTCCTTTACCCGCTGTAGGAATGGGTCCTGAAATGTAAACATGGTGTGCTCCCAATTGACACAGTCTCTCCAACAGCAGAGCCAGGATCTCAGAGCCAGTTTTCCTCCTCAGAATATCAAAAGACCCTGTGTGGACAATAATCTTCATACCATCTGGATGTGAAGACAGAATGGAAGGCAACATCTCTGTCAGTTCCCTGACTGATGTATCAAAAAGTGTTAAATTTTCCGTCTTTGCCATCCTCACATGCTGTGTTATAGAGTCCCCAATCAGAACTGTGTCTATTTGTTTTTGTGTGGAGGTGCTGATAGCTTCTCTAGTCCTCCTGTTTGTGGAATTTTGGCCTCTCCTCCTGGTCTGGTTAGCCCTGGGCTGAGTTTTAGGGCTATTTCTTGAATTTTGATATATCCTTGCATTACATTCATCAGGTAGTTATGGGCTATGCCAGAGCCCTGACGGGCTGCAAAGTCAGTTAATTTGACAGCCGACAGTCAAGTAAAGCTAGAAGTATTTCTGGACTACTTGTCACTGTCATTTATCAAATGAAGTGTTCAAAGACATTAAAGTGTAAGTCTACAAATATTTTCTGAATGAGTGGTTTAGTCCCCAGAAATACATATGAAATGCCCCTAACACTGTGCCGTCTGTTCCAGCTAAGAGATGGCATAGTCCTAGTGGCAGAACATAGAGCTAATGACCAATCATTGATAGTTGTTTTAAACACATATGATCTCATTTGTCCCCAATTACTGTGCCACATTTATTCAAGCGCAAAGCAGATGTTTTTTTTTTTTATTCTCTATCTGCATTAGACTTTGAAAAAATGCTCAAACTTTGAGGAGTATTATTAGATACTTAAGGGGAAATTCTAATAACACTGTAGCTTCTCATTGACCTCAAATATGAAAAAGAAAAAAAAAACATGAAAATCTAAATCTTTCATATAGCAAGCAGGATGATTGGTCGCTGCAGCATTAACAGATGTCATGCATATTTGCATTGATTTTAAACAGAAATATTTTGCATAACTGGGGAAGTAATAGGTCTGCTGAGCCTTGTGGCATATATGGGCATAATTATATTTATAGACTATGACTTAAATATGGAACAGAGAGGGAGAAACACCAGTATACTAAAGCATCTGTATATCTTTTGCTGTTTTGTACCAAATTCGGCTTCTATTCCTACAGTAAATGTTAATTTTTCCACTTTACCCCTACATCTGCTGGTATACTTGGTTGTGAGTGTGCATGTAATCTGTGTCTGTGAGAGAGATTTAGCAGCATGGACCCCCTGTTGTGCCCTGCTGGTTTACCGTAGGGCCCAAGGCTACCAAGGCACATTGCTTTACCTATGAGGGCAAAACGGACTCAAAGACACACTTCTAAACATTCCCACACCCAAACATATAGCTGATCATGCTGGAGTTTTCTTTATGGTTTTTGTTTGTTAGATTTTTTAATGCATATCTTATAGAGAAAGATCAAAGACCAGTTCCTTTTCCACCTTTATGTGAAATTACAACCAATATGATAAATAAATAATTTATCTCTTATGACCAGTGGTCACTCTGATCAGATGTGAATGTGGATCATAAAAATTTGCAGAAGACTGTTACATGGCAACATTTTTTGTTGTAAATTTTAACATGGCTAGTCTTTGTATTATTTGAAAGTGATACAACTGAGATACTGTGTATCGTGTGTTAAAATATACATGTAAGTAAGCAGGATAGGGGTAGACAGTGGCCTTGTACTTCAAACTTTGAACCAAACATAATCCAATGTGTTCATTGTTTGGTTAGGTTTAGAAATAAAAGTACATGGAAATGCAAATAATAATGGTTAACCGACCAGGAGACACACACAGACACTCTCTGTGTCAATCACACCTTTGCCCAGATAACGTCTCAGTGACATAATACACTACTGAAATGAGATTTCAACCTTCTTGTCACATGTCTTGAGGCCTCTCGAATACACAGTCTCCAGTAATAACAGTTCTGAAGCCCTCCAACAGCACACTTGTCCTTGCATTATTGAAGAACGGGGAAATAAACAGCAAGTAAAAACCTGGAAAGAATCAATCTCTTTCTATCTACTATCCACTGCTTCGTAGGCAGAATTCATAGAATTCGTAGCACACAAAAAAGTTAACAAGTGACAGCTTTTAAAAACATTTTTGCAAAACTAATGAATTAATTATACATTTTTAAATGATGCAACTACAGAGCGAATTTGATGTCTTCATATTAATTCCTACATTTTCTCTTTCATTTTAAATTGTCTGCTGAACATGGGTGTCAGTAATTCTGACAGGGCCTATACAGCCAGAAGCAGATTGCAGCTGGTGCACACCAAAGTGTACTAAACTGTTATTGATCAAATTCTGTGTTTTAAAGATGAACTGATATAAGATAAATGAAGCCAACAATTTTTGAAGTTCTTCTCTCTCCTGACAACACCTATGTCAAAGAAGAGAAGAAGAAGGGCTCTGAAACTTTAAGTTATAAATGTTCCCAGGACAACTAAAACAACGAGGTAGCGTGTTCCGTTGACAAAATGACTCTGAGAGGAAAGAGACACATACCAAAGAAAAATCATGTTTGGAATTCTATAAAAACAACCGTCACATATGGATTTTAAACAGAAACTAAAGAATTATCTTTTCACAGGGAGAAGACATTTTGACTTTTACTAGCCAACTGCTTATTTCCTCAGGAATTATCAAACTCCCTTTGAGTTACACCCTCACTTGTACTTATTAACATGAATTAATTTTAATCCCCTGAATCAGACCTTTGTTTGATAGTACTCATGAAATTCTAAGATCAGTAAAGGTTATCAGATTAGATATGAGAAAAACAGACACCCTACTGTACCATTAATTCACTTGTATCTTAATGTGTTTGTTCTTTTATATCAAATCATGTCCACGACATGAATCCTTTTTAATAGCTATATATAACTATTTAAGAAACACATCCTGTTACATCATTAAGATTTGGACAAAGTTTGATCAATTTAGTTGATTAATTTATTTAAAGCATTCATTCTTCTTTTTTTTTATCATATTTTATAGATTTATCAATTTATCTATATGTGCATCTTCTTGTGGTTTTAACATAACTTTAGATGTTCACAGATGTCCAAATCTGATCATTTTAGGGAAGAAAGGGGAAACAGAACCATCTGAAACTTTGAACAGAGCCAATACGCAAAATATGTAAAATCTGAGCTTCTGACATGCCCCAAGAACGTGTCTGCTCCTATTGGCTGCCTGGACAGAGGCGTGGTTTACTGTTCAAACACAGGACAGAATTTAAGATTCACTGCCCCATACCCAAAAGGCTCCTCTTGGCAGAGTAAATGTTTTCAGAACAATACGGTAGCCAGACCAATATTCTGTTGTCATTATGCTGGACAGGGCAGGTAAAAAAAAAAAAACAGCAGAAGAGTCGGATCAGAGTTGTTGCAGAATGAAGGAGTGATTGATCAGACAATGATGAGAGAGAGAAGGAGGAAAGGAGAAGAAATGGACTGAAGAATGTGTTTTTGTCTCCATCTTTGTCTTTTGTTTTTATGTTTATTGATTAAGTTTAATCTATATCATTCATGTTTATTTTGATTTTGCAACCAGTCAAGCATGTGCTCTGAAATCTCCAGCAACAGCACAAGTTCATTTATAGTTAACAACTAAGAGGAACTCATAAGAGTTCTTTTCATTTTTCCGACCAATGTTGCTAATGTTTGTTGTTTTTTTTTTGTTTTTTTTCTAAATAACTCTGGTGAATAGTTTGGCTGGTATTCTTTTTTTATCACTACCCACTGTCAGATAACATCACACTTTTAAGCTGTATCTTCGTGGAGAGCGAACAAACAGAGGGAGGAACCACAGCAGACCTGACACTGATGGCCCACAAAGAGTGACGGATGAACTTCCAGGACCTTTCCACTTGGATTTTGCTTCCTTAATTTCCACAGAACTGGTCTGAGGCACATTACTTAAAACAGAATCCTCTGAGGACAATTCCATCTTTTATAAGTTTGATATGAAATGATTGGCGTTACAAAGATTGGTGGCAGTGACTTAATATTCCTGTATTAGTCATTAGGCCTACCTTTTATACAGTCCATAAAATTCAGTTTAATCGGGTTCAGATATTGTTTCTTCATTCCACTGAACAATAATTGATTATGCCTGCAGCTTAATTAATGCATGCTTCATTTTCTTATGTTTGTGAACTTCCTCACAATACAAACTTTGGTTGAACATCATATTTACATATTTTCCGTTATGCTCGTTCTTTCCTTAGGTTATCATAAGGTTAATTCAAGCAAGAACTTCCAAGTAGCATATGAGACTGATTTATTTAATGATTTAAGTGATATAATTTTCTCTCTCTACAAAGAGAAAGTGGTGCCCTGAGTTCTTTTTATGTTGTAATAATGTGTTAATGCTACATGGTGAATGTAAGGACCAAAAAATCATTTTCATTATTCTTACCTCATTTATCAGGATCCAGTGACAATCAAAGGCAACCAGGTTCGTCTCCACCACCTGAAAATAAACAAAACACACACAAATTACATTTAGTTAAATGAAATATGTTGACTTTAAATATGTAAACAGCCAACAGAAGATTGAGGAAAAGAGATTTTTCCATGGATATTTTCAAACTTGGATAAAATGGCTAGTGGCATATTGTGTGTGAATATGATGGGGAACGAATATATAAAAAATGTACATATATATATATATATATATATATATATCTCTGTGTGAAGCTTAGCACATGTGATGTGAAGGAAATTTGTATCAAAGGTGCTCAGTGTATCAGTCAAACAGCTTTTCAAACACATGCAAATACACAGTTTGATTGTGTGTGACAGAATACTATAACGGTCTCACAAACACATACTTACATCTCAACATTAAAGACTTTCTCAATTTACACAGATTAGACAAAGTTCTGAGGGCACCTTCCTACTCTTCTCCCTGCTGCTGCTATTCAATAAAACAGACATAGGCAGAAATACAGTGCTAGAAAAAAACATGCCACTGCATGTTTTCCAGACATGGAAAAAATAAACCCCTTTTCATGAATTCTTAATGGTGCAACTTAAATATTTATGTGTGTCAGGTTTTAAGCAACAACTCCACAATTGTTTAAGAATTCAGCAAGGATGCATAGAAATTGTACTATCTAGATAAAAACAAAAAAAAAAACTAAGCTAAATTGTTTGGAAATTCACATACCTACAGTGCATCTGCACATATAGTCCTGTTATAATGGCCTCCATTTTCGTCTATATAGCAGTAGCAGCAGCTTTCTTTTGCTTACTCTTTTTTTTCCCTTTGGTTTTCTGTTCACCCTGTTATCAATAAAAACTGCCAATTTGTATACACATATATATATATATATATATATGTACACCCTATGATGATGAGAAAGCAAGGACCAAGGTTTCCCTTGCCCGGACGTGGGTCACCGGGACCCCCCTCTGGAGCCAGGCCTGGAGGTGGGGCACGGAGGCGAGCGCCTGGTGGCCGGGCCTTTGCCCATGGGGGCCGGTCGGGCTCAGCCTGAAAGGGTGACATGGGCCTCTCCTCCCGTGGGCTCACCACCTGCAGGAGGGGCCATAGGGGTCGGGTGCAGTGTGAGAGGCGGGGACCCTGGCGGTCTGATCCTCGGCTGCAAAAGCTAGCTCTAGGGACGAGGAATGTCACCTCTATGGCGGGAAAGGAGCCTGAGCTGGTGCGCGAGGTTGAGCGGTTCCGGCTAGTTATAGTTGGACTCACCTCGACGCATGGCTTGGGCTCTGGAACCACCGTCCTTGAGAGGGGCTGGACCCCCTTCCATTCTGGAGTTGCTCCCAGTGAGAGGCTCCGAGCAGGTATGGGCATGCTCATTGCCCCCCGACTTGGCGCCTGTACGTTGGGGTTTACCCCGGTGGACGAAAGGGTAGCCTCCCTCCGCCTTCGGGTGGGGGGACTGGCCCTGACTGTTGTTTGTGCTTATGCACCAAATAGCAGTTCAGAGTACCCACCCTTTTTGGAGTCCTTGGAGGGGGTGTTGGAGAGCACTCCTTCCGGGGACTCCCTTGTTCTGCTGGGGGACTTCAATGCTCACGTGGGCAATGACAGCAAGACCTGGAGGGGCGTGATTGGGAGCAACAGCCCCCCTAATCTAAATCCGAGTGGTGTTTTGTTGTTGGACTTCTGTGCTTGTCATGGACTGCCCATAACGAACACCTTGTTCAGACATTTTGGAGCTGTCAACTGATCACCACATGGTGGTGAGTTGGCTCAGATGGTGGGGGAGGATGCCGGTCAGGCCTGGCAGACCCAAGCATGTTGTGAGGGTCTGCTGAGAACGTCTGGCAGAGTCCCCTGTCAGAAAGAGTTTCAACTCCCATCTCCGGCAGAGCTTCAACCATGTCCCAGGTGAGGCGGGGGACATTGAGTCCAAATGGGCTGCGTTACGTGCCTCTATTGTTGAGGCGGCCAGCCGCAGCTGTGGCCGTAAGGTCGTCGGTGCCTGTGTGGCAAAAAATAACAGGCGGTAACCCCTGAACTCGTCGGTGGACACCGGCAGTAAGGGATGCTGTCAAGATGAAGAAAGAGTCCTATCGGGCCTTTTTGGCCTGTGGGACTCCAGAGGCAGGTGATGGGTATCGATGGGCTAAGTCTGAGGTAGCTGGTGCTGCCTCTCCTATCTCTGCATCGGTCTGTCGTGGTGAAGAGGGAGCTGAGCTGAAAGGCAAAGCTCTCAATTTACTGGTCGATCTACGTTCCTACCCTCACCTATGGTCATGAGCTGTGGGTAGTGACCGAAAGAACAAGATCGTGAGTACAAGCGGCCAAAATGAGTTTTCTCCGCTGGGTGGCCGGGCTCTACCTTAGAGATAGGCTGAGAAGCTCAGTGATCCGGGAGGGGCTCAGAGTAGAGCCGCTGCTCCTCTAAATCGAGAGGAGCCAGATGAGGTGTCTCGGGCATCTAGTTAGGATGCCTCCTGGACCCCTCCCTGGTGAGGTGTTCCGATCACGTCCCACCGGGAAGAGGCCCTGGGAAAGACCTAGGACGCGCAGGACGGACTACATCTCTCGGCTGGCCTGGGAACGCCTTGGGATCACTCCAGATGAGCTGGTGAATGTGGCCGGGGAGAGGGAAGTCTGGGTTTCCCTGCTTAGGCAGCTGCCCCCACAACCCGACTCCAGATAAGCGGCAGAAAATGGATGGATGGATGGATGGATATATATATATATACATATATATATTTTATTTATTTTTTTTTTTTTTTTGCTAATTATTATAATATGACAGTTTTGAATAGCATCAAACTGTCACACATACTAAATAGAAACAAAACATTTTTGACCATCCGAAAAACACTATTCAAGTGTTACATATTTCCGCATAACAAACTTTCAGAACAGCCACAACACATAACTTCTCACCTGAAAGCAGTGTGAAACCCATCCATCCAATATTGTCAAAGAATTATTAACCTATTTTAGTGCCAGTCATGATTTGCTTCCTGCCTAATTCTCTCATTTTTTTTCCCTTCCAAATCTAATTTCTGTTGTCTTTTTGTTCCTGCTTTAATCCAAATCCAGTCATTTAACTTTAATTGTACACATCTCAGGCAACATTCACACCTGAATACTCTGGTGGACTTGGATTGATTGTGTGAAGAATCTTTAAAATTTTTGTGCACCTTTCTTTGGTTTGGTTTTCTTTTACAATGCACTTTCCTTATCCGAACATAACGCCTGGAAAAACCATTCAGTTATATCATCAGTTCACTAAACAATTTCTTACCAAGAAGAACAAAAACAGGATGAAGAAAAAAATCCAACTAATTAATTGGCCAAGATCAAAACTGTAATCTGTCTCCTTCTTCACTCTGATCGTTCATCTAATATAAACAATTGAGCAATACCAAATTTATGCAGCGTTGGGGTTTATGTTTTTACGCTGGTGTTCAAACCTTATTTGGTTTTCATAAGGAGCTGTCCAGTGTGAGCAGCAGAAGAGGCAGCGAGTTATCCAGCATGTTGCACTAAGATGAGATTTATGTCACTTCCTTTCTTCAGTTTACCTTATGGTCTGTTAGCTTTTAGACTGTAGGCGATCTGCATCAGGGTTTACTTGCAAGTGAACCAACCCCATGTTTTTAAGTGAACACCATGTTTTGGTCTGCACAAGAGCAGGAATGAGCATTCACACCACTCAAAACAACCAGGAATCATTTAAAGAGGACCAAACAGTGTCAGCGTAAATGCACCCTCAGTTCTCCTTTTCTTTTTCTTTTTTTTTTGGTTCCACTTTTCTCCTGCCCCTCCCTCTTTAATTGCTGTGTAAAATTACAGTGCAACTCGTATATCATTAGGTATAATTGTCTAGGTGACTATAGCACAGTGTGTAATAAAACCCTTTTTAGCCATAAACAAAAGGCAACAGCTGGAGAGGGTGGCAGACCATGGTTAATAGTGGTTTAATCTCCCACAGAGATCTATAAAACGTCATCTTTATACAAGAGGGCTGGTATAAAATACTTCACCTACAAAGAACATGGCTGCAACATTGACAATGAGTTGAATCAATCAGTAATGGAAGTGATGGTGATTAAAAAAAAAAATATATTAATATTATTACTGAATCTTGTTGACTTACTCCACCTTTGTGGAAAGTGAGAAAAAAAAATGAATCACCAGAACAGGAGATTATCCATCTTTTCTCCTGCTGTTTCTGTTTCTGTCCATTGGAGCACTAGAACAGAAACAGCAAGCACCAATAAGTTTTTGCTCTCTCTTTCTGCCTCTTAGTCTTTTTGTTTAAGTTTTTTTTTTTTTTTGTGGTTTCTTTGCTTGATACTATTTATTATTCTGAATGATTTATATGGAAAAATAATAATGACAGTTTTATAAACTTTTCCATAAAAAAGGTCAGTTTTTCTGATGGGAGTTCCACAATGGTAAGGGCAACAAAATATCAGCTCCACTTATAAGAGATGCCTAAATCAATAAATCTCTTCATCATATATATATATAAAACTATAAATAATCCCTGCAAAAATGTAAGTTTTACCTTTCTTAATGAAAACCATTAATTAGAATCCCCATATCCTGTTACTATTATTCAGTGATGCTCAATTTATCAAACGTGTTCTTAAAATTCTAAAATGCAGGTCTAGTTAATTTGATGCAGCAGAACCAGTCCAAAAAGGCTCAAACCATTATAGTGGTGCAAGAGAGCAACTTCTCTGGACACACCATGCTTAGTAACCTTTACAAATGGTCCCAGATGAATTATATAACATATACAGTTTTGTCCTGTCCCAGGACAGGGACCTGCAGGGTGGAAATGGTTGATTTTTAACTGGAAGTTAATCAACAAAGTAATGTAAATATTTATATGCTGATTTAGCATTTTTTGTACGCAAGCACTACAGGGTAGCACTACAGGGTAAAAATGATTCCACTTTTCTCCATATGACTTCCCACTGACATCCATCTGGACAGATGTTTTAAACTAATTAGTGAAAGGGCAGATTTGTTGCACTACACATGACTCCTCAGGGGTTCGAACAGTTCAATACACTCTGTCTCTGTCTATCTCATGACCATCCCCCCCCACACACACACTTGTCCTGCTACTGCAAATTCCCCAGCCCTGTTAACAACTCAATGCCATTAATAGGAAGTAGGCAGGACTCACCTGGGCATCACTCTCTTAAAGCCACCAGAGATCCTTCTGACATCTCTGACCAGCTCCACAAAAGCTTAATTTCTGTCCAGTTCTTACTTTCTGAAGTCAGAAGATTAAATAAAAATCAACTCTGTAGTCTGGGACAAATCCAATCACCTAGTGTCAATATAAAGTAAGCCTTTTCTCAAACTCTGAAAACAGACAGATTGAACTCAGACATCTCTGCAATAACATGCCACTGTGCACAATAGTCGTGTATGTGTTTTATTGAGTGACAGCCAAACAACAATTTGATCCTGCAGTGACCTTCATCCACCTGTCACTCCTGGTGGATTCAACAGAGAAAAACTTGCTGTTTAACTGTTCAGATGGAGGAGGTGATGCTAAGGCAGGTGAAAGGATACATAAAGAGTCAGGTGAGCTTCAATATTCAGATTTTTGACATGGTCTACAAAATTAAATGTAATTTAAGCAAAGTCACAAAATGGCGTACTGAAGTGTTTACCTGGCCTTTGCAAATTGATACTGCTGTCTTGGCCAGTACACTCTTGTAATTAGTTTTTTCCTGGGTAAATAAATAAATTGAGAATAAATGATATATAAACTTACAAAGCCATTTTATGGTGATCTAGATCCCTAAAAAAATGTTTAAAAATGGCATTTCTTCTAAATAAAAAAAAAAAAAAATCCATGCAATTGCAGTGAATCAAAATGATCACATACACTTACTTTTTCCCCCAAAATGATTACAACTATAAGAATGATGAAGTGTGACAATGATAGATCAATTACACATTTTAATGGACACATTTTCCTTAGAGATTTCATTTATTTGATTCATTTGAGTGAACTCTTTTGTGTTGTTGATGATTGTACTGCTGTATGATTAAATCTAACAGCCTTGTTATCTGGACAATATTGATGTCAAACAAATTTGCCAACAGATGTCTTCAACACAAAACATTAGGGAAATCATTAAGTAAAATAAATTTGTGATCCGTATAGAAACCAAATAAAAAAGATACTAGATGTTTCTCCCCAAATGAAATACTTTGGAAAATAAACTTTTGCTTGTTCAGATTTCCTATCCACTCTAAATAACATGATATTGCAAAATAAATATCTATGATAAAAACATTCATATTCCAGGGATTTCAGTTGGCCATATTTGTGTCCTTACCAATGTCCAAATTGACCCTATGTCCTAGGTCAGACCCATTTCAAACGATACATATGTGGAGAATATCTAAATAAAAATTGCCACAACACTCCCATCTCATCACACTCTTTAAGACTTGTAGAAATGCCCCCCACTACATTACAGGGGAATCCTAAATAAGGAAAGTGGGCGTTCTTATTGAATATAGTGCTCTAAATTAAAAATGTGTTGTGCCATTTAATTTCATGCACTATTTGTGATCAAATCAAGCAAACAGCCTAAAACCCACCCACCAAACTAGGCACGTCTAAGCTTTGCATGTAAACATATAAGCAAACGCTGTAGAAATACACAAACACAGATGCAATGTTACACAAAGGAAAACATCTTCCACCACACACACATGAACCCATTTTTACAACTGTCTCACTCCAGCTGCTACATTATTTGTCTGTAACAGTGCTTTTACTTTCCACTGCCACATTTACAAAATACTATGTTTCCACCCTGGTGTGGCAAAATCTGTTTTCTGATCACTAGAATTAATCTTTCTATTTCTGCCTATGAAGATGACGGCATAAAGAGCGCCTTGATGTAGGGGTGGATAATTGCTGTTATCGCCTCAAACCTTTCATTTTACCTGAATACTGTAAAATGGCAGGCAGAACGATAACTGAGAAAAGGGAGGAAAGTAAAAATACAGAGGATGAAAAGAAAGAGATAGATCAGGAGGAAATATAAAATACATGAGGATGAAAAGAAAGAGATAGATCAGGAGGAAATATAAATTTATGAAAAAGTAAAAGAAACAATAACTTCCCTGGGTACCCCCCCGCCAAAAAGTACCCCAGATCTTAATGCTGCCCCTACACATTTGTATGGTAGGAACTAGGCATGACAGGCGCAGCATCAGCATACAATTCAGCTTAACATGACCTATGTCTGGGAACCCCCAAGGGAGTACCCCAAAGAGCACAGGGGGTACCTGAGGCTTTGAACATTAGAACCATTGTGATTAATGTCCACAAATTGTCCTTATTTTATGGGAACAAAGTAACGTATGTTGTTCATTTAACTTTGGCCTTGTCAAAAGACAGAACTCCACCAGAATACATTATATATGGTGAGAATCTCATGTTTGACAGCCTAAAACCAGTATGGTTTCAGCCCGGGGTGGAGCAGGGGGTCCATGGCATTTTAGTATATGCATGAAGTGGAAAGGAAAAAAGGTTGGGAACCACTGATCTTTCCAACTGTTCTGCTCCTTTTTATTATTATAATTTGTTTCCTCCTTCTAAACCAGAGTCGTATTCCACCATGTCTAACCTGCATTTTTACTGTTACAAACATAAAAAAGAATATAATGATACAAAATAAGAAGGGGATTTTACCCCTTCAAATCCTATAACTTTAAGTAGCCTTTCTCCTTCCTTTTCTGTTTCCTTACCCTCACTGTTCACACACTGAGCACTTGGTGCACACTAAGTGACTCATTTTCCCCATGATACATCTTAACTGCTGTATGTCACCACTGTATGCTTCTGTGCCTTATGTCTGTTTGATAATGTGTGTCTTAATGTCAAGTGTGAGTATGTTTGTGCATACTTAAAAATGAGATGACAAACAGAGGGCGGTGCATTATGACATTGCTTTGCTCTGTGGTTTTTAATACCTGGTAGAGGATTATTTAAACACAAAACACACTTTCACAAACACGTACATTTCCCTGTAATGTCACATTCTGCAACAACAGTAACTGTAAAGACTGCTAATCTGAAGACTTTGTTCTATCTATATGTTATATGAATAAGCTAGTACAAATGAGTACCCTGTACTAAAGAAAATAACGTACAGCATTACATTAGTAGATTAAATAACTAGAAGCACTCAGAGAGCGCAGACCTCTACCGGGCCACAGGGTCACTCACCAGGTAAAACGCAAAATGGCCTGACAGCCCATCCAGTTACCAACCCAATTACCAACCTTAAATTATACATACCATTATGTATACTTCAAGCTAATATCACTATCTATTTCCATCATCAGGATAGATGTCACATCTTTAGAGTATTTAGAATCCTTGACTCTGAAAACAAACCCTAGGACATTAAAATGAAGCAAATGACTATAACAATCTTTCAGTTATTGAAAAAAATTACATTTTCTCTAATGACAATCTGGGTTAGCTGTTTAATATCTACTATGGTGTCATCTTCACAAATTTTTTGTTTTTTTTTATTATTATTCCGATTCTGGAGATTATCTGTTAAGTTAGAAGTTATAATGGCAAAATTATCCTCATCTCCCAATAGTAAAGAATCCTTTAAAAAATCCTGGATCCAGACAGTGATCCGGGTCACCCCATAAAATGTAATCATTTGTTCATTTCTGACATTTCCTGAAAATGTAATCAAAATCTATCCATAACTTTTGTTTAGTTATGTTGTTAACAGACAGTCAGATAGACCATCGCCACTGAAAACATAACCTCTGCCATACAAATTTTGAGCAAAAAATTAAAATCAAAATAAAACATTAATTTTGCAACACCATCTTCATGTTGATAAGATGTCATTATTTTGGTTGCCTTGGTGACACATCAACATAACAGTACAGTACTTGATAACATGTTGTTTCTTGAGAGGAAATTAAATTTTGGTTAGGTTTGGAAATCAAGCTATGTTGTGTTTTTAAATAAAGGACATAATTAAGATCATTGTTCGGGCTATATACAGTCTTTGTGCCAAGCGATTGTTAGATTAGGTCCCATTTTATGCAATTTTCACTTTCTAAAGATTTACTCTCTCCCTTGCTTGCTCCACTTTTTAGCGAATGTGTGCTCAAATAGGTGAGTCGGAGATCTGTCACATTGTGACTTCATTAAGGGAAATAATCACTCTCCCCAGAAGTTGATACTGCAATTGGCCCGCCCCCCCAGGCTAACTGAGCCTGCCCTCTGAAATCACAGAGCAGTTGCCAGTAGGGCTGCAATGATAAGTTGACAATAAAAGTAGTCGACAATGAATTTAACCGTCGACTATTGTTGACAAATATGGGGGCGGACCAGGACACAAAATGGCAGCAGAGGACGCCAAAAATCTGGGACTACTTTACACTTACAAAATAAATTAAATACATGTGAGATTTGTAAAGTGGACCTTGCAAACCACGGAAGTACATCTGCAATGCTCGAACATTTAAAGAGGAGGCCCATCGGACTTACAGTACATAACAACCTCATGCAAGATTTCAAAGCTGAAAGTGAAATATGAGTCATTTAATAATTAAGAGCCAGTGCAATTACATAATCCAATTAGTCGACTAGTGGTCTCATATATCATACTGAAATTATTCACACATTATAGTAAAACCTCTCATACACTATACTGAAATCTGCTCTTATATACTATACTGAAATACTCTTAAACACTATACTGAAATCATTCACACACTATAGTGAAATTTCTAAAATCGCATTTCACTAGTATGTATGAAAGGAATTCTACTAGTGTGTGTGAGATTGGATTTCACTAGTATATATGAAAGGAATTCTACTAGTGTGTGTGAGAGGGAATACCACTAGTATGTATGAAAGGAATTCTACTAGTGTGTGTGAGAGGGAATTCCACTAGTATGTATGAAAGGAATTCTACTAGTGTGTGTGAGAGTGAATTTCACTTGAAAAGGAAGTCATTTCAGTTGAAAAGGAAGTCACGTAGTAGAAAAAAACAGGAGCGCATTTTCAAAACAAACCGAAGAAGAAGTTGGAGAACATCGTGAAAGATGTTTTGCGAAGACTTATGATGTATTAATATCTGTTCAGTCGCCTGGAAGTAATCTCAGTGAAGCAGCTGGTATCTCCAATACTATTCTGGCCTCAGCAGAGACTATTAAGGGTTAACGCGACATCAGCCGGACAACCGACAGTAGCATAACTCGGCCATTGGGATATACAGTGCTGTAAAACGAAAACCTGGACAGCACTGTGAGGCATATCCTGGAGAATACTCCAAACGCAGATGAAGAGTATGTTGTCCATTGCAGTCCAGGTCTTCCTTTGACAGCACTTCATATCTTAATGGCCGAGTTATTCTAGATGGCTAGTTAGCGTGTCCTCATTCAGACTTGCTACTGTCAGTTATCCGGTTGCTGTCGTGTTAGACCTAACCCTTCTAATAGTATCTCCTGAGGCATGTATAGTATTGAAAAAGCCAGCTGCTTCACTTAGTCATCATAAACTCATGACCACATCAATAGAATTAAACAATCCCACTGCCATTGAACAGAAGCTATACCTGCTATGCTTTCTGCAAACAAGATGACAAATTGAAAATGGCCATGTCCCGGCCACAAATTTTAATACAAGTCAAGGATGAGACAGGCAGCTGCATTTTAGTATAGTATATAAGAGGAGATTTCAGTATAGTATGTGAGAGCATTTCAGTATAGTGTATACGAGCATTTCAGTATAGTGTATAAGAGCATTTCGGTATAGTGTATGAGAGGTTTTATATGTGCCTATGTGTGAATGATTTCAGTATGATATGTGAGAGGTTTCACCATAGTGCATAAATGATTTCAGTATAATATATGAGACGTTTCAGTATAATGTGTGAGTGACTTAAATTTCACATGGCTGAAATTAAGGACCAAGGCTGATTTTAGGGTATGCAATGTTGTTTGACCTCTGACATCCATATGAAACTGTCAAAAAAATATATAATATGGAACCTTTACACAACATTTTGAAAATTTACATGAGTAAAAGTGGAGTGATTGCAGCTCAGGAAGTAAAGTGGATCATCCGATCTCTTTGTGTCCCACTGTATATTTTGGAATTTCTTTGAACAAGATATTGATCCCAACAGTGCCCCATAATTATATTCCTCACTTGCAGTCTGCTTCAGATATAATCAACTGTTAAATAATTGTCATGTAATACTCTCTCAACCACTAGAGACAGTATATTATTAAAGTTTATGATAATTCCTTGCATGAACAGATGACTTGAAAAAATCATTTTTAGGAGGTCTTTTTATGGTCTAAAATAGCAAATAATGTAGTCATACAGTACACTGATGAATATGGAACATGTTCAGTTCATGGAGTGAAAGCAGCCAAACATTATTTTTGGTAAAAAAAAAAAAAAATCAGTATAATTAAATTGGATGTACTAGACCTTACCATGACTCACATGGGTATCAAAGGTCTGTGTGATTCTACCCAACAACTAATGACTGCTAATTACTATCAATGCATTGTTAATTAGTTTGATCCATTTGTGGTTACACACCAATGACCTACAGTAGAAAGTTGAAAAAGGCTGTGCTTGTATTTTTAAAGGCAGAAACAAAAGTAGGCATAGAGATACTGAACAATATGGATTATTTCTGTACATTTATCAATTTAACTTTTTTGTTTTGTTTTAATTACTTGACTATTTTTAAGCAAAGGCTATAGAAAATTTCCGTCTACAAACTGTGATAAATCCCATTTGATAAAACCTCACACTCGATCCTCTCATGCACACACCAACAGCAAGCTGTCAAACGTAACAAAAGCCACCAAAACTTTGTCCCGACAAGGTCTTGCCCTGCTCACCAACCTACCTCACAAACATCGGCATTATTGATCAATCACTTGCTTTTTGATTGTGTGTGTGTTGGGGGAGGCAGGGGCAGCTGTCGTTTACTTTTTGTCCTTTCAGCAGACATTTCCCCTCAGTTGGCTCTCTCCCTGTCTCTTCTCTTTGTCTTTCCGGCTGGCATATAATGCTGGGACAGCAAAGGTCTTTCACTGTATATGTTGAGATGACAAAGGGTAACAGGGCCAACATGCAATACATCTATCATCCTCAAACTTGGCGTGGTGGTCTGTGTGTATGCAGAAGCACACAGCATTTGAGCGCATGTCGGCATTTCAGTTTATTGATCCAACCAGAAATCCAAGCACTTCCAAATCCACAGAGGGAATGTATAACAAACACACAACACAGCACAACCACCTCCAGCAAATATGACAATATTCAACCTGACATTTAGATATGAACGGATCAATAGCTGGAACAAATAGAATGAGCAGTCTCGATAGTCTAAGGTATACAGGTGTGTGTACAAAAGTGTACTTGTGTGGGCTAGCGTCAAACTTCTTCATCTTGTTATGTTCTTAATTGATTTGCTGGCTGTTTCTTTAAAATTAAAGTGGTATTTTTCATTTCACAGTTTGCATGTCATAATTCATTAAATAAACATCAGAGAAAAAACATTGATTCAATTCACCTGCCTTTTCTCAAAATATAAACTTACATTAAGCCTTTCTAAAAAATTTTCACTGCTCAGTGGCTCCATTAACAGGAAACTGAGAAAGTGCAGAGGAAAACAAGGCAAAAGAGAGGAGGTGAGTTCAGAGATTAACCTGTTCTAAAAAGTAAGAACCCCATATCTCCTAAAATTGCCAAGAGGAAACCCAGAAAAAGATTTGGCTTTGTACTTGAATGTGTATAAGGATGACAGACAGAGGCAATATATATATATCAACAACAACAACAACAACAATATATATATATGATATATATGTTTATCAGCATGGATGACTTCTAAACATATCAACAGAATAAAGACAAAGCACAGCAAGAAGCAAGCAAGGCACTCCTCAGTTGAAGATTTATATTATTTTGTATTCACTGATAAGATATTATATCTAGATTATCCCAGTTTTTATGATGATAAAGAATTCTGCCAAGATAGCCAGGACAAATCTTTGTTAGCTAATCGTAACCATTTTTCTTTTATTTTTGGTAGACAACAGGCTTTATGATTCTTGATCTGTACCTATTTTGGTGTGTAGGACGTAACTACCCTTGGGTATGTCAAAGATTCAACCAGAGAATACCCAGGGTGACACATTCTTTTTGAACATGTACATTTTCTTCGAATGGGGTCACATCTAGTCATATTCTTCTGCAGTCTGAATTGAGAAGTGATGGTTTAACAGCCCCGTCATATGACATTAAGCAGTCACCAGTGGAGACAAAAGAAGGGGTCATAATGGTGTCACAGCCTGAAGGGTTGGTGTTTGAGTTGGCAATGAAGGAAATAACCATCTGTATGTGAAGGAAAGCAGCAGATGTTATGGTCCTCAATTACACATCTGATCTGGCCTCCAGAGGTTGAAGCATATGCTTAAGTTTTTGGCCAGAGTAGCTGACCCCATGGTGCCCTCATGCTTTACAGGTAAGTGTGGAAGCTGCTACAGCTTGACATGATGTTGGTCATTAAGAATAATATAACTTACGTTTTTTTCTTTCTTTCTTAGCTTCAAAGTATAAAAATTGATTCACATAATCTTATGAAACTATTTAAATTGGCTCCAGAAATACTGTTAACAAATTAAATTAACTGTGAAATTGAGTTACATGTTTACTGTCAACAATTTAGCCAACTGACCCTCTCAAAGTTATACTGCTGTGAAGACAGTTTAGATCAACCTGATAGAAATGTAATTTTCTTGGTTTGGCCAATTTCTATTTATAGCATCTTGCATATTTTTGCAAAGACATGAAGTGGCCAATTTGTCCCAAATGAACTTTTTCCAAAGGAAGAACCTATTTAATTTAGCATTTTCTCTCTGAAATGAGTTATCAGCAGAATGGTACACAAAAGTAGAAGAAGATAAAATATACATGAGGTTTCTCGAAATAATTGGAACCCCATATGAGATGGACTTCTTGTTTCCAAAAGTATGTCAGTCTGTACAGGTATTCAGATTTTTGATGAGATGGTCAAAACATTCAACATTTTCCACAAACTTTAAAAAAAAAATTAAATTATGCACTTGTGGATGAAAAACTTTTTTTTTTTCTTTTTTTCAGGCTAAATGAAAAAACAAAGCTCAATTACATCAGACATGTTTACATGCAATGCTGTAGCTTTGGGAACCTATCTTAATAATGAAATGTTTGACCCATTACATATCTATGGTCCTATATGATTTGCATTACTACAAAAATGAATGGCTTTTGTTTGTTTGTTTTCCCTTGACAAAAACTTTGTATCAAACTTTTATAGGATTTAAGAAAGACAGAAAAGAAAATCTATCAGCCCACTTTAAATTAATTACATTCTCTCTCCTCAATATAGGGAAGTTGCAGAGCTGTAATAATAATAATCTGTTTTGAAGTCCCAAGAAGAGGCTGATAATTTGATAAACAGACACTATCATAGAGATGTTTTATGAAAGCAAAACATCCGTTTTAAAACAATGTGCTTTTCAAAGATACAAAGAAAAATCTTGCAGATTAGTTCTATTCAGCTTATTTCTGACATACACCAAATTAGTACAGCGTGCCTATTAATAAGCTAAAATATGTCAATAGTAATTTCAGTTCATTTACAAAGCAGATATTTCCACCATGCTCTGGCTCAGGGAATGTAAAGCCTGGTACACAAAATAAAGATTTTTGTGCTCTTTTTGTCCCGATTTTGCCTCTTCTGCGACCCCGGACGGTAAACGCCGGATCATCGTGAGATTTCCCTGTACAATTATCATTTGATCTGAGGTGTGTTACAAGCAGATTTGTCCCTATAATCCGCTCCGAATCGTGTCGTAGCCAACAATTGGAAATATTGAACATGTTCAATATTTACCACCCGATCTCTATGTGTAGTAAACAGCCGACGACTCATGAATTGTGACAGTGTGGATGGTGACATTGGCTGGAATGTAGCCAATCTGAGTGCGATTAGAGTGGCTGGGGAATAAGGAAGGATATAAAGTCTGTGTTCACGCAGTCTCCAGTCTGTTATTTTTTTTCACTTCTGGCTTTTTCTTTTAATTATAGTCCCAAGACCACCATCATTCCCTCGTCCTATATATCCTCTTCCATGCTGTGTGTTGTGTTTTCCGATTGTTACTATGTTTCTTCGTGCGTTCCAGTCGTAAGATGTTTCCATGGTCACAAAATGCCTCAAGCCCTAAAACAAAGTAGGAAAAAGATCATAGATCAAATAACCTAAAGAAACATGTAATCTTCTATCCTCTGTTTAACTGTATTATTTTATTTCTCTTTTCCCCACTGGGTTTGGGAAAAGACAGATATTTCACCCTGACCTAGTTACAGATGAGTAATACCCTTGAGATAATGTTGCAGTCTGTAAGTTAGCAAAAAGGCATGCAAGTACAGTATTTTTTTTTAATTTTTTTTTTTTGCATGTTTTGCAGCTGACTGTAAAGTAAATCAATCAATCAATCAATCAATCAATCAATCAATCAATCAATCAATCAATCAACCAACCTCTGGCATATCAAAAAGTTTAAAGAGAAACTGTATACAAGATCATGGGAAGACAAACATGGATGCTAAGAAGTTTGGGCAAGAAAAGAGGAAAGAGAATGGAGAAAGAAAGAGGCAACAAGGAAAATTAAACTGCAAGGCAGCAGTAAAAAGATCTTCCTTTGCAGCATTCTTCACCAGTCAGTAAATCTGAAAATGCTGAAACAGTGTGGTGCAGTGCAACTGCTCTGCAAGTGCAGTCAAATCATAGTTCAAACTCTCTCAGCTGTCAAATGTAACAGATGGAGTGAGCTGTACGAGCAATAAAGAGCAAAATAAGTGGATGAGTTTTACTTACATAAAAAAACAATAATAAAAAAAAGAAAACATGCACATTAAACAACCAAAACCAATACACACTAGAACACACAGCACAGGGTGTTTGGAAAACTGAATATGTACTTTTTACTAACATTATTATTTATGTTTTTTCTGTGAAACAGCAGAGTTCTTTTTTTTTTTATTATTATACCACAGGCCAGCTACAGTATAGTCATTTTGGGAGATTATACAGGATGACACAATTTAACTCAAAAGAAGCAGTGGATAAGTACCCAATCTTATATTACTTACAAGTAAGTAAAACCTACTAAAAAATATCTCATTTACATGGTGAATTGTTTTCCTTGTCAGTTTCAGTTTTAAACCGGCTTATTTAATGGAAACTTGCAAAGACATAATTTTGTGCTGTCAGCAAGAAAATGAAATCTTGTAATAAAAATAAATTAATAGAATACACACAGAAGCTTCTTAAAAGCTACTATGTTGTTTGTGGCCACTCAGCTATAAATAATAAGAAGCTTTTGGGAAAGGAGGCCTTCTCTTTTACTTTCAGCCTTTAGCAATGTACTGTACTTAGATCATCTCTGTGGCTTCTCTTGAAACATTTCATTCTTTTCATCTGTTTTTATATATATATATATATATATTTTTCCACAGGGAGGGATGATCCATGATCATCGGCCTATTTGTCCCTCTTTGATGCACACACTCTCTGCCTTCTCTTTATTTCTTTTTGTCCTATTCTGATTTTTCAGTGTAGTTCATCTTCGTCTGTCTCTTATTTTAATACCACAAACCCCTCTGGGTGCTGTGTACAATTATAATCACTAGATGTCATGATGAATGTAAAGCGAAGAAAGGAACATTGGAGCGAGGGCACTTAAAGCTCTCAACTTTCTAACTAAATTATTTTCCTCGAAACATCACCCTATCACCTCCATCACTCATCTCTTGAGGAACATATCTTTGTCATTCCATGCAACAGGGTGTGATATCATTTTATATAATGATATTAGACTGACAGTCCACCAGCCCTTGGGCCGATAGACTGCGTTTTTGAATGTTAAGGCTTCAATTTTGCATTTGGCATTCAGTCATGATGGTTAAAAGTTAGAGTAAAGGGTCATAAAGATCCATAATTCCAGTGTAGTGCTCCAACATGTGTTTGTGGGTATGCATTGGGATGATGGGTAATTATGTGATTTTATTCATGCACTTATTTTGTCGATGCCAAACCCAGAGGACCTGGGTAATATGATATAATGGTACTAATAGCATGTCACTTCAAGCACATTTCACATGTAATTTTAATAGTGTTAAATGACAGCGTAATAGTTGGGGTAGAAGTCAGGAGCAAAGTGCCATTCCTCAGGCCTACATAACATGAAACAACATAAAAATGCAAAAACAGAAAACAGACACAAAACAAAATAGAAGTGATCACATGGAACTTGATGGGTTTTCACATCTGTGCTTCCAGAGCCTCATTTGGGGTAAAGTGTCTATTTCAAGGACACTCTGACATGTGTACAGGAGGAAGTGGAGATTGGAACGTTAACCTTGCAGTTATTGGACAACTTGTTTTTCATCAAGAGAGGATCAAAGTTGTCAGAGATTCAAAATTTTCAGAAGACAACTAAATAAAGCGGATTGTATTGTTGACATTGTTTTTGCTGTTGTTGTATTTCTTTTAAGATCCTCAGAATGCAGCAGAGATTTCTGATTTGCTTTTGTGTCACATTAGTGTTGTAGATAGTCTGAAGTGTTATTTCTAGATACAATAACTGTATTTAAATGTATACATTTGAAAAGTGTTTTCATTGACCTACAGCTGTCAGTCACTATCAAGACTAATATCTAACAAAGATTTTCTGTTTAAGCTTTTAAATTTGGCCCAATCTGTTGCTCACTCCATCTTAACTGATAAGGAGTAAAGGTACCTTGAAGGAATTCCTGCATGCCTAATGAGCGATAAGGAGACGGACAGTGAAGACAAGGAAACATGGAAAATGTATCCGCCTGAATGAGGGCAACAGGACTCAAACATTTTAGAAGGTGCCAGTGCCAACTTGTTGAGCTACGAAATAAGTCCTGCAGAATGGTGCATCGCAGAGTGCCCAGTGGTGTAGACAGAACGAAGCAGCCTCCAAGAGGCATCCATAGCTTTTATTTGAAATAAAAGTGTTTGCTTGTTGTGTGTTAACAAAAAACGTCTTGGTCTTTTTTTTTTTTTTTTTTTTTTTGAATATCTGATATATTTTCATTCATTTGTGGAGTTACAGAGATGTGAAATATCCCTGATTTATTTGACTAGAACTGTTCATTTAATAATATTATATTATACAGTTTAATCTGACATTAAGTCATTTCATGAATCCTTATTGAAATATTAATGTGTAATTTGGTCCAGCTAGTGATTTGTACAACATAGTGATGTACAGAAGCCAAAATGAAAGGCTCACAATTTAATTATGACTGTGATGTTGCAAACTGACTGGGTGATTTTAAAATGCCTGACAAGGTGAGATCTTAGAAGATAAGATGATTTAACTAGGTTAGTAGTCTAACATGCATACATGCTACATGCTATATTTAACAATGAATGAAGAAAACCAGAACATTAGCCATCGGGTTCCCATATTTTCCCATATAAATGAAAAATCCGCAAATATCCGACGGGCATCCGTCACGTATAGTCTATGTATTTCCTGTGATCTGTGAACATGAAACGCCAAAGATGAGGTCAGTATGCAGAAAGATCTAAAGTAGGATCTGTGGGGGATCAAATACAGTATTTCCTGGATACCTCGCACATAGGTATTGGGATTTTTGAGGATCCATTATGGTCTGTTTCCAGGGATATCTGAAAAGAGGAGCTGCAGATTTTACCATATATTCAAGTTTTTTATTTGCCACATGCACATGCAAAATGGCAGTGAAGTGCAGTCGTACATGCATCCTAGCACACCCATTTACCAATAGTAAATAGACAACACAGTAATAAACTAAAAAGACAATAAATGTAAATATAATAATTGTACAGTGTTTTGCATGCTATACGGACTGACTATATATATATATATATATATATATATATATATATATATATATATATATATATATACACACACGCGCATGCACGCACACACACACAATGTTTACAATGTAAATGGTAGAGCAAAATATAAAACTTGTTTAAGTGACATAAGTAAATTACAGTGTTTTTCAGCAGAAGGTAGGACATTGGCCAGTTTCACTACAGGGTAGAGTCTACAGTTCTGACAGCCTGAAGGAAGAAGGTCATCCTGAGTCTCTCTGTGTTCACCTTAATGAGCCTAGTCGCCGGCCAGAGCGCAACTTTTCGAACAAACCGGTTAGGATGATGAGGTCTCTCATCCTGTTCGTGCTGGCTGTTGCTCTCCTCCTCATGTCCGTATATGTGACACATATGTACATATCACCTGATGGATAGCACTGTATCTTTATGCTTTTATTCCAGTGATCTGATAAAGGCATGAAAATGTAATACAAGTTTATAATGATGATGATGGGTCATGGTTGAGTGCCTTGCATGGCAGCTTCCACCATCAGTGTGTGAATGTGTGTGTGAATGGGTGAATGTGATGTATGATGTAAAGCGCTTTGGGTTTCATTCCAGGTACAGTAAAGTGTTATATAAATACGGACCATTTACCATTTACCATGTAAGAGTAGTGAGCAAAAGAATGCTCGTAGGGCACAAAGTGCATAGACAGTGTGTAGGTAAGTGTGTTACTAGGTACATAGCAGGAAAAAAAGGAAAAAAAAGAGGCAAAATATAAGCACATTGGCAAACTAAACATACACACAAACACACACACCTGTATCATCTCCATAGTACTCTCTGGCATCCCTATTAGTGGCTGTACAAGCAGCAGTCAATAGTGCTAACCTTTGATGTTCCTTACACACATGCAAACACATATGGGCAAACAAACAACCTTTCCATCCTCCAGCCACAGTGCTTATAATCATTATGCTCCTTGCTCTGTGTGTAAAGATAAAACCTTAATGTCATCATACACACAGATACAGGCACCCTGTTTATTGAGATAAGAACATAATGTCATCTCTGTGTGGTTATAAAGTTCAAGGACAGAACTAGAGCCCTTGACATGCTCTTTTAACTGCAGTGAAAAGTGGGAAAGATTCTCTGTTCAGGTAAATATGTGTGAGAATGTAGTCATCTGACACAACTTCAAAGTGGCACAGATGGGTTCTGGAGCCTAAATATTAGGTTCTTTGCTGGGTGATTTGGTCTATTGTCATGGTCAGATTCTGCTGAGTTGAAGCTACGTGATATTAGTCCCAGCCTTGTCCAACACATGTTGAGTCTACTGAGCCTCAGACAAATAAGTCATCAAATACATAAAGGGCACTTGAAATGCCCAGCTCCTTCTTTCACCGTATTGTGTGCTTGAGGTATTTTCTTTTATTCCAAGGGCTTGTAATACAAAGCAGGCTGAAGATACCCAGTGTATCTTTAAGTTAATTGGCTCAACCAACCCTCACAATGGAGATCTTGCTATCTATCATGCTGGTTATCAACTCAAAGTCAATCCTGGATGTCGAAAACCTGCTTCAGAGGAGCTTGGTTTTTTTCAGCATCTGCTGCCAGTGTTGCATCCTGAAAAAAGTGAACCAACTTTGTGGTACTGAGAACACAGAATTAAATATGAAGTTATCCTGCTCAGCAGCCTACCCTGCCTCGTAGTACAATCCATAGGTCTCTGCACTGGCCTGCTCACATTGAACATCTGACATTCTTTCTGTTATTAAATACAGTTTGGAAGACCATTGAACAGGAATGCAATTAGGTTGAATCACACTGAAAGTAGATGTACTCTGTCATAATTATAATGTGGAAAGAATTGAAAAAGTGGTATCAGTATTTGAAAATACAACACTAACAATTATTTTTATTGCAGCGAGTAACTAAGTAATGTGACTTATGTATGAAAGATAATATTACCATACACTGCTGTTGAATACTGCTATTTCTGTGCTGGATAAGACAATTCCAATGTAATTTGAAACAAGGAAATAAATGCAAGCAGCACACAAAATATTCTGAGTTCATGTTCAATGATTTATTGTGTTGTTTCCCATTTTACGTTAGCTATGTCAACTTTTGAGCTCATAGAAGTAAAAGCAAAGATGATACATGGGTGATACATGCTCTACAATAAATGAATGAATGAATAAATAAATAGGATAATTACTGATGTAGCTGATGGAGAACCCATTTATTACTGGAATTTTGTACAATCAGTCAAATTACCACATTTATCATTTTATTAGTATTTGGAGGAACCTAAATATTGTGTTTGTTTCATACCTGATCATGTCATTTCACTTGAAGCTGATCTACCATTTTTACAGATTTTCAATAACTTATTACAAATTATTACCAATTATCACATGTGATTATAAATATAGTTATATTACTGAATTGGTAATATGTTGGGACAAAAGTGTTACATCTGTTTCTAGTGTAACTGATGGGCCACATTATTTCCCTCAAGCACATATTTCATGGCCGTTGGGTCTAAAATGTATCAGAAGAAATATATTAAAAATTGTGGAAAATTCTTGCACAGTGTGTTGATGAAAATACATATTCATAACAACATCTGATTCAAGGCTCCATTAGTTAAAGAAGACTGTTAAGCACAACACGTCAGGGATGATTATAGCTTATAAATTCAGGGGGATATACCATACACATTTCTAGATCTACATTTTCATTCTGGGGTTTAACTAGCATATCTTTGTATCCTCTAACCAGCCTTTTTACATCTCTTTAGCTGAGTCATTTTTGTAAAAGAAAATCCCATTTGACCTCTGTATTAAAGACCCTGCGAATAAACCCATCCTTTTCTGATTTGCCACTTCTTAAAGCTGCTTATCTCCAGATTCTGTTAATTCTGTGATTCATTTACTTGTTCCTCATCTTTACCTAAAATGTCATTGCTTATGACTTTTCCTATGACTGAATATTGGCCAGACTACAGTGTCTCAAAAATGATGAATCTGAACATTGCTGTGCAACAGCTTGAAAGAAGTCTCTTCAGAAATGGAGAGAAAGAGAGGCAGAAGAATGAGGCTTCTGTCAGGTGCATCACCATGGACTAATTTTCAGCCTGCATTTTTCACATGCATGAAGAGAGAGGAAATCCGCCCTGCACATGCCATTTTCCTTGGACCACATTTTTGTACTTTGCTTTTTATAACTAGCCAAACTCTGTTTTAGTTTGTTTTTTTTTATATTTTTTTTTTTTTTTTTGCTGATTTTGATAACTGGTTAAAACAGGCTTTTCATGCTTCAGCACCAGTTTATAAAGTTTCCTTTTTCTTTTTTGGCTCATCAAAGCTGGACTGTTTGATCTTTTTGGCTATAACGCAGTGGACAGTTTTTACTATTCCACCATCTGTGACACCACCGATCCAGCAGCATCTCGAGACGAGACCAAATAAGCAGATGGAACCTTCAGACATATATGTTTATAACATTTTAAATAAAGCATAGGCTTATTTGTTTGGGATTGTCAGATCATGTAGTTTCCTGGCTCACAAATTATTTGAGTGACAGGACCCAGTGTTTTATATATGATGGTTTGTGTTCTGAATTTGTGAGTGTCCACAAGGGGGTGCTCAATATTAGGACCTCTGTTGTTCATTATGTAGATTAATGATTTGGGACAGAATGTGTCCGATGCTAATATGCATTTCTATGCTGACGACACAATTATTTACTGTTCTGGCTCAAATCCTGATAGAGCTGTTGAATCTCTGCAGAAAGCTTTTGATGTGGTGCAGCACACACTTTTTCAGCTAAAACTAATTCTTAATGCTGACAAAACTAAATTAATGCTGTTCTCAAAGTCTAAGAAGTTTCCTCAAATTATCCCCATAATATCCATTCTTGAGGGAAATTAAATTGAGTTAGTTCATATGTACAAGCATCTTGGTATCCTGCTTGATGGCGCTCTCACTTTCAAATAGACCGTAAGGTCAACCCTGTTATTGTTTCATCTCGCTCCACAGTCTGGGAACCACACAATTTTTCCTCGAAAGAAAATACCAGTTCGCCTTTAGCTTAACTCCGAAAGTTCAGAGCTGATTATCCCGCACAAGTCCCGTGATCACAGCCGTAAATCGGCACTAGCTACTGTTTAGTGTAACATATATATATATATATAATATATATATATATATTGTATATATATAGAGAGAGTAAAAATTAAAAACAATAAAAGCTAAACAATACAAAAAAAAAAACATAATAATAAATAAAGTTAAAAAAAAGCAACTCATACTGGTTGATACACCAATGCCAATAAAAAGGGATTTGATCACTTTGTTTTGATATGATTTAAATATCTGATCATTCTGCAACAATACACCACACCATCTGATGTAAAATGGTGGACTTTTAGTCCTCACCATCAGTGTCAGGACAGCAGTCATGTTCTCCCTCTTCACTGTCTTTCATATTTACACAACTGAGACAGCCACATAAATCTGCGCAACACAGTCCTGCAGAAACAGAAGAACATCTGCTTGTCTTGCAGGTACCCTGCTTACACCTGCAATGCACAGCACTTAAGACACTGTCAGGGGCTGGTTTTCTTGTCATCCATGTAATTTTTAAATGTCCATCCTCTATGTGCCAACCATGGCCAACAGGTGATGGAGCACGTATTTTGGCTTGTAAGGATGACTTCATTAATGCTGCTTGGTAGTTTGCCCTTTTGCAATGTTGGTGGAGGGCATCACTTATCTTAATAGTTCTAGAATAATTCTGGCAAGGCTGATGATGCCATACAGAATGCTTTGTATCTTGCATCATTTACATTTTGAGCAGATGGCTGGTCATACAGGTGGCATACATATTTGCAAAGTATTGCAAAAGTTGACTGGTCCAAATTAAAGCTACTTCCTAGATTGTTGATAGCCTAAAACCCCTATTGATAATCTTGTGAGGAAACTCAAGCTGAATATTTTTTTTCTTTCAAAACACATTTTGTTTTTATTTTGAGGTGAAAAAGCAGCTTGTCATTGCAACTTTTTTATCCTTTTTTATTTGTCTGAGAAAGCTTGACGCTGTTTATCACCTTTGAGGTTCATTACAAATTGTAAAGCCCTGACCCATCACTGTGAACTGTATTCCCGATTGGGTTGGCCTTCTTTGTCCACCAGGAGTTAGGACACTGGAACACTTTTATCTACAAGGCCATGCTTGGACTACTGCCTTTCATTATTTGTAACTTAATCACACGGAGAAATGTTGATGTGTATGGTTTGTGATCAAGTAATCATTTGTTGCTCTCTGTACCATTTGCCTCAGGGCCGGCCCTAGGCCAGCAGGTGCCCTAGGCAAAACAGGAGCTTTGCACCCCACCCCACGTGTCAAATTGCTTGCCGAAACTAAAGCTACATAACTCAGTAGTACATATTTTGTATCTAATGTACAAATTCTTGTCTCTATTAACAAAGCAAGGTCACACTGAAACACTCTAAACTAAACAAACTGCTACAAAAATGATAAATAGCACAAAATACATAACATTTAGTGCAAAAGTCCAGAACAAGAAATGGTACAAGTGCAAATCCTAAAACAATGTAAAACGGTGCAATCAAAAAACACACAAACTATAAAAACTGCTACAATTATGATGAACAAAAAATAATAATGCCACTGTGTCAAACAAAAAATCAATCAAGCAATCAAATTTAAATTTTGAAGCATGTGTCATATGTGAGTTGTGACACAAAGTGGTTTAGTTATTACAATAATTCCCTTATGGCCTTCCAGCCACCAGGCCACCACTCAGAGAGAGACACAGGCAGGCCGTCTGTCTGGATTCAATCATCAACGTAATAGTCCTGCAGTTATTCTTTGTTGAATTAACTTGTATTCTTCACTGAGAGCCTCTGGTGAAGACAATGAGGCTGAGGCCTCCTCTCTAGCAGCTTCTACAGGTGCTGTTGTGGCTGCAAAAATGTTCTCAGCTCATCTGGACAAATACAAATTCAACACATTACTTTAAATTTTATACCAGTAACATTAATTAGCAGTAGCCTACCTTTACAATAAACAGTTGCATAAATACTGCAATGCAAATATAAGTAGAACATTTTTACACCACATGAAACCTTTACTTTATGTCATTTGAACATTATGACATATATGCTTTTTATGGCATATTATAGGTGGTATTTTAATTATTATGTTGCTCAGATATTGTTGTTACGGTGCAATAGCATTTATCTTAGTTAGCGTTAGCCCACTGTCATGTCAAAATGAAAAGTTAACAGACACTGCCTTAATGTTCAGTAAATCAGACATACCTCTACTTTGTGCTCATTTTTCCTCCTCCTATGTTTTCTGTAAGCAGCACCTGCCGGCTTGGATTGTCTTCTCATTATAAACTTTTTTTAATGATTTTTTTGTTGGCAACACACAACATCAGTATTATCATTACGAGCCTGGATACGCCAGAAAAAATAAAAAACAAAAATAAATTTTAAAAACTGGAAGCGCTGCTCCCCTCGCTCCACTACCTTACCAACCCGTAGCAGCAGGAGCAGCAGGTCAGGCGAGGAGGTCGTCATCATCATAGAATATTCTAGCTTCTTTTAATTTTTATAATTTGTTTGGTCTAGTTATTATTTACAAGGAAATTAAATGGAAATCTTGCAAATAGGCTGGAAATTAACAGAACTTATTTCATTGAATAACTTTAAATCCAGACTGAGAGGCCTTGAGACGGCCTCCTTAACTTGTAACTAATTTTCTTAATTTGTAAGTAATTTTAATTGTTAATTTTAATTGTTGTAACTGATACTTTGGTTGAAATTAATACTTTTTGCTGGCTCTTGGCCAGGACTCCCTTGCAAAAGAGATTTTTAATCATAATGTGACTTTCCTGGTTAAATAAAGGTTAAATGAAAAAATAAAATAAAACATTTTGATTATTAAAATCAACATTTCATCTAAACATATTTAATGTTTAATGATGCTAGATCACTACATAGCTTTCGTTTGACAAGTATGGCAAAAACTCCATAAGATATCAATACACTTTGTTGATAACTGTTGAGTGAGCTAAAGATCAGTGCATCAAAACTGAGAAGGTATTCTGTTTAAAAAGAAACAGCAATAGCTGAGGTTGAAAACAAAATAGAGAAACCTGCACATAGAAGAATCCAAGACAAGCCCCCAACAGAGTCAAATTGCTTATATTCCAAAAATCTTTTCTTCAAGCTGTTCCAAGGGTGGAAGGAGAGGAACGCAAATCATTTCTACTTTATATCCTTCATAACTCAATTCTATCTTCATTCAGGGATGTGTCAGGAAAATAAGCACTGAACAAATTTTGATGTACGAACAAAGACAGAAATAGAACAAAACATGACTCAAATTATTATCATCTATGATGCGGCTCAACCAAAACAAGGAAACAACCAGTAATTCAAGATGTGTTTAGGTGTGCAGTATATTGTGTGCAGATGATTTTTATTTTTTATAGAATACAAAGAATTTTTTAATGGCTTTGCTTTCGGTTCTATAGAGCTAAAAGTTTCCCAGTGTTCTGCCTTACACATACACCTTAAACAATATGAAATATCATTATCCAAAGTGAAATTATATATAATACTTATTCATCGGTCTCTTTTCAAATATCAATGCTATATTTCTCTTTATGAATTTCTTGGTTTCTTTCAGTCATGACAAGAGCATGGGCAGCGTTAGAGACAAGCTTGAGTCAGATGGAGTCCTATTCAGAAGATACATTATTCAACATGTCTTATAACAAATGTTTTTCTTCATGTTTCATTTTTGACATGTCATCTCTGGAATAATTTCCAACTTGTCTGATGATCCTCAAGTAAGAAATATTCAAGAGAAAATAGCAGCAAAATGGAGACATTAAAAAAAATTAACACGATTAGATCAAAAAGCAAAATTAATTTTTTCCACTTCTCCAATCCGAAGCCTCTGTGTGTGTGCGTGGGTGGGTGGGTGTGTGTGGCTCTGTTTGTCAAGGAGAGAATTAGATGCAGAAAACTAATTCTGTCAGAGTAATTTCTGACCCAGAGCAATATTACAATATTTAATTTCCAAATGCTAATAAATTTTGTTAATACAATAACAGCAAGTCATTATTTCATGTACCCTCTATCAACAAACATGAAATATTGTGGGGAAGGTATGCAGTAAAATACTGACTGAAATACACATGGAAACAAACAAAGGCGCACACACAAGAAAAAAAAAACCCTAATGAATGTAATTTACATAAGATATAAGTAAAGACTCCACATTCATAATCTCTTTAATATATGAATATTCAATATACAACAACTTACATTACAGACACTCCAAAATTCCTATACAAAAACTATTAAAAAAAAAAAAAAAAAAAAAAAATGTTTCTGTACTTTTACTAAAAAGTTAATTTACAGTCCTACAATGCTATATTTGTGTTTAGCCATAATGCTTGATCCCAGGTCAGGATATATTATGTGTGGGCAGCTTTCTTTAAGAATTGAATTGTTATATTGCAAAAATTCCTAGTGATATTTTCTTCATGTTTCAGTCACTAAGAATTGCAGACATGTTTTAAAACCCAACAGCAATAACCGTGATGATTTTCATTTTCTTGCATTTATTGTGTTATAGGTCGTTTATGAGTGGGGTAAGTCCAGGTAAGCCATTCATAACTCATGGAGAGTAATAACTTTAATATGACAATGGTCCTGAGGCAAGAAACCCACTTTGCTTCTCTCTTTGTGTGAAGTGGTGGAACAGGGAGATGTGTGCCCCAACAAGGAGCCTTGTTGCCAGTGGCTAGTACACTCACGTGCACTACACTGCAAAAATGCAACAGAGCGGGAAAATGTTAAATAATGCAGAAAATTGAATGAGCATGTTGGGTCTTGAAATATATCCGTGAGTTTGTGTCATGAAATGCATGGATGTGCATGAAGGAGAGCATTTTAGTGAGAATTCATCTGATACTGAGCTATTTTTCTTCCCCCGTTCTGAATCATGTTGGTGATATCAAACAAAAAAAAATCACAAAGGCAAGGATCGAGATTCAAAATAAAGTGGAAATGCAGATAAACAACAGGCTCATTTTATGGTATATTTTATGTAACACAAAATGAATGATATTCACCATAAAACTACACCTTAAAATCCCACATCAAAAAGGGAAAGTGTCTTTGAAGTTTTTGTAAATGTATTAATAATCAAAACTTTAAATTTCAGACCGTTCCATGTCATGATCACATCGCATAGGTGCCACCTGCAGCCTCATACCTGTAACCCCCCTTTTACCCACGTGCGCATGCGCCATGTTACAACTGCACCATGATTTGGTTCCGACAACTGTGGCGCGGCAAGTTTTACCGGGAGCGGGTCAGGTGTGGAGCACCCAAGTGCAGTCCACCTAGCAGGATCCATGTGATCACAAAATCACAAGAGTGGATAATCTTGTGATTCTCCACTTCCAGGATAAACTTCTCGTTGTCAATGGTGACAAAAACAAACAAAAAAAAAAAACACTGAGACCCTTGACCGGTTAAACACATAGTGTTTACATGGTTCAGCAGGGCAAATCTCCACATGGGCTTTTATTTTGAAAAATATTGGAAGCGTTTACACTGTTCCCATGTCTGATTTCCTGTCCACCACTTTCTGAACGCGGGAATTGACACATTCTGGGTGTGTGAAGCATCAAAAATAGACTTGCCATGTAAGTTTAGCGGAGAGCTGCAACAATGCACTTCGGGAACGCTTCTGGGACAATTCTGATATGCGCTGCGGCGCACCCAGGGGTAACCAAACCATTGACTAAAACGGCTGCGAATAGCAACAGAGGCTGCGGCACAGCCATAACATGCCACACACGCACCCGGAATAAAGGAGGGGTAAGAGTCTCACGATGCATACTACATTCTATGAAAAGACAAAGCCTGTATAATGAAACTGTTTCTGCAGACCACCATAACAAAATTAAGGTGAGACATAAACTCAGTTAAGGCTGGGAGATATGGCCTAAAACTGATATCCTGATAATTTTTGACATTATCTAAATACACGATATACATCCCAATGTTTTGAAATCTCTAAAATACTGTGTAAATATTGAATTTAACATTATCATGCATAATAAGACACCAGTAGGATTTAAGTAAGCTCAGCAAATTTCATCTCTATGGTGATTTTTCCCTTTTTAACTAACTTTTAATTTTGAACCAGGGACTGGCACTCAGATTTAATAAAACTCAGTATTTCCCAAGCAATTATTTTAGGGAGGGACACCCAACCTCTCAACAGAAACTCCCAACAACTCTAGAAGATCAAGATTACTTTAATTTTCTGTAATACTAAATTAATATCTCATATACTTTTACATTCAGTTATTTTATATTAAAAATATATTTTACTTCTATATTTGGCATGTTATTTTAATTTTGCACCAGATCACAACAGAAATAATATAAGCTCTCCTTTCCTCTAGAACAGGTTTATATTTTGTCCTTATAATATAAAATGTAAACAGCCTGGTTTTATTTATATTATTCTCATGCTGACATGTAATTATGTCACATCATGCCTGTACATGCTGGGCTACATGCACACATAGGTGAGCTACACTCCTATCAGCAGAGAGATAGCACATTGGAAACTGTCACATCAACCACCTGTAAAACAGACAAAAATATCTGGTTTAAGATCAGCTCTTATTTAATAATAAGAGCAGCCAGAGGAGGAGAAGCAGGTGGAGGAGTTTCTTGCTCTGGTGTAGTAAGAACTCAATGCCCATTGGGAAATACGCCCAGCTGAAAAATCAGTCTACTCGTCATTGTCGCCATTTATCAGGCATATTATCAAATCAAATCAAATCAAACTTTATTTATATAGCACCTTTCATACATAAAAATAGCAACTCAAGGTGCTTTACAGAGAGTAAAATCCCCCAGAACCCCAACCCAATAGCAGCAAGCCCACCCCCCACCCCTTCCCATCAAACACACACACATCACAGAGGGTAAAAGCAAGTTAAAAGGACCAAGGAAACGCTGTCATAAACGCTGGGGTCTAGTGGTGTGGGGAAACACTGAGATAAAACACTGTAAAACCAAATCTAAAACAATCTAAAAACCAACCCTGGGTATAAAAGTAATAGTAATATTGCTAAGACCCATAAAATAAGAGAACCTGTGAAATAAGAGAATCAGAATGATAAAACAAATACATAAATGATAAATAAATAGAAGCTGAATACAGCTTGTGTGTTAAGAATAAAGAAATGAATAAATACAATAGTAATACAAGAAATGATTAAGACAAGATGATATAGACATTTTATATATCACACGTAAAACTTCTTGGGATACATCGAGTATATCCGATATATCGCCCAGCCCTAACTACAGTATTAAATTGTTTCTGAAACTTTGTATGGTCTATGACACAGTGTGGCCTCAATAACTAAATGTGGAAGAGGAAATGTTTTTAATCACCTGGACTCTTCTAAGACCTTAAGGACAAGTAACTGCAAAAACAGCAAGTTGGGGAGCTGAAGTCCTATTTTAAATGGGTTTTTAGAAGTCTTTAGAAGAAGAGAGAGCAGAATTTGTTGAAAGCATGACTCTCTAGGGATGTGATATGCATCGCCATGTGCTGCCAGCCATACAATACATTAACGATACAGTGAAGCTTCCTGCCGATTTGATGCAATACGATTCATCCTAGACCTGTTCATGATCCCATGAGATACATTAATTATTTGGCAATTGGACTTCATACAGTGTAATACGGTTTGATACAATTCATGATGTGATTCAAAACGATTCAACACAATACAAAGAATTTACAAGTCCACATCTGGTTTCTAAAAAACATCTCAATTATTTTGTCCTCTCTCTTGCCTGTGAAGTATGTATTTGATACTTGATTGTTTTCTATAAAGCAAACCAATAAATACAACCTAAAAAGATGCAATTCAATATGGTACAGAGAGAGGATTGTTTTTTCTTCTAATAAACCCTGAATCATGAATTTGTTTTTAATCTCATTTATACTTATACAGTGCATTTATTTAGGCAATTTCTTTTTGGCCTCTTAATAAAAAAAAGACGAAAAAAACATATGGACCATTCACAAACAGTCTTTTTCTCAGGTCCTTTTACTAATAGTGTTCCCTGTCTGTAGTTTTACAGTGTTGTACAAAACATTTATCTTCTCTTCACCTCTTGTCTCGATTCCCTCCATGTTTGCTGGTTGGCTGTTTACTAACTGCGGTTGGACCGCCCAGTTTTTGTATGTTAAATAACAAAACAGCAAAAGAGAGAGATGATGTGTTCAAGACACCTGAAAAACAGAGCTGCAGAGTAGAAAAAACTACGTAATAAACAATGTAACAATGTCTTTTACTGATGCGGACACACCAAGAAAGATACGTCGCGCATTTAGCCAGAAGCTGTTGTTACGACCCCTTCTTCTTTTGTGGCTTTGTTAATTATGTTTGTGTGCAGGTGCAGCTGGAGTATTCGGCGGGGCGTATATAAGACCCGCCTACAATCGGCCTGGTCTCTTCTTTCTTTGCTCCGCTCCCAGGCCGGACCTGCGCCGTTGCACCTCGCGTTTGTGTTTGGTTTAGTTCTACATCATACAACACTGCCTGCATTATATTTGTACACACAACCAAGCACGCCCTGACATTACTGATATTGCAGACAATCACACTTCATGATTATATTATTTTGTCTTAAGTTTTGGTTTAATAAATAATTATAATTGGTTTTCTTGGTTGTTCGGCGTTGTTTTGTTATAACCGTACGGCTGGTTATAACAAATGGGGGCTCGTCCTTCTTGTTCTCGGGTTTTTGTGTTCTCGTTGGGTGCGCCGTGGTTGTTCTTTTGAGTGTGCGTTGGGTGGTTTGTTTTGGTTGTTCTTTGTTTGGTGTTTGGCGCCTGCGGCTGTCTTTGTTGGCGGAGGGAAGAGCCCGCGGTGACGTCGTTGGCTGGGAGTGGAGTTTCGTTTGGCCGGGGTGAGTTGATTGCTTTTTGCGGCTTAGCCGGTCGGTTGCAGGCTCGGTGCCCCGGTTAGGTGTGGAGACGTTGCTCCTTTGGGCTTCGTCTGTGTTTTTTTTTTGTTAGTGTCGCGGGGACGCGGTTAGTGTTCGCTGCGCCAGCAGTGATCTCGGGGGCACGTCCGCGGGGTTTGAGGGGGTGATCTGTGTAGATTGCCTCGCGTCCCCGCTGGTTTTCAGTGCGTAAGTACCCGCCGCTGGCCTGCGTGAAGACTAGGGTTGAGCTTGGTGTTAGGTTAGGTAAGTTTTGTTAGGCAGGTGTGGTAGCGGGGCATTGGGTCTGCTGCTGTTTGTTGGTGCCGTTTTTGCCGTTTGGCCTGCGGTGTTTGTGTTGTGTGGGGAAATCATGGTGACTGTGTCGGAGTTTTTTCGCTCTCCTTCGCTGGAATTTTTGGAGGAGTGTACAAAGGATCCGCTGCTGGAGATTGGTCGTTATTATGGCGTTGAGATTGATAGCAAACGTCTTAAGGAGAATTTTAAGGCCATCCTGATTGCCAATTTGACGGAGAAAGGTGTTTTTTTGGCTAAGCCTCCGTCGGATTCTTTGCCGGGTGCAGCTTCGCTGACGCCGGGTGCGGTTTCGTTACCGCCGGGTTTGACGTTTGAGCAGCAAAAGGAATTGCTGCGCTTACAGTTTGAGATTGAACGCGTGAAGCTGGAGTCAATAAGGGAAAGCAGGCACAGTGACGCTGCGGTGCGCTCGTTGTCGGGTTCCTCTGCTGCCGACACTTTTGATGTTCTTGGTAACTTGCGCCTTTTGCCTCAGTTTCAGGAGAACGATCCGGACTCTTTTTTCCTGATTTTCGAGCGGTTGGCCGACGCACGTAAGTGGGACAGTTCGGCGCGCGCTCTGTTGTTGCAGTGCGTTCTGGTGGGCCGCGCTCAGGAGGCGTTTTCTGTGCTGTCCGTGTCGGATAGCCAGGATTATGTTAAGGTGAAGGCGGCTGTTTTGCAGGCTTATGAGCTGGTGCCTGAGGCATACCGACAGCGGTTTCGGTCTTGCGGAAAGGCCGCTGGGCAGAGTTATCTCGAGTTTGCTCGGGATTTGAAGTTGCATTTCACGCGCTGGTGCTCAGCTGCGAAAGTGGCTGATTTTGAGCGGCTGTGTGAGTTGATTCTCTTGGAACAGCTGAAGGATTCGGTGCCGTGTGTGGTTGCCACGTACATCTGTGAGCAAAAGGCCGAGACGGTGGCTGTGGCTGCGGCGCTGGCGGATGACTATGTTTTGACTCATAAGTCCCAGTTTCTGTATAGTGATGGGCCTTCTCCGGGTAGTGGGCGTGGTGAGTGCCGAGCTGCGTCCGTGCGTCGTGGGGATGTGTCGTCTGACGCGCGTGCCGGGGCGGACGTGTGCCACTACTGCCGTGAGAGGGGCCACTGGAAGGGGGATTGTCCTGTGTTGTCATCTAGGGGGAAAACCTCGGCACAGAATGTTAATCCGACCGCGTTTGCAGATCCGGGTGGTTCTCCTGTTGCCGCTGCTGGAGTGTGCACTTCATTTCCTTTGCATGTCCCCGACGCGCTGGATTCGTATGCCCCTTTTATTCGGACTGGGTTCGTGTCCTTGACAGGTGGCGCGAAGACTCCTATTCGGATTCTGAGAGACACGGGTGCGTATGATTCGTATGTCGTGGGTTCGGTCCTCCCGTTCTCTTCCCGTTCGGCTACTGGTGATTATGTTGTGGGTCGTGGCATGGGCTTGACGACGTTGCCTACTCCGTTGCATAGAGTGGTTTTGGACTGTGAGCTGGTGCGTGGGGAAGTGTCTGTGGGCGTGCGGGCCGCGTTGCCCGTGGATGGAATTCATTTTATTTTGGGGAATGGCCTGGCGGGCGGCCGTGTTTGGTCTGCTGATCCCTTCTTGCTGCGCGCTGCCGGTTCGCTTGTTGGTGACAGTGGTGTTCGTGTGACAGCCTCCCCTGTGGTTGCGCTGTGTCCGTCTGTTCAGGGGGGTGGGTTGTCTCCGCCTCCTAGGGTGTTTCCAGCGTGTGCCGATATGCGTGCTATGTGCGCGGCTTCGCTGGATGCGGTCGCTGTGAGGGAGGACGTTGCTTTGTCTGTGGCAGATTTTCCTCTTGAGGTGTCTCACGAGGAGTTGGTCCGGGAACAGCGTGCTGATCCGTCTTTGACAGTGGCCTTTGGTCTGGCTGTCCCAGGGGCGGCAATAGCAAGCGTGGCGAGTGGGTACTTTGTGCATGATGGTTTATTGTTTCGGAAGTGGACATTTGGGGGCGACCGGGCGCGTGAGGTTGTGTTTCAGCTGGTGGTTCCATCTATATTTCGCACTGTTGTCCTCGGAGTTGCTCATGACGACTCTGGTCATTTTGGTGTGCGGAAAACATATTTGCATCTCCGCAGGCATTTTTTCTGGCCGGGGGCGAAAAAAGATGTGTCTGCTTTTCTTAAAACGTGCCGGGTCGTCCGTTCCGGTGCCGGATGACCCCTGCTGTGTTCGGTCGGGGCGTGACATTGCTAGAGCTGATGCGTTGTCGAGGGCTCCTGTGGTTCGGTCTGTGGGTTCCCTGGTGTGTGGTGGTTGCCCTGTTTCTCACCTTCTCTTCCCCTTTAGGTGCCGGTGGAGGTGATGGTGAGGGTAAATTTGGTTGGGTGTTTGTACACGTTTGTTTTTGTTTTGGTTTTGTTTCGGTGGTTCACGGGGATGACTCCCCATGACCCCCGTTTTTATGGGGGGTGGTGTTACGACCCCTTCTTCTTTTGTGGCTTTGTTAATTATGTTTGTGTGCAGGTGCAGCTGGAGTATTCGGCGGGGCGTATATAAGACCCGCCTACAATCGGCCTGGTCTCTTCTTTCTTTGCTCCGCTCCCAGGCCGGACCTGCGCCGTTGCACCTCGCGTTTGTGTTTGGTTTAGTTCTACATCATACAACACTGCCTGCATTATATTTGTACACACAACCAAGCACGCCCTGACATTACTGATATTGCAGACAATCACACTTCATGATTATATTATTTTGTCTTAAGTTTTGGTTTAATAAATAATTATAATTGGTTTTCTTGGTTGTTCGGCGTTGTTTTGTTATAACCGTACGGCTGGGTCCGATGCACACTGAAGCTACCTGTGAGTCGAATCCTAGGCGTCTGTCTTGGAACACCTATTTAAATGGGTGAATCTCTAATTCCCTACTCTGCAGCACTCCGTCACTATCAGCTCCATACAGCACCTGTATCTACAACAAAGTCACTACTTTACTGGCAGAACAAAAGTGCACCAACTCAAATAAGGAAAATTTTCTATGTTCTTCTAATCTTTTGTGCAGAAATTCAAGTTTTATGTGTAGCAGTAGCAGGCAGTGCTCTTCACTTGCTTCTACCATCCTTGTAGTGAAGCATGGTGCCACCCTCATGCTATATGGGAGGCACAGCTACAGAGACAGAAAAACTGGTCACAATAAGTGAAACCTAATATGTAGAAGTCCTTAAAGAAATTTTGCGAACAGACCAACCCTTATAGCCATATAAATGACTTTAAGCCAAATGTCTGGCTGCCTCTCAAAACCACCAAAACTCTGGCTTCAACTGTAGAAAACATCTGTGAATATATGTGAAGACGACTGTTCACAGATGCTTCCCATCCATTCTGAAAAACCTGGGGGGATATTTTTCATAGAACTGAGATAGAATATCCATATTCAAATGTGCAAAGCCTGCAGAGATTCACCCAAGAGGACTCAAAGTTTCAACTTCTGCAATGGAATCTATTTAACAGACTCGAGTTTGTATGCTTTCAGGGTTTCCACTACATGTAAATGATCGTGGGGCATCGCCATGGCAAAATAAAAGCCATGATGCCTTCAGAATGATTATTTCTTTTCGATGTTACAAACGAAAATTATATTGAATGAATGGATCCATATGAACATAAAGTCTATATTTGCACACATTTACAGACCATAATATGAGAGTGAAATTGCACTCAGGAAATGTGACACTGCCCTGCAAATAACTTAATTTTGAAAAAAAAAAACGAACTAGTCTCCACAGGGCTGAACTGTGGTGTGGTGGTTGGCTGGTTAGAGAGTGGTGGCAAAGAGGTGACAGAAATAAAGGAAAAAGCTTGTTACATACTCCAGGATAAGTGACTTTGTTCTTGTACTCGAGGTAGGGCTGGGTGATGTGGCCTGTAACTAGTATCCCGATATTCTGTTTTACCTTATCCTGATGAATTAAACATTATCATGCATAAAAAAAATAAAAGGATTTAAGTAAACTCTGCTAAATTTAGCTTCATTGTGATTTTTCTCTTTCAACAAACTTTTTTTTTTCTTTTTTTTTAAATAAACTTACTAAAACCAGTTTGCGTGGCAGTGTGGGGGTTTGCACTGCGGCCTCACAGACAGAAGGTAGCTGGTTTGAGCCTTGGCTGGGAGGGAGGTTTGAACATTGGCCTTTCATTGGCCACAGCTTCCCTGCAACCCTTAATAGACAAAGCGGTATAGATTATGAATGAATTATGAAAAAAAAAATCAGTGTTTCACCCCTAAAAGACCAAGTTTATTTTACTTTCTATAATTACCCTATTAATACCTTGAATATTTTTTTCACTCAATTATTTAATATTCAAATATTATCTTATTATTTAGTTGTTGTTTTTTTTTTATTTTCCACAAGATCACAACAGAAGTAATCTTGGATTCCCTTTTCTCTAGAACAGGCTTATATTTTTTAGTCCTTTTATAATAAAAAAAAATTAAAAAAATTAAATAGGCTGATTTTTTTATCTTGGTCTCTTGTTGACACGTCATGTGTCTACACGCCACGTGCACACACATGTGAGCTACACTCCCACCAGCAGAGAGAGAGAGCGCACATTGGAAATAGTTGCATCAACCACCTGTAAAACAGACCTAAGTATCTGCTTTAATAGTAATGTCAGCTCTTATTCAATAATAAGAGCAGCTGGAAGAGGAGGAGAAGCAGGTGGAGGAGTTTTCCTGCTCATACTAAGAACTTCATGTCCATCGGGAATCACGCACAGCTGAACAATCTCCTCGCCATTGTGGACGTCACGCATTTAGCTTCTACAGTATCTCTTAACACTCGTAAAAAGGCTAGATAGCTAGCTGCCATGCTGCATGCAGTGAGCTTCACTACAACCAACAAGGCAATGAAGAAAACCAGATGGTTTAAAACGCTTTTGTGATTGTTTATACTTGATGTTCTAAATATAGCCATTTTATATCCTATGTAAAATATCTCAGAATGCATCAAGTAAACTCGATATATCGCCCAACCCTAACTCAAGGCTCCAATTGTCCAGTCAGTTCATCATCCATGAGAAGCTTCATCCATGATGGAGCAGGAATTATTGTGAGGGGTGTCTCGTTCTTTACGTGCAATGAACAGTTGACCCTATTATGTATCCTTGACACAGAACTTTGTCCGTTGCAGGGCGGTGTTGTGCATGCGGTGGTGTCCAGCTAACAAAGTCCTTCCCTGCAGTTTAAAAAAAATCCTATAGGAAACCATGGCTTTGTATATGAAGTCATTATTTTTTTGTCTCAAATAATTTTTAAAAATATCTCACAACCATATAAACTGCTTAAATAGACATTTATTTATAGACATACATTTGGGATACTTTCTGAGGCAAGCCAGCACTGTAGGCTCCTTGATGTAATGGCAGTTGAGAGAAAAGGAGACTACTGTGATGCACTGCAGAGCCAGTGGAGCAATACACTACACATGATTGTAGTATACAAGAAAAGGGTCACCTTATCATGTATAAGGCTTTCATATTTTTTTTTTTTTATTGTTTTGCTTCATTTTCCCAATTTTACAGAAAGTGGGCTACTTCAAATTACAAAACAGGCTTTTCCTCTTTTTCATTATACATTATATGGTCTTCCTTTTGAGATAAATAGCCTATCGGTCCCTTCTAAAAAGTTCAAATTATTCAACTGTGAAATAACAAATACTTGACTTATTTTTTCGTCCAATATTTTTTGACTAACAAACATTTTCAGGTCTTTAAAACAAACAAAAAAAACAACAACAACAAAATTTAAGTCAGAAAATGTAATCACTATGACAATAGTGATTGGTTAAGACTGTAAAATTTTCTCCTCTCCACAGTGTTGAAGAATCATATCTTATATTCAATTCCAGTTCTTATTCTGTGCAAAAAATAATGAACCAAAGGCTCTGGCAATCATACATCATGTGATTATGTGATTATCTACCAACATTGAATTAATTTCAGTACAAAATCTCTTCTGTTTTCCTTGTCCTCTTTCCAAATGGGATAAAACGCAATGCCACTTGTGGATTTTGTGTTGTTGTTTACTGAAAAAGATTCTTATAAGGTTTTAGAATGTTAAGCATAGGAACTTTCTTGTACTGTCTTCATTTTGTTACATTCTTTTCTTATCACTCTCCTTCTGCCAAGTCATTTAGAACAGGTTTTAGTTCACCATCATCCACCATCGGGCCAAATGCATCTGGATGGGCTGTACTTTGTGTGACAAATGACCTTACAAATAACTGATAGAGGGAAAAAAAATAAAACAGGTCTCACTCATAGCTGTCCATGTCCATGTTTTTCTCTGCCTCTAAGTGTCTGTCTTCCAGCCCTTGGAGTCTGTTTTTCCTTTCCTTCACTAGCTTGCCAGGAAGAGCAGAAGAGACATCTGCGATCATCAATCTTATCCACCAATCTTTACCATCTTCCGACACTTCATTTCAGAAACCCCCTCCCCCAACATGACGTCTGACTAAATTAGATTAAATTACTTTGTCAACCTTCCCAAAGGAAAGAGAAACTGCAGAAACTAATTTGTGTAACGCTAACACCAAAATGGAGGTCAGCACGTCCATATTGCAGAACAGCTAAAGCTATTTTCTGCAATTATTGTAAATCACATCTCATTATATAAATGGATGAATGATAATAAGAACACATTCAATCCAGGCCATTTTTTTCTCCCATTTACAACTACTGTTCCATTCATCTCTGATATTTAAAGGATCATAACCTCATTCTGCACTGTTAGGGAGATTTGGTTGAAGAGAATAACCCTTAATGCCAAATTATGTTAAAACATTTTTCCAATTTAGCTTTTCATAAGTGTAATTGAGTGTGGGAAACATTGCATGCACACACAGACTTAATAGATAAACCTAATAATTTGTTTATAACTACTGGTATGTGATCCAGTCTGTATGCATTTCTTCTGCCTTTCTCCAGCCATCCACCAGATGCCCTCAGTTTCTCCCAGCACATGAGACTCATTCAACTGTTTCCCATGGCCACATAATGCTTAGATCAGACCATGTCTACCTGCACTTAATGAGTTGAATGGGGTTGGTCTTACATACTTTTTTGTACTTCTATGTTTTCTTTCTTATCTGATGTTTGCTGCACACACATGTTCCTATTTACTGTTCAGCTGTCTACCTGTTTACATTAAAGCAATCTGACCTATCCCTAGTATACCCACCTGTGAATAATTTTAAAAAATGAAGTGAAAAAAAACTTTTATAACCAAGACTAATGATCTAAACTCATAGGAAACATTGCAAAGTCATCACTGCATTGCCGGAAACAAGTCATGGCTTCAGTGTGGTTCCTTAATAATCATAAAAGGCCAAGACTCAGCCACATGCACGTTCAAATACACAAACACCAACATGAACACACTCTCAATCACACGATAACACCCCATTTTTCACCCCCTCCCTGTCACGCTTCCAAGCAAATTAGATTGTGATTGCTCTTTCCGAGGTCACTTTTAATTAAACTGAGATGAGAACATGACACATGGGATTAAGCCCCATCCTACCACTACAAATTAGGAATTCATAACCAAAGCTAGAGCCTTTTGCTTTCAACCATGACCTGCATATCATTTATGTATAAGAGCAAAGGAACTCCTCTAATTGTCTTCTGCAGAGATAAAGAGCATGGTGGTGGTGGGAGGGATGTGTGTTTGTGTGTGTGTGTTTGGATGCAAATTTCTGAGTACAGGAGGGAAGTAGCTGAAATACATGTAAAGCAGTGAATTAAATCAAATCAATGCAAATTTATATATTTGGTTTTAATCTAAGTTGCTGTACTGTGCACCCTGTATTAATACTGATTTAAGCTAAAAGAGAGAGGAAGAGAAAGACCAGAGGAGCAGAAGAGAAGCAAATACTATTTTCACATCCTAATGCCAGATTCAGGGCTTCATGACTAATCCTAAAGCAGACTTGAGAGGACTAAGTCCCATTATTATCACTGATGTGATTAATGGAAACACAAGGAGCTTACATCAAAGACAAAACCCATCACACCTTTTCTGAATTACTATGGTAAAACTCTACAATAGAGTTAATAGTGTCTGTCTGAGATGATATATTCAGTTAAATGTAGTTTGATGAAGAAATCAATTTCTGATTGATTCACACCCAGTAGAAGCTGGACACACCTGAGCAAGTTTTTTTTTTCCATCAAAACATTTAAATCCACAACAAGGTTGATTCCTCAATAAATAGTACTATGAGGGTATTTTAAAATCAAAGACATCTGGTAAGGATGCCACTCAAAGCTGGGAAAGTATTGAAGAACTACTAGCTTGAGCACTTCTTGACCCTAAAAAAATGCTTCTCTTACCTCAGTGATAAAAGCCTTGGCAGTAGCTGGGCTCATGAACAGCACTGCTCTGCGTAGTGTATCCCTGTAACGATGCAGCTCCTCCACACGCATTGTTCTGAACAAAGTTGTGATCATTGTGTTGATGTTAGATTCCACCTTCTGAAGGGACACATCCATGCCCTGCTGAGAAGTCCGGTCCAGGAAATCCTCAATACCACGAATATCTAGAAAAAAATATCAATAGATCAATAGATATCAAAATAGGATCATATATATATATATATATATATATATAACTTGAGAAAAACATAGTCATTCTTCTAAGAGTATAAGAGTATTTTAGAAAAGGAAAATAAAGCCCTATAAAAGACATGACAGGAGATAAAAAATCTGCTAATAGACACAGATATTAAAACCATCACTGATGACTTTACATTATATTCTCCGCTGCGGATGATGTGTTATCTCGCTACATAATGGGTTCAGTTAATATCCTAATTCATCAGCTTTTACTTGCAGTTATTCCTTGTTCTTGCTGCATTTGCGCAACTCAAATTTCATCCATCATGCTAATATGAGCTACGGCTTTTGTTGTCAACATAGTGCATAAATCAGAACTGAATATCTTTTTGCTGGAAACCTGAATGCAAAAACTATTCTGTAGAAATGCCTTTAGTTACTCACACACATACACCCACACACACAAGCAAATACACACATCAAATTTCTCTAAATGACATGAGTCATAAAGAAAAGCTTGATGCATTTTGGAAATGGAAAAATATAATTTCTCAAAAGGTTATTAAATACAAGCTTTTTTTTTTGTTGGGAGCAAAAAGGAAAGAAAATCCATCCATCCATCCATTATCTTGACCGCTTATTCCATATGGGTCACGGGTGAGCTGGAGCCTATCCCAGCACTTTAACAGGTGAGAGGCAGGGTACACCCTGGACAGGTCACCAGTCTGCCGCAGGGCCAGGAAAGAAAATACCAGCAAATTTAAGAAGCACACGTCACACCACCAGTAAAAAAAGACAGCTTTCCCACTCTCAACACAGCTAAAAACTTACTATGAACAACCAAACCAAGAAAAAAAAAACATTTCAGGACTTGTGTGGCCCTGACTGCCCCAAAACTTTACTGATAATCTATTTACATTATTTAATATTCATGAACATTCATATAATAAATATATGTGGAGCATCCAACTTCATACTTCTAGAAAATTTGTCATCTTTTACTCAAAACTTTTCACAATAACAGATATTCTGACTTAAGGAGAGGTGAAGGTTTTGCATGCCACTAAATGTCCTTTGCATTTTTGTTTTTCTATCCAGAAAGCAGCTAATTTAGTTGCTTTGATTGCCGAGTACTACCAGGATCCCAAGAGAATAACTGATGAGACAGTTAAAAGTTTTGGGGTCTTTTTTGTTAATTGTACCAACCATTTTAATTATCTCTATTAAAAGGTATTTTTGCATGTTAACAAAACTAGGATCCTCGTGTTGGCACTACAGCTGGAACTCATCTACTTTAATGAGCTACATTACAAGTCAAGGTAATACTAATTGAAGTACTTTGGTTGAGACAACCACTAATGATGTCAGAGGATGAGTTTATGTGTGTCTGAGTGTGTAGCTAAAGTATGTACAACATCTACCTAATGATCTATTTGATATTAAAAAAATGGATGACAATGTTAAAGCAAGAGCTCTGGGCTGTTAAAGTGATTTCATTAAGGCCAAAATCCGAAGGGTCAACATTGCATTAGGATGAGAGACACAATATGATAATACCAATACATTTGGAAGAACAAATTTCTGTGCACAAACATGCAACAAAAATTATGCTAGTAAATTAGAAAAGTTTTAAGTTCAAAAGGGTAAACATTGCCAATGGTGGGAAATTTGACACTAATTTTGTCTGATTTCAAATTAATGCTTTGGGTAAAATCAAGACAGGCAAGACAAAAGCATAACACTAGGCTAAACAGAAAATTGTAGTGGAGAGTTAATCTTTCTCTTGCAGTTTAATTTTCTTTGCCAACTATACACACCAGGCAGGAGTGCAGACATACAACAGAGATAAAATACTTAAATTAAAATAAATTACTTTATAAATATATAATGTTTGAAGACTAGCTACATTTAGCTTTTTAAAATTACTTTTAAAAATCAGTGTTGCCACATTTATGATAGTTTAACCATTCATTCTGACATGATTTGGAACTTATTTGTGCATGATTATGAAAAAAAGTATGCTAAGTAAAGACAGAGATGGCATTTTTGATGGACAAACAGTTCCTCTGATCTGTGTGGGAGCAAAAATGATAAAGCCACAACAATCTAATTATCACTTTTAATTAAAATGAATAATAATCTGAACCCATACTATAACTACTATTAGAACTACTAATAACAATATCATTGACAAGAAAAAGTGTCCGTGACTCCATATGGACTACATAACATCAGTCAACATGATAATGCAGAAGGTAACAAACAAATATAGCTGCATGTATTGTTTTCTTTCACTTAAGGTTGTAAATCACCACATACCGTAGTAACCAATATGTTAAAACAAACTAAAATGGTCCATCTTAGCATTGTTCTGCCATTTAAGTCTAAATTATTAGTTATCCTTGTGTATTAAACAATAACCTTGAAGGTAAACAAAGAAAAGAAGATTGCATTCAGAGATTGCATGCTCTGCTAACTTCCTGGTCCAAGTAGGTTTCACCTTAATAGTTCAGTAATTTAACAAAATCAAAAATCCAAAATCAACAGTGCTGACCAAGATAAACCTTACAGTGTAATTTACTGTATCTTTTAATTAGCCTATCTGTGACAGTTGCTGTTTCCTGAAGGGTCAGTCTGGCTTAACCTGCCATAATCTAAACCTTTTCCCATCATAGCTCCATACAAGTTGTGTGTGTGTCGCATTAGCAGTTATTTACTCTACAAGTAGATTAAAGAACATTCCCTACTGTTTTCACAACAAGCAGCATGTATTTAGATATGATTTAAACAAGTCATTATGTTAGAGCTAATGCACTGTATTGATGCTTTTTATTTTGCCTTTACACCAGATGTCTTAGTGAATGAAAGCGTTGCTCATCCAAAAATGTTTGTGTGACTTCAGTAACAGCAGGCGTTAAGTCACTTTGAAAAAAAACAAAGTTGAATCAGCTCCAGCTAACTTTTCTCCCAGAATGGTTTTATAATTAGGGTTATTTTTATTAGTTTAGAAGTGGAAATGCAATGTAAGAGACTTTGCTGCCAAAGTAATTTTAGCTAAAAATCACAAACATGCTTAACCTGGAAGAAACAGTCTAACAAGACAGGAGAAAAGTGGCTCATGATGTAACGTGTGATCCGTGCAACTGGTCTTGACAGTACAGTAAAATATTCTACTAAGTGCAGCCTAGAGATTTGAGTGTTACAGCAAAAACATCCTAGGAATCAATACAGAGCTTCATGCGTAACCCTGTACCCACGCTGCAAATAATAAGAAAAGAGAAAATATACAATAGGAAAAAATGGGAAGAAGTGCATACGTTTGCTACTGAATCAAGGATTCAGTAGCAATGTGTAAGATAGATACAATATGCAGTAGGGTTAGAGATGCTTTAATGACTGGGCCCAAAAAAAATAATAAAAAAAATAAATAAAAAAAATTTGAATTTTAAATGTCGACATAACCTTGTGCAACTTGACACATTTAAAGTAAAAAAAAAAAGAAAAGAAAAAGAAAAGAAAAGAAAAAAAAAAATCCTAGTTTTTGACATTGCCTGTATCCTACCGTTCAAAGGACAAGGGTTTAGCATGTACCGCCTCACTGCTGAGCGGATCATTGACTGTGAGCTACTTTCCATCAAGGAGCTTTAGGACAAGATAGTGGATAAAAAAGGCGGGTAAAATTGCCACCGACCTTGCCCACCCAGGCAAGCATCTGTTTGAGAAACATTCCCCTGGGAGACAGTACTGGTCCATTAACACCATGATCACCCATCACCTCAACAGCTCTTTCCCTCCAAGCGCTGTCACTTCACTCAACCACCCCTCCTGAGTCAACCATGGAAAGACATGTGCATTCCCACAGTCCCAGACCTTTAAATCTAATAGAGATGACTGTTTTTGGTGTTAAGTTAGCCTCCGTCACCTGGTTTTTGCAAGATTTTAAAAACTTTTGGAGTTTGTATACCCAAAAGTCATGGCAACTTTTGTGCATTAAGTCCCCTCAAAACTCATACTGGATTGACCCAAAACACAAACCACATGTTTTCTTTTACAGTATTGACACTTTACCAAAATATTTCATACAATTGATTTGTTTGCAGCAATAATTTATGTTACCACAAACTTTCAAAACCATATAAAGATGGGCATGTATTGGTAAATGGTAAAATGAAGATCTCGCTGTGCCTCAATTGAAGAAGAGTCAAGAGAAACATGTAATACTTAGAATTCTGTCCACCTCATAATATGTTGTCAACTTGCTCAGGGAGAATACTTGTATAATAAGCACCTATCTGTGTATGTGTGTGAGTGTATGTGTCCCTGTGTCCTCACATTTGTCAGACTTTCTTCAGTTCTCTCTAGCTCATCTATTCTCCTAGTTTCTGGCTCAAAGTGAAAGCTAGAGTTAATGTACTGTAGCAGCCAACAGCATGCAGGGATTTCACCTGCATGTACAAACTAGCTCAGTAGTACTCCATCTGGGTTTGGAAATGACTGCATGTTTACCTCCCGATCCTGTCGCTTCACTTGGTTTTTCATCTGAAACGTCCCTCACTTTCTCTCTCCTCTCTCCAGCCAGATCCAATTTTGATAGTGCAAAATCTACACTAATATTCTACTGTGAGAGTTAAGCTGTGTCATTTGTAATGTCTGGCAGCTTCACACTGGGGACCAGTCGTCCAAGTAGTCAAGATTCCAGTGCGGATTTCTTTTAACCCTGATGGTGATTCTTAATTAACCTGACAATATCAAGGAGTTTAATCATCCCCCTGCCCTAAACAAGTCAGTGCACTTGCTTTAACTTTTAAGATCTTTACAGATGCAAGGACTATTTTCCAGTCTTCTAAAATACCCCATGATTAGAATGAAATAATGTTCAACTAAACTGGATGACTAGCTATAAAGAGATATTGAAAACATTTTGGTTAATACCAGTGTATTTATGATTAGTGTACTTAAAAATACAATAAAAACATCTTAAAATTAAGGCAAAAGAAAGAAATAGAAAGAAATAAAGGAATTCTTGATGTCTGAATGCGGAAGGAGGTTGCTTAAAGAGAAAACATTCATATGAACATTGCACTCTGAAGAAATAAAATGGACCAACAGTCCAAAAGAAGGTGTTAACACATCCACAGATGCTCCCCTGTGTGGTAAGAGAGGAAAAAAACATCAAATATCTGCAAATGAGTTTCAGTCAGTTCAGCTCCCTAGCTGTCTGGAAGAGCTTTCCCATTCCCCTGTTCTCCCTTTTTCACTTCTTCTGACTTGTACCTTTTTTTTTTACCTTAAATAAACAAGATAATACAAAACTTTGGAAGTGTACACTTTCAAATAATATCTGACAGTATAGTTATAGGTGTTAAGTCTTCTTATCCCTCTACTTTGTTTAAACCTTAATCTTTTTAACCGAGGCATTAAAATCTTCTCTTATAGCAATTTTGACTTCTAGAGAGGTTTACTCATTGACTCATCCATGTATCCATCCATCATAACAGCCTGACTAAGCCCCCAGAAAAGGCTCCCAGCCTTTCCCAGTGATTAGTGCTTGCTCCAAGACTGCAAGTGATGCTTGATTGCCCATTGTATCATCATAATGTGAGTTCTTAGCTGCCATGAAATCTATGCTGATATAAATTAGTTTTGAGGGAGGTTTATAAGGTAAGTGTGACCTTGCATCCCTCTCCTATCCATTTAGTGCCAGAGAAATGCTCCACATTAAAAATTGGGCTGTGGCCAAAGCTCCTAATGGAATACACTTCCAACATAGGTGTGTTAAACCAACATTTCATTATGGTTTGCGAGGGGTACTTTTCCAACAGTAAAGGTCCTCCACACTATCTCATTAACAATCAGTAAGCATGCTAATAAGGTAATGCTTTTTTTGTTTTTTCTTGTTTTTTACTCTGATCAATAGAAAAGAAAAGAAAGGAAAAAACTTTTCAAAGGCCCCACGCTGACTCAGTATCAACTTAAACCTATTTGCAATGAGACATTTAGGAAGAGAGCAAGACTTATAGCTGCCAATATAATGACTCAATTTTAAGGTACCTCCTTCCAGTTTTGTTTTGTTTAGTTTATTGGCTAATGTCCTCTGTGCTTTGTCTTTCCCTTCAGCGTTTACCTCTGGCGATCTTTATCCTTGCCGCAGGCATTTCACCACTGCACGGCTTACAGGCAGTGATTTTTAAAACTATGGATTAAGCCTCAAAAAGAAATGTATGGCATTTATTGTGAGCCATGGACTGAATAATTAATTTCACAGTATAGTTGAATTGTCATTGAAAATGTTTAGGAACCCAGACCTAAGAGCTGTACTGACTTTGGGGAGTTTATCTCACTAATGCTTTTAGGCCCTTAAGCATTGGTCATCTATGCTGCCTTCAATAATATATATATATATATATATATATATATATATATATATATATATATATATATATATATATATATATATATATATATATAAATATATATTGTTTGTTTCATTTTTCTTTTTTTTTAAGACTGTAGTGTCTGTCTTGGGTTCTTTCTTCCTATTTTTTTCACATTCCCCCAGTCCCCAAAGACAGCTTAACCAACTTGTAAAAATGCAACACTCTATAAAAAGCTTGCCACCATTTAAGTGCATCACCTTTCCACTGTCCTCACATCTTTTCTGTCCTCTTTTATTACATTTTTTCTCCTGGCTTTACTATCCCTGGTTACTTTTACTACTTTGTGTATAGTACTAACAAATTGATGCTTATTTCATCAAAGTAAAGCACTGTGATATTCTTAACCCCAGCAAGACATTTCCTGACTTTATCACTGTCACCAGAGAAAATCCCTATTTCCACGATCATCACTGTAGGCAAGTTTGGCAAGGCAAGTTTATTTGTAGATCACAATTCAAAAACAGGGTGATTCAAAATGCTTTACAGAAACATTGAAACATCAGTAAAATAAGAAGCAATATTTAAAATTTAAGAAAATTAAAGAAACATGAAAACATGATTAAGTTTAAAAATTCAAGCTTAATGCAGCAGAGACCAGGTTGGTCTTTAACCTGGATTTAAATAAACAGTTTTTTAGCTGATCTGATTTTCCCGGGTGTTTGTTCCAGACATGTGGAGCATAGACGCTGAATGCAGCTTCTCCATGTTTGGTTCTGACTCTGGGAAATGATGAAAGACCAGATCAAGATGGCTTCAGGGGTCTCGTAGGTTCCTACTGGGTCAAGAGGTCACTGATGTGTTTTAGTCCGAAACTATTAAGAGCTTTATAGACCAGCAGCAGAACTTGAAAATCTATCCTCTGCCATACCGGAAGCCAATGACCTTAGAGCTGGACTGATGTGATTAGCTTTCTTGATCTAAGTGAAGAATCAAGCCTAAGGTGATAGTAGGCTGACTTTGTGTCTCCCTTAATATGTTCTTTAAAGTTTAGGTCTGAGCCCAGCACCACACTCAGATTTCTGGCCTGGTTGGTGGTTTTTAGGTGTATAGACTGAACAGATGAGGCCCCAGAATGGAACCTTGGGGAGCTCCACGTGTAATTCTTGTCTGCCGAGATGTAATGTTACCTATTGACACAAGGTGATAATTCATGCAAACATACAAATGATACATGGACCATATTTACACTTTTTACAGCTTATGAAGTCTGTGATGGCTGTACCTACAGCCACACATTTAAAGGCGGTAACCCCTACTACACCAACACATTTCAGTTATGTTAGTTTGAGTTAACACTATTGTTTATTTTTGGTTTGAATTAGGTTAAAATACTTTAGTTCTCTTTTGTTAGCGCGCACATTAGAGCACCATTGTATTTTCAATTCTGTTTAAGTCCTGTGTATTTAACATCTATTCTTTTCTTTTAATGGTGCTGGGGTATGGGATAAGCTTTGTGCCACTGGGGAGCGAATCTGAATTCTTTATATTTGAATTTGAATCATTCAATTTGAATCTGAATATGCCTGTTTGAATAATTGCTTTAAAAAACTAAATCCAAATTACAATATTTGATATTGAATCTTTGTTTTTTGAATGTGTATATTGGTAAAGTTGAAACTTTTGTACTTGAAAAAAATTCATTCCCTAATTCATTTTCATAGTTCAGTTTCAGTTCTCTCCATTCAAATTCAGATCTGAAATACAAATTCAGATCTGAAATTCAAATTCAGATCTGAAATTCAAACTTTTGTGCACATCCAGGACCTGACGTGGGGCAAAACTAGTCAATCGCAAACGGAGTAACATCAGTTTTGTGCAGTTGTTCTCAACAGCTACAAGCAGAGGGAGGGCGAGGGGAGGATGGTGGCGGGGAGAGAGAGAGAGAGACGCTAATATCCAGGCCAGCCACTCTTGCTACAACGGCAATTACCATTTCTGCAATGGCACAATTGAATTTCAGATCTGAATTTGAATTTCAGGTCTGAATTTGAATTTCAGATCTGAATTTGTATTTCAGATCTGAATTTAAATGGAGAGAACTGAAACTGAACTATGAAAATGAATTAGGGAATGAATTTTTTCAAGTACAAAAGTTTCAACTTTACCAATATACACATTCAAAAAACAAAGATTCAATATCAAATATGATAATTTGGATTCAGTTTTTTAAAGCAATTATTCAAACAGGCATATTCAGATTCAAATTGAATGATTCAAATTCAAATATAAAGAATTCAGATTCGCTCCCCAGTGGCACAAAGCATATCCCATACTGGGTGAGCCTTATGAACACTTGGGGGCAGAAGTGAGCTCAACTGGTAGAAGCCAAGGAGCAGGAAGTGTCATGGGCCTAGATCAAGCCAGCTCCTTTCAGAGGAGAGATCAGTTGCCTTCATATCTTTAAACATTTAGATTTGTTGTTTGGATTTTGATTAGTTTGATTGCTTGTTTCATTTTTGGTAATTCCTTTTGTTAAGTAAAAAGTGAACTAACTGTTTAGGTTTTGTCTCATTGTTTAATGTATTTGTTAGTATTTGTTAACCCCTCATGTGTTTTAGACTGGTCTGATCAGTCAGTATTTAAGTGCCCCTTTGTTTCATGTTAGGTAGGTCAGTTTGGTTCTTGTGTTAGTTTGGTTTCTTTTGAGTTACATGTTAAACAGTTAGATTAAAGTTTTCTGAGTTATTGTTATACCTTTGTTTAGTTTTGTTCATTTGACGTCTTTTAAGGGCCCAAAACTGTTTTGTGAGTATTTTTTGGGTAAATAAAACCCGTTCCTTTTTATAAAACCAACTGTGTCCATGTCCTTCACCAGCTCGGTCCTTCATACTTGTCACATGTTCAAAATGGTGGACAGATCAAAGGCAATAAGGAGTTCAATATCTTGCCCAAGGACACTGACATGTGGACTGTGGAAGTTAGAGATTAACCCACCAAGATTCTCACTGAAATCATATTTAACTCTGGGTGTTGCTTCAGCAATTTTAATTAGGGCTAGGATGGATACAGATCAGTAAGTCCATATTGAAAGCTGGGGAGTGGTGAAGGAATTAACCAGAAACCCCACTGAATAGAGTTGGTATATTATGTCAGAGGCTATAGCGGTTGAAGACTTTTATTTAGCATTTTGATTTCAGGAGACATTTAGTCAGGTTTGGGACTTAAAACTGCTTAATTACTTTTAAGAAACCACCACAGTTTGGGTGAGACTTTACTCCTGGATTGCTATAAGCTCATAAATGTGCGTCTCACTTTTGTAATGAGCTTCTCATTCACTTACTTGTTTACATAAGTCATCAAAAGTTACATGCAAGTAAACTTTAATTTGATGGCATTTATTTCAGGTTACTCACTTAAGTTGATTTGTGGCTAATTAAGAGAAACAATGTCTAATAACTAATTAAATGTGATCAAATTATTATTTTCATTGGATAACTCGTGTTTCATTACTTTCCCTTCATTAAACATTCTAATGCAAATTAGTGTCATTTCTCGCATAGTGCCTAAAGACCATAAAATCTTCAAAGCCCTAAGCTGCAGTGTCCTTACTTACTGTCAATTTTTTGTTTGTCCAGATGATATTCTTTCATTTTACAGTGCTTGACTCTTAACGCAAAACAGTTGTGAAGTTTCAACCTACCAAGAATAACTTTTTTCCTTCTTTTTCCTCTTATTTATTTGAATCCTGTGTCATAGTACATAAATAAGTTTGGCAAGGCTTCCTTCCATCATTCCTTTCTCACCAGACTGCTGTTCTCTCTCTCCTCCTACTTTTTATAGTAAATTCCCTAAAAGGTTTACAAACACCCACGCTTTAGTTTCCCTGCTGTTGAGCTATCAGGGGGAACTTTTCAAATTAGTGAATTTTTCTGATAAAAATATCTGAAACAGTGTGTCATGGGTCTACATTTTTGGCAGGCTTTGTGTGTGTGTGGTATGCATGGGTTAGTCTGTTTTGCAAGTGGAGCTGTGGATTTCGGCAGCAGGTTTTCAGACATAGCTGACATAATTCATCTCATGACTGCCTCAGTATTTCAACTCCGGTCTGCTTACCAATCTGAGATCATTGTTGCTTCGCTTGTGTGTTAATGACATTTCCAGTATATTTGGCTCATTAATTCTCCTAAAAGAAATAAAGTGTAAATATGTATCCACTCTCCACTCAGCAATCCCTGCCAACCTGCCCTGTAACTGACCCACTTGTTCTGATTAAGGAGTTATACAGCAAAATGGCTGGAAATCACCATTTGCTCCTTTCAAATGAACTGTTAAAACTTCAAGAGTTGCACTACTGCTTTTGGGTCCACTTTCCATCAGTTATGACACAGTAAGCCCAGATATACATGATGTACCATGTTTACACCCATTTACCTGTTATCTTCTCTTTCTCCACAACTCAACAGTTCTCTGTGTGAATTTAAACAGTATAAAATACACTGCCTGGCCAAAAAAAAAAAAAAAACTCACCACCAAAACCAAAGGTCACACACCACTTTTAGCTTAGATTTTGCCACTCATTCACTGTGGCAGTGTTTTAATAAGCTTCTGCAATGTCACAAGATTTGTGCAGTGTTGCATTAATTTTTCACCAATATCATTTTAAAGATGGGAGAGTCCAACCACTGCAGAAAGTCTTTTCCAGCATATCCCAAAGTTTCTCGGGGTTCAGGTCTGGTGGCCAATCCACGTGTGAAAATTATGTCTCCTGCTCATTGAACCACTCTTTCACCACTCGTTTGAGTTCAATAAATCCTGGCATTGTCTTCTAGGAATATGTCATTCCATCAGGGAAGAAAAAATCTGCTGATGGAATAACCTGCTCATTCCGTATATGCAGCTAGTCAGCTGACCTCATTCCCTGCGCATATAATGTTGCTGAACCTAGACCTGACCAACTCCAACACCCCCAGATCATAGCACTGTCCCCACAGGCTTGTACAGTAGGCAGTAAGCATAACGGCAGCATCAATTCCTCTGCCTCTTGTCTTACCCTTATAAAAACCGACTCCGAAACAGGGTAAATCTGGACTTATCAGACCACATGACCTTCTTCCATTGGTCCAGAGTCCAATCTCTATGCTTCCTAGCAAACTGAAGCCTCGTTCCATATTTAGCCTGACTGATTAGTAGTTTTCTTATGGCTACACAGTTGTTCATTCCTAATCCTCAACAGAGACAGAGAAACTTCTCCTCAAGGAGGGGGAAGAGACTGGCTTGTGAGCCCTACTCAGGTATTTACGAATTGGTTTCATGTCCAACAGAGCAGAACATGTCGACCTTTCTCTGAAAGGAGTGAGCAATGGACCTTGCTTAAACTATGATTGGTATTTGGAGAGTTCTGGACAGACCCCTACAAGCTCATAAAACAGTCATTGGGATGATCACTATCATGTAAATCATACTAATGTTTATCTGTTCCAGATGTAGGTCCGGAACTGAAGACATGGACCTTGCTTTGACCCATTTGTGTTTTCTCAACCTGATAAGCTAACATTTCCCACAGGTTTTATCTTCCATTGTGACACATAAAAGACCATCTTTGGATCCTTGCAGAACTTATAACAAAGACTTGTTTAACTATAATTCCAGATGGGTTCTGAAACTCTGAAATTAGTTTTCTACACTTCATTGAAAGTGCCCTGATGAGACCGGTAAAAGATTTTCTTTATATGAGATATAAGAAAGAACAAAGATTTTGGCTTGCCATTAAATAATGTCCACTACATATATGCTGTTTCGTAAGCTATATTATAAGTACTCAAGCACAGACCATTCAAGTCATCACGATTGGTATAATGTTTAATCAACAGGAGATGATCCATTTATGCTGAGCTTCATCATTCTTTCTTGTTCTTTAATGTTTTATAACATTGTTGATGTAATCACTTATGGTTCATTTATCCTGTTTGAATGGTTGATCAATTTTCCATTACAATGTGCTTCAATTTAATGTTTGACATTTTATAACTTACACATGGGTTTATAATGGTAATTTTATACTCCTAACCAAAGGAATCTCCTGTATTTTCACTGCCCAGCCAAGCTGCATTGAGCCTTCTGCTCACTGGCTGGAGAAAGCAAGCTACACTTCCTTGTGGGCATGGACTGATCCAAAACTGGACTCTTTTGATCTCTGCCATACCACTGCAAACCATTCAATGTCCTGCCATCTGTGACATCACCGATCCAGCCGAGCTGCGGAACGAGACCGCATCAGCAGACTGAGCCTTCAGACCCTAACCCACAAACCATCACATGGGACAAACCTCCTTTCTCCCAGGAAGCAGCAAGTTGGAGCTAACCACCAGCTCAGGCAACCCCTGGTGAGCTGAGTGTCACCACAACCGTCGTAAGTAGACTCTGAGACTCTGATCCGAACAGAACCGGACTAGTCCTGCCCGGGTCATCCTATGCTTATCTGCCAAGGAGTGGTTGGTTGTCTGACAGTGGTCTTAGTGAAGTAATTTAGCTTTTCAGTTAAACTTCCATCTTAAACCGATGAGATCAATTTTTTGCCTTTTCTTTTTAGGGTTCAGAAATCCTTTTCAGTCAGAGGCTCATACCTACTTTTTTTTTTTCTTTTCTTCTTTTTTGACCAGTCAGTGTACAATTCTGGGGTCAGACACTTTGGTAAGATTTAATGGGCATTTTGGGGTTAATTTTTTTCACCCGCTTGTACTCTGCCCTTGAACTCTGTACCTCTCTCTTTTCTGTTTTGGTGTTTATGGTTTACCATATACATTCACAATCTTTTTATTCTCCATGCTTTTGTTACCACCAGAGGGAACTTGTTCAGGCTAAGACATGACTTACCATAAAAAAAAAAAAACAAAAAAAAACTTGAAGCTTTTGTTCTTTGACTCATGAGTATACCTGTTTGCATCCATCTATCTCAATTTGCCTTTCTCGTGTACATCTTGGCAAGGCTTCTATCCCATATTCCACCTTTTTAAAATGTATGAGTTCCCCTCTTGATGCATCTATGGGCTTAAAGAAAATATCCATCCCTCCACACAGCTGCAAAAGGCTTCAGGCGTGGCAGGTTCTTTAAACTCTTCAATTACCTAGCTGTGCTTTACTCAGTTGAGGTGTATCCAAAAATAACAAATTTGCATTTGCAACATTTTTATTTAATCTATAATTTGTCATTAGCAAAGATTTTACTCAACTATTTCTAATTTTTGCTGTATTGTTATATTTTCTTGATGTGTAACTTAATAAAACTACCTGAGTGGCAATTTCATTCAAAAAGACGAGAAAAAGAAAAGTAAAATTAAAAAATAAACTAAATTTGACTGAAATGTAAAGCCTGATAAAGAAAAACAACAAAAAGTAATCTTCTACCTAAGAAATTGCAAGCTTAGGGAGTCAAGAGTGCGGTTTCTGTCCTTTATGGTAAATGTCAATTGATTTGATTTTTTCGTTTTTCTTTTTTTTTCACTGATGAATGAAATAAGGAGGAATAACATTCATCCATTTCTAAATGTCTCCTACAAAGTTTTGAAGTGACTTTATATGAACATGCAGACTGCTCAAAAAAATAAAGGGAACACTTTCACAACACGTATTAGATGTTGATGAAAGGAATTTTCCAGTTAAAAATCTTTATTCATTACATAGTGGAATATGTTGAGTTCAAATTAACTTAAGAATGATCAACAGAAATGAAAATCTTTAACCCACTAAGGTCTGGATAATCAAAATAAAAGTGAAAAGATCAGATCACAGACTGACCCAACTTCTATGGAAATTCCTCAAGACAATTCAAAATGAGGTGTGTGTGGCCACCTATCTGCTTGTATGCACTCCCTACAACATCTGGGCATGCTCTTGATGTGACATTGGATGTTCTTCTGAGGGATCTCCTCCCAGACCTGGATCAGGGCATCAGTCAACCACTGGACAGTCTGTGGTGCAACATGGCGGTGATGGAGGGAACTAGACATGATGTCCCAGGGATGCTTGACAGGATTCAGGTCTGGTGAACAGGCAGGCCAGTCCATAGCATTAATGCCTTTATCATGCAGGAACTGGTAATGCACTCCAGCCACATGAGGGTGAGCATTGTCCTGCATCAGAATGAACCCAGGTCCCACTTCAGCAGCATATGGTCTGACAAAGGGTCTATGGATCTCATCCTTGTACCTAATAGCATTCAGGGTACCTCTAGCACATGGAGGTCTGTGCAGCCCTACAAGAACAGGCTTTCCCAGAACATCACTGACAAACTGCCAAATTGGTCATGCTGGAGGATGCTGCAGGCATCAGAATGTTCTTCACATAATCTCCAGACTCTTACATCTATCACATTTGTTCAATGTGAACCTGCTTAGATCTGTGAAGGGCACAGGGCACCGATGGTGAATCTGTCAATCATGGTGTTTTTATAGAGGTTGTCTTGCTAATTGCCTCTCATTTCCACCTATTGTCTGTTCTGTTTCTACAACAGCAGATGAAACTGATTCACAATCAGTGTCAATCACCGACTGATATCCCAGAAGTGTGACTGACTTTGAGTTACATGTTAATGATTATGTGTTCCGATTATTTCTTTTGAGCAATGTATGTCTAAAATAGCCAATATGCAAATTAAAGAATAGTTTTAAAATAATCTGAAGTGGTGTGGGAAAGTGATGAAAAAATAATGCCAGTATTCCCTGTCAATTTTTGAATTTCCTCATCCAGACGAAGAAAAATCCCTGAAATCCACTAACCACCTTCCTGATCGTCGTGTCTGCTTTGATCTCTACATAAAGCCTATATGGAGATCAAAAGTGGACTGGGATTTCACATTTAAAATTTCAAATTGTCTTTTTTGTTTTGGTCATCATTTAACTTTTTATATTTAAACTAATGAGAAAAAATTAATCCACCTCTCCTCTCACATCACCATATTTGCGTTTAGTAGCCATCCTACCACTTCATTAAACATATTCCTTCAGTTTTTCTTTTTAGTTAACTAACCCATATGTATTTAAACTATCAGCACTTGTATATTATTTTCCTATTTATTAAAAAAGACAGGGAAAAAGATAAAAATACAGACAAGCTAACAAGCATTACACTGTTGAAATTGACCTTTTGTTCAGAAATAACCTTTTTACTACTTTGCTCTAGGTCCCTTTTGTCATTGGCTAAAAGCAAAATGAAACAAATCACTGTAATGTCAACAGTTACCACTGCATCAAAATTCCTGAATTTACTTGAGAGGGCCAGTTTTTCTGTGCTTCATATAGGATTACAATCTGAACATCAATTCAAAGCCCTTGTTACACTGAATGAGTTTAAAGCTCTGGGGAAATTATTGCAATCTACCTTATCTGTGTGCACATGTTATATTTGAGCTTTAAGTTTTAATGTTGCAAATCTTGTATGTTGTTTATTGTTTTAATGTAACTATGCTGCTGCCCTCTTGGGCAGGTCTCCCTTGAAAAAGAGATATTTGATTTCAATGGAAGTAACCTGGTTTAATAAAGGCTAAAAAAAAAAATTAAATAAAATAAAATAAATACAAGCATGATGTATTACTATTTTCAATACATCCCAGGTTATGTCAAAAAAGCCTTTAAAAGATCAATAAGGAGTGAAAACACAAAGTAGGGGACAGAAAAGAAAAATGAAAAGAGAGATAAACTGTAAGAGGAAAGGGAGAGGAAGAGATGAGATGGAGAGAAAACATGTGTTCTCAGTGTCCGGGATGCACCAGTAGAGCTGAAAATAAGGATTGGGACAGTTGCACTGTAACTTCATTTGAGAGGACACACTTGGCTGTCTGTTCTCTAAAGAACTCTCCTTGTACAGAGACAAGGTCTTTTGGGAATGTTGCTATCATCTGAAAAGGCCATCTCTGCCTATTCCATTTTCTCTTTTTGGGTCTCTGCTCCCCCCCTCTCTCTCCTTGAACAGTGGGGGTAAGGTCATCAGGGAACAATGGTGATATCTTTAAAGGGCCTTCTGTGGCTAAGAGAACAGCACTGCAAAACCCAACGGATCCAAGCGAATCATTGGTCACAGAGAATGGATAGAGGGAATTAAGTGGGGTACAAATATTTGTGAGTTTTCCTGTATATGTGTCTGCATCTATGATCTAGGTAATTTAAATGAACAACAGCATGTAGAAGAAATTTGAGATTCACAGCGGTTTATTGAAGGTTTTCTAACTGCAAAGAAATGGTATTCATAATTTTACTCTCAACTGGTTAAAGTTAAGGTCAGAATGAAAAGAAATCTTTACCAGCAGGCATGAATATATTTGTTGGTCATTTGCATACAATTTGAAAGAGGTTGACCTCGTAGTGTGAAATGGAGTATTGCACAGTAGTATGGGGTGGTGGTGGGGGCGATGGGATTAGGAGGGCTGGGGGGCTTCAATGAAAATTCAAGTTCTAGTCATTTAAAAGTTTATTAGACTGTATATTCAAAGACAAGAAAACATCTGATAAATTACTATAATAAAGGCTAAGCTGATGTCAGGCGCAGCATGGAATTTCAAAATCATACAAAATGTTGCATAATGGGCTTGTGTTGGTGTAGATCAGGGATCTCCAACATCGGTCCTCGCTTCGTGAGCTACTTTCCTGCAGGTTTTGGATTCTACCCTGATGCAACACACCTGACTCAAATCACTGTGTTATTAACAGACTTGTGCAGAGGTGCATTGTAGTAGGAGACATGTAAAACCCTCAGGACAGTAGCTCACGAGGACTGGAGTTGGAGACCCCTGGTGTAGATTCTCAGTCATCCAGGTCATGGTAATTCTAAGAGCTTGAATCAAAAGCAAATGGACTTCTTTTTGTCTCTCAAAACTATTTTGCCTCTCATCCAAAAGGCTTCTTGAGTTCAAAACTGACTGGTGAAGATTTTCAGGCTTACAAGCTTTTGTTTAGCAATTCACACATGAGAGCTATTAAATTCATATGAAAGTCTTTGACCCACCCAACCATCCTGTGGGTTCACAGGCTTAAACTTGGGCCACATTGCTCACTGTTATTTAAACTGACAGCATGTGCCATCATATGAATGAGTAGATATGGTCATTCTTGAGATTTTTTCTAAAATATAAAGTGCCTTATAAATAAAGTTATTATTATTATTATGCAGTGTTAAATACATAAAATCAGGGCTCCCATTCTGAACAAACTTCAAGTAGGCTTCTATATTTGTATATTCCACATAAATTACATACAGGCTGAATGAAAATTCAAGGGTTGACATTTATTACACAAACTTCTGAGTAGTGGGACTAACACTTCCAGAGATGCCGCTTTAGCAGCAATGCAATATTCATCTAATATAAGCTGATTGGTAGAGTTCCCTAGTTAATTCAATGACCTGTGGTGCTCAATACACAGACAGGATACTTTAATGTCTTGAAAGATTGAGGTTCAGCTGAGCGAAAGGACTGCAAAACAGTTCCATTGCAGAGATCTCAATAGAGATCAGTGCATACAACATATTGTGTTAATTGACTGCAGTGATTGAAATGGAGCCTTGCTATTGCCATAAGTAAATCAACTGAAATACCAGAAGCAGAAAACTAATACACTGTTTTGCATGAGCTAGTACAGTAGTAGCGGTTTAAAAGTTCCCATCCAAGCTGAAAGCCAGCCGAATACCTGCTGGCTTCCAGCCCAGTTCCATTCCAGTTCCAGCCAGCTGCCTTCCAACTTCCAGCCGCCAGAGAGGCCCCCTCCTTCTCCTGGGAGTGTCGATGTTTTAATCAAACTCCACCCATTCCTTGTAATATAGGGTAGACCCAGAAGATGGCGCTTCTCTCACAGACTTCTCATCGCCCGTAGTCTGTCAGATTTTATCTGAATTTACACTGACCGGCAGAGGCGCCACTCAAAGCACCTCTGATGGCCAGTCACAATTCATAAAAATGCATAAAACTTAATACATAATCATTGTTTGACGTGGAATGTGAAATTGTAACATGCTTGTGCGCTGCCAATTGTTTTATTCAGAAATGAATGCTAGTAGGTTAATAAAACCTTTCAAATACTGGATCACAGCCCCTAGCTCTATTCTCAATAGGATGTATTTATCATACTGATTAATCTTTTAATATTAGCATTTTTAACATAGACAAATCAGATTTGGATCAAGCAACACAGAATCTGTTTGAGGTAGCTAGGAAGGGTTATTTTATTCTCATATTATTTATTTCACCTCCATAAGAAGACAGGGCGACAGATAAAAGCCCCACGCAGGATCGGAGAAAATTTCTTCCACTTCAATGTGTCTAATCGCGGGGGGACATCCAACACTCGCTGTGCTGCGACTTCCTGCTCGCCGGGAATCCCGATTACGTCACCCCTCCAGGTGGGCTATTCCCCGACACGCTCTGATTACCATTCCAAAAGGTACTGTATGCAGCCCCCAACTTGAACATGCGCCTTCTTCAACATTCGCACTTGCTCCAGAAAATTACCATCTCTTAGGCTCCTCCACCACCACTTTGACTGTGGATTGATACGTAAATGAGCCGCAATGAGGCAGCTGAACAAGTGACCCAGTTTTGTGATTGTTGCACATTGGGTAAGAGTGGTCAAACGAGTCCAGTTTGTGTTGTCATGCTACCAGAAATTCAGTAGGCTAGTCGGTCCTAATGCAGTGAATTTCCATGTTAATGTTGCCAAATTCAATAGCATAGCAAGAGATGAAAAAAGAAACAACGATATTTCTTCAACATGTTAACCAAAATATTTACCTCTTAAAGCATAAACCAAGTATTTACAACAAGCAGTGTGCTTTTTAACGTTAACGTGTGCCATAGCCTACTGCACCGCTGTTCCTCCTTCCAAGTCTTCTTTTTTATTATATTGTTGTTTTATCATCTGAATATACTACAACAACACAAAGAAAATATATGAAAGTTTATTTTACGCTGGTATTTGCGCAGCAGAGTTTTCTGCCGCCGGATTTGTAGTCCAGGAACGGAGAACACAGCTGCTGCCAGGAAAGGTGGATTACATTTTGTTAAAGCACAGCAATCTCCGAGTAGCCTATTATAAATACCCTCTCAGTGGCAAAATAAAACACACTGGTCTGGTTTAGTCTTCACTCTGAAATGGTTCAGTCAGAGGAATATAAAGCTGTTTTAAAAATGTTGAGCAAGCTTAAAATAAACATTCATAGGCTATCTATGTGTTTTAGATTAACACAATGATAAAACAACAATAGGCTATAATAATGGAAAAGAAGCGGTGCAGCATGGCAATGATGCGTTAATGGCTCGGGTCGCGGGTTAAACATCAGTCTGGTTCGGATTTAAATGGAATAAATACATTGGTGACGAGTCGGGTTCGGGAGTCATTCTAACGGGTTAGAGCAGGTATGCGTAGCAAAACAGAACCGTGCAGGACTCTGCTCTAAGCAGTTCGGACTTGGTTGACCTGGAACCATTTGACAATAAAATCTGGAGCCATCCTGCAACGCGCTCGCTTAGGCGTCCAGTTAAACCGTGTTTATTCAACCAGTCCCTACTTCATTGCATTCATTCTTTCCTCATAGCCTACGTGCACATTTTTTTCAAGATTGTTTATGTCAGTTTTGTTTTGGAAAACGAAAAAGGAGTCTTTGCGCAGAACTTATAACATTATTCTAATCTTGCCACTTGCCTATTTTATTATTGTGTATTTTTGTAATAACATGTAAATTCACTGCATAGGAACCAACTAGTCTACTGAATTTTGTGTGACAACACTAACAGAACTGTTTTGACAATGCAACAATTACAAAACTGCGGCTCATTTACTTATCAATCCATAGTCAAAGTGGTGGTGGAGGAGCCTTGGAGATGGTAATTTTATGGAGCAAGTGCGAATGTTGAGGAATTTAGCCTTTGTTCAAGTAACTTGGTATACCTTTCAGAATGATAATAAACAGAACAAGACACACCAAACCAGGAGCTAAGACCACGAAGTTCAGCATCATGCTTATCTATCTTTGGCGTTTTTACACCAACATTTTTATACACTGGATAATGATAATAATTATCGATTAAAGTCACGGATAAAACTGCTGTTGTTAAAACACACCCATCTCTTACAAAATCTAAAATGTAAAACAAAAAAACAACAAAAAAAAAATCTGGATCACTGTAGAAATATCTTTATTCATTGCTGATCATCTGGCCATTGAAGCTTTTTTATTTGGAATTGGGAACAAATATTTTCCACCCTGTTATATTCTGTTCCACTCTGTTATGTTCCATTCCACCCTGTTAGTAAGGTGTTTTTTAATTTTTTTTTTTTTTTACTAAAAACATTGAGGACTGTGAACCTTGTTGCACCATATTAGGAAGTGAGGAACATTAAATTGATTTTGCTTTTCTGTTCCCAGGTCAAAAGGAATGTAATTATCTCTCATTTGAAATACTTGATTATGCTTTCCTTCTTGCCTTTGTGGAAACAGAAACGTGATAATCTCTCACTTGAAAGCAAGCTGGGCGTACAATAGTGTGATGACGATGAAAACTCACATGACCAATGCTCAATAAAGGGTACATGAAAATGTGAGAAATGGTCAAAAGCACAAATACCGTTTGGGGTGAGTGAAACTATACAGCACAGTCCACAAGGCTCTTTTCAAGCACACTCCTCCCCCCAAGGAGTATGCTTGAACAGCTAACGGCAGGTAATGGCTGTGTTTACAAATGTAAAGGTGCTAATTGTTGGCCATTGAATTGTTAATTTCAAACCGGGCAGCCTTTTGGTTGTACTCTGGGCATGGTAGAGGGGTAAGAAATCTCTGGGTTTTCTAGTGTTAAACACTGGAAGCGCCGCCAGCGGTCTTTTGATGACCGCCAGTCATGCTATCATGCTTATAGTGTATTAAAAACTAAACGGCTGAACCTGGTATTTTAGGACTTTTATTATATAGTTGTTGTCTATAGTTTTACCTGCTTACTTGTTTGGAAAAGTAAACACATCAATATTTACGAGCAGTTTAGCACGTCTAAACTTCCACAGAGCCGCTCAGGGAGACTCTTTCTCAGCCAAACTGTCTTATATCACGGCTATGGAGTTGTAATAAATGGCCGCCCTACTCTGCTTCTGATTGGCTGTAAGATCACAAACCCTGTGTGATGATAGGCTGCTGGTTCCTGTCATTCCTACCAGCCTTTGCGCATGTGCCTGCTTCAGACAGCGGGCAGGCAGCTGTCCTACCGCTGAGACACAGTTGTATGACGTTTTATCACGTTTTATCACTAGATCGCTATGAATAAAATCCAGGGACACTTCATTTCACAGTATAAACCATTTATTTACTTATCTACTTAGGATAATAGCACTTTGAGGCCTAATTCAGAATATAGGTTGGGCTGGGTCCGGACTTTTGTGATCCCTGCTTTACACATTATCAGTATTATGTTATTTTTACCTGCCGATATTACGTTATGATTTTGTCAATATTCAGTTATGCAGCAGCTGTATCAACCCCCACTGTGAATAACTTACGTTGCAGTCAAATGACCGCTGGCAGCGCTCCTCGGGATGTTTAGAAAGCTCGCTGCTAGTGACATTCACCACTTAGCCGACTTGAGGAGGTTGTGCTTTGCCTCATAACACCATTTGCTACACATGTCGGCTTTTTTGATACATTTATTTGACGCCATTTTCAAATCAAATCATTTTTTAAATGTTGGCAAAAATGCAACAAATGAGCGACACAGCTCATTATAAACTGTTTAGAGAGCAGCAAGATCAAATCACTGCTCCTCCCCGTGGACAAAAGAGGGATTGCAGCTGTTTTTTTACTTGGGCTGCTTAGGGGCAGAGCCTCGCTGACGACGTCATTGCGGGGGATTACATTACCCCCACAGACCTGTGAAGGATCGGCCAAGGATCAGTCAAGGACCAGTCAAGGACCAGTCAAGAACCAGTCAAGGACCCATCATGGAAACAGGGGAACTTTTAAACCGCTACTACTGTACTTTTAGGTGTTCTATGCTTCTGTCCTTTTAACTGTGAGTGATGTTCCAGTGTTTTTAATTACATGACAAGTGACATCAGTCATTTGAGTGAGACCCAAAATGGAAAGTGCTTTAATACACTAGAAACACTGCCCTAGTAATGATTTCACCTGTACCAGCTCAACTAAACCAGAATTTCTCACTCACTGAGTTTTTCTGTTGCCGGTACAAGGTACTGTTTTCACTCCCATGGATATTATGAAGTGACATAAAAACACTGCAGACTGGTCAGAAAAAATAAACACCTTTAAGTGCACTGACAACATCTGCAGCTGCAAACACAGGCACCACTTCTTGCTCTAAGAAGACAGAGGCTGGTTGCAAATCTGTGCACACAGTTTACATATCTGTGGGCAAGGATTACAAATGAGCATGCTTTAGAAACTGAAAGTGCAAATTTATACGTTGCTTTTTTCTCTCTTTCCTTTGACCTGAGGTAAGATCTAGAGCACACAGTTATTTTTACTACCAACATATCTCAGATCTTTTGTAATACTTTGGAAGCACAGATAGCTCAAATCATCAAGATTTTTACAATGTTTAATCAATTTAGCTGATTTGTTCATTTAGCAGATTTCTTTCTTTTTATCATACTTCATAGCTTTGCTTTCTAATAACTTATTTTCATTGTTATTCATCTCTTTTATCCTGTTTTAATAAATGATCAGTGTTTCTACATGTGTATCACTGCTAACAGTCCCACTGACATATAACTTGCAGATGTGTTCACACATCTAAAAATGATATTCAAAGACAAGGGAATGAAGTAACAGAAACATTTGTAACTTTAATCCAAACACTGATATGCAAATTGAAACATAAGTCGTATCGGATCAAAGTTGCAAAATGCTGTCTGCTCCCATTGGCTGAAAACTGTAAACCACTGTTTACTGACAGTAATCCAAACACACAGAGAACTCAGAGAAAAGAATGAAGGAGAGAGGAGAAGTGGGAGAAAGGGACTGAAGGAAAGATGCAATGTTTTACATGTATTTGTATTTTGTTTTTTCCATCAATATGTTTGTGCTTATCCGTTATGTTTCTTCACCAAGTTTAGCCTCTGTTGTTCATGTTTATTATTTTGCAACAAGTTAACCAACATGCATGTGCTCCACATTATTGGAATTTACAGTAACCATTTGGTGCAAGTTATTAATAGTTAACAACTATTTTTGTAATTCTAATGTAAACCATAAACACAGCATAAATAACATGCTATGTCAGTGTTTATCAGCATAGTGTCAAATGTGTGTCTCCGTCTAGTTTGTCCTTCACATCACAAGATTGACTGTCACTCTAAGTCTGTCCCTTATTGATAACACATTAAGTAACAGAATTAAACCTCAAGACACTTTGATAAAGGGTAAAATTATATAGCTTATATCAATAAATAAATCAATCCACACGCTACTCATACAGTTCTCGCTTGAATTGACCTTAGGACCACACAAGGAAACCACAGACAACAAGTGATTTATGTGAGTCTGCAACCCTACATCCAAAGAAAGAAACAACTGTGTAAAAAACTAGACAGAGTTTAGAAAGGATACAACACGTGGAGTAAAGACAAATCACAAGCATAGACACACATAATAGTAGTGACAAGACCTGCACTGCACACACAGAAGCAACAGCACAATTATATTTTGTAGAGGGAAGGTATAGACTACCACTAGATATACATTAGAAAATGGACATAACATGTTTCTGGTCTAATGTTTGAGTTAATGGACTGGAGAGAGAGGGTGAGAGAGAAAACGAAAGGGGGATAAATGGGACAGCAGACACACCAACAGGCAAACTGATTTGCCACTCGAATACAGATACATGTTTACGTCCGTTTCATTCTGACAGGGAATCTGCATACAGATGCCCATTTCAGACTATGTGTATGTTTAGCAAAGAGATGTGCAAGACAGAGAAAGATATCTGGCTTCACTAAACATCCATTAGCTCTCCGAGGTCTTATCATGCTGCAAAACCATGATACTTTTATACCAGATACACGTAAAATTCACCCAACACCGGCTTTATAGATGAGACCTTTTATAAGAGTTGGGATAAAGTGTTTCATGGGCTTTACCTACTGCAGTGTCTCACTTTCTGTGTGAATGGGGTTACTTTAAACAATTGCCAACAGACAGACAAACTGACACAGTTAGAGCTTAGATCCTTACCAAAATCAGAATCATAGAAGAGGACGAACTTCTGCCAGCTGTACTCAGACACCACTTGCATGATGACCTCATTCAGATACACAGGTGGGCGGACCATGAGAGTGTAGTCATCAGCTCCAGCAACGCGACTGGTGGGCGGGCAGGCAGAACGGGGTGTTCCCGCTGGGGACCGCTGGATAAAGAGGTGGGGGATGTGCATGGCATCGGCCAGAGTTTGAAGGCTGCCTGCCGACATGCAGCCAATAGAGCTGACTAGAGCCAGGATACCACGGTTCATCAGCTCACAAGCTGGATGTTGAGGGAGGAGGGAGTGGAAGGAGAAAACAGTAAGAAAATATGTCAGTTAAATTATGCATTTCATGCCAAAAACATGAGAACATATGTTGCAAATGTGGATACATTTTAAGTCAGCTGTAACAGTCACACAAAACATACGTGTTAACTAGAAATGGAAAGATAAGTACATGTAAGTACAGATGCATAGCAGCAGATCAGGAACATCTTCCTGTTAAATATATAAGCCACAGTGAAACAAACAAAAAAATAATGTTTTTTCATCAATAATTTAGGAAAACCCTTAACTACTCATTTGTAGAAACAAATCATCTTCCAACAAAAGTCAAAAGAAAATGGCAAACTAATATAATGACTGCATCACGAAAACACATTACCATCAGTCCTGTAAAATAGAATTTGTGATATCCTTAGGGACTAAAGTAACCATCTAATACTGAAATAGAAAATAAAAGATGTAGAGTAAAATAAGCTGTCTTTTTTCCAGAGATTATCATCAATCTCCTAGTTGCTTGGGCTCTGATACCTCTATGTGCTTTGTCTGTAAGACTCCGTGTGCTTATTTCACTTCCTTTTCCTTCCTCTTGGGCTTCTAGTGTTAGCAAAAACAACCCTACCGCCTACCCTCTCACCCCACTTCCCTGTTTCTCTAGTTGTCCAAAATAACCCCTCTAAGTGCTTACCTTTCACACCCAATCATTTCAGAGACACAGTCTTGCAGTGATTTTCATTTTAGTTCCCTTACAGCACTACAAAATGCAATGTCCTCAATTTGGAGTCATCTGCCCTCCTCTTTGACCTCCTTTTGTACATCCCTCCTTTTAAGTCTTTTCTACTCCAGCAATCATTCTTTTTCACCATCTTTACACGGCAGTATTTTTCTTATCCCTTGCTTATGCTCATGGCAATGATAACACCCACCACTGTCTGTCACTAAAATCACCTTTTAATTCATTGCCACTTTTATTTCTTCTTTCTCTCACAGTCCTCAACTTTAATCCAAATGACTGCTCCCACTTTGCCCTTTTGACGTTGCTCCCTATTTTCTGTCCTTCATCAATCCTGATTCCCCATTTCATCCCCCACTTCTGCTCCAATGTTGCTCTTCTCTGCGTCCTTCACTGCTGGAAGTGATTATCTTAGTTCTACTTGATTAAAACCTTGTCAAAAAGAGACACTGGGTAAAGCAAAAAGTAAAATGTCTACAGGAAAAGTGGAAAGAAAAAAGCACACACTTTACAATGCCAAACTATGATAACACACAAAGTCAGCCTGTTTAATGCCACTGGGAGTAATCTGTTGACAGTGCAGAAATAAAGCCAAAAGGGGGGTGGGAATAAAAAAAAGTAACTCAAACAAAGAAAAGCTTCAGGAGACAGATTTATGGTGCTGAGAGAAGCAGAATAAAACATTGTATGTGTGCATGCATGTGTGAGAGGGAGAACATGAGAGAAACTTCATATGACAACGACTGCAGTGTGAGCTAGCTTCAATGAAAATAGCCTAATGACTTAGATCTAAGAGTCGTTTGTGGGGATGTCAAACTGTGACAAAACCACAATGTGCTGCATGTTTGTTTCTGTAATGATGCACAGTAGAGTCTGTTTTATTTCTTTTGCAGTTTTACCTAATTATTTTATTAATTTGTGCTAGTTAGAATCTCACAGATTTGACGTATGTACGTTATATTTTTAGATATACACCCCAACACAGTAAACCTAAGTTAGCTTATTTTTTCCCACCCACAATAAAAATATTGCACTATATTCAGGTTGTCATGGGAATAATACACTTGACTACAGTTTATAAGTTAAATTAACTGTAGTTGTACTCTAGGAGTTCAGTGACATTTATCTAATTTGGAAGCAATAGCTTTAAATGTATGAACATAAACTCATTCTGTAATTAATAGCTAAAACATTGTAAGGAATGATTTTCCTTCTTTGAAAAAGCTGAAGGGTTATTTCAGTCATCCATTTCCCTGAGCATTGATGAAGATGATTAATGAGAAAAAGCTAATGCAGTTTTAATCTCACTGTCCATTGTAGAAATCCACATTTTGAGGAATTAATTAAAGTGTAACAATATATGATTAAACTTCGCAAAGTCTCAGCGTACTGCTTAGTCATAGTCATTATTCTTAAAATCAATGAGCCAAGGATTCATCTTCTATCCAAGAGCAAGTTAGCATTTAAGCACATATATGTCTTTGAGTGTATGATGAAAGTGCACATTAGGACTTCTCGATGTGGACATTAACTTTGAATAAATTATGTGTGTATGTGAGTATGTATTTCTCAAAATATTTAAGTCAAATCAGTCACCTTTCATGAGTGACGCTATCCAGTTTCCACATCCATATTAAAGTGGTCATGCTAACTAATGCTTTAGCTGCATTGCTCTAGTCTAGCTATAATGTATTAGCTAGCATTATCAAGGCTTTGGCTAATGGAAGGCTTTGCTAATCCGCTATTTATTAGGGCACTTTGGAGAATTAGTGCCCTCATCCCCTTTACATCACACACTCTTTAGTCTGTGGGGGGTTTCTAAGCACTAGGCTCATTAATACACTCTGTTAATGACTTAAAGGGCCCGTTGCATTAACCCAGCCCAACTTTACATCACTCTGATGTAGGCAACAGTTTAATGAGAGTGAAAATGAGGAGTTAAGGCATCTGCAGGAAAATGTGAGTGCAATAAGTTTGAAGGGTTTGGCTGAAATACATGTATGCCACCAGTGGTTTAAGAATTTATGAGTAATTCTAAAAGATCCCTCCTTCTGTGACAGAGTTGTAAGTTGAGCTTAACAGGTGGCCATTGTTAGAAGACTACTACTTGTTAACAATGACTGAATTTTAAGTATAAAAACAGCTCTGGATTTCAGGGTGTAGGAGTCCAAACAAACACAAAGTTTAGCAGTTTGCAGTCCCTCACCTTTCATCACAAACTATATCTACCCAAACCACACTTACATACAACCACCATCGCTAACCAACAGCTACACACACATCCCTCTCCTGTCGTACATGAGCAGTTTACAGGTGGAAGATAAATCATCCAAATGTCAACCTTACTAAGACAAGCAAGACCTCTCAAGCAGTCATCTGAGGTGTTTATTTGAAGGATGTAAATGTCAGTTATTTAAAAAGACACTCATACATCCTTTTTATCTGGAAGTTCACACTGCTGCAGGCATTCTAACAGGACTCCTCTACTTTGTTTATGTTGCAAAAATGTCATCACATATATGAGCCATTCTACTGAATAATTGAAATTGCAGTCCCATACTAAAAATTACATATTAAAAACAGTTACATATTCAGACCTTTGATGTTTATTAATGTATATTATGATCTATATAACCCAAAAGGATTAGTTCAGATAGTGTTCAATTAAATATATAAAATACCCTCCTATTTATGTGACTTTTTATTTGGGAAGTGGCTGTCCCAACTTCTATCGCCTAAATCACCTACGTTTCCAAGGATGAAAATTTGATTAAAATTATTTCTTTTTAAAAATGTGTTTATTAATGTATCTTTTGTTTTATTTGAAAAGGGAAGTCGAAATACTCAATTTTTTTTTGTTTGTTTGTTTGTTTTGTTAATACAAGAAGTGTATGTAAAAAAATAAAACTGTACCATGTTTTTAAGTCACTCCAAAAACACTGAGTTTCGACCCATAGGGGGATCCTTTTTTCAGCTACATGCCAAGTTTCCCACCAACAATAAAGACAGACTTCCTCTCTTTGATAGTATAGCGTCTACTTATTAGCATTATTTAGGTAGTTTAATCCCATTTAGATATAAGAACAAATTTAGGCATAAGGGTATATTTCTGTAAATATCACATCGATCTAGGAAACACACCGATCTTCAGAGCAGACATTATCACATGAACTAGGCAAAGTCAATGAACAATTAACCATGGGAAACACTCCATAAGTTTAGGTTAGCCTAAGGGAAGGTTACTCTCAAGGGAGGCTTCAGAGGTGAACTCAGTTGTTTGTGAACATATATAAGGCCACTGGTTTAAATCTTCAGTGGGATTCTCAAAACCTCACAGGTCTGTTTAAGATATTACTTTTTGGAATAAACCATTATTATTATTTTTTATTCATCAAGCGTCCGGAGCTCAACTATTTTCCACATCATCTGTTTCAAGTAGTTCACTACAAAATGGCATCACAAAACACAGCATATCCAGTTTTCATCTCTCTTCAGCCTCAGCGCGCATTGGCAGATCCAACAAGTGAGTATAACTCTGTGTGGGGTTTGTCATCTGCTTCAAGTAGTTCGCTACAATAGCCTCATGGTGAGTACAGCAGTAGTGCCATTTTTAAGTAATTCAACTGCAAAATTTGAAAATTAAAGTCTTTTTTTAAAAAGACTGCCATTACCGAATATGTAATTTTTGCTACTAAATAAATGTTTTAGTTACGTGCTTTACTGTCTGTGTTACATTTAGACAATGTTGCTGGATATTTTGTTCTGTTTGAATGTAAAAGTTGGCACCATGAGTGTGGTAGACACTACAGGGAGCAATGCCCACCACCACTATTATCCCAGGAGTTTTACAATTGGTAGAAATAAAGTTGTAGAATGAAATGTACTTTTGTCATTGTGTCACAGCAGTATATGCGACTGTATTATACTCCTGTTTTGTAGGCTAAAGTAACATGTACACTTAATAAAAATGACATTATCTCCAGTTATTAAAGTAAAATGTGAATATGAAGGTACTTTTAGTCAATGCAAAAATATTACGTGTAGCAGGTTTTTTTGTGTTGTTTTCTATATTTTCTTCAAAGTTTGCTTATCTTCCTTTCCTAACTGATCCAAACTGTTCTCAAGAAACTAAACAGCTTGTAAATTGAGCTAAATTGACTCCTGCAGTTCCTCTTAACATGCAGACATATTGGTACATGTTTTGAATGTCAGTGCGTATTGTACAGGTGTCGTTTGCAACAGAGCATGTTATTGGTCTCCCTCTCCGACCTCTTGGTCTGTCAGAATAAGTGGACTACAAGCACTTCACCTGCAGCCAGGTGTGACCAGCTTTTCTCTCTATGTCTCTCCAAGCAGCTCTCCTCCCACCACACACTGACACACACCATACACTCTTTATCACACTAAGACATAGTCCTGCAGTTTCTGTGGCCCAGTGACTGAGGATGGAAGCCAGAAGGAAGAGAGGATAGGAAGCAGGTAAATCGATGACTGAAGAAAACCAATAGGTGTGCATATGTCTGTAGCTGCAGAACATCTTTTAAAATTAATACTTTATGAAACTTGAAAAACAATGGACTGTTTCAAATAGTCAAATATATATGTATTTAATATCACAATTTCATATAATGAATTGAATTTTTATACCAGCTGTAACCTGAAACATCTGGAATCTAAGCAGATAGCACATGTACAATCGGATATAAATTAAGGCAAATAAGAAATTACTTTTTTTACCCTACGCTTTATTTTACTCCTGCTGCCAGTGGCGTACAGTAACACTGCGAGATACCATTTGCAAAACCTCAAGAGCAGCAGCTTTAACAGCTGTTTGCATCAAAATACATGAACTTATTCCATGGTAAATAACTTTACCAATATTCTTCAGTGAAAAGTCACCCTGACAAGGCAGGGTTCTGGCCAAACAACTAAATATTCAAAGCACTAAACAAACAATTAGTGCTATAATATCCCAAAATGGGAGTCTATTCTCAAATCAACAGGAAATAAATGACAGGTTTAAGGACTATTATTGCACACTGTATTTCTCTTGCAAAGTAAATACCCGAACCACGTGCAAGACTCTCCCCATCCAGACTCTATCTATGGACCAAGTCACAGACTTAGACAAACCAAGAAATACCAGAAACTATAAAATCATTGCAAACTAAGAAGGTGCCAGACCCTGATGGTTTGCAAACTGAATTCTTTGCCACACAGCTGGCCACTATTCTAACAGCTGTATACCGTGAGTCGTGACATCTGATTCCCTTTTTCCCTCTTTAAATCAGACATGCATAGCCTTTGCTGTTTAATAAAAATAATAAAGATCCACTGGATTTTGGCTCTTTAAGAGCCATCTCCCTTTTGAATTCTATTCACAAAATACTGTCACTAAAACACTGGCTTATGGCCTGGAGGACATTCTACCCAGTACTACAGACCAAATAGGCTTTTCAAAGGACATGGATGCAAAAAAGGCATTTGATTGAGTGGTACTACCTCTTTGAAGCTCATATCCTGGGCCCTCATTTATCAATCATTTGTAGAACTGTCCTAAATTCTCTCCTACAAATGAAATTTAGAATAGTCGTAAGTATAAAAACATATGGATTTATCAAACATGTGGAAGCCAGTCTTACGATTGTGATTAAGTAATCAGTTCTTGATAAATCGCACATGTTCTAAATCATCTGCTCTTGCCTGTTCATGTGCATCCAGAAACGCCCTCATTTAACAGTATATATATATATATATATATATATATTAGTGCTGGGCACGTTAACGCGTTAATCGCGCGTTAACGCAACGCTTAATTAACGTCGTTAACTTTTTTTTTTTTTTTTTTTTTGCTGGCCGCTTGCTTTGATGACAGAAACATGGCGTCCATGTCTCCCTTTCCTGCTGCAGCGGTGCGTCTGACGTGATTGGGAGAGAGTGTGTTTATTAAAATAAAGAGATGATTTCTGTCTGGAACAGGAAGAAGAAAAAAAGAACCGACGTTTCTCTTTGTCAAAATACATGCAGATGGACAGAACATCGTCATTTTTGGTCGGGAAACTTTTTTATTATTATTTTTTTAATAAATGCGGTTTTAATTTATGCAAGACAGCAAAGGTAAGACATGCTTTCTGACTAATACAAACGTGAAGCATAAATCAGGCTTTCTTCTACCTCCGGTTCGATGAATCTTGGTCATAGCAAGATGAAACTTTCAGCTGTGGAATCCGTGAGATGTGAGCTTTCAGTAGAGGAGCCGTTTGTTCATGTTCATGCCGTGGGGTGGACACGGGGAGACATCATTTGTGTTTACATATTTTTCGGACTTTGTGTAGCTGCTCTTTAAATAATTTGTTGTCTTAACTGTGTTTGTTGGTGATAGAAATGGTTTTACTGAGCTGGTAGCTGAAATTCTGGACTTTCTGTGGATACCACACATGTTTAGAGTTACACCTGACGCTACACCCGGAACGAGATGTTAACACCTTAACTCCCTGTAGCAGAGGCTGAAAATTAAAGTTTAGAGAAATTAAAGGCCAGAAATCTGGATAATGAAGCAGTGAAGCTGCATGGATGGAAGTTATTGTGCATATTGTGAATATTTCTCTCTCCTCACCATCTAGAAGCTGTGAGATTCTCATCCTGCTTTCTGTCTGTTCCCCTGATGCTGATATTCATCACATATTGTTCCTTCTGTGTTTAGAAGGAAGCAGCTTCACAGCTTTAAATTCATCCTGCTGACTTTTTACCTTTTAGTTAGTAAATCCTGAACATTTCATCCTTCTTTGTCATAAATATTTGATTTTATAAATATATATGAAGAAATATTTTATCTGAAAATTGCAACTAAACCTGTTTATGTGTTTAGTGCAGGGGTCTGCAACCTTTCCTATCCAAAGAGCCATTTTTCCCTCAGCCAGCTAAATAAAACTACTTTAGAGACGCAAATATTACGAGACATTTCAAAAAGGCAAGTTAATATATATTTTTAATGAAGAGCCACCATAGGATGTTTGTTATTTTTTAAGAACCACATTTTTATTTTCATTTTTAAGGTTTTAAAATAGAGAAAAACATAAAACCTTTATAAAAAAAAAAAAGGAGGACAGACAGACTTTCTGCTAAGGAATGTAGATATTTGTGGAAAATTATGTAAAAGAAAGGTAAAAAAGTCCATGGTTTCCAACCTAATGACAAGAAATATAGATTTAAAAAAAATATTTTAGCCACGTATTTAGAGGCATTGTGGAAGGTCCAGAGACCCCTGATGTAGTGTTAGTAAACCAAAACTTACTACATTTTCTTTTTATAGCTGTAGGCCTTTTTTTAAAGGAAAGAGACATTTTGCGTGTAACGATGCGATTAATCGCAGCATGTCATGCGATTAATCGTGATTAAAAATTTTAATCGTTGCCCAGCACTAATATATATATATATATATATATATATATATATATGGAGAGAGAGAGAGAGAGAGAGAGAGAGAGAGAGAGATAGATAGATAGATAGATAGATAGATAGATAGATAGATAGATAGATAGATAGATACAACATGTACCTTTAGAAGTCTCATGGAAATCACTTACATTTCTCCTTGGTGTGATGGACAGAAAAAAAAACAAATTATATCTTCTGAATTTGAAGCCAACCCAAACCTCTCTGTTTAGTTCACTCATTTAAGTTCAGTTAACATTTATTTTAAAAAGATACCTTTGAAGCTCACTTGCAAAAGTTTAAGTTCAGAAGATAAATAATATTTAACAATCCTTTGCAAAAAAAAAAAAAAAAAAAAAAAAAGTTTAACAAAGAAATCAGCACTGCAGAGAGAAACGAGATCAGTAAATGATTCTGGAGCAAGGGAAGATCTCTGGTGTTATTTTTTTTAAAGGGAGAATTTATTAAATTCTCCAAATCTGCAGCTGTGGGAAGACAGAACTTTCACCTTTGGATGTTGTATTTTTTTCCGGTGAAGCTCTTTGGCTGACCTCAGTTGGTATTATATGTTTTATAAAGATGAAGGCGACTTAATTTGATGTTACTTTAACAGACATTCCCAGCATCATTACAGCACTCTCCATTGAGCTTATTTTGAATTGTTCAAGAGACACAAAAGTGTTTTTTGGTCCAAAGAGAAGTCACATCCAGCACAGATGGTGTAATACAACTCAGTGATGGTGAGGGAATGTCAGTCCTCCTGGGTTTATTCACCAGAATAGTAGTTAATATAACTTTGCAATGCAGATCCCAAATCATGGCAGAACTCTGACCTCTTTGGGAAAGTGGAATCTGATCAAACATAATGTCAGCAATCAGCTGATTTTCTGATGACGCTCACAGCAAACACAGAGTCAGAAAGATTAATTGATCACCATTGTGAGTTCACTGGTAATCACTTATCACCTGTCTGTCACAGGTGTCTTTTTTTAAGTTTTCAAACCAATTAAGCAACACCTCTGTTTATTTAGTTTTTTTAAAGGTTTACTAATTGAACAATTCCCTTGATTCTTAATCTGGTACAACACTTTGGGGAAAACTCGGGCTATAAACTTAATCTGCACTAAACTGAGCTGATCAGCTCATCGGTACATCTTAAAAAATACCCCTTTAGATAACTAACGAGAACTTATATATATTATATATATTTAGGAGTTAGAATGGCCTTCGTCAGGCAAGGCAAGGCAGTTTATTTGTATAGCACATTTCATGTACAGGACAATTCAAAGTGCTTTACATAAAACAAAGGCATTACAGATATTTAGAAATCGTAAAAGGCAACAACACATAATCACATTAAAATAATGAATTACATTAAAATGATTAAAAGCAAGATAAGTTTAAAAAGTTAACATGTGGATTTCATGCATTGGCGCATGAGAAAAGAAATGTTTTTAATCTGGATTTAAAAATGTCTACATTTGGTGAAAGTTTAATCCCCACTGGCAGTTTGTTCCACTTGTTTGCAGCAAAACAGCTAAATGCTGCTTCTCCATGTTTAGTCTGGACTCTGGTTTGGACTAGTTGACCTGAGTCTTTGGATCTAAGAGCTCTGCTAGGTTTATATTCTCTGAACATATCACAGATGTATTCTGGGCCTAAACCATTCTGGGATTTGTAAACAATCAGAAGGGTTTTAAAATCTATTCTGTGATTGGAAGCCAGTGTAAAGATTTCAAAACTGGTGTGATGTGTTCAGATCTCTTAGTCCTGGTTAAAACTCTAGCAGCAGCGTTCTGGATGAGCTGCAGATGTTTAATGCTCTTTTTAGGAAGTCCTGTTAAAAGACCATTACCATAATCCAGTCTGCTGGAGAAGAATGCATGGATGAGTTTCTCCTGGTCTTTCTGGGAGACTAAACTTTTAATTCTGTTGATGTTTCTGAGCTGGTAAAAAGCTGTCTTAGTGACAGCTTTGATGTGGCTGAAAGTCAGGTCTGAGTCTATCAACACTCCAAGGTTACAAACTTGGTCGGTGATTTTGGTCTCCAGGTGTTTGCCAATACTGACCATCTTCTCTTTGCTACCAAACAGAATAATCTCAGTTTTGTCTTAATTTAATTGTAGAAAATTCTCCCTCATCCAGGTGTTTATTTGCTCCAGACACTGACACAATAAGTCTATTGGACTGCAGTCATCTGGTGACAGAGACACATAAAGTTGTGTATCATCTGCATAACTTGGATAATTAATGCTATAGTTTTGTAATTTTTGACCCAAAGGGAGCATATACAAGTTGAACAAAAGAGGTCCAAGGACTGACCCCTGGGGGACTCCACAAGTCATGGCCACTAGCTCGGATTCAGAGCTGCGGATGGTAACAAAATAACTCCGGCCTTCTAAATAGGACCTGAACCAGTTAAGGACTGCTCCAGAAAGTCCAACCCATGTTTCCAGCCTGTTAAATGTCTTGAATAACATCCATCTAAACACAGACAGTAACAGAGGTTCACTTTTGGTTCTATTCAATCTCAGTGTTGCTTTTGACACAGTTGACCATAACATTCTATTAGACCAACTGGAAAATTGGATGATTTATATTGTCTTATGATGATTTTTCATCTCTTATTCTTTAAAGTTGGTTTTAATTCTCCTTTTTAATGTTATTTTGCACCTTGCTTTAATGTTTCCAATTATTTTATGTGTGGTGAGATTCTTTGTTGAGTGGATGTGATGTCTTTCTCTTTATTAAGAGTCAGTGAAAACTAATAAAAAAGATGGCACACACAATGTTGTGGTGAAGAGATTCAAAAGAAAAGTGTGATAGCCTAGCAGTAAGCTTCTGTCTTTCCTCTGTTGGTTGTGTTTCACTTTCTTCCAGGTAGCTGTGGATGGATCTGACACATTGTCAGAGATGCAGTACACCTGGGCAGGCTGCACAGGATATAAATCAGACCTACAAGACTCACTATTCTTTCAGGCTTTGGATCTGATTTAACTTTGTTCTTTGTGTTTTACACACATACATACACTCACTTATCACCCATCCAAATTGACAGTCTTACTTTGATCTTATATTGAGTAATTCACATTTAACACAAACAGAAATCAAACACGGTCACCATTTGCCATATCAATAAATGTGACATTTGGTTTTTCCAAATCAATGAAAATGTAAGTCATAGATTTTTCAACATGATTATGGCAGTAAAAGCTGTTTCCAATTATATATCAATGCATGCAACTGCTCTCATCACAATGTAATGCAAGGCCTTAGAATTTAAATAAAGAATTAATGTAATAATGCTCTACTTCAATATTGCCATAAACTTGTCTGGATTGTTAAAATGGTAAAGCGGAATTTCCTTTTGTACAAAAGTTATTGAAAAAGGTTTTGAAAACAAAAACAAATCTTATGGTATGTATTAGTAGTATCATCTTAAAAAACAAAAAAACAAAAAAAAAAACATACAACAAACAAACCTTGAAGTAGTCAAAGGTGTTGTCAGCTCACATGATAGTAATCTGCAATTTGATATGAGATAATGTTTTCTGTCAGTAAAGCTCAGTGACAGGAATTACAATTTAATTTTTCAAATCCTTTCCTCTCTGAACAACTTAAATCAGACCCAATATTAAACTAATTAATAAAATAAGATATTTTAAGTTGCAGTTTATACATTTAAATTATACAATAACAGGAAGGGGCCTCCCCTAAATAAAACAAGCCGAATGAAAAGGAATAGAACATCTATTGGTTGTAAAATGGGTGTGTAATCACAATCAATAGTTTGGCTTCAGTAAAAATTCACCAGAAAGCCACCAGTTGCTACAGCCCTAACAAGACCAAGAGTGTTTCTTCACGTCAAGTGTTGTGTTGTGCATGTACTTTTTATGTGGATGACCTATTCATGTCTGCGTATCATTACACATCCACAGTTTAAAGCCACTACCGTGCATTGTGCCATGCACACAGCACACTCAGCAGCAGCAATACATACTGGTGTGCTGGTAGTGCTCTGCTGTACAAATGCTTCAGTTTGAGTCCGTGTGCATGTGGACTGTTGATGTGCAGATATATACTTCTTGAGGGAATCAGTATTTGTATTAAAATGGTCAGAGAGGTAGAATAAGTTGAAGATATCATGCCTTTTCAACTGTTTTTTTAGAAACATATCACTGTAGGCTGTCTGACCTATGGCACTTCCTGTTGCTGAAAATACATGATTATTGTCTTGCAAACATAATCCGTTCTTATTCCGTTCTTATAACACACTCACACACACACACACCCCATAAGCCTTCCCACCCCCCACCCAGTTCTCATTAACATTTAATGGACCCCCTTTGGTCCCTTCATCTTGGCACATTTAACATCATCTATTCAGCTCTAGCCTTTGTTCCCTGGAGATGTATACATCTTCTCTTTCATCCAGCCACTTTTTTGTCTAGTCTGTAACTCTATCTGTGCTTCTTTCCTCATTCCCTCCAACTGCACCTCAATTCAGTGCCTTGAACTACTGTATTTATCTTGTTACTGCACTCAGCATTATCACAGTCACCAGGTGCACACCCCTCACAAGTTTTCTCAATTTCCTTCTTCAGTTTTCTTGTAACTTTTATGGTGCCACTATTCTACTCTGCTCATCTTCCTGCCTCCTTTCCTAGATGCCTTCTCTCTATTACCTTATCCAGTCGAACATGAGAGATCAGTGCTGTATAATTGACCTAGTTTTTAACTCCTGCTGTTGTTGTGCACACCATATACCACATCCTGCTCTCTTTCCTGCTTTCTCCTCTCCGCCCCTCACTAATTTTTCATTCCTTTACCTCTTGCCTCCATCCAGTCTCAACAATATGATTTCACTTTATCTGAAACTGATGCACATACTCACACATGCATGACGGCTTAGTTCATTTTTGTACCACCTTCTATCAATCTACCCTTTCGTCCTTTCATCCATCAACTCAGTTGTTTGTTAAATCCAATTAAATTCTACCTTGTGCTCCTCTTTTGGCTCTTTAATTCCCCATTTAATTCTGCACCCATCTCCTGATAGCTACCAATCCATACATTCTTCACGGCTTTCTCTATCCTTTCAATTAGCATGACTTCATGCAGTTTTTTAGAAATAGCAATCCACAGCTATTAATTATATAAGAAAAGGAATTATTAATTTTCCTTATTTGTTTGATTGTTTTGGAGTTTGTTTGCAAGTTCATATTTCACATGGTCTCATGATTTGTTTTAAGAAAATTTTGGAAGGAGGAAAAGGAATAAGTGAGATGTTACTGTCATGCAATCAAACACAATAGGGTTTGTAAAATAAATAAATAAATAAAATAACACTATTAAGAGAATGACCATTCATTCCACTCTCCCTGTTTTACACGCAAATTGGGTGAAAATACTTCAAAGATGCAAATGCTCACTAATTAATAATGGAAGTTGTGATACTTATTTGAATTGAAAAGTAGTCATGAATTGTCAATGATGGGAAAATGATTAAATATTGCTCTGTTTTCATCCTATCAATCTTTTCACAAATATTCAAATCAGTTAAGTTTTTAATGAGTCAAACCACTTGACGATTTATCTATTTTTCATCAGTCATCCATTTTTGAGAAATTAATGTGTGCTTAATTCTGCTCCTTAATTGGCAAGCTGTTACTCTGAAGGTGTTTTTCACATCTTTCCATGTAGGTTAACAACACATACAACTTCAGAATTAAGCAATAAAACCTTAGAATTTAAAAATATGTACTAACATCTAAATCATGATTTAATTTATTGCCAAAGTGATTCTAGAAAATATCTGATGTCTGCTGTAAAAAATTACATAATTCTTTCTTTATCCTACTGCTGTTGTCCCCCACTGATCTGGATAATATAACATGGCTACCATTATTATTCTCCATACTTTTATATGGGTTTTCTCTTCATTTTGTATCCAGTTTCTGCTTTTTTTTTCCATTTAAATGACCAGTGACTGACTTCCTTAAGGGGTCAGACTTTTTTTCAAATATGATTAATTTTAAACTCAGAGATAGTATAGAATCAAAAAAAAAAAAAAGTTCAGACATAGCATGAAGGGCCTTGCAACTGTCACAGTGGCAGACCAGTTTACTTTATCCTATTTCTCATGTTTTGTTTCCTTTGGCTATTTTCCTATCTGCCCCCATTACTTCAAAGACACCTGACCTCATACCTGATATATATCTTTGTGTCTCACCTCTGTCAATTGTAAAGTGAAGGAGATATAAATGTCCCCTGGGAAAATCCACAGCTTTTCTGTTCCCAGCCCTGGGGCTACATTCGCTATTACTTTACCAAGACAGATCTATGCCCTCTTCTCTTTCTCTCCTCCATCACCTCTTTATACTTGCACTTGTATTTACATTGTTATCCCACAGCTTTAGGGGGATTTTCTGGCCTTGTAACAGATTTAAATCTAAACAGCTGTTTTTGTTTTATTTTGTTTTTTTTTTCTTAAATTTTCTGAAGCCGAATGCAGGACTGCAGCACAAAGCAGAAGTACAAAATTTCTGCTTCCAGCCCCCAGTTTACTTTATCCGATGCCTCCTTGTCAGCTAAGGTAATGACCCATTTGTCAACGTTTTAATCATATTTAGATAATAGATTGAATGTTGTTCACCACTAATCGCTTTGTGTGTCTCTGTTTTCATTTCCAGTTTACACAGCATATGTCACATTTTCTTATTTGGTGTTTCAAAGGAGTTTCACACAGATGCGTGAGCTTGTGGGGTGTGTGTGTGTGTGCTTGCCTGTTTTTTTGTTTTTTCTTTTTCCTGAAAGTGTCTTGCATGTACATACTTATTGGTACTAAAATGAGCCACCAACCTTTAACTACTGACTGTAATATGTGTAATTTAACCAAAAACAGATTGCCTGATGGTCCTGTACAACACTGCAATATTCAGCTCATCAAACAAATAATGCTAGATTAGATTTTGATGAATAGTTGGCAGTTTTGCACCTCAGTCAGTCAAATTGTTCAGCTATGACTGGAATGATCTGAAATTATGCACTTGCTTGTAACACATTTACTGTACAGGACTTATTCATGAAGAAAAATAAATACATAAATAAAAATCGTGATCTCTGAGTGGGTGAATGTTTCTCTGTGATATTTCACACATAATTTGTACAAATACAGACAGCTCTGATGGTGTTTATATAACACATTAACGTCATTAAACATAATATTCAGAAGTGTTTATGCAATTTACGAGTTAAATATATCCCCCCACTGCTATGTTAAATTTTTCTGTGCCTGAGACAGCGTCATCATGAGTAATGAAACAACTAAATTACTAGCACTTGCACAGATAGATCTGGAGGACAGGAGGGAAACGGATAGATAAAGTGGAATATAGGGAAGAGAATTAAGAATAAAAAGGAAAATGGCTTTTTTTCTCTTTTGTCTTTACAGAATGAGTCAAGTACCATGCATTTCAGAGGGAAATGGAAATGATGACTAGAATAAGGGACATAGAGATTTCCGTATATTGCAGTAATAGATATCTGGAAAATGAAGAAAGGCTGAAGGCTTTTAAAGAAAGATGCAGAGAAAAGCAAATCACCAAGAAACAGAGGGAGAGGGTGAAGGGACTGAAAGGAGGGAGGGAATAAGAGATGGATGAATTATGAAGAGACTGTGGGGAGCTTCATAATGATACATGACTCTATCAGAGTAACTTCAATAAGTTTGAAACTGTCTGCTCTCTAACTGATATTAGTGAGGGTACAGGGTGTGTGGGAGGCTTAGAACGATTGACCAGAAGTGATTTATTAATGTGCATTAATTCCTGCATGTTTGGGACCTATCTTTAAAACAAAGGCACTACCTTTAGAGCCTCTAAAATTAAGAATGACTCATCCCCGTTACATGGCTGTGCTTATCAAATGCTGTCCACACATTTTTGCTCTCCAAAATTAACTGCATTATATACGTTGAAGAGTCGGTGGGAATGTGGGAAATCATGGCTTAAAAAGACTGCCATTTTCTAGATGGTCAGTAATTCTTGTGAACCTTTGGGGCTGACATTGCTACACAACAATGTCCTGTTTTGCATTTCTGTGATTTTAAAGGCACAGAGCAAAGTGATTAACAAAAGCAAGATATAAGTCATTTAGCAATATTTTTGCAGTTCACTTATTAGTAAAGTAGTGTATTTTTAGTGCATAATGCATAATTGAAATTTCAAGGATCTGAACTAAGACGGTTTCCAAGATGATGATCTAATTATTTTGTTGAGTTCATTCATGTTTGTTACCCTCACTGCTCAAAAGTCATACATAAGACATACTGGATTAGTTATGCAAAACTCTAATACAGATTAATTAACTGATTTCCATGCACATGTGCAAGTTTGCAAACACATACATTCATTAGGTATTCTGCACTTGGCACGTGAGCTTAAACATGCCACCACTTTAATTGAAAAAGTAGGAATGTCTTTCCTAAGCAATATAACAAGTGGAATATGTTTCACACACAAATTCATATGCATATGTAAGTGAGTTACATGCTTCCAGCTGCCCATTGCTGCTTATATCAAATTCCAAACCCTAGAACTGGCACACAAGTCTGTGAAGGGATCTGTTGCCCCTTTACTCCAGGCACCTTTCCAATGTAACATGCCAGCGAGTGTCTAGTGTTCTGTCACTGCAGAGCCCCTAGCTCTCTTTTCATGCAAGTGTGGTCAGCACTAGACACTGTATTCACTTTTCTCTTCCATGGCTTCCTAATAGCGCATTGACCTTTCAAACTTAGTCAAAATAGGCTCCAGTCACCAGCTGCAGAAACAAGTGGAAAATAGTTTCCACGAAGATTCAGAATGATCACTGTTCATTTGACTGATTTGTTTACAGGAGTGCTTTGCACCACATAGTTCAAAGTCTGTATGGGCATGAAAGACACCAGATATAAACAATAAACATAAACAAAAGAAATCAGTATGTTCAGTTCTACAGATTGTAAGACAAGCTATTTAAAATATGCTATCTTTGTGGTGTGAAGGTCCAATTCTGAGGGACACAATGATTTTTCTTAGTTATCATCCATTTTCTATAAAGCTAAAACCTCTTCAAGCTGCCATCAGATGAAAGCAGAGCACACCCTGAAAAGGCTAAAAATCTCATTCAAGGCTAACACAGCGAAAAGGCAAACAGCATGTATACTCAGAGTTAATTTAGATTCACCAGTTAACCTAATATGGATGTTTTTTGGGTGGCAGGAGGAAGGTGGAGTGCCCGTAGAGCCCACATGTGCACACAAAGAACATACAAACTCCACACAGAAAGGAGATTGGAGATTCAAACCAGGAGCCATCTTGCTGCAAGGCAACAGTGCTAACCACCAGGAGATGATAACAGCCTATATTAAATGTATTGTCAATCAACCAAGATTGCAAATCCACATTCATGGTCTTCCTCGGGATTACATCTGTTTATTTGCCAGCAGAGGGATACAAGTTTTTAATTAAACAAACTGGGATTTCTGTATAAATTAAAATTTTCTGTCTTATTTTCTGTGTAAAAGTCCTGTACTAAATAGATCAGATCTGTATGAATGAGAATATTATTGCATCCCTAATGGGTAGTATTGCTGTGAAGGGAGTGTAGATATTTAGGTTTAATTTTTCACCTGCTAATCTCCATTGAATCCTATTTTGTGTGTAAAAATAAAATTTGTCTCTGCAACAAGCACACTGTTTAATGCCTGTCAAACGTTTGTCAAACTTTAAACTCTTCACTTGAAACTAGTTTTTTTTTATTATTTATTTATTTTATCATGAATATCAAATAATATCATACTCTAATGATTTTATGTAATCTATAGCTATTTTTTTTACATCTGGACATCTGATTATGTACAGTGTCCCTTAACATCACATTAGCTGAATGCAAAATAATAATAATAATAAGAGTATATTATAAAAAATATGAATAGCCTTTTGTAGACATTCATTTGAAAATATTTAATAGCTTTTTTTGGCTTGGCTTTCCTTTTATTAAATGAAGGAAATTATAACAACTGATATCAACTGATTTTTTTTTTTTTTTTGTGAGATCCATTTGAAATATTAAAGGAAAGGAAACGTGTGATTTAATGATTTAATGTGTGTAAATGTGTGATTTAAATTACAGTTGTCAAAGATATAAAGTGTTTTGTTATTATTTTACATGCAAAGATAGATTCTTGTGCAAAGAAAATGTTTTAAAATTAAGGCTTCATTTCATTAACAACCAGAGCATTGGTAATATTTATTGTACTGTCCTGTTCTTTGGTTTCAGAAAGCATTGTGATGTGGGTGTATGACAAAGCCTCATAACAAAACTCTACCAGTGACAAAGCTGTGAAGTGGCCTCTTTCATAAATGTAATAGAAGTGTTTCTGAACACTGCTTTTGCCAGTTCAGACTCTTCAAATAAATAAATAAATAAATGAGCGCAGATCTCTGCCAAGCCATAGAGTCACTCACACTCAGTACCCCCCTGTATTGTTAACCTTCTGGATCACCAGATACTTAATATCAACATGATCTGGGTAAAACAATCCATCCATCCACCCATTTTCTGCCGGTTATCCGGAGTCGGGTCGCGGGGGCAGCTGCCTAAGCAAGGAAACCCAGACTTCCCTCTCCCCGGCCACATCCACCAGCTCATCCGGAGGGATCCCGAGGCGTTCCCAGCCCATCCGAGAGATGTAGTCCGTCCAGCGTGTCCTGGGTCTTCCCCGGGGCCTCCTTCCAGTGGGACGTGCCTGGAACACCTCACCAGGGAGGCGTCCAGGAGGCATCCTGACCAGATGCTCGAGCCACCTCATGTGGCTCCTCTCGATGCGGAAGAGCAGCTACTCTACTCTGAGCCCCTCCTGGATCACCAAGCTTCTCGTCCTATCTCTAAGGGAGAGCCCGGCCACCCTGCAGAGAAAACTCATTTCGGCCGCTTGTATTCGCAGTCTTGTTCTTTTGGTCACTACCCACAGCTTGTGACCATAGGTGTGGGTAGGAATGTAGATCGACCGGTAAATCGAGAGCTTTGCCATTTGGCTCAGCCCCTTCTTCACCACGACAGACTGATGCAGAGTCCGCATCACTGCAGATGCCGCATCGATCCGCCTGTCGATCTCCCGTTCCATCCTTCCCTCACTCGTGAACAAGACCCAGAGATACGTGAACTCCTCCACTTGGGGCAAGACCCTATAGCAGACCCGAAGAGAGCACTCCACCCTTTTCCGGCTGAGGACCATGATCTCGGACTTGGAGGTGCTGATTCTCATCCCAGCCGCCTCACACTAGGCTGCGAATCGCTCCAGTGAGAGCTGAAGATCATGGCCCGATGAAGCCAACAGAACCACATCATCTGCAAAGAGCAGAGACCCAATCCTGAGGCCACCGAAACGGATCCCCTCAACACCTTGGCTGAGCCTAGAAATTCTGTCCATAAAAGTTTTTAACAGAATCGTGACAAAGGGCAGCCTTGGCGGAGTCCAACCCACACTGGAAACGATTCTGATTTACTGCCGGCAATGCGGACCAAGCTCTGACACTGGTCGTACAGGGACAGGACAGCTCGTACAAGCGGGTCCGGCACTTCATACTCCCGGAGTACCCCCCACAGGAGTCCCCGGGGGACACGGTCAAAAGCCTTCTCCAAGTCCACAAAGCACATATAGATTGGTCAAGCAATGTTGGATTAAAACATCTACCATGATGTCATCTTGATATTTTTTTCCCCCAATGATTCTAAAAGTTATTTGTTAAGTTAAAAGCTGTAATGGCAAAAATGATCTGTATCGCCCAATAGTAAAACATTCTCAAAAGAATTCCTGGACAGGGATGGTTATCCAGATTATCTGAAAAATGTAATCACTTGTTCCTTTAGTCCATTTCTAACATTTCCTAAAAATTTAATGAAAATTTGTTCACAACCTTTTCAGTTATGTTGCTAACATACAGACAAACTAATACTGCTGAACACACAATGAAAAAAAAAGAAAAAAGAATGAATGCAGAATAAGCTTTGGCTATGCTCCAACAAATGAATGAGGAAGACTCAGATGGTGGACAAACAATCAACTCCTCATACTACAATAGGACCAAGGTAGGAGTAGACATCCTTGGAAAGATGCTGAGGCAGAATTCATCTCAAGCTGCAACTAGAAGATGGCCTGTTGTGGTGTTTTATAACATTTTTGACGTTGCTGAATGGATGGGTCCTTGGTCCAGAGCACTATGTTGTAAGTTAGTAAGTATTTATTATTGTCTATTTGAAATAAAAGCCAAAAGTAATCCCACAGGCTAATCAATTAATTATTTATTTTTGAAGCTGGCCTCTGTAAATGCTGCCTTTATCATTTTTATGCTGCATCGGCATAGTGAAAAAAATGACACCCTCTGGTGAGTCTAGGGGGTATTGGAATGTTGGCGGTTCTAGTGTTAAAAAATTTCCTTGATCCAGGCGGTGATCCTGATCACCCCCAAAATCTAATTGTTTCTCATTCCACTTTGGAGACAGACAGACAAACATATGCTACCAAAAACATAACTTCCGCCTTGGCAAAGGTATTAATTCACTGTACACCCTAGGGGTTTTAAACCAATCTGACCACCTGGTGGTTTCAAAATTAGTTAATAACAGACAGATTGTAGAAATGTACATGTGTCTGTCAGCTTATATGTGAGAGCACAGAAAGGTTAGAATATATGGTATAATTCTATGGCCTCATATGTGAGTTATGGACACATGATCAGTGCATGCATATCAGTCTTAGAATTAGTGAAAAGTAATATCATTACCAGCATAGCCAGATAATTTAATAGAAGCAAACAGATTATATTAAGTACCATAACTATGCATAATTAATCAAGTGTTGCCTTCTCAGATACTAAATGTGATATCAGTTGCACAACATATGCAGAAAGAGAAGCCTTAACTGAGCAGTGTTGATACAACTTTAAATGCATCTCACATTGATTTCTGCCTAATCTAAATGCATGGAAAACTAAAAGAACATTTCATGGTTCGTATAACTCATGCGTTTTTTTTTCCCTTGACCTAGTGAACCTAAAAAGAAAAAACTGAAAAAAAAAACTGAAAAAAAATCCATTCTCTGAGAGTGTTTTACAAAAATAATAGTTTGTTTTTTTGCTGAAGAGTGCAGTTTCTAACACACCCAATACAGCTTTTTGTCTCGAGAGCAGAGATATAATGAAGCCTTGTCTACATTTCTTGGTACAGATGCTGCAAGTCCAGGTCCACACATATACCACACATGCAAGCTGTGTATACGGCATCTTTGTGGCACTTGGGATAAAAGCCTCTCCATTTGGGATCTATGATAGATCAGACAGGGACAAGGGCTACACTGTGGGAAGGTTATTTAGGGTCATAACTGTACTCAACCTGCCCATGATGAAAAGAGAGGGAAAATGAGAGGCCTTTGAAGTGCTAGTGCATAGCTAAAGGCTACATTCACCTTTTATTTTACAGAAGACCCAGATGAAGGGAGAGAGCAAAGGAGGGGAAGGAATGAAGACTGACAGAGAAGAGTGAGCAAAAGAGGAAAAAAAGAGAAATTAATGCTGCCTAGCACATATAAGGTTAGGGCAGAAAGGGAGATCCACACAAATTGAGATGTAAAGAGATGGAGAAAGAGAGCAAAGAGAACAAAGACAGTAGCAGAGACAGCTTGGAGGGAAAAGAAGAGACTCAAGTGCAGGAGCAATGGAGTACTGACAGATCCACAGGAGCCAGAGAGAGAGATGTTCATCTTTTTTTCTGAAGTCTTCCCACTGTATTTGGACACTGTTCCAAGTCTGTCGATATGACACTTGTGGGGGGAAAAAAAAAAAAAACATACAAAGATTGAAGTGAACCGACTCCACTCTGGCACACAGGAAGATCTGCAAGTCTCTGAGTCTCTGAACATAAATCTCTGGCAGAAATGGATCAGTGCTGTGGCTGAGTTACTGAAAGGTTTAAATATGCATATTCGAGAGTTCATTTTCCTTTCCACACAACAGTGTGCAGTAGACAAAGAATTACTCAGAAATGGGAGATACAGAGTCATGCACTATACAGCTCCCCCCAACTTATAAAAAACTTAACCAAAACACACTGTGACAAAATGCATACCCTGAACACACAACCAGTGCCCCAGAAAAGTTAAAAGAGAAAAATCAACAAAAGTTGCACTGCAGTCAAACTCAATTCTCCTTCTTTCTCTTTCTCTGTCTATGTATTTGTATCTTTCTTTCTCCTGACAACATACTTGATAACTTTTATGTTGCTGTAACAAGTATGAATGATTTTTAAAGGAGGAAATTGTGGATGCATACGGGTGTGTGTTTGCATGTGACTATTGTGAGTGCTTGTGCCACTGCATGCTTGTTGTACGATATGCCTTTTTGTGGATGTGTTCCTATGTTCATATTTTGTTGTCACAGTGTGTAACTCTGCATGGGTGCGCTGTATGACAGATGGCAGGCCCCCTGTGAAGACTTAGAGAGAAGAGATGAGCAAGGGACTGATGAATTTCAAGTTGAAAAGCGGCAGCAGAGTGTGTTCAAAGCCTTCTGTAAAGCCCCTTCTGCAGTCACTTTGTTGATCCATAATTGAATGAGCAAGTGTTTAGAGCCAATCACACAGGCTGAAAACATTAACAAACAGACATGCTTTGTGTTTTTTTGTCCTTAACTTTAGCTGTGTTTGATAAATATCGATTTTCATTAAAGTAGCTGTCAGCTTTGGCTTTAGAGATTGCAAAGTAATTCCATTATGATCTCTGTGATAGAGTTTTTTTTTGTTTGTTTGTTTGTTTTTTAAATCACACACTGGCTCAAACTCTTTAGTACAGTCAGCTTTATTCCAGTTTTCTCTTTGCAACCACTGTCTGTCAGTTAGAGTGCTAAATAATAAAACGTTTTTAGTGGTTCACGTCATTCACTCTCACAATATAAAACTCATCCTAAGTCTCAGAGATAATTTTTTGGTAGAGATGTTTTTAAATAATATGATATATTAATGTTAGATACTGTGCTGAGCACAGCAGTGTATCTAACTGAACAACCCAATTCCCCAAAAGTTGGGACACAAGGTAAAATGTAAATAAAAACAGAATGTGTCATAAATTCATATTTTATTCCCAAATTGAACATAAACAAGATATCAAAAGCTGGCAATGACACATTTCACAATTTCATAGAAAATATTAGCTTATTTTGAATGTGAAGGAAACAACACATTTCAGGCACAGGACTTGGTTTGCAGCCAGAGGAGCTGTGACCATTTATTGCTGAAGCTTGCAGCCAAAACTGTACATTTCTGACTTAACAGTTTCTTACAGGCTAACTTTTTCTGCTCCAATCACATGCTCCACTCTCTCTTAGACATGCACATACACTCAGTGTTGTGTTTCTCTTACTGTCTATCTCTGTCACTCCATCACCTTTCACCGTAAGCTGAGTCTTAAAGGGACCACAGCATTCTTATAACAGAGCTGTAAACACTAACTTGGAATCACTACCATTGTAGGTCCATGTTTTTCCTGAGGCTGCATGTGCAGTTGTTATGCAGTGAGTGAACTTGGGAACAAGTGCCTCCTTGATCATGAAGAATCTGTACTAACGAATGCAAATGTCTAAGTTAGTATACTTCTACTTCTTCCTAAGTTAAAATTAACTTGGATCAACAATAGAGGATGCAAACTGCTCATAAACTAACGACAACAGTAGCAGCTTCTTGCACTGAAATGCCTGATGGCACAAAATGAGTAGAAATGGCACAAGGGAAACATTGAGACTGAGACAACTAGAAGCAGACATGGGCACTTATACTCTGAAACACAAACACACACATGCCAATTAGAGAAAAACACTGTAATTGCTTCTCATAAGGATAGCAAAGACTCATTAAAACAGAACGAAAAAAAACTCCACCATGTGGTTGACTGACAGGGAAAAACTTGTGTCTTTTTTGGTACTTCATTTCGTAAAAATCAATTTAAATTTGACGTGTTTACCAAATCACTGATTGCTTTAATGAGCAGCAGATTGTTGAGTATTTGTTTGTGTGACCCCCCCCCCCCCCAGATGGAAATTAATTGACTCCGAGTCTAAAATTTTGATTAGAAATGTTCTCTTACTGGAACATCCCTCTGGAAGAGAGAATTGTGAGTCATGGTTTTGCTTTGCGTTTTATGACTATATTGTTTATGTACAGTGAAGCATTACTGTCATTTATGCTGATTTTGATGAAGTGAACTGCTGAAAAAAATTATCATAACCATGCAAAACAATTAGAAAAAAAACAATTGCATACACAACCACTTAATAGTTTTATAATAATCATTTTTATCTTCCTTGACTATTACTTTCTAAATAAAGAGGGTATTATTGAGGGTTTTTCTGTCTTGTCTATTAAATCCAGTCCTGCACTGAAACATACAATAACTGCATTGTTCCAGGGCTATATATAGAGCTGCCGCCCCCCACACACATACACACACAAAAAAAAAAAACAGACAGGGTTAGGAAATGACAAAATTACCAAGTGAATTCTGCTCTGTACAAAACAATAAAATATTGTTATATATCTCATACCGTCTAAGCCTGTGTCGTATCTCCTGACATGTTTGCACTGTGGACAAACACAGTCATGCACTGAAGTAAAATGATGTAAAAAAAAAAAAAAAAAGACCATAATTTCCAAACTAATGACAAGACAATTACTGGTGCTTTTAGTGTCATTATGTTGTGGAAGTTCAATGCAATTATATACTGCTTTGTCTAATGAAGGGTCACAAGAAAGCTGTAGCCTATCCTGGCATTTTAGTAGGTGAAAGGCAGGGTACACCCAGGACAGGTCACCTGTCCAGGGTCAACACAAAGAGAGACAAACAACTACTCACACTCACTCCTAGGGAGAATTTAGATTGATTAATTAACTTAACATGCATGCCGTTGGACAGTGGGAGGAAGTCAGAGTACCCGCAGAGAACCCATGCGTACACGGGGAGAACACGCAAACTCCACACATAAAGGCCACTAGCCACTGTCCCCCCCCAGTACATTGTATTACAAATTATTTATAATAGAAGAACAATTTTAAAGAGAGAAAAGAGAGACACTTCAAAGAACTTTTCTCTTTAGTTGCATTAAATTAAAAAATAAGAATTAAAGACAAGCAGTCATTTTAAAAAGCACACACACATTGATTTTGATAGATTTAAATGTTTAAACAAGAAAACATGGTTTTCTCTCAAACAATGGATATACACCAGGTGGTTTTATTGAACAGCACACAAAGGAAAAACTACACTTGGAGATATTCGTTCAACACAATATTAATAGAAGTGAAATTTTTTTCTGATGAAAGTTATTGACCTCAGAAGTGCGACATGCTCCCTGTAACAACAACAACTTATTTTGGACATCTTGTAAAACTAATCACAGACACACGCTGTTCAAAAACAATTACTTCCATATCCAGCGATGAAATGTTGGACTTGATTTTTGGTTCTTGAACCAGTAGAGTCCAGCTGTGTTGATTTAAACTGTTATGATTATCATCATGCTTATTTATTTTAGTTTGACTGTTTGACAATTGTCTGATTTAATAATTGTCTGGGACATTGTTGCATTACTAATTCAGAATACTGCATTTGGAAGCACATGGAAATACACTATGTTATACAGTGAGCATTTAAAAAGGGGAAGAAATCATAATGCTTTTCCTGCAGATGTTATCAATGGGAAGGGTGGGGATTACAAATAAAATCAAAACGTATGCAATTTGATCTTACACACAGAATGATTCATCAGCTGTTTTTCTGTGAAAAGGGGGATTTTGCAAAAGTCTTTCTGAGTCTGTTGCTGCTTTACCTAAGATACCCCGTTAATCTAGCATTAATCTTCCCGCATTTGTTGTGGGGATGTCATTGTGTTTGAATTTGTATCTCTACATGTGTTTGTTTTGTAGTTAACACATGCTTATGGATTGGGGGAAGGAGGATACATCTCAGTTAGTCACACCAACATCTTTCTTGAACAGATTATAAACAAACCACAAAAAATGAGTCATTGCAAATATCAAGAAAAAGATCAAAAAAAAATATTTAGTAGTTTTAGACACTTCAATGTGCATAGCTCATAGAGTAATAAAGGAATCTTATGAACATAATATCTACATGTACATGCACACACACACACACACACACACACACACACACACACACACACACACACACACAAAAGCATAGTAAATAGAAATAGAATTATTATCAAATGCTTAAAGCTTTGTGTATAAACACAATTCCCTCTCTACGTCTGAGGACCAGGAACAAATATTTTTTATAAATGCTGAACAGGTCAATCACCTGAAAATGAACATCAGCATTTGGGTCTTTTTTCATTAAATGTACTATAGTATGTGTTAATATTCTGATATAAAATGTTATAAATGAACAGGTGTATTACTGGAATAGCTACTAGATTTTTATTTATCTATTTATTCATTTATTTATTTATTTTTATGCATTCTGTTGATTTCTTGAGGAAAGAAGAATTACCTAGCATTTCTCAGTGACCTCATTTGCATTCACATTGCTATGATGAATCACAGCAGAAGACCCATCTGGTTAATGAAAAAACAATCATCTTGTCTTGGAACAAATTTGAAACACTTTAGTAATTATGTAGTGTATCCAAAAGCACAAAAATACAGTTTATCATTGATAAATTTATTTTCGATAGATAAATAATCATGAAGTAGTAAGATTTTTTTTACTGGGAAAAAAGGAAAATAATATTCTTAATATATATATATATATATATATATATATATATATATATATATATATATATATATATATATAATTTTTAAAAAGAAAAAAATGGTTGGTGAAATTTACATTTGAAGATAAAACAACCAGTTTAACTGTAAAAAAAAGAAAACTTCAGGCCCCCTCCCCTTTTCTTATTGTACTACCATAATTTCTTTTAGATACATGAGATGCATTATATTAAGGATTTAATTAATCTGTTTAATTCAATCAACCAGTAATTTTTCTTAAGATTTAATTAGTTTTACCCATGGAAATGTGTACAAAAATAGCTGAATAATGATGATGCTTGTGGAATATTTGCCATTCATGCAAGACTGGACTAGAAAAACTGAGGTTTAAAAATAATTAGATTTGAGCAGATAGGGAGCAGGAGCTTCACCTGCAGCTGTAAAGCATTTAAATAGTTTTCACTACTAGTTGCATTGTGACAGATGCAATCACAGGCTAGATTATATCAAGAAGCATACTGATTTTGCAGGTCTGATGCATTTCATTTGAACTACACAGAAGGTAAAGGGCTGTGGTTGGAGTGAAAACGGTGAAAAGCATTAAACAGGTGTGAAAAGTAGAGACTGATTGCCTAGAGACAGGTCTCTTGTGTTGACTGATATTCTGTTTAAAACTAGACTATAAAATTTCCTTACCTAAAAAGATTCTACTAAAAAAAGCTAAACTTGATAATGCCTGATAACTTGATCACACTTCTAGGAAGAGAAAGATGAAAAGCTGTAAGTCACTGGAATCAAATTCCATTTCTTTTTTATGAAGTTTTTGCCTTTTCCCATCTTTGTGTAAAATAAGACATTTCAAGAGTTCCCTGCATGGTTATTCACCTCAAAACTGTAAGAAAATATATTTTAAATGCGATATATTTTGAATATCTGACCTTCACATTTTATTAAAGCAGTGATCCTCAAGTTTTTGAGCCACAACCCCTAGACAATATACACTGGTGTTTAATGTCTAATTTCACAGCTGTATCAGTGCGTCAATTGATAAATATTGACCTTATTTTTTTTTCTTTTTACAGTGATATGGTGACACCCTAAAATTATCTTGAGAGCCCCATGTGCAGAGCCAGCCCTACCAGTTTGGTGCCCTACGCGAGATTATGGTTAAACACGGGTGTCTATTGGGCTAATATTTTGGGGCCCAAAACAACTTTAGCTTTCTTGTTTATAAAGATTCTGACAGTTTTCAAACTTTAGATTTAGAAATTTGTCATTGAGTGTCCAAAAACAAAGATTTCAATAGCGCCATTTTAAAAATCTGAATGTGGCCCTATATCAGCGAGAGTTGATTTTGGTCATGTTAATGCCCTGTCACAGCAGTTAACTGAATACCCCAAAAACCACTTTATCCTCCAAACATGCTTCGTATATGAGGCTAGCCATGTTTTATCATCACAAGCTGCGTTTCCATTACCCCAACAATTGCGCAAAACCTAAATATCACAATAAAAAACTGGTAACGGAAACGCCGAAATTTTGGAAAATCTCTCAAAAATCACAAAAAAGTTTTTATGCTCTCACGAGGTGGTTTTCAGACATTTCAGTATAGAAGTATATCACAAAAGTGTATTGGAAACACTTTTTTTTCACATTTACATGTCCTTGGATGTGACATAAGAGGTCACATGACCAGTTCTTTTCAAGTAAAGATGGCGCGGTATGAGCAGACGCAGGAAGAGATGGAAATCTTTTTACCAATAATTAAAGAAAAAATTTTTACTGTTATTACTGATAGCAAACAAAAGCGAAATGCAGAGTTTTGCAAAGAATTGGAGATCTCTATCCTCAAAGTCTCATGGGACAAGATTTGACGAGGGTAACCATTAATGCGGTAAATACAATTCAGGGGAAATACCTGCAAATCGCAATTGCACTTTGTCTAAAGTTTTAAAATATTGCTTTTATTTAGCAAAAAACTGTAATGGAAGGACAGATACAGACAGCTACCTCTGAAGGAGTTCCGGTGTGTCTCATTGCCTGTCTGCTAAATGTGAAGCGTTTGTTCGTACTACTATGTCACCATGGTTTGTGTGCTGTGGTCATATGACTGCAAAGCTACGTTTGATTGGTGAAAGCGTGGCAAGCACAACGACTCGGTAAAAAGATGCTTGAGAGAGAAATGCGTGGGCCGCACTAAACTTTGATGTCGAGGAGGGGTCCACATAACACTGTCCCTGTGGGTTTGAGACCCAGAATCCACAGCACCCTCCAGCTGGTACAGATTAAACGTTAAATAGCATTTTTTTATTAGACAAAGCCAAATACCTCTTCACTGGAACTTCTTTTCTTTCTCCTCTTTTATGAACTTACTGAAAGCAGCTCCTAAAGGCTTGGCAGAGTTGTTGATGTCAGTCAATATTAACCTCTACCCGAGGTAAGCCCTACCATAACTCATCCCTCCATAGGGAGGGCTGCTTTTATGACCTATGCTGGCAGAGGTCGGGACCCCCAGTTTGAGAAAAGCTGCAGAATGAGACCACCTTAGGAATTCATATTAGCGTAATGCTGTGGTCAATGTAGTTATGTGTTTTTTGTTTTGTTTTATTCATTTATTTATTTATCTTCTTGTTTTTTCCACGTTTCCTTTAGAAAACTTTGTGTTTATTTGTATCTAGTTCAATAATTTCTGTATTTTAACATAATATAATAATAGCCTGCATGTCTTCATTGCCTTCAGCGGTTTTCAAAGCAACTTACGGTGTCATGCTCTAAAAAGTCTGTGTGTGTGCGTGTAAACCGTAGTCACTCGGAGAGTTGTGTGTACAGAGAAGTATGCATTGTAATTATATGACAGATTTTAAACTCAGGCCTTAATGACACCAAAAAAACAGGACGTTCCTTTTTTTTCTTTTTTTTTCTAACCTTTGTCTCATCCTCTGTTCCTTCCACTCTCCTCCCTTCTATTTCTCATCATTGCTGCAACAGTTGTCTGTTTCCCTCTCTTCCATCTGTCCATTCCCTCCCTAAAACTGCTCCTCTACTGTCTCTCACAAGTACCCCCCCCCCCCCTCCTCTGCCTGGCTCTGCACACCAGCTACACAGATGCTAAGGTTTAATGCTTTAATTTGGCTGACTGTCAGCTCTTCAGTCTCTTTGATACTTTTGCACCTAGTCCCATCGAAGGCACTGTGATCCAATTTGGGCAAGCTGGCATCTGTTCAGACAGACAGGGCTCGGAGTTTCTCCTCTGTGCTGTTTTCAGTTTGTTGGCATGTTTGTGAGAGTGCATGTATTTATTATTTCACAGCATGTGCATGTTTTGTTAGAGGGAGACACAAACAGAAGAAGAAAGAGATTTGTCTTTTAGCAGCGTGGAATACCCTGTGCGAGCACACTCAAACACAGACTGAAAACAAACATGTCATTAATGCTTCTACTTTAAGGGGGAGAATTATTTGGAAAATTTGCCAGAGAAAAAAGCACATCCTCAGAGCAACATACAGGGTTATCTAGAAAACAGTGTGAAAAAACTGTGTGCATCATATTTATAACAGAAGGTGTAATTCTTTGGTAGGTGGAGCAGAGACAGGTCAGTTGGGGAACTGGAGTCAAATACTAACTTAAAATAAACCATGATAAGAATCCAGACAAGCCTCTAACAGTAAGTTGTTGCTCTGATTAATAGAAACCATCCTGAACAAGAATACAAGGCAGCCTAAATATTTCTACATTGAATACCAACTTTGTTTTTATTAAATTTTTTTTTTTTTTTTTAAGCAACGCTAAACCTTTCTTTCATTTGTGTTATGTGCCATGTTCATTTATTCTTGGGCATTAAATCATTTACTAATATTTACACATAAAACACATAACAAATTTCATAAGTGTTTCCTTTACTATGACTTCATAAGTAATTAAATAGATGTGGTTGCAGAGATATACTTATTATTGTGTACATAATTGTTGAGCAGAGACCTAAAATATAGGCTCAGAGCTCAAAGGTTTAAACATAACTTACTAAAAACTATAGTTTTTATTGAATTCTGAATCTGCTCCAGTTGTGTAATAAATTGGAGCAGAAAGAGGAAAAAGTAGTGACATGATTATAAATGGATGATGGACTACAAGCAGTTGTATGTGGCAATACTGAACTCAATCATTCATTAACCTAATCAATTACCAATTTTGTCCTAATGAAATGAAAACTAAACGTTGGCATGTATTTAAAACGCTGACAAAAATTTGTTATTCATGTGGCAAACCTGAATTAATGTAATTTTGAGTCAGTATCTCAGTAATGACAATAACTAAGTGCAGCTGTGTTTGTGCTGAGATAATTGACTTCAAGTGCAGGATTTCAGTTTAATTTCACACATAATATCTTATTCAACAAACTCACAAATAGACAGGCAAACAAACAAAAAAAAAAAAACTACTTGCAGTCACTGCAAGTGAAATTTATCTTGATAAATGCCAATTAATGGAAAGGCATGTACTCCACTTTTCCATCTGGGATAAAATTGAAATAAAAAAAACAAAAAAACAACAAATCCAAACAAACAAACAAATGGCAGGTGAAAAAAAGGAACAGGGAGAAACTTGTTTTCTTTAGTAACTTCTGACAATCGTTAAAACAAAAACACACACACACACACACAAAACATGACGCGCCCGTTACCATTAGCTGCTAATATGAGTGCCTACCTTCTTAGTGTTAGCTACTAATGTGAGCAGTAATACGTTGCAAATAGGTGAATGTAATTGACAATGGTAAATGAAAACATCTGAATTTCACATCTTCTTGGCAAGATAAGTTGATTTTGGAAGGAGGCAACACAGGAAACCAATTGTGTTTACATATGCTAAGATCTCACCGAGCCTCGAAAAGCCGTGCGAGAGTAGGGTCACGTTACAGGAAATGAGTACATATAAAAAAATCAATCTCCAAATTTTATGAATCCATATGATATTGGATTTATTTCATCTAAATCAAATGAATTTAATAAATGAATTTTTTTAAACCCTAAGTTTTATGTGTTGGATTTGTTCCCTTAGTGTATCGAAAAAGAACCAAATTGTGAGGCATGTGGTCTTGGCGTACTATTACACCCCTTTGTATATATTTATACACACACACACACACATTTACACACATATATATTCACACACACACACACACACACACACACACACACACACACACATATATATATATATATATATATACATACATACATATAATATAGAATAGAATGGTGACCATTAAAATTTTTAATTGCAATTAATTGCATTAAATGTTGTGTTTATTGCGATTAATCACATTGTTATGCACAAAATGTCCTTTTCCTTTAAAAGATGGCCTACTGGTAAATGCAGTAAATCAGGGGCCTGCAACCTGTGGCCCTGGAGCCACAAACGGCTCTTAATACATGGCTAAAAATCCCCAGAAATAACTTTTGTTTGTAAATATAGATATAATAACGAATGCAGGTTTTTAGGAAACATTTTTTCATGAAATAATAAAAATAAAAAACATAATGACACAAAAAGTACCAGTAAAGTTTTCATTTTTTTAATTTATTTTTTTTTCCTGTCATTAGGTTGTCATTTTCCACAGATATCTACATCCCATAGTAGAAAGTCTGTCTACGCCCTTTTTGCAAAATTGTTTTGTTTTTCTTTATTTTAAAACCAAAAAATAGTACTAAAAATGTGGTTCTTCAAAAGTGACAACAAATTTCCTATAGTAGATATTTATCAAAAATTCTAAGTTGTCTATAAGCTCTCTTAACATTTGCATCTCTAAAGTAGTTTTATTTAGCTGGCTGAGGGAAAAATGGCTCTTTGGATTGGAAAGATTGCAGACCCCTGCACTAAACACATAAACAGGTTTAGCAGCTATTTTCTATTATATTCTACAATCATATAGAAGACGCTTTTATCCAAAGCCACTTACATTTTCTCTTTAAACAGCAACAGTTAAAATATATCTTAACATATATAAAATAAAATATTTATGACAAAGAAGGATGAAAATTTCAGGATTTATTAACCTAAAGGTAAAAAGTCAGCAGGATGAATTTAAAGCTGTGAAGCTGCTTCCTTCTAAACACAAAATGAACAATATCTGATGAATATCAGCCAGCAGGTAAAGAGACAGAAAGCAGGATAAGAATCTCACAGCTTCTAGATTTATATGAGAGATAAATCTTCACAATATGCACAATAACTTCCATCGATCCACCTTCAATGGTTCATTATCCAAATTTCTTGCCTATATTCTTGCCATGATGTTGGCACAGCTTATAGAAAAGAAAACATGAAAAAGCATGAAAACTAAATTGAGGACAGAAACACAAAAAGCTCTAATATAAGGTCAAATATTTATTGCCCACTAAAATATTATTCCTTAAAACCTGTTACGTTCGGGCAGGTAACTGGTAGCTTAAGAGGAGGTGTGTATGTGTGTGCCACATTATGACGTTCAAAAAGTACTATAAAGGAATCTGAGGCAGAGTTCAAATGTCAGATAAAAAACAAACAACACAACATAAAAGAAGATCCAATAACCAAGTCACACAAGTACAGCTCTTATAAGAGCCATTATACAGTTGAATGAAAACATCAGTTCACAACAAAACAATCTCCAAAATAAATAATTAATAAGAAAAAGAGATAATACAGAAACATCCTCTAGGTTTTGTGAATCTAAAATTGTATTCCTTATAATTAAATCATGTCTTCAGTGTGTTCATCTTATAAGCCTAAATATAAAAGAAGAAACATTATAAGTTTCATGGCTCACTGTAACCTAAAAGGGTTTGACATGATGCACATCGTTACTGCATTTCTTGAATGACATTGCATTTACAAGGCATTTTATATAGTAGTTAGAGCAGTAAGTCCTGCAAGCTTAATGGTTATTGTGAAGGATTCTGTCATTTTGTTATTCCTCATCTAAAGCAGAGGAAGAAGACTAAAGGCCCAAACCACAGGGTTTCTTTTTTCTTTCTTTCAAACAGTGAATGAGTAAACTCATGCAGATAATCCTCTGACGTCATGCATTTTTGAAAATGACACCTTAGAAAATAGCCTGTGGTATTGTTTTTGTGTGCCAAAAACTAATGGCTTTCACTTCTTTTGTCTTTTTTCCCCCTGACTTTAAATACATAATAAGTACCTTAGCTTTTAGGAACTGAAATAGTGTTTTGTGTTGTTTGGCATTATTAGAGAAAAGGAGAAAAAGCATGTTCTTTGGTCATTAAAAGGATGCAAGGTCTCCAAAGGACAGGTTGAGGGAAATATGATGAAGAAACTTCACAAATTAGTGAAACTACAACAAAACCACAGGAGTGAAAATGTTTGATTGTTCAAGATATTTTCTTGTAACTTTTCTGATCTCTGAGCATCAGCCAGCAACATGAAACATATGATAAAATAATATCACCTTGTATTAGGACTGCAAAAAAAGGAAACAGCATTAGAAATAAAGGAAGAAATCCTGACGAGATGTAATAATGCAAATAGAGCTGGAGATAAAAGCTGTGGAAGGGAGTTAATAATTAAAATGTCTTTTTAAAATAATTCTTACTTAAATTGTATTTTTAAAATCTAAGCCAATTATGATCTTTCCATTCGAAAAATTATAGTATAAAAATTTTCCTGTAAAACAGAAGCAATTATTGAGATACAATCACTTTAAATGGTATTACCTAGAATTGAAAATGCATGTTAAGATGACATATCAGAACACATGCCTTTAGAGGTGGAAGGATGCAGCAAACATATGAAGGACTGTTATAAAGGGCTCTTAAAAAAGACAGACTGAGACAGTTATTGAGACAACTTAGTGAGAAATATAAAAGCAAGTTCATTGTAGACCATGATAGTCTGACCCTACAGGCTGATCAAGTGAAGGCCAAGCACAGGTTAATGCTGTAAAGGTGTGCTTCATTTCTGAAAACCCTCACATCAGTAGGTAATTAATGCCCTAAGCTGGAAATTATTCAAAGCAGTTAATTAAGTGCAGTAAAATTTTGAAAGCTTCCAAAAATCTATCCAAAGGTTTGTGGGGGGAAAAAACAGAACTTGAGTATATAGAAGAAAAAAATATGATAAGCTCAAATTGGATGATTTATAAATAATCTCTATAACTTTTGGCCATTAAGACATCAGAGCGTTTATATCGAGTAATAACTGGCAGGTTTTTCCACATAATATCGCAACTACCAAGACACTAAATTTGTTCACACTGTAGAACCAACATTTATCCATCCTGAAAATTTCTTTAACAATCAGGATGAGCTTTATTCCCTTGTGTAAATGAGCTTACGTCTGAAACATCCTTCCAGCCCTCGGTAATTGCTTTTTGCTAAACACAATTTCCGGTTTGTACTAATTGTGAGCAAATTGTAATTGGATTACCTTTCCAGGAAAAAAAAAAAAAAAATCAGCTTGTGCCAGTCAGTGCATTTGAGTGGGTTGATTGTTTCTGTTCATGATTATGTTGGGGGGTGACAGCTGATGTGTGATGCCATGATGTCCATGGTGATAAAATTGTGCTGCTTGTTTGTTAGTGTATGAAAGGCACGTTGCTCCTCTTTTGTAAATGAGTTGAGTCCACCGAGGAATTCCTCATCCTCACTGATTATGACAATATCACAATGAAATCAAACTACTACCAATAATAATATTGGGTGTTGATTGTGAGACTGTCAGCAGCAATAAATCCTACCTTTCACTGACTAAAGCTTCACATTATTTTCTTCATCTGTATCTCCATCTATAAAATGTCTGTAAAAATAAGTGTGAATTAAACATGTTTGGGTTGTAAACCCCTCCTCTGAAAAAAAGCACCAATAAATTGTATATGAGGAAAAAAAATCCTCTCAATTTATCAATAGAGCAGAAAACAAATTAAGATGTAGTAGCTCTTGTCTCTGCTGTTGTACTAGTATCCCTCTCCTTCCTCATTGCAAACAGAGAATAAACAGTGACAGACATTTTTTTGTGTCTAAAATATATCAAGTGGACCAGTAGTGTGTAGATATGAAGTTAGGGGGTTCCTCATGTTATTTTTTCCCTCTCTACAGGAAAAAAATAAAAAAATAAATAGACAGAAAAAAACAACTAACAACTAATCAAGTGTATGAGACCCTGCATTAGACTGAGGGCAGTTGTTCATGCGTGGCTTCCTCTGCCTCTGACCTTTTCATGTAGATGAGGAATAGGGCAATAAGATCTTTCAGACCATTCATATTTTAGACAGTCATGTTAGCATTCCAAGCCTTCTGAAGGTCACTGCTATTCTGTTAACTTAATGTAAATTTTCGGAGTGATGGCTAATGGTCAATATCTACCTATGAGAATGAAGTTACCATTTATTTGAGTGGACAAGGTCAGATACAAAAACACACACAGCACACTTACATTAAAAAGACAAAAGAGGAAAAAAAAATAATGAAGGAAGGACAAAATCTTTGTTAAAAAACAAGACCTCAATGCAACAGCCAGCTAAAAGGAAAACAGATAAGACTGTAGAGAAGTTTCTAATAATTCCAATAACACTTTCAAAACAACACAGTGGACCTTTACATCTAAATAAAAACAATAATACGTAAAAAGTAAAAAAGTAAAAAAAAAAAAAAAAAAAGTATAAAAACATATGGTCAGCCACTGAAACAGTAAATCAAAAAAGTATCAAAAAAACCTCACAAATGCCAATATCTCAATTAGGGTTAGAAGCCAAAGAGAAAAATTGTGTTTTAAGCAGTAATTTTAAAACAGCAAGTGAAATGTGGATTTAACAGTTTCGGTCCAACTACAGAAAAAGCTCCGTCACCTCCAAGTTTCCTTTTGGTTGAGGGGACGGTTAAAAGTGACCAGTCTGCTGACCTCAGGGAAGGTGACTGTGTGTAACGTTGAAGGAGGTCTGACAGATACTGTGGGGCGAGACTGGGGAGGCACTTAAAAACAAATAAAAGGATTTTTAAAAGCATTCTACAAAGAATTTTAAAAATAACAAAGAATATTTAATGGAAAGTGAAATAAGTGAAAACATTGTGTGTCTGTAACAGATGTTTGGCACTCTTCCCAGTTGGGAAATATAAAAAGATTAAAAATTAAGGCTAACCAGCATAATAAACATACATACAGGTGCACAACAACTGAAACTCTTCATACTACATTACATTGTATAAAATAAGCTCTACCAGATAGAAGACACTGTGATACACAAATCTAATTGTGGCTAAGTGGTTTGCAAGATTATTACATTAAAAAGTATTTTCCAGTTTACGTTGCATGCCTCTCTACTATTTAGTTCTGTCTGCGATCTTCTCCTTTTCTTGTGTCCACCACTGACTACTTTTTGCATCCTGCACTGTGTTCTTCACTATTTGCACAGAGGACACGAACTGGAGCTAAATAATGTGGAAACTCTTGACTTGATTGGGTGCCTTATCCGTGAAAACACCAGAGTTTTAATTAAAAACAAAAAACATTACCACACATTACAGCACAGAGATGGGCTGAAAGATTGGCTGTAACCATCTGCATGTGCGTGCATGCTTGCACACATCTGTGTAAGGATACTTGCTTGTGTATATGTTGCATACTTGGGTAAATTCATGCATCCTCATCAGTAGCACTTTAATTATGATAACACAAAATTGTAATTACTTTAATATCACTGTGAGCAACAATTTAATTCTATAGGTTGTTGTGGAATTCCTTCTATTTCATACTCTATTGACATCATCTGCTGAAATATTAGAAATATATATATATATATATACATATTTTTCTTTAATTTAAACCTATTAAATTACAATTACATTTATATGTTATATTATAAAAAACGATTGAATATTTTCATATAAGGTATGGTTTCCATCATTTAAGGTATGATTTTAATTATACTGAAAAAGGTTTAACATTTTTTATGCATATGGAGAAAAGATAGAGAGTAATTAGAAGAAAAGGTTGTAGAGGATGAAACATTAAGGCTGCAATGAGGAGCAGAGAGAGGAGATAGGACTAATAGTGCTGTCAACTCCTTAATGAATTTAGCTTGCCTCTTCATAATCATCCAAGCAAAGACCCTGCCTACATCTTATTTTACCAGGTATCTTTCATTCACATAATCCTCTCAGGTCATATATATATATATATATATATATATATATGTAGTTTACTATCACAGTATCTTTCTTCTCACATTAAATTGTACAAAAGACTTTTTTTTTTCAAAAGGGAAGAAGGAGGGAAGTAATTGTCCATCGTGGGGAAAATCATTTACTGGACAGATAGGAGAAAATAGCACCCTTCTTATATCTAACATCTCTATAACTACTGTTACATGAAAGCATAAAATATACTGGCACAAAAAATGTGTTGGAGTAAATGTAATGTAATACTGACTATTTTTCCCATTATTATAAAAAAAAAAAAAACAGACTAAATTGTATGCCGTTATTAATACCTTAGACTGAACAGTTTAACTAAGGCTTCATGAAATATGGATGTCATAACTGATGACCTGTTGTTCTGTTCTGACCATATTTCATCTGTCACTCAGTTGAAATATGGCTGAAATTTCAGACCTCATAAAGTCTTATTCACACCACACAGGACTTATTCTGCTGCTTGCAATCAGCAGCTTTGCCCTACATTTACGTCTCATACTCAGGGCCTTTAAGGTAGGATATAGAAAAGATGCATTGTGTGTCGATTTTGTGGACATAAAGAATGATTAAAAAAATATATGAAACGTGATTTGTGACTCGGTGGTAAAATTTGTCATATGTAGCACTGATTTTCAGCAAGTAAAGTAGTGTTTTAAATATTTGTCATTACATTTTTCTGCCTCAGTGGGACTCTATTCATCAGCCATACCACAAGCTGTAATAAAATTGGGATTAGGTTTGGTAAACTATTACATTTACATGAAGCAAGGCACATGTTAAAGTGTTTCCAATCCTCTCTATCCCATGGACTTTGAGCTCCATCTGCTTCCGTCAGTATAAAGGTATTGTCCCCCCAAATACAGTTCCATTAGACTGCGTTTTGTCCCATGTGCTACTGTTGCTTTTAATAAGCACATATCAAGTGGTTTAGGTTTCCTAAAATCTTGGAATATGGAACTAATTTGTAAATCAAGCAAATATCCATCATTATAATTTCTAGCAGAGCATAGGCTGAACTATGAATGGCATTAGGTCTGGGAAGGTTTCCTGTTAACAATACTAATCAAAGCAGTATATGTTTACTTTCTCAATCGAATAAACCTTTACAAACTGCTGACTCAGTGCCTTCATCGTATCAACTGTGTATTCGTTGCCTACAGTTCTTTAGAGTAAACAGGCTGGTTGAATGAAAAAAATGTCAACACATAATAATGATGCTCTGGAGTGGATCAAAATACACATAGCTCTGTTTAAGTCCTTAGACTGCACCCCAAACCAAAATTTACATCTGAAATCCATTCTGACTCAAGTCTGCAATGACTCCTGATCTCAATTTAAACCCAGCTATATCTATGGATAACTTAAATGAAGTAGAACATTTGGGCTGTAGATACACAAAATACTTACTTTCTTGTGTTCTTAAAATACAATAATTTGTATAGTACAATACAGTACAGTACTCAACAGTGAAGTTTAAAAACTACATGTGAAGTGAATTAAACTAAACATCTTGATACAGCGTAATATTCGGTGAGATGCTGTGATTCCTAGGCCAAGCGAAATCATCTGTGCAAGCATTCATGGCATTCATAGTCCATTTACCCAGTCCTCAAAAACTACCCAGATCTTCCTTTGATCAAGCATCCGGGTGATGTACCAGAAAAAGTGAGATCCACTGAGGACCCGCCCTTTCCACACAAAGGACCAAGAGGACTGCCAAAGCGTCAGTGCCGAAAAGCCCAGGATACCCCACGAGGTCTTGTATCTACCACCCAACGTGGTCAGAGCTGTTTTAGTAATACAAGGAGCTAAACCACTGGTTATGATTGTAATAACAAATTCATATGGAGATTTTTATCAAGTGTACCTATAAATTTAGTAAACAAACTGTGAAAAAGGGCCAAAGCGTCCATCAAATTCATTGTGCATAAATTCTGTCATACATGGTTCATTCCAGCTGGTTTTACTAACATGTATAATGGCAGTTTGTATTGCATGACAGCATAAAAAATTTGTGTGGTAGGAAAAAAATGCTTGTGTCATAATGGAGAGGAAAACACTGGCTAATTTAGTTTTTCAAGCCTAGAAAAGCCTTCATATGTAATGTTTGCCCTGGAGAGCCCTGGTGCCATAAGGTCTAAATGCCGTTTAAGATGCACTGCCAAGAAACATTTCTAGGGCAAAACAGAGGTACACACACACACACACACACACACACACAGATTGACTCTTCCTCCAATTTAGCGCCTCTGTTTTATTTTTCTCCCGCTCATGCTGCTCAGTTCCATATTTCCCCATCTTGCTCACTGAACTCTGCTCCTTTCTTCACTTGTTCCACATCCTTCCCTCCCACCTGTCTTTGGCTCTCTTTGGCTTTCCCTAACTCCCTCCAGGCATACACACACTTCCAGGTCTTTCTCCCTCTCGTTCACTCTGATCTCACAGGGGAGCACTCCTGTCCTGCTACTATTCCTCCTCACGACTTAGTTTGCTTCAGGCGTTTCCTTCTCTTTAGCTCAGCTACTATTCTTATTTCCTTTCCTCTTTCTTTTTTTCCACTTGCTGTTCTATTACTCTATTACTCAATCAGGTTTTAAATGGAGTAAGAGATGGATGATTCTTCTCGTTTCTTCCATAGTTCATCTGTCTGCATGATGTTCCTTTAACAATTCTCTCTCTTTATGACAGAAGTACTGATATGCTGAATGGCCTGGATTTAAGCCTGAGAATTATGGATCCAAAGAATCAGGATTTGACTTATTCAGCTCGGATCCAGCATTAACTTCAAATGGGTTTATTGAGGTAACATTACAGACATGTTAAAATAATGATAGGGTCACAATTTACAATCTTTCTCCTTCAGCATATTTCTTTTACTGAACTCTAGCCTATTTACACGGTCAATGAGATGAGTTATCATTCAGTAACTGGTCCTGTTTATTTCAGTGATCCATATCACTGCATAAAACATGCTCCGTCAACATAGTCTTGACTTACTCATTCACATCTAAACCTGAATGCAAAATCATCTCATGTTCCGTGCTGTCTCCCTCATTGTAAAGGTACCTTAAGTCAAAATCATGATATTACCATCAGATGGATGAACACGCTTGGGACCATGCAAATGTGCAAGCAGTTTCTCTTAACCAAACATTGTCTTTCTTGTCAAACAATTCCAAGCATACACATTACAAAAACTACAGCTTTAAAACAGTGTTTCTTTGCAACCTGTTGCCCTCCCTTTCTTCCCCCATCCACCTTAGCTCTCCTTTGCTGCAAGCTGCCAGATCCTGTCTCTGACATTCATCCCCAATAGGTGTGAGTTCTGCTGATTTTCTGTCTGTGCTTATTATGAGCCTGTTTTTTTTTTTTGTTTTTTTTTTAATTATTATTATTATTAGCACACTTAGCTGCCACCCTCTTCTCTGCTGGTTCCCACTTGCTGTTTCCTTTTCTGCAGCTCCTAATTCTCTACCTTTCCTCTTTATTTCACTCTTTGCACTTTTAGTCATGCCTACAATCTAACACTATACACTGAGCTGTTTTTGGCCTCATTAAAACTTCCATCCCTAATTTCCTTCCTTCCAATGCACCTTATTCCTTCTGTCTGTGAAAAGAATTACACTTCAAAAGGGATATGACAGGAAGTCAGGGAAGTACCCAAATGTACCCATTTTTACTCAGTAACAACAGGATTCAGCCCTTTATCTTTTCTTGTATCTTGGTAAATATCTCCTGGTAAATAGTGTATGGCCTGCTTGAATGTCTGTCACATTAAACACATCACAACCAAAACCACATTCCTTTCTTTCTTCTCTGCTTCCATTATGTAAATACATAAAAAGAAGAAAAAAAAAGCTCTTCTTTTTTAAGATGCAAGCTGTGTCCACTTTCCCAGCACAAAGGACTGCCAATACAACCTTGAGCAAAGTCAATTTCCAGAAACTGCTTCAACTTAGCTGCTAATGTTTAAACCCTCAGGTGACTGTGTGCATTTTTTTTTTTTTTTTTTTTTTTTTTTACTTATTTGTTATAATTTATTCATTTTTCAGTGTTATAGAAACTTCATTGGCCATAGTAAGCAAAGACGACCTTATCTACAAAACTACAATTTAATAGTAACTGAATATGAATTCACATATCTATAATAATAAAATATTTGCTTTATCATTTTTGAATTGGGAAAATCTGCAAACAACAAAAGAAATTGGTAGAATGTTACCAGAATGTTACTTTCACTTATAAACTCTAAATTACAGCCCCATCAGTAACAGTATTCAGGTAAATATGACTAATGTTTGTAAAGTTATGACTATAGACAGGACATTTGTAATGTTAATGACCAGGTTTAATGAGATCTCATCTCTCTTAATTCATCTCAGTGTACAGAAGGGGGGGGTGGGGGGTGGGGGTCTCTTAAAGGACAGTGTTGCATTTTTTTCACCAAAACATATAATAAAAAGCATACAAACAAACAAACAAACATAAAAAAATATATAAGGTGACACCTTTGTATATGTTATAAATATAAATGCAGGCTTTACTTTGAACAACTGGCCGACATGTGACATGAATTTCAATCCCAAGTATTTCTGTTTTAGTGGTTGATAAATGTACAATGCTTATGCATTAAAGTTTAAAAATTTAAAGGTCAAAGTTTAAACTGTGCACTCTGTCTTTTTCACAGGCTAGTGAAAAGTCACCCTGATTTGAATCAATATACCTAAAAGAGAAATACCAGCAGACATAAAACCTAACTGATGAATCATTCAGCACAAAGTCATTTAATGACAACACTCTTTGCTCAGGCCTTTGGGATAGGGGAAAGTGCATTTAAAAATTAAAAAAAAAACAACAACTTAGTCACAACAGTGAGTTCTAGTAGATCCAAGTAGAAGAAACATCACTCTAGTAAAATAAATATTAGTTTTCAAATATGCCATTGGACCAGCTGTATTTTTCTTATGTTATGAGAATACATACAGTATGTTCTGGCACTTAAGTCAGTCACTGCAACAAGACTAATGGTTGACTGAGACAGAAGTCAATTTTCCTTCTAAAGAAAAAGTGAGAGGAAACAAGCTCTGTGGTTTTCACGCCATCTCTCTGCCCTCATCCTTGAAGGATCATCTCTCCCAATCCGTGCTCTCTCTGTTTCTCTGGAGTCTACTCTTACAGATTATTATTGCGGATCCATCTCTCACTCTCCCTCCATCATTTTTTCTGCTCCACGCCACTGGGAGCTCAAAGAGAAAATAATCCCTTCTCCCAGAAGCAGCAACAAGAACAAAAAGTTTAGCAAAGCTAATTAAAAAGTGAAGATTGATGTACATTTTCATAGACAGAGTAAGAAATCGTGGTCACAAAAGGAAAGGGTGGTTTGTGGCAATGGCATGTCTGAATGACTAAAGTCATTACCCTCACCATTTCTACCTCTGAGCTTAAACACATGCTGGCACGAAAATCACACACCTGCACATATACATACACAACCCTGCAAGAAACTATGCACAGGGCTGTGTTTTCACAGTGGTGTACACAGCTGTAGTTACACCGCATAAATGATGATATATCTTCTAATGAAGAGGAAGCCATGTGAGAGGCAACAGTGCCACTCCTGCAACCATGAATGCTTTATGGTCATTTAAACAAGTCAATTTCATGCTAATGTGACCACTGCTTACCATGCTAGAAATAATAAACAACACTCTTGCATAGGAGGAGGGCAGATGCTTGCAAGCAAAATATATAAGCAAAGACAGAAAAACAAAGACTTTGCCTTTGCAGTGTGTAGGTGTTAGTTGCAGGTATGCAATGGTACTAAAGCTTCCAAGAAATTAAACACAAATATTTGCTACTGTGTTTCCTCATGTGCTTAATTTTGACTCAATATGTGTTATTATCTCCACTAATCATTGCACTTAACTCATTAACTATGTTTCTCAAAGTTCCTCTTCCAGTTTCCTGTTTCAGTTTCATTCACATTCACAACCTTGCTTAGCTATTCTGCCTCCCCCAATCTTCCTCTCAAATAGATAGTTGAGTACTATAGGCTAAGTCATGGAAAACGGCACAAACATGCTAATACATGTTATTTGAACTCTCAACCGCAGTGGGAAAATGACTGTGAGTACATTATTACAGCACCCCAATTGCTACGTAATGGGATTCCCCTCAAATATTTCTGCAATTCCATTAGGATGGGAACATCCAATAAGCACTGGTTCCAGCCAAGGTCTGCCGAACAGCATCTCTGAACACACAAGACATCCAACCTTGAAGCAGATGCGCTACAGAAGCAGAAGACCACACAGAGTGCTAATACATGTTATTTGAACTCTTCTATATCTTTGCAAGGCCTTCTCTCATTAAACAATATAGGGTCAAAAAGAAGACTAATGTCATGTTGCATGTTTTATGTCAAATACTCTACAGGAATGAAGCTCTGTCCTAATTTTTTATTACCTTCATTCTGAACGTTTGTGCATCATTTAAAATTGTTCACTTGAAAAGTGCAATATGTGGATAAAATTAATTGCAAAATTTGCCTGAAATGGCATGCTATTCAGTTATTGTAACAGGTAGACAAAATGACGAGTCCTCCAGGTAATGGAGAGGAACAATTCAGGTATTGATTCAGAGTGAATATAGAAAAACTGGGCCCATGAAAACATGAAAAAATAGCAACAGTTGTTTTTTTTCTCAAATCACTGCAAAGAAAACTGAGTATTTTATTGAAGCTAAGGGCTCGAAGACAAGACAGAAATGGAGGATGATGTGAGGAAAAAAGCTTGACTCCCAAATACAGCTACACAGACACAGACAGACATAAATAAGACAATGAAATGCTTTTAATCCTCTAAAGAGAATATTAACATGACATACCATATATAACATGTCTATGAAACCTCATTTGCTGATATACACTGTAACACACCTTTGAGAGTATAATGCCATAAGGATTACAAGAGTTCTTCTTGCTCTTCCTTGTATTTCACTCGTCTTCTTTGCTTTCCGTCTCAGTCCTCTGGAGCTTTAACATTATACAGCATTAATGGAATATTGACAGAGTCGCTCCATTGTGCTTTAGACACACACAATTCAAGCCATGAGATGAGCTCATATTCTATTCTGAAATGGGAACCAATGCACTTATAATGCAAAGGAGCATACAGAGTGTGGTAGAGTGTATCTAACAGATTGAATATTGAAATCTAAACCTTATCATTGTGCCATGGATAAAGGATAGATCTTTGATGAGCTCACTGCATTCACTAAATACTCATTTTGTTCAGCGTCTCCTATTCAGTCTTTGCCATCACCATCTCAGTGCTACCTCCTTCAAAGATACATTGACTCTGTTCTACTATCCCACCTTTTTAGTCCATTTATCTCCTTTTAGTTAGTCATTCTATTTCTCTCTATACATGTATCTTGTGATGTCATTTTTCTCTCCTGGCAGATTACCGTGGTAACAGGTTATGGAAGCTCAGATTGGAGGCTCTTCATTGGGAGGATCTTCTCAATTTGAATCAAAATTCACTATTTGTATTCAGTTTTCTATAATGCTGTCTATACTAAACTCTTAACATAGTTAAATTATCATTACTTAGCTTTCATGAAAGTCAAAGCTAGTTCAACCAAATTAGTCAACTTTTTAAATAAAACAAAAATAAATATTGTCTATTATCTTTATTGTGATTCTGTTTTTCTCCATTGCAATACAGCTCTCATTGAAATATTGGCTACACTGCCTCATATTTAAATTCATGACGTGGTAATGTCAGTGCCACTCTTGAGATAATGTCAGAGTCAAATGTTTTCATTCCCTAGTGGGGATTGGATGTCCTGTAAACTATTTTGCAGTGTATTACCTCTCATTTAAGCAGCTAAAGCTAAATCTGCAGGCACCACTACATTTAACAACAGGAAGTGATGTCACACAAGAAGTGATGTGTTTCAGAAATGCATGTAAATGCGTCATATCGGATTATTATGAATATTTGATTACTCCCACATAACTGATTTTGATTGTCGCATAAATGGACTGTTTGATAAAAACAGTTATCTAAAAATGTCTTTAATATTCTAGAAAAATAGGCAGTGTTACACAATTAGCTGCAAATGAATCAATTTTTAATTGAATTTTATTAAAATCAAATTGAAATAGGCTGTTGTGAATCGAATCAAATGGAATCAGGAAATTGGTGACGATACCAGCCATACTTTCATCTGGCCACCTACACTCCATGCAATATTTCTAACCTCCCACAAGCATAGAAGCAACCCAGTTTAAGAATCATTGAGAACAGGGGTGTGACCTTCTTCTTCTTCTTCTTCTTCTTCTACTTCTTCTTCCTATTAGTGGTAATGAACCACATATGCAATCAGACTGAAGAGGAATTGATAACCAGGAACTGAATGGCCATTAATGGGGTCAAAATGTCTTAGATCAATAAAGATATGATTTGACTTTGAAATTATAATTATTATTATTATTATTATTATTACTAGTAGTAGTAGTAGTAGTAGTGATATTAACAGTAGTTGTTAAAGTTGTGTAAATCTAACTGAAGTCCATTATGACATTGTATTCTTTTTGACGTATTGACAGTGTAGGGCAGGCATTACTGTTGATGGCATACAACTGCCTTAATTTCTGTGCCTCCGCTCATTCATAGTTTGATAAGCAAATGTAAAAGGAACAATCAACTTCAATAACTGTTAAGATAAGCATATAAAAAAGCTCCAACACAACTGACTCAAATTAATGGCATTGTGCAGAACTTCATAGGCTGCTGGATCCATTTAATTTGAATCAGGTGTGATGGAGCAGGGACACATTGGAAACCCCCAGGACACTGGCCCAAGCGATCCAGATTTGGTGATCCCTACTTTAGGGATTAGTTACTGTCTTGCAAAGATGATAAAGAGATTTAGAACTACAGTTTTGACATTTTCATTCATGCCAATACATTCATGGGATTAAAAGGTCATGAAGATAAATAAAGAAAAGGGAAAACAGAATAACAGCAAAAAAGCTCAAAAATGGTGATGGTAAATGTATCACATATGGAAAGTTTCCTTAATTACTATAATATACAATATGCAAAAAGAGAGAATATATATTTAAATACAAATGTAAATGTAGTCACAGCTGATTCTCACATAATCAAACCTGATACATGGAACCATTTAAAAGGTAAGATGATAAAAAAAAAAAAAAAACATAAATGTAAAATAGTCCTAAAAATAGTTGGGTATCAACAAGTATTTTACCCATACAATCTCATTCTAGGCAAAAATGAAGGATTTTAAAGGGGTTACACCTCCAGAAAAGCAGTCTTAAAAACATTTGAAATAATCAGCATTAAATGGTGGAACATAATTTTAAAATCAAGAAAAGAGACTACCAACAAAAAGTATTTTAGGGTGTGGCATTTGCAAAGAAAGTTTAATTCCTTTAAGAATTTACACCTGGTTGGTGACCACACGTTTGCACATGCCATGGCTATGGACTGTTTTTACATATTTTTGCAGCAAACTTCATGATAGACAGAGATGGGGTACTGACATTCAGTAAAAGGGTTTTTTTAATGTCTGCAAGTTAAGTTATTTCTAATTTTTGCCAAATTACCGCCACTGCTTTTTATTTCCTAAACAGTATACGTGCATATTTGCATAATTGAAAAAATAATAATAATAAAAAAAAATGACCCTACACCATTATTTTTCTCCATTACTCTTCCAGTCATCCCTGTAACAGTTTTTCCTCTCTCTGCAGGTACTGTATGTGCAGCTGTAATGACTTGTGAATCCTAAATATCCAAACCAACCATTCCATCTAGCTCTGCACTTATCCATTTATCTATCTATCTTCCCACCTATCCTCCATTTACATATTAATCTCCTCATCCATCCATTGCTTTGCCACTTTTTAATTTATTTCTTTCCCTGAATGAGCGGAAGGATGAACTGTAAGACTAAAGGATTAATGGTCACCCACATTTATGACATGCCATTCTCTCCATCTGTCTGTTCCCTGCTCTCAGCTTCCTTCTGTCATGCTACTGCAACTTTGTCAATCCTTCATTTTCATATCCACCACTAAATGCATGCAAGCTCGATTACTGTATGTGCCTGGGAAAGAGAAGAGATGGGGGGAGGTGGTGAGCAGAAGGAAAGATGAGACACAATAAGTTGTTGTAATTTGTGCAGGATAAGCAAATTCCAAATGGAATATGAGTGAAATTTTGGTTCCAAAAGTTATATAAATGACCAATAGAAGGAGGTGGGGGTGAGTGTTACTGATAACACCTACTGTAGATGCATCGACTCCATAGTAGTTATTGCTGCTGCTATTTAAAACATCTTTTCTATGTACGATCAGCATGATGGGAAATTAAATTTACAACTCATGCCTTAATGATTGTAAATATAATTAGTTACTTTTACATCCACTTTCTGACACCTAATTACAACGTATGATTTACAAACATGAACTTCACATGATTTATAATTAAAAGATTTGTTCAAATGTTATGCTAAAAGGGAAAAAAAAATCCAAAAAACAAACAAGAAAAAAGCATCTCATTAATTATTAAAATGACTACAAAATGGTGGAAAACCAGTGCTTTCGACATACATACATATAACATGTACTAACGTTTGTCAATAACCACCCTACTCACTCATATATACTTAGGCTTCAAGAAATTACTCTTGTAGGAAATCCGCTATTTGTCAATCATTTTAAAATCTCATTATTTAAAAAAAAATCACTCTAATGACTATGTATGCTGATGGTGCTGCCCTACCAAGTTTTCCTTCATTTAAGTTCCTCTCACACACTTCAAGGCCTGCTATCTTACATAGCAACAACTTCTACATGATCTTATCGTAGCCTAATGCAGATGTAAGCCTTCTCATCTAATCAAAGCACACATTAAAAGACAAAACCATTTAGCCTACTGACATGACATGCTAACAGAAATTTGCAGTTGCTATGGCACCAGCCTATCAGATTGCCCAGGGCTAAACCAAAGAGTTGTATATTCTCCCTATGATCCCAGTCTGTTTCTCTGGGCAACAAGCATCCTGAGATGATTTATGTATCTCTCTCAGTCGGAGTCTGCAGAATCTTGCTGGAGGTAGTTTCCAAGAGAGAGGATAGATGGGGAAAAGGAATAAAGTTTAATCACAAAATGTGTTTTTCTTCAATTTCTTAATCTCTTACAAAGAGGAGAAAAGCAAAGAAGACATTAAATACGATCATTCTTTAAAGTATAATCAGTAATAGGTTACTTATTAAGTTTCTAGGTGTTTTTTTTTCTCCTCACAAAGCCACATAACTTTTTTTATCTGACCACTCCAAGGACAACTCACATAACAATGTCCTGCGCAAGGGCATTATCCAAATCCCTTTGTGTTCTGCTTCTTAGTAACTTTGCTATCCTTTGCACAGGGATTTTAAATCAGCTTTAATAGTCTTATGTTTGCTCTCAACGGACACTGATATGCTATTTTTGTATCTAAAGCACCCTGGCCTGTGCTATGTCAGTACCCAAGCTTAAGAAAAACAATGGAAAAAGCCAGGTAATAAACAAAATGATCCCAACTGACTTTCAGCTGGTAAAAATAGCTGTTGACATTGAGAATATCTTTACACAAAGACAGATGAACAGGAATGACTCATGAACTTATGTTTTGTGCTGGTAAAGAGGCACAAATCGCTTTCACCCACGTGGAAAATCCTGTGCTGGTTTCCAGAATGGTGATTTTTCATGAGAGAATGCTTGCTTTTGCAGTGGTTAAAGGAAGAGAGAAATGTAAGGACAAGATGTGCATGTTGAGTATGTGGATTCATGCCCAAAAAGCTAAATCATATTCCCTAAAGTACCATTTATGTTGTCTTTTTAACAGCATACATAATATACTACAGTCTATTTAGCTGTATCTTGGAACCAGCAAGCAGACAAATTAAAATAAATTACTTTTTCAGTCTTTGCTCCCACACTATCCTTTTATTCGTCCTCATATCTGTACCAAATCTAAGGGATCGTATTGAGGCATTTGTAAGACACATAGCTTACGAGTTATGTTTGTTTAGAAACAGGTGAATCAGTACTGAGTAAGAAATAAAGAACTTGCATAAATTAAACAATTTTCCTTTTTTTAAATGTATGTCTTAGGAAAGTTAAAAACACAATTGAACAAAATGGATAATGTGCTATCAGAGATATATTATTTTAACAGCTGTAAGAAACAAATTACTTATTAGAAATTAGAAAGATTTTCCACTGTTAATGTAATACACTACAACAGTGTTTACAAGGTTGCATTATGGTTGTATTAGGTTAGGTTGTATTGTTTTTAAATCTTTAATGTCAGGTCAAAATTGTGCTGGTAGAAATGTGCATTAACGTTAAAAAGCCCCACATATTCAATGAACCACCATTTGTAGCATGTTTTTAATAGCATTCAGGATTTACTAGTTTATTATGTATTCTGAACCACTCCTGTTAAGTCAAATTTTATATTAGTAAAAAAAAAAATTAACAAATAAAAGAATAAGATTCCCTTTTTGTACTTAAATTCTAATTAAAAGAAAATATCAACAGATAAATGCAATACATAAGACCTGTGCCTGTTATCTGTACTATTACATATTTTAGGCAGGAACATAAAAAAGCACATTAAAATATGAATGTGCAGTCTTGCAAAAATGAGTTATTTCAGTCCAGGTGGGCCACCAATTGGTTTGGATATAATTGGTTTGGATGCAATTATGTCCAAGCCAACAATAAAGTTCTCTGCAGACAAGCACCTTGGATCCTTTGCTTTAACTCTGCACTAAAATATGCATTACTAAAGGAAAAAAGAAAGCTTGAACAGCTTAGTGCACACAAATAATGCTATGCTGCTTGCCAGTGCAGTCATTTTTTACATTCCCCTGAACACTTACAAAGCTTTTTGTTCTACTCAGCTGTATGAACATCATTCTTTGAGCCTTGGCTTCATGAAGTGCTGTCCAATCCACCCAGCTATGAAGTTTTAAAATGACCACCCTGCAGTCATTATCCAAAGTAGCAAAGAGGCAGTGTACCTTACCGAAGGCATGGTGTAACAACTGTTGGCCAGACCCAGTATGTAATCCCTCATAAATTTAGCGGTATTTTACATGTGTCTTTGCTCTCATATACAGTACTTTCTGGGGCTCTGAAAGTACTTTTACTCACATCAAAAACTGTATGGAGAAGAGATCAAGTTGTTTTACAAGGTGTTACAAACTCTGGTGTGGCAATAGCCCAGCAAGAAGAGACACACATCAAAAAAACCATGCTTTGGAATTTTATGTTTGGTGTGGAAAGTTGGATGTTAAACAGATAACTAGAGGATTAGCTGAGACCTTTCTTTTGATCACTCATAAAATTTCTCAGAGCAATATTCATTAGGATTTATAGAATTTTAGTTTAGTTTCTCACTACTGCAATTTGTTTTATTTAGAGCATTACTTCCTCTCTTATCATACTTATACAAACTGCAATTTTGCTTTTTAATTATTTTTTGGTTTTTCATCTTATTTTATCTTGTTTGAATAATTGATTATTGTGTTTACATGTGTTTCACTGCTAATGGTTTCAACAATGTATAATTGACAGATGTGTCCGCAAATATCTAAATCTTATATTCGAGGACACAGGGATAAATAAAAAGACTATCACTTAATTTTGACGTCCCATCTTGTTTGAATTCATGCTTGCGTTGTTCTTCCTCTCAAATGTAAGTCGCTTTGGATAAAAGCGTCTGCTAAATGACTGTAGAATAGAATAGAATAGAATGGAAGACATTAAGCCAAACACTAAAATTTAAACTAAAATCTTTTGTCAAATCTACAGACTCCCATTTGCTGAAGACAGTAAACCACGCCTCTGTCCAGCAAGTTCAAACACAGAGAACTTAGAAAGAGAAGAGGATAGAAAGAGAGTAGAGAGAAGAAGAAACAGACTGAAGGAAAATGTTGAACATTAAGGGTTTTTAATTAAGGGTGTCTTCACCTCTCCATCTTTTTGTTTAGTGATAAGCTTATCTTCCATCTGCGCTCCAGATTATTGGAATCTACAGTAACTGTTGGTGCAAGTTATTAATATTTAACAAGTATTTTTGTAATCAGACTCAGAACAACTCACAAGAGTTTTCTTCCATTTGTCCGGCCCATGCAACTAATGCTATTTTTTATTTTAAATCACTCTTTTGAGTATTTTCCATTATATTTGCTATCTGCTGCCATGGGAAATCCGTTCTTAAGCTACATCTCTGGGTGAGATGAAAAAAAGAAGAACCACTGCCAAGCCGATGCACTGAGATAAAGGCCTGCAAAGAGCTACGGCCGAACTTCCAAGCAATCTGGCAGCATCATCAGGACCCATTCACCAAGCGTACTCATTGTGGATACAAGAACAGTCCAACCGAACCAGGTGAGAGTTTGGTACTCAGTCAAACTCAGAACCTTCTGATGAGAACAGATCCCCTCTCATAAGTTGCCATGAACATGACTGGTGTCACAGAGCTTGATGATAGCCAATTAGTCTTCCTTTATTAGTCATTGATCAGCTCATCAAATTTGATTTAATTGATTTTAGAAATCCTTTCTTCTTTCTATTGAATATTGATTAATTAACATCAGAGTTAAATTCAATTGCTTTAAATTTCCTACATTTTCACAGTGTAAACTATGGTTGAACATCAAATTACATGTTTTCTGTTTATGCTTTAAATGGTCATAATGTTGTCCGATGTAGTTTGTAGAATAGGAACATAAAAATATCATTTCATTTTAGCAGCTGTCTGTGGTTTCCCTGTGTTGTCCGAAGGTCAATTCAACCGAGAACTCTGGCAAACCCTTTGTTTCCTGGCAAACTATATGTATAGTTATTGTAGTTATTTGCAAACAGATGCAGCTTTCAGTGAATACATCTAAAAATTAGGATGAGATGTTTATAAAGTTTCATAAAATAAATGGTGTCTTTTAGAAAAATGTGGTAAGGTAGCAGAGATGCAAGTTTTGAAGAGAATGACTTTGAGATCCCCAAAAATGGATATAAATTTCCGTTATTCTTAAACCATAATTTAGAGGAAACACAATCTACCAAGGCTTCCTTCACACTGATGGTTTGTCCACTTGTGTGATGGAACCCTTATTTTTATTAATACTAAGCAGTAGCAGAGACATATTCTCTCTTAAAGTTACCAAATTGTCTGAAAGCACATAACTCAACTTCCCTTTCCACCTGTGTCTCCTAATGTTTTTCCTGTTTGTTGCTCTCAGTATGGCACTTCACATGATGCAGGTCAATGAGTCAGGTCAGCAATCTTTAGACACACAGATTTGTACATAGACTTTCTTTTGCACTCAGACACAAAGGTAGAAAAATTTAAGCTGTATAAGCCCCGGCAGGCACACTACACTAAGACGCATGATTTTGCACAAACCCCCAGCGCTTACTGTGCCATCTTAACCCAGCTTAATGCTTGTTTGGCTGCACAATCCAGCCAACTAAACATGGATTTTTCACCAGCCAACACGGGGTGCATTAGGTGAAGAGACAGTGGATAATTAAACTTTGGTAAAAGAGAAAAACCTGATACATCATAAATACAAAAACTCATGGCTGCATCCTACTAAATGAATTCCAGTCACCAGCGCCTTTCACAGCAGGTCTCAAGTTTAAGTTCCACTGAGTGCACAGCAAGAAAACATGCAAATCTTTAGGTTTCTTAATGGTGGTAATTTACGAGTAGTCCAAAGATTATCAAGTGCTATAACTTTGCTGTGCATATGTAAACACACAGCATGAAAAAAATATACTGAAAAGAATACATTTGTGGATAAACTGCAGTTTTAATATAGTAAAATTTTAATGACCAGCTGTATTGCAAGAATGAGTCTTGTTCAGTCACAACATCTTCTTTTTCTGGATTTCAAAAGCAGTGTTCACTCTTCCAATGTGAAATGACTGTTCTCTATTTCTGAGGAAAATCTTTAATGTGTTTTGAATAAAAAACAAAAACTGATCTTGCTCCTTGTTGTTCAGATAACAATTACACTAATACATCTACAAATACATCTACTAATACCTGGGCAACCGAATAAAAACAACTGTACACATCTTTTTAATGAATACTGTATCTTATGGTGTCCTGGAGTGTCTGATGTTAGCCATAGATCCTTTGTGACCTGAGAGTTTGTAGAATGGCTTGTATGTTACACATTTTAATATAAACTGATCTCTCCATACAATGTAATTTTATGAAGTTTAATCAGTAACAGAATATAACTTCCCAATATCAAAGCAAAAAAAAACTACAGAAGAATAATGATGTGGTATACTTAACCAGAAGCTCAGCAGCTTCATTTGGTTGAGCAAAGAAAAATTCAAATCTACTCCATCCAACAAATGACAAGAACACGGGTTGAAGTGACAAAAAAGGCAATGAAAGCAGAGGAAAAACAAAAAAAGAGATTATGGAACTCTTCATCGAGCATTAACTTTATTTTTATTGTTCAGCCTTTGACTCTAAATAAAGTAAGTGACTTTTAAGGGTATATCATCCAAGAAATGTAATGTTTAACTAAGAAAAAGTAAATGTTCCATTGTTCTTTTTCCCAAAATGAAAGATTTAGATGCATCTATTATATCCTCCCAAAAACCTAAACAGTTATGAGGTAAGCCCTTCCCTTGATTACAGCTGTGTAACTGGTAACATGATTGTAATTTAGTTGTTGGGGGAGACAGCAAAGTGCAATCTTGCTGCAACACAAGATGACAAAAGAGATTTGTTTTTCTTAATTAGGCATCAGAATTCTATATTTGCTCAGGATCTATGATTAATCTTCTCATTTTTAAAAACAAATGTTGGAATTTTTCTCAGATAGAGGTGAAAATCAAGATTTGCTTGCAGTATTCCTTTTACTAAACTAAACTCACAGATTTAAATTCTAGAATAATTTCTTTTTCCTCACTTCTACAGAAGTTGGAGATTGAGTTTAGGCATCTGATTAAACAAACTTAAAGTCAATGTGTTTTTTTTTTTTTTTTTCCTTTTTCCAGTGCATCTACTCTTAATAAAGAGTAACAGCATAGAAAAATGTTCCAAGATGCCAAACAGAACTTCATGTTTGTGAGGTTTCTAATGGAAATGAGAATCTCCTACTATTCAGTCGCTCTCCTGTCTTCTTTATCTTATAAATCAGTAGACTGACAAGAAACATCACTACTGCTCCGTTGCCTTTTGCTAGTTATTCTCACTGAACATTCAAATTTTTCTGTGCATGTTAATGTGTAAAGTCATATGTGTGTAAGTCTGCATGTCCCAGCAGGGTTGTATTTCTCCTGTTTCTCAATCTATTATTTAAGGCATCATGCAATATTTATAATCGGTTTGTCTCACCGGTGCCTACCACAGACTGCCAGTACATTCCCTGGTGCTTTTTGACAACTCCACTAACTCATCATCATTTCAACAGGTTTCACACCAGCACTGGTCAAACGAGGACAACTTTTAATTAATAAGCAGAAGAAATGGTTTGGTTTGCTAACTTTCTCAGAAACGTAAGACATAACCACATTGATTACAGGGGGGAAATATTTGTTATATGTTTACTTGTCAGATTTTTGTTTAGTTGTTAGACTGTCGGACTAAACAGGAGATCAGAAAGAAATGAAAAGAGTTCTTTTACATACTGTCTTCAAACCTAATTCAGAAGTTAAATTAATGAACTGGTTACAAAGAAATCAGACAAAAAAATAACAAAACTGCCATGCTCTGGGGTATTTGTTTTGCCAGTTTGAATTTTGTTTTGTGAATTTCTTTCAGCTTCCATGTTTCGTATTCTGGTTACCTTACGTCTCTGTTTATTCCAGTTAGTTTAGCTTCCTGCTTTTGAGTTGCACCAGTTGCTGTTTGACCTTCTATGGCGTTGCAGGAGCTTAATTGTAAACTGGAGGCTATTCTAGCTCAGAATAACAAGCTGGTTGCGGTTCCGGAGCTCGTACGCAGGGTGGACACCAACTTGGAGAAGTTGTCGGCTCAGCTTGGTGAAACTGACCCAAAATTCGGATGAATTGGAGTCACCATGAGACAACTGAGAGACTCAAGGCAGACGAAACAAGCTCTGGCCTGAACCAAAACAAATGCTGTTATCTTCATCTGGCTCCCTGTACTGGCCTTGGATGGTTGGTTATCAAGTTCTCCTGGAAATGTTATGCAGATGGATGCTCTCTTTTTTTATAGCCTCCTCCCGTTACTCTCCCTCATGTTATCTTTTCCATCTGTGAAAATGGCATGCTGCACGGCGGCTGCTGCCTCATACTGCCTGATCCTGTTTATATGTTGTTGTTGTCTACTCTTGGATGGGTTTGTACTGGAGAAAAAATTTGTTGCACCTGTTGCAATGACAATAAAGTTTTATTCATTCATTCATTCATTCATTCAAGCCTAGGGCCTTTCCAAAAGTACTTGTTACTCCTTCCCCCTTCCCCTTTGTTTTCTCATTCACATGGAGGGTCTGCCACATTAAGCATCACCCAAAACCAATTAAGAGTTGAGTGGGGGTGGTTTATAAAACCCTCCAAACAGAGTGAGCATCAGTACTAAGATGTAGTGTAGCACCTTAAGTGGTCACCCAAAAAAGGATACATCTTTCAAATGTGACTTCCATGTGTCTACTTTTATAGACATTTTTCCCAAAATAAAACAAATCAACATCACTTTATAATCAAAGACAAGCTAATAACAAAGTTTAAAAATTTTAGTGGGTTTTGATACATAACAAGTGTTGCTTGTTTTGTATCAAACAAGCAACACTTTCATTGTATCTTAAAAAGCGATTGATTGATCACGTGTCCTCATGACCTGCAATCTCTCATGGCTGCTGCTTCTTCTGCAAAATATGACTTGTAACCAAATGGAAGTTTGGTTTAGTCACATTTGATTCCAAACTATCCAAATTATTATTATTATTTGTTATTATTGTTATATACCATTGATTATATTATGAGCTATTATGTAAAAGCTGAAAGAACATTTAAATCAGCTGTGAAGGTAAGTCTAACTGGAAGCAACTTCCAGTCCAAGTGGGCTAAGTCTTTGGGAAGGCCTCCAGTCCACATTAAGTTTTATTTTCCATTAACAGCTCTCCAGTTTTCTTTGTTTAGTGCCGGCTCCTTGTCTTAGTTTTCCATCAGTATAGCTACCCCTTGTCAGCCAATCATGTTTTCATCAGAGCTCTGTTATACAGTAAAAACAGTAATGGGCCAAATTATCAGACAAATTGTGGAGAGTGATTTATGTTTTAAGTACATTAAGTCTCTAACGTGGTTTGAATTATTTATTTATAGGCTTAGTTCATCCTTTTTAAAGTTTGTTGTCTTTGAAGTTGAGGATTTGTAGTGCCTTGTCTGTAACAGCAGCCAATACACTGATACAGTAATAATGACCTGATAGAAAGAAAATGTACAATGAAAGGGATTTGTATAAAGAAAACAGAAAAAAAAGTGTTACAAATGCAGCTGAACAAAGCTTGATCCTTCAGAGTTGTCCATAGTAGGTTTATTTTAAAATTAAAGACAATAATAAACAATTAAAGTGACCCACACACCCAAACAAACACATATACATCCACACACACACACTGAAAACAGTGATAACTGCTTTTCTTTTTACCTGGCTTTGCCACCTTAATAACAGACCATATGGCCAGCCTGCTTATGCACCCACCAGACTTGCTCAAAAGAAAAAATGGAAACTGCTTTATATTCCTCAATTTGCAAAACATCTTTGTCATGTAACATATGGTCCTACAGTTAATAGGTATATTGCTAGTGATCAAAGTATCTGTGTGAAAGTGACATTATAATAATGGTTTAAGTTCCTCAAGGAATATATCCTTTGTCTCACAACTACTTGTCAGAAGACTCAACTCTCTGGGGAGCCCTGTTGTGGCGACAGGGCTCTTTTGTAAAACTAACTCATTTGCACATCACAAATTGTCAATGTAAAGCAATGTCATGAAACTCATTTTAAATCTAAATTATATGGCAGGGACTTATTACAGCCATTTGGCTTCAGTGTGTTATTCATGTATATCATCTGGGATTTTGTCTGGTCTTTTAACATCAACACCTGCTAAAATATGAATGAGCCCCATCAGTTGCCAAAAATATGCCCAAATGGTGGTGCGTATATTCTATCAATGGGCCAACTCTAATATTATGCTGGCCAAAAATAATTCATTCACAGGCTGGATGTGGCCCGCAGGCCTTAAGTTTGACACATTTGCTCTAAATGCTTGCTAGGAGTGAGTGAAAGTCTGATTGTTTGTCTCTGTGTTGGTTCTGGGATGGACTAGTTACATCTCAAGGATCTTTGCGATCCTGCATTTAAATAATTGAGAAAACAGTTTTGTTTTTTGTTTTTTTTGTAATTATTCCATTATCATGAGAAAACAATGTTACAAAAATAGCGTGCAAGCATGACCACTCTCAACTACACACACACAAAAAAAAAAACCCAACAACTTAAAGATCAGGAAGTTCAAGGAGGACTACAGTCCTCTCCAGCAGAACAACACGAAGGTATGTGGTCAGGAATGAAAGAGACCACAAGTTTCAAGTTAAAGGGGGATCAGGCTGGTGGAAGTCTGGATAGAGCTAATGAGCTGAACATGCTCGTCAGTAGGTTCAGTTCTACAGACCACACACCCTCCATGAGCCTACAGCTTTCCTGTTGTACCTCCTCTGTCACTCTGCAGCTCAATCATGGACGTTAACACATCCACAGTCTCATGTCCCTCCACATCAGGACATACCAAGACCTCCTCTGCCTTTGCCTCTAGCTTGTCTGTCTCCTGCAGTCAGGTGAAGAAGCAACTGGAGAAATGAAATGGAACAAGGCTGCAGGTCCAGATGGTGTCAGCCCCAGGGCTCTGAAAACTTTCTCAGAACAACTTTCTTGGATTCTTCATCACCTTTTCAACACCATCCTGAGTCAGAAAAGAGTTTCTGTGTTGTAGAAAACATCCTGTCTTGTTCTAGTACCTAAAAAATCCCAACCATCTGAAACAAAAGACTACAAACCAGTTGCCCTTACATCTCATATTCTCATATTACATGTTGTACATAAAGTCCTTGAGATACCTCAAAAAGCAAGTAAACACCTTTCAGGGTCCATCATAGTTTGCTTATCGTAATGGGGGTTGAAGACGTCATTATCTACCAGCTTCAGAGAGCCCGCTCTCATCTGGACAAATCAGGTAGCATTTTAAGGATCATGTTCTTTGATTTCTTAGGTAGTTTTAATACAATTCAATCTGCTTTGATATGTGAGAAGTTCCATAACTTCCAGGTAAAGACCTACACCACCACCTTGATTTATGACTACCTAACAAACAGAACAGTTTGTGAGACTGGAAGGTGTTGTGTCTAAAATGGTGGCCAATAGCACTGGAGCATCACAAGAAACTGTACTTTCATCTTTTCTCCTCACACTTTACACCTCAGACTTCCAATACAACTCTGAGTCCTGTCATCTGCCGAGATACTCTGATGACTCTGCAGAGTACAGAGAACTGGTCGGCCAGTTTGTGAGATAGTGCAGAAATAATTACCTCATCTTAAATACAAACAAAACAAAAGAGATGATCATTTACTTCAGGAGGAACAGGTGTAGACAAAACACTGTTTACATCCTGGGAGAAGAGGTGGAGGAGGAATACAAGTACCTTGGACAACAGACAACAGACTAGACTGAAAATGCAACACAGAAGTGAGCAGCCATCACCCTTTGGAACGTGGCTTTAACTATCTAATTAACTTTTATTGTTTTTATTAAAAATAAATAAAACAGTTTCCCTCTAAGACAGGGCTACTCAATTCTGTCCTACGAGGGCCGCAATCCAGCAGGTTTTCCATGTATCCCTGTACCAACACACCTGAGTCAAATTAGGTGGCTCTAACAGCCAATCAGGTTCTACACAATGACTCATTAATTTGACTCAGGTGTGTTGGTGCAGGGATACATGGAAAACCTGCTGGATTGCGGCCCTCGTAGGACAGAATTGAGTAGCCCTGCTCTAAGATAAAGTATTTTTACTTTATTTAATTTTGTAAAAAAGCTAAAGATGCTCCCGACAAATAAGCATCCAGTCATTTTAAAAAATAAGTACATTGTCTGAAAAATGAATGCCTTCAAAAAAAAAATTTGTATATTATTACAGAACTAAAAGGAACATTAGAATTCTCAGTAAAAAATAACTAAATCAGTAAAATATATTTTATATATTATATGCACATTGTGCGGTGCAATCAAATAAACCAATTTCTCTCAGGAATAAATTGGAAGCATTTTGTATGGCCAACCTTCTCTGATATCTAATTAAATGAATTCTTTACTACTTTGCCATGTGCACTTGCCTCAGTGGTTTCTTGTATATAGTTTGACCAAGTCATTCCATAACCCACCATTTCTTCTTTTTAAGTCATTCCTTGGTGGTTTCACTAGTGGAAAGATAATTACTCTATAGAAAGGTCAACCTCTACTTTTACTTCAATTTCCAGGCAGATTACCCACGTGCACTCTTTTGAGCCCAAACCAACATTTCTAGCATCATATTTTACAGCTGCAATGAGATCAGATAAGATAAAACATCAGAAGAACAAAAACAGCGATGAGTTCTAGACAGACATATACAGTTGCATATAGATCATACATCCTTTTGTATACCAGACAACTGTAAAAGAAGCAAATTTGTCCTTTCATGGACATGAGTAAAAAAAAAAAAAAGGGAAAAAATTTCATCAAAATTCAGTCTGTGTAAACACACTACCACATACTTTACACTAAATGAAAATACAATCTCCACAGCTTAAATACTGTTGTACAAATCATGCATGACAAACTTAACACAGTTGAGGTGATTTGCACGTTATCTGCCAGATGGCATCAGTCTTTTTCCAACATTGCAGCCTTACTCCTGAGCAGTCAGCCAAAACTGCTACACATAACACACCACTTCAATGCATACACACAAGAACGTGCACATATATACACACAGGCTAATACACTTCAAATAAAAACAGGAGAACTTGCAAAGCTCTGCCTCTTTAAGCACAGCACTATTTGACATGTGCCAAAAAATAAATTAATTAATTAAAAGGCAATATATGCACATTTGTATGTTATATACAAATGTGTGAAGACAGAATGAGTCCCTCCTCTTGGAAAAGAGTCAGAAGATATCTCTTGAGGTGTTTTCAGGTTGTATAATGTTTTATTTTTGGCTTTAGGGGGCTGCTAGATTGTGAGACAAAAGAGAAACAATACATTGTAGTATGCACACATGCATAGATATATATGTACACACAAAGATATATATGTAAGCACAATCCTATGATGCTCTGGCCTTATATTCAACTACACCCTCCTGTTTCCTCCTCACAGACTTGAAATAGCCTTGCAGTAGCTTGTAGATTTTGCAACACATAAAACTGCATCAATATCTCCGAAGACTAGAACAGACTTGTTCATGCTGAAAGAGCTGATTTCATCTCTCTGGTCAAAAGGCACACATAAACATACATAAACATAAAAAACGGTCCTGTTAGGTGCTCAGGTCATCAATAGGGCATATGTTCGGAGGTTTTACAATATGTGTGATGCGGTGTAGACATATTCAGACACACAAAAAGTAAATAAAAAAACACCCTGTTTTCTGTATGCTAGTCCTGAAACCAGACATGGTTGTACCACTGCTTCTAATTTCTTTTTTGTTCTGTTTGCTCCTGTAGTACATGACAGAACATATTTGACTTGTGAAAAGTGTAAGTGCGGACATGCGTGTGAAAATGTGTGGAAGTCACAACACTTCTTGGCTGGTGGCTCATAGTTCCCTCAAGTTATTTGTTTTTCCTAAGGACTAACATATGACATAAAATCTAGAAGTCAGGGAAACTGTGTTGGCCTTAGTTTCGTTCTCTTCCTAAATGGCTTCACTTGCCATTATACACATTGTTAGCAAAATCTGGCTAGATAAAATAACAAAGATTACACTGCTGCAACCTGTCTCACTAAGTACCTACAGGTTAGCACATGTAGCATTAGGGGACTTGTACACCAAGCTGACAACTGGAAGTTAGGCATGTTGGAGCATCAGTGAACAGAATTTTCAGTGTGTGCTGCCTTTACATTATGTGTTTTTTTTGTTTTTTTTTTGTTAGTTAGTTAGTTGCCGAGTTACTCAGACTTACGCTGACTGGCTTTTCAGCACAGCTAATACTGCCACCATGAGAAGCCAGGTGGCAGTGACAAGAATGCTAATTGTTACGGCCACTGCTCATTGCAGGCAGCTGTGGCTCATCCTGGAGGTAACTGCCTGGCCTTGACGTCTGTTCGGAGTGGCTGGATCAGACGCGCCCCGATCTCCTCCCCGCTGATTGGCTAAATGCCCAGCCAATCATGTTGCAGCTTGCTGGAATCCCAGAAATAAAGGGCTGCTGCAGGGATCATTTGGGAGGGAGAAGCTGGACTGCACAGGCAGCTTCCCCTCACTTCGGCAGAGTTTTGGTGGCGTTGTTGTTCTGTGTGTGTGCTGTGCAGAAATTATAGTCTTTTGAGTGATGGACTATTTTGTGCTTAAAGCCGGGTTAATCCTAGCTGTTCGTGTTTTCCCTTGGGGATGTTATAGTCCTGTTATGTTGGGCTTACCTTTGAGTCGCACACAGTTTAGGGTTGAGCAGCGCTCCTTATTAGTGTGTGTGTATTCTGCCGTTTCGTTAACCATTCAGTTATTCTTTTGGTGTTAAACTTTTGTTTGTCGTGTTGGGCAAGTTTAGGTTTTTTGTTGGTGATTGTGTTCATTTAGTTTATTGGGACTGCTGCACCTTTTGTTCTTTAGTTCTCGCCTAGTTAGGAGCACACTTTTGTTTGTATAAGTTTTGTATGGTTTACTGGGCGGGCTTTGTGCATGGTTTTAGGTTTAATATGTGTTTATTTCTTTCAGCAGTTCCTCTAACCCCAACACTTGGCTAGGTTTGGTTTCCTGTTTTACCCATTATTTATTCTCTTCACAATAAAATGCTGTGTTCTCACTTTTACATCTGTCCATGACTGTCTTTTATGTTGCGCCCCACTCATACCCCTGAAACGGGACGTAGCATAATGGATAACATAGCATGTAGCAAAATCACTTTTCACAATAATGCAGTCATGCTAAGAGAAGAACCTAAAGATCAACTGACAATCAGGACAAACCACCTGTATATCTTACTTCCTTAAAATACAAAGGATATATATATATATATATATATATATATATGAATGCAGTCTTCTGCCATACCTTAACTCCTAAAGCCCCATTTTTCTTGTTTTTGACATGTGTACATTTAAATGCTTATTATTCTGGATTCATGGTTGTGTAACATAATACAAAGCATTGTGCAGCAATTACTGCAAAGATTGATGCCACCATTTGCCCCCAGTACTGGGGGCAACATAGCTTATTGAGGTTTAACAAAAATCTTCCACCACTTTTTGCACTGGAAAAGACTTAGACGTCTCCTTTGTGCTGTGCTGAAGTATTATTCTGTGTTTTGAGATACTGGCAATGCAAGAATAACCAGAATGGGGCCTCTCATCTGTGTTGGTTCTTCATGTTGTTTCAATGTGCAAGAGCCCCTTACAAGTAATGCTAACTTCATAACAGGGACATCATCCTTTATTTGAAGGATGATTATGTTAAAAGTAAAAAAAAAAATTCTTTCATTTAAATTCAGAATTTCTTTCTTTCTTTCTTTCTTAGCTTAAAACAAATATTGAGGAATTTTGCACACAGGCTCTAAATGTATGTATTCTGACTTCATAATGAGGACAGCAGTGCATTACTGAGTTTCTTACTGAGGATTTATCGATATTGGCCTAAAATGATGTAGATAATTGCAATGTAAGTACTCAAAAAGATCTAGCTGAAGACTTCCAGCTGTCGATCCATCCATCCATCAAAATAAGTGCAATATGAGGGTGTGTGGGCGAGTTAAGGACAATATCACTAAAGAGTTCCTGTTCTGACTTCATCTGTCAAACTAAACAACCTTAGAGGAAGCTATGTGTCCCATCAATTATTCCTCTCTGCATGTGTATAATTGATGAATGCTACTTAAAAAAGACGCAGAGGGACTGACAAGACAATGACCTAAGTGAAGGCTTTGAATTTGAGTATTTGTGAGAGGGACGCAATGAGAGCCAATGTGTGCAGAGATTCCTTTCTACAGGGGTGCATGCATCTCGCTCCCTTGGACATTCAGTTAATCTGAAGTTTACCATATGTGAGTGACAAGTGGAATTTACTGAAAGAAAGAGACATGTTTTCTGATTTGGTCATTTCTTGGCCTTGGGTCATGAAATGTTACAATGTGCTGACATTGAGAGGGAAGTGGTAATCCTAACAGGTACTGTGTATGAAAGCTATACTTTCTGACACATTTTAGTGTCTAGTCCTGTAAGTTAGGAAAATTAGGAAATTATGAACAAAACCACTGTAAGAAAGCTTTATTTTATTTGTACAAACAATTTTCTGATCCATAGGTATTCCATAGTAAAAATAAATAGAAATGACTCCAGTGTGTCAAGCTGGAGTTATTTCTGAGGGTTTGATTTAGGTGTTTACAGAAAATTTCCCATCTATAGTCCAGGTGAGTCAAGACATGCACTTAAGCAGCTGATACTCTTCAGTCAGCTGGGCAAATACCACACATACTGTATGTCAAGCACAGTGACTCACTTTTTGTTGACCTACAACTGCTATATTTGAGTTATGAGATTCAGAAATACACCAACAACACCTTCCTTATAACTCTTGCATCATGTAAAGACTCGACACATCTTGGCATCCCTCCCTTATAAATGAATCTGCATTTCCTAGCAATCATCAAACTTGACTTGGCCTTAGCCAGAAATTCAGTGAACAATTTTCATGACCTGAAATTTGAAAATTCATATTTCCACAGTGGTCATTTGATGATGCTTTTGCAATGAATGACAACTGGGCAAACAAGTTATAGAAATTAACTACTTGTACATTTACAAGGCTAAAACTTATTTCATTAACACTGCCAGTGTTTCTTTACCTAAAAAATGGCTCTAAAACAAAGATTTGACCTTACAACAAATAACTTCACACATTTTCCATTATTATTGGTTATGCAAATTGTTGACTGAATATTGTGTAAATTGTGATGTATTTCGTGCCATATAAGACCGTTGGGAAAATTCCCCTGTCCACAGTGTCCCCCTATTTACCTTCCTCTTTTCATTCCCTCCTGTCCTTCCTGTGTCTGGTCCTGTCTTGTCTCAAAGCACGCCAGTGGCCATGTCTCTCCCTGTGTGGCCAGCTGTGTCACAGGTGATCCATCACCACAGGTGGAAGCTTATTACTGGCTGAGCCCCGTGGGCTCGCCGATCCTGACAAATCAGCTGTAAATGCCAGGCCTCAGCCAAGTGCTTTGATTGGTTATGACAGGCACAGCGGGCCTTATGCCAGCTTCATGCCCCCTAGACCCTTAAAACCAGGTGTAGGCAGGTAAACGTGTGTGTGTGCAGTTTCTCTACTACATAATTCAGCACCTGCTGTTGGGGGTTTATGTCACTGATTTCTGTCCCCTTGTTCCCTTGACTCAACAGAACACAGTGTAGCAGTCAGCTGTGTGTGTAAGCTCATGCTTCTAGGTTTATGTGCCAATGTGGAAGTGTCACGCAACACTGTAACTTATGTGTCTACAAGCACATTCAGCACTTTTCTGAAAACTTTTCTAAATACCAACTTTCTTATAAGGCTCAATTTTTCAGAGTCTATCAACTAATTTTTCATTGTGGTGCAATGACTCTAGAAAATATGAATGCATGGTTGGTATGTTACCTTTCAATGACAACTTGTGATACAATATCTAAAATATATTCCCTTTGCTAGCAAGAACATTTTAGTGGAATGAGGACATTGTTAGGGTCCATTTCTGTCACCATGAGCTGGCCATGATGGGTTTCCCTTTCCCCAGAGCTGGTGACCCATAGTAGCTCTACATCCATTCATTTACACAACAGGCAGGGATAGGACCCAAGTAGGCAGTGCTGCACATAAACTGGTGTGTTTACTGCCAGTTCACATTGACTGTCACACTGGAAACAGTAACATTTCTATCTGAGGTATATTATAAATGTCAGTGTCTAATGTAAAAAGCCTGGTCCAATGACACTGAAAGTATTAAATCAACTCCTACAACATAAATCACTTACAATCCAAACCAGTTTAGAATGAATGTGAATTTTGGCTTTATTAGGGATTTTAGTTGATAAGCAAAGTTTTCACTGAAATACTGAATCTTAAAACCTTGATGTGAAGGTTTAAGTTTATGACTTCTTAATCGAGCAAAGTAGAGAATGACAATAAACTGCAAGTGGCAGGAATGCATAAAGCAGACATTGCAGACTAGATTGCAGAGTTTGATAACCAAAACAATTACTTTTCAATGTGATTGTGTTGAGTGTTCACAGATCAAGAGGAAATCTCAATGGGATTTTTCTTACGTAAACAATATATGTTATTGTATTTGAAAAAGCTTTGTTTACACAGCAACCTATATGCAACTGAAAGTCAACACTAGCTTTTAAGTTAGATTTGTGTACAGGTAACTGGGCAACAAACAAGAACTCACAATGTAAAAATGAAAGAAAAGATTATTTAACCAGCTGGACAGAACCAACCTACTTTTTGTCCCTCTTGTAGCCATGGTTCGTATGCTGAATAACAAAGAGTAGAACATGCAAAAAAGGAAGAAAAAAAAACTAAGAAAACAACAACCTGCTTTTCCTGTCGTGTAAGGTGCACAGCATTTCTCCATTCTCCATCTGACGGCCATGCAGTTCCACATTTTACATAAAATTTCTTCACATTACACACAATTTTTAAACAGTATAATTTATCTTATATAAATATATATACATGAATAAAATCAGATCAAAGGGAGCTCAAATTATTTCTAAATGGCTTTCATCTGCTGCCTTATCATTATTTGAAGTTAAAATCAGCCCTGTTTGGTCCTTTCTCTTTGTGATAACCTCACAAAAAAGCTTCAATGCTGGACTTTGAGGGCCAATGAGTCATCTTTTCTGCTAGTTAAAAATAAGCCTCTTCCATTCTACCTCGCTATGAATGTAAAATGGTGTATTTTAATCTGAACCACAATATTCTTCTTAACCTATTCATGAAGTTTTGGTTTTGGTAACCAAACAACTAATTATAATGAAACATGATGAGTCAAAGTGTCCATCATGATCCTTTTAGCCGGTGATGAGAGCCGTTTAAAGAGTTATCAATGCTGTTTTTTTACTGTGAACAATCTCAGAGGAAAAGATTTAAAATTCAACCCAGCATGTTGAAGGCGCCCAAGGGAGACATTGCTCATAAAATTTAGTCTAAGTTGGGAATGTGACACAAGTACACTCACTCATCCCTCTCATACAGTGTGTTGGTGTGTGGGACTGTGTATGAGTCAGACTTCAGCCCACTGTAGCAGCAGGGGATTGTAGTTATAGGCAGTGTTAAACAATTACAAGAACTAACACTGAACAACCAGTAATGAGTTCACTTTTTTCACCACTTCTTTTGAAAACAATAAAAGTAGAGCACTAATCTAAAAACCAAGACAATCTACAAGTTGCAGAAGTTTCCTAAGTTTCTCCCAGAATTTTCTTTATTCTTTTCCATGAGCTTAATTTTGGAAAGTTTACTCTATAATCTGGATCAACTCCAGTTTCGCTGACTTTCTTTTCCCTTCTGTAAAATCTAATGCCATCTCACATTTTACTACATTTTATGAGTTTACTTGAATTTCCAGGTTTACAAAGTGCATACAAGATTTTAACATGTTTGTCAGATTCATTGAACAACTGTTGATAGGTTTTACATTAATATTTACTTGTGCTTTACATGAAGATTTAAATAGATTTCAGATGTAATCACATATGGCACAATGGATCATTTGTTCAAGAATCTTTTACAGACACATTGAGTTCAGCTTCCAATGGGGCAGAAATTAAATGTTACCACATGGTGCTGTTGGAGAAAGACTTGTCCTTTCAACACAGAATATGTCTCTTATTTGTATGTCATATAATAACTCAGCATTTTATATAAATCAATCTATTGAGAAACTCGCTCTTCAAGGCAAATTTTTGTTCTCTAAAACACAAATTGAAGCTACAAGCCTGCAATGTAAAGCAATACAAACTTTACATATATCATAAGGCTTTGTAAAGCTTTCCTGTGAAGCTTTCAAATGCATCAAAAGCATTTTGATTTGTAGAATTTATGCAGCCAAAATATAATTTTTGATTTAGGTACATTTTTCTACAGACTGGAATGCAGCAGCAGCACTTAGGACTACAGCAGAGAGCTTGACTTGTATTAAATGAATGCCTCCATATCCACAATAATCAGGATCAGCAGCATCACATATTCAAAACCTGTGATTTTGGATGGAATCACGCCAATCAGAGTTTCCATTCAGAAATTACCAAGTAAAATCATGCTTCAGTAAAAAGTTCGTATATGGCTTAACCATGGTCATTATGAAAAAGGGCAGGTAGTCTGTTCCAGGAGCAGTTTGTGTTTTCATTGTTGAATTGGAATTGATGCATTTTTCAGCAACTTTGCTCATGTAATCTAGAAATACACAGTACTGGAATTATCCAGGCTTTCTTTGGTTCAGTGTTCCCAGATGCTACTTATTAGTAAAACAATAAATAAAAATCACTTTTTACTTAGTGCCACACTCAACAGTTCCTTTTCCTTAAAAATTAATAGAAATAATAAGAAATGTACTTCTACTTATATTATTAAATAAAACAGAATGCCAACTACAGCAAAAAAAAAGAAAAAAAGAAGAAAACTAATAATAAAGTACATTCATAAATCTAAACCAAAACAAGTGATCTCTGCTTTCCTCACAAACATTTATATAACATGAAGAAAAACTTATTGGTGCAGCATTATTGTGATACAAAACATTAACTGAGTGAAAAGAAAAAAAAAAAAAAAGTTTGAATACTCTTTACTGTTGCCAGGGTGGTCACTATGAAGCCCTCCCCAGGCTGCTATGGCTCAGCATAGCTGAAATCCAAATTTTTCAACAGTGATGTGTTTGCTAAATAATCATATAATTAAAAACTTCAATCCACACCGAGGCAGCCTTTATGTTGGGATTCACAACCGAAATCTCAGCAGTTTGGTTGTATTCATACAAAATGAGCCACAGCGAGTCAAAGAGCAAGCCTGAACTAACATGAAGCGCCTCACACACTGTGCAACAATTCTGTCTGGGTAATAACCAACAAGAACACCACTGAACATCCACAAACATCCCACTAACAGGTGCTACTATCGCATGCCTGGTGGTGGACAACCTTTGAGCATACGGTTTCCACAGTGATCTTATCTGCTAAATAAATAAAAGCAGCAGCAAACATGGAATCTTTTTGTCCTCAGAGAATTGACCCAGACTTCCGGGCGCAATGGGTCTAACTACAAATATGAAAGAGACTCAACCATGACCTTAGAGAACAAAGAGGAGAACACAGGGGAATAGTGTGAAGAACAGAGACCAGAGATTTAAAATATAAAAGATAAAAGTGACAACTTAAGACACTGCTGGCAGAGAGGACAGGAGATAGTGATATCAGAAACAGCCAGTGGTCTGATCAGACACAGCTGTGAAATGAAGAAGTATACACACTGCTTTTTGCATAGCTAAACAAGTGTTTATTCTATCAGTAGTTTTTACTGTCATGACTGCTCCACTGGAAAGCAAATGTTTTATGTGGATTTTATATGTTAGTTTTTCTTTTGACGGCTCTTTGCTGAGACTGGAAACTTATTTGATACGATTATTTATCACAGTATCTCCGTCATGTGTATTTAAAGTCTTCATTTTGTTGAAGAGTATTGCTAGAGGTTGATGCTTTAACAGCTGAGACTAAATGTGTCTAAATAAAATAAATAAATCTACTACTTAAACTACTTAATTTCACAGAATATTGGTTTTATATCTAGCTAACTCTGGTAGTGAAAATAATTAAACCCGTTCACCACTTTATTATAATATTTAATGACTTATGGTGGTTATATATAATATTCCCATTAACTGTTTTTGGGGAAAGAATTCTAATTTTATTTGTGATGTATATTGTATTTTACAGGGTTTTAAATAATGAAAAAGTATAGCCACTTTTTAACTAAAGAACCTTTTTTCAGATTTTCTAACGCTATATTAAGTTCATAGATGTATAGTTTCAAAAGTGTGTCTCTAATTGTGTTGACTGTTCCTCAGCTAAAAGGCAATACATGTCAGTGAGGATTAACTGAGAGCCTAATGAATTTCTTTGTGTGTTAATTGACTAAAGGTCACTGTCTGCACCGTTCATATCAAGTAAGGATGCTGTTAAATCAACAGGTTCTCCAAGAATTTTCTTCTTTTTTATTAGATGCTAAAGACTGTACTGCACATGTAACACAAAGTAGTGTTACATGTGTAGCATGTAGCACCTGTTAGTAACTTTAAATGTTAGTTTCCTTAATTAGACCACCCTATTACACAGAAGAAATGACTTAATTTAGTTTATTCCTTAAAGATAATTATAGCCGATAGGTAATCAGAAAAAAAGGCGCATTGGTGTGTGTTTGCTGTCTTTTGGAACCTTTGGATGTCCTTTTCATGTACACATCCCAAAATCCCTCACAGCAGGAAGCAAAAAAACATAGCACAGAAACAGTCCTTAATAATACGTGCACACACACACACACACGAGTGTGCATGCACACACACTCCACAGCACCATTGGCCCTCAGCCACTTCCTTCCAAGCTAATCAGAGGAAAAGAGAAAGTGCCAGTACATCAGATGTTGCCCAGCAGGTGGATGACCTACTGGGATGGAAAGTTGTGTGTGATCATGTGTGTGTAGGTGTGTGTGTGTGTGTGTGTGTAGGTAGATGATATAATAGAGTTTACCACACTTTAGTAAAGAAATGGAGGATACTGCTGGCATTTGTCCTTATAAATAAAAAACTTTTTTTTTTCTTTTCCAAAATCAAAAGCTTATTTTGAGGATACAAAGTCCCAGTGCTTGCCTACATGTTTTACAAATGTTAGGGCCTAATTTAATTTTGAAATACATCATAAAGTATGCTTCCAATTAGTAGTGCTTTAGTGATTTTCTCACACTCGCTGAAGGATTGTGCAGCATAGATTCTGTATATTTGGCTGTACTTGTTATGTGACCAATCAACTCACCGGTGAAGTATTTTTAATCATGCAAAAGAAAAGTTAACAACAGATAAAGCTTCTTATGAAAGCTTTCTGATATAAAAATAATGTCAACAGCAAATGCATATTAATACAGTGTATTTATATCAAAAACTGCAATGTGTTGTAATAACAAGAAGTTAAATTGGGATTGTTAGGTAACAACACACTATTTGCAAACAGAGAAGCCACATTGTGTGACAAGCATTTTACAGAAGAAAAGCTGCACATGAGTTTCATTGTCTTAGTTATTAAGAATACTTAATCATTTACAACCAAACATCATGAAAAAGGTTTTTTTTTGTTCATGATGAAGCGCCAGTCTAAACTGCACTCATTAAGGCTGAAAATGTAATAGTTAAAACCTGAAACCAAATTCAACCAACTTAATAAGTTTATGTTGTTTGAACTACTTGTATAGTTATAATTGTGCATGGCTCAAAGTTTGTACAGTTTCCTTAATTATTGTTTTAAGTATACCTCGTCTTTCTGAGCATGTACACATACGTCATGAATGTCACAATGTTTCTGTTATACTCTCAGTGACATATCAGAAAAATCTGTTCAACATTCAAGATTCAAGATCTTTATTGTCATTATGTAAGCATAATGAAATTTTGAGGTGTCTCTTGACTAACCCTCCCGAGTAACAGGTGACTGCAGATGGCGTGACTTGTAAGTATTTTTTTTTTTTTTTTTTTTTTTTTGACTTGTAAGTAAACCAGTAACTTTATCGCGTCCTAGCTTATTGTAAAGATGTCATGGTTAAGAACATGGTTGATCATTTATATTGCAATGTTTTTATATTTTGTAAAAGAGCGTAAACCTCGGTTGGTCTGCTGTGATTCCCACTCAATTTTAAAACTTTCCCCATGTCGATGGTTTTAACATTTGTTTAACTGGATAAAAGAAAAGAGAAAAAAAGGCAAATGAGGTTACTGGTAACACTGGTCAATTAACGGTAACTGGCATGGTTGGTCAGCTAATGATTACTGGTAACGCTAATTAACAGAGTCATCACAGTCAAGAATTTTTTATTTATTTATTTTTTATTAATCTTTTCGACAATGACCCTGCTCAGGTAAATGTACTATTAATCATACTTGAATCTGAATTAACAAAGATTAATGTTAACCTTTATCAACAACATAGACAAATACCCAGATACAAAGCTTCAGGATAATGCATTTTGAGTGTGCTAAAATGAAAAAAACTTGTTCTTTTCTTTTTTTTTTTTTTTATGGTCCCTGAGGAGACCCCCACTGGTGAAGGACTTCATGGAGAAATAACCTGCTCTTCAGATTGAATCACAGTTAAAACAGTAAATTTAACCTCTACAGTTGTGGCTGCTGAGCAATAACTAAATATTGTGTAAAAAAACTGCTGCTGAACATATTCTAAAAAAATAAATAAATAACAGACAAGTCTGAATACGTATGTTCTCTATTCATTTGTTCCACGGACAGAAAAGAAAATAAATAAAAAAATAAAAAACTTTGTGTGCAGATACAAGGGCTGCAAAGGCAGGTCTCCATCTGCACAACATTGACATAAATCTGCTGTTCATTTTGGAGCACCACACTTAAAATAATGTGTTCATTCTCAGGTCTGAAATATCACCAAAAAAATAAGAATTGGTCATATTTTATTTAAGTCCTTTGTCTGTTTTTATACACTTAATTGTGTTTTTGGTTCTGTAGGTTTGTGTTGAGTCCTACCACATCACAGATGTAAACCTATGGAACCAGGTCTATGCTGAACAGAGACTAACTACAACTTATGGTCCTACAAGCAGCCAGCAGCATGGACAAGGACTGCATGATAAACTGAACAGTTGATCTTTGGGTGAGTTGAGATAACTTAATTCAAAATAAAATTCCAAGTACAAAAGATGCTTTCTGTATATATTTTTTTCCTTTTGTTAAAAAAGGTTTAGATCTGGAGCATTGCTTTGTCAATTACTGTATCTCACTGACCAACCAACCTCAGAAATGTTTTTTTTTCTTCTTCTTCTTCTTTGTTTTCTTATAGTCGCTCATTAAATATGTGTTTTTGAGCAATAACAAAAAATAAAATTTTCAAGCATGTAGCCTTCTGAAGTATTCATATTTCTATATCTCATGACATCATGCTTCAGTTCATCTCCCTGTTTTAAACTAGGATTGTAGAAGCTTGTTTTTTTCCCCCTCAAAGCATCAAGTACTTTATCAAGTTTTTGAAAATGTGTTTCCTCCTTTTGTCGGAAGCACATGATGCCAGCGTGAAACACACTCTGTCCTTCATGCCTTTCCAGCATATCTTCATGAGAAGAACTCAGAGCTCTTTAAGACTTTTAATGTAAGTGCCTTTTGCAAAATCCAAATAATATAACTGATGTGAAATTGCATGCTTTCGAGTGTACATTATTATTTTAGCAAATCCACCATTCTGTTATCCATTATAAAAATACCAAAACAATATTACCTAGAACATTCCCGCTTTGTACTTTTACCAACTGGATATTTCTACGAGACCTGTAGATAGCCATACTTTTGTTAGGTTACAGTTCGTTGAATAGTGACATGAAAACTACTACATAGCTGTTGGTTTATGGTCAGTATGACAGTAAAAATCTGCATCAGTGACTTCCCCGTTAATCAGATACTGATACAGTAATTTTGGAATTTTCTGCCTATTACTTCCTGGGTCAGACATAAACAATTAAATAAAAAAAAGAAAGAAAAGGGGGGGATACTAAATTGTAAAATCTAGATAACAAATAAAGCTTATCTTCCACATCCCACTGTTAACAGCAGTTAGGGCAGTGTAAGTAATGTGTGTGAACATTTTATTTTGTACTTTGATAAAAAATGAGAAAGTGTCAAAAAGTCCTCCTACTGATGGCTACTGAAGAGAATAACAATAATGGTAGGAACACTCAAGAATACTAACTCCCTGAAGTCTACTGCACTTTCATGAGTGTAAATTGAGTAAAAATCCCAGAACTTTCCAACAATAAAATAGAACTATGTAGTATAAGTTAAGGGGTGATATACTGAGTTAAACACTGCTTATAGAAGTTCATTTGGAAAGATAATGGCAGAGCTAAGGAGATTTTTGACTTTCTTTTAGCTCATCACTGGTTTAGGCAGCACTTCAGTTGCACTAAACATTTACTTTCAAGTTACCAGTTAAAAAACCCCAGCTTACAAGCAATCTTGTATCAGGATTTGTTAGGTGATACATCAGGTCTTTAATAGATTCCTTAAGAAATGAAAGACACTCACTGTTGTCTGGTCATAAACCTCTACATATTAATGTATCTAACCAGTACAGGCAATTTTATATTCTACAGTACATTCCTAATAATTCACAGAGGGATCATTCTCACTTCAAACCATGACCTCAACACTCTTTTGAAACAAAATTAAATTTAACAGACTCTTGTTATGTATCACACAGCTAAAATTCTGTTCTGTATCAACTTGGTATCAAACTTAATGAAAATGGCTGCCACAAAATGTCTTTGCTTTACGGTAATAAGGACGTTAAGAGACCCAAATCCCAGCAGAAGCAATAATAGCTCTGTGATTACCTCCAACAGAGGCTGTAAAATGTAAGAAAAGTCCCACACAGTGAGGACAGAGCACAATGCTTTTATCTCAGGTCAGTTTGTGACGTATTCTTGTGTGTGTGTGTGTGTGTGTGTGTGTGTGTGTGTGTGTGGCTAAGGAGTGCTGTAAAGGTCTTATTACAAATTTGACAAGGTGCTGACAACGCGATAGCACTATTCTTAATGGTGAGAGACTGTTGGATGGTTGTCTCTTACCTTGTTGAAGAAAGTGTGAGGACAAAAATTGGGAACAGGGAAAGGACAGGAAGGGGAAAAGAGGAGGGGAGACAAATGAAAACATGTTAGAATTCTATCCAATTGAATGAGATGAATGAAATAAGGAGAATCATAACAATATAAGTTTTTTTTTCTTGTTTAAAACAAAAAAGTCTTATCTTGTTCTTGTTATAATGTAAGAAAATCAACATATCTGTCAACTACTTGCATAAGAACATTAAAAAGCAAAAAACAGCAGTATATGCAAACAAACCTAAATCAGCAAGTGACCATTTCACATTAAATTATGCCATAATTTTATCAAAAACCTAATCAGATAAATGTATTTTTAAGAGCATAATATTATGAGCAGAAATGATCAAATCTGCATTCAACATGTATACAAATGTATGTGTACAATGAGCACATATTCACATTCTGTAAGACCCGCCAGAATTCTAGAAAACTGAAATAAAACAAAAGGCCTCACATTCACCTCTTTATTCTGGTCTTATGTGCCAAGATATGTCAAACACATACTGTTTTAAACTCTCAGATGTAGATGAAATAGCAAAACTACTTCTGTAGGACCATTCAAGAAGTACAAAAAGTCCCACAAAACAGCAAAAGTTCAGGTAAAAGTCAAAGACAGAAGAATTTAACTAAACTGGAAGTGATCAAGAACACATTATTTATCATTTAAATGCAAACTGATGGCATCTTTGACCAAAACAGCCTCAATATGGTAAAGTTACATTACTCACTACTGACTTATCTCTGCATTGTCACATCTGTCTAAGGTACAGTAGCTCATGCATTGTTAGAATTCTGCATTTACGCAAACAAATTAGTCGGTTGTGGTTTGGGTCCAATAAACTTGGAAAGCAAAGTGATACCAGTGATAACATTGTAAGGTGTTTTTCTTGGGGCCACTCATTCAGTTTCCCCTGAGAGGGTTGTTGCTTTCCTTTCAGTCAAGACTTTAATTCTCTAACCTATCTGAGACTCCTCTTTGACCAACTCTCGAGTTTCCCCACAAACAAAGATAAATGTTCACAAAGAAGATGAATGCATCACTTTGTGCTCCTCTTATTGAATTATTCTCCTGTCCCTACTGTCAAATACTTTCTAAAGTATGTCCCTGCTTTTATTGATGTATTTCACATTATAGGTTTAAAAGGGAATGAAGCGAACTGGGACTACATGTCCACTTTGTTGCAGCTGCTTTCTCTTTGCTTCTCCCTTGTGAGTGCACCTTAAGGGAAAAGATGATGCATAGAATAATTCATCCTTTTCTTTTTCTATCCAAGCAAACAAAGAATAGAGGACTGAGGATAAATGAGTATTATTATCAACAATAACAAAAATACTTTTCTAATTTAATCATCACATCACTAAAGAAGGCCCACAATTTAGGTTTAGCCAGCTTTATTCAGAAGAAAGCTGAAATAGATTTTGTTTTGATACATGATAAAAAACAATAAATAAAATAAAATAAAACAAGTGCTGTACTTAATATGTGTGTTTGTGTGTGTAAAGAAATACATGTCCTTTTAGGACTCAAATAAACATTAATTGAGTCCCACGTCTTGGTGTCGGCTGGGGGTTTGAGTGTAGCTTATGTGTTGATGATGAAAGACATGGATCACTGGGTTTCGTGTGATTTAGATTCAGATCACAAAGTAAGTATAAACTCACTGAGGATGAAGGTGTACACACCTCACAGTATTTACAGACTGAAGGACTATATGTGCTTAACAAAGCTTTGTATATATTATACAGCTCTATTAACAAATATGTAAATGTAAATACTTCTTTTTGTTCTATAAATCAAGACAGGCTTACGGAAAAGTGTTTGCCATACAATTAGACAGATGGTAGTTTACCATATGGTGTTGTTGTAGTGGACTGCAATACTACTACTAATACTGATACCATTTCTAATACTAACAATTAGCTTGTTTTATGAGCTGATAAAATAAACTTACATTTAAAAAATGCATTAACTATATTTTTAGTACCTTTTGCATCTAATCAGCAACTCTTATTTTCATGCTCACTGAAGTCATAGAAATATTCATTTAGTTTATTTCCCTTTGCATAACATCAAAATATTTCACTACACTGATTCCCTCATTAGTCAACTCACACATGAAGAGTCCATGAAATTGAGTGAGTGAGTGAGTGAGTGAGTGAGTGAGTGAGTGAGTGAGTGAGTGAGTGAGTGAGTGAGTGAGTGAATGATGAAGCAGACTTATCTGATATAAAATACCAACATATAATGCTATTTACATTAGTTCTGAATGAATGTGTTGGATTAAAGATTTGCAAACCTCCAGATTTTAAAATTTATCACTTCCTTGCATCTGTTTTTGTACCAGGAAATTAAATAAATCAAACTCACTAACCAAATGAACCCTGATCCCACATTGATGTTTGATTTCAGTGGACGTGGAAAACTCATGTACAGGCAGATGAGGCAGGAGGCAGACCGGTGCCGATAAATGGTTTTAATGAGTAAAACTAAAATCACTTAACAAAAAACTCGGGTGGCAAAAATGTTGATATGGCATGGACTAAAAAGTGAAAACTAACAAATCTATATATGGCTACAATGACAAACAGTAAACAGGAACAAACAAACAATGTACTGGTAAGGAGGAACTGAATCCAAAGGAACTAAATACACAGAAGAAACTAACAAGGCACAGATGAGAAGAACTAAGCAAACCAGGTGAACTAATGAGCAGAAACCAAAATGCAACACAGAACTAAACATGACACTAAACACCAAAAACCAAGAATGTAAACCAAAAACATGACAAGAATCAAGAACATGAAAGAACTTAAGTAAACCAAGGAAGGTAAACCATAAATCATGACAGGACACGCAGGCTCTGAGTGGCTAATCGTCTTTAACAACAATATAAATTGATATTGTAAAACACATAATACATAATTCACTCAGAAAAAGTTACTCTTTATTTTTTTTAAATGAACTTAATATAAATAATAAATAAAATATAAATTTCTGCTCCTACCTCTGTCCTTACCTTTATTATCTGGTTCTTTTAGTTTTGTGGTTCTGTGCATTTACTAGTTCTCCTGGTGGGGTAGGTATTACATGGCTGCGATTGTGTGTCTTGCGTTTCTACATTTTTTCTTCTTTTTTTCTCTATGTGCTTAACAGAAAGGCAGAGCACATCAAACACTGCTACAGAAATCAATTCATCTCTCCAGCAACTACAGCGCAGAATGCAAAACAAACTAACAAAAACCAAATGAAAAGGAAGCAAAACAAGAAATCCAATAGAAAAAATGTTCTTAATTAAAATTCAGCCTGCTGATCCCTCTGTCTTTATATACTTTATATAATACTTTATACATTTTTTGGTTTTGTGAGAAGATAAAATCTGTGGTACTGTCACTGTGTTATCTAAAAAAAAGAAATAACTTAAAAAATGCTTTTTTTTTCTTCCAAATATGTCATTCTGCTCAAAGAAATGGGACAAAAGTCTGTCGCAACTTAAAGAAGTACTCTGTATTTTAGGTTTCAGAAATGAGATGTATGAAGAAAATGAAAAGGAGAAAATACAACAAAAGGGAGGACAAGAGCAGAGTGGGGGCTGCTTAACCTCCTCCCAGTCCATCAGCAAAAAAATGGTGATGATGAGTGAAGGAGAAAAAAATAAAAGGGATATTAGCCCTGAGCAGAGTGATAAGAGAGGGATGTAAGCGGCTTCCTCTTATCTGTCCAGACAGAAACAAACCCAGTCCATTCCAGCTTTTAGGCAAACGCCAAGAACAGGCACAACACACACATGTATATATAGATAGATGCACATATGCACACACATTTGCCACCATAATCATAATACCATCAACCAAATATGATTGGTGGAATATAGGGGCGTTTGTCTAAGCTGAGTAAGCAAATACAGTATTTTTTTCTTCAGAATGAGCTGGAAATATCTGACTGGGAGCTCCATCAAAAGAGAGATGAAAAAGCTGAAATATATTTAAGTCTTAAGATATTCTGAAGAGAATAAAATACTTAGCTTGATGCCAAAGCCAGTTTCATATGAACAACATGTATCATGCTGTACCCTGCTGTATATAGTTTCATTCGAAGTCAGAGCAGAGTCACATTTGCACTCCTCTGAGCGCACTAAACTGTCCATCACTCTACTGTATGTTTTTTAACAGGAAAGAAAGCGGAAACAGAGGAGAACATGTTGTGTAGCAGCAGATCAGAGCGGTTCAGTATTGATCATTTTATTCTGGCAGTTTCTCAGGTGTGCAGTTTGGAGAAACTGGATCAATGCACTGTGAGAACGAATAGACCATGGATGCAACCATTTATTCATATTATTTCTCTCTTTATCTCCTCACTATATTGTGTGCTCACTTCAAAGGTGTGTCAACAACATGTATAAGGTTTAACTCTTTGTAAAGCCCTATATATATATATATATATATATATGTATATATTTTTTTTTTCTGTCCCCTCCAGTCAGGCCCAGTAAAATTCCATAATTCAAAATAAATAAATATGATTAAAAAAAATAAAATAAATAAATAAATAAGACTGTCAAGAAGACCTTTATATGTATCCATAAAGCTCCCCTAAGCAAAGCAAGTTTGTTCGGCACAACACAGCAGCCATACCATCATGTGCTTGCTGTGATGCTGAGAAGGACAAGTAAAAAATAAAAAGAAACAAAATTGATTTGTTTATCAACACAATAACTTAAACCTAGCAGACAGTTGGAAATTACTTTCCTAAAATTCAGCAGTAGTGTTACAAGTCAACAGCTCCATATTTTCTCCCTCTGTACCTGGATAGTATCTGTCTGCAGCGACGTCTGTCTCACTTGTGACGTCTGTCTCACACGTGTCCTTCTCCTCCTCCTCCTCACATCACCTCATCATCTCTCCTTGTGTGTTTTGAGATTATATATATATATATATATATTTGATAAGGTTAAACATAGCTAAAAAGAAGCATTTATTTCTATCAAACCTTTTGCAAAAGGATACATCTGAGATGCATCACCCTTGATGCCTTTAAGCAACAATCCAACATGAAAAACTGCTTGAACTGTTGTGCTTTTCACAACAGTTTGAAAAGTGCTGTTTATTTCTCCATGACCCACCTTGATGCAGGCATTAAACCTTCAAACAGTAAAATGGCTTTGAACGGCAGTCTGTCAGGGTCAATCAGCATGAGTTCAGTTTGATTATTATCAAATGAGTCACTGACTTCTAACTACAGTTGACTGAAGGTTTTCATCAGATGAATGCACATTGAAATTAATGGAGTTTTAAATCCTTGATCTGGTGTCAAAAACAAAAAAGAAAAAGGTTTGGCAATGAGGGTAACATGCTGTCAAAAACATGAAGCAGTTATTACATGGGGTCTAATTTCTCTAAGTTTACATACTAAAACAACATGCTATCTTTGTACGATTCCTTCGGAAATCGCTGAAAAACGCTGATGTTTCTCTCACTACTATTTGACAATTTATTACTGTACAATATGTATAGCACATAACATAATACTGGATGATTATATATTTTACATCATAGTAACAAGTTTAATTCCCAATAGTGAAAAATTCTGCCACTTTCACATGAACTTTTTATGAAAACTACCAAGTTAAAAAGAAAATGAAAAGAAAAAACTAAGACAAACAAAATATTATTTTTAATTGATAAAAGAAAGTTATCTACTTGTATTTCTTAACTGATAACCATTAGCAGTTTACATGCCAAGTCTTAATATGTAAGCTTACAGTTATTTACAAGATTACAGATGTTTAATCTAGTTAAATTCATATTGAAATCTATCATTTCAGTAATATTAATGCTTCATTTTTACTCATGCTAGCCAGTGAATGCCGCACATTTTTACCTGACTCATTTATTGTCCAGTTGTCATTGGATATAAGTATTTCTAAAATATTATGATTATTAAATTAATCATGATTTATCATGACTCTGCCTCAAATTTGCCCGTTTTTACTGTGTTGTATCAACAGAAAGCGGCAATGCTACAAATATTTAGCGGTAACTGACATTCCCTTGGGTAAATGTCAGATGTCAGTAAATGCAGCATGTAATGTTGTTCTAAATAATTTCTACATTGTTCTAGATCATAATTCAGAATTCATCTCACGAAACGTCTCCATGGTGTCACATCACACCAGACTCTGCGCCGGACACGCCTGCAACCACTAATCACCGCCGTTCATCATCTCCGGAGTACTAAGGACTCACACCTGCAGCCAATCCCTAGCCAGACCTTATAAACCCCAGGACACCAGTCAGTATCTGTCGGACCTCGTTCAAGTGACGTGAACTCTTCCTCCTTCCCTTCCCCGGTCCCGACTGACCCTGACGATCCAGTGGACAAGATCAGTGTGTATTTTCCTAAGATACCTTCTCCAGCCAAAGACACCTGTTCGTAATAAATCTGTCAACTCTGTTCTGTCTCGGAGAGGTCCTACATAACAGAAGGTCCGACCGCAACCGAGAACAACACCAGGATGGAGCCTCTTCCCGCACGTTATGCCGGAGATCCCCAGTATTGCAGTGGCTTCCTCCTTCAGTGTTCTTTACACATCGAAATGAATCCTACCAGGTACCCTACTGAGCGCGCTAAGGTGGCTTATATCATATCCTTGCTTTCAGGACCGGCTCTCCAGTGGGCGGATGCAATGTGGCAACAGGAGGGCGTGGTCACGCAATCCTATCAACAGTTCACACGTCACTTCAAGGAAGTGTTCGGGGTTCCCCCCGGGGACTCAACCATACAGGAAAAACTCTCCCAGCTGAAACAAGGAGGTACACCTATCACAGAACATGTCATTCGTTTCAGAACCTTAGCAGCAGCCAGCGGCTGGAACGAAGCAGCGTTGCTTACCCGCTTCCGGATGAGTTTGGATACAGATCTACAATTACAACTCGTCACGTTTGATGACACCCTCGGGCTCGAAAAGTTCGTCCAGCTCACCACCCGGGTAGCGCATAGACGGGCAGGCTGCCTGCAGGACCCACAAGCCGCGGTGGCGGCTGCCGAGACAGAGGGAACAGAGCCAATGCAGGTGGACACGGTCAGGCTGACTCCGACAGAGCGTCGGCGGCGACTCATCAATGGACTCTGCCTGTACTGCGGACAAGAGGGCCACCGACGGGAAACCTGTCCCGTTCGACTACCGAGATCCAGGGTGAGTTTGGCCTGCCGAGCCTCTATCACATCCAAATCTCGCACCATTCCTGTCATTCTCACCTCTCCTTTGGGATCCCTAACAGTTACGGCGCTCATTGACTCCGGTTCCGAAGGCAACTTCATATCTGGATCGGTGAAGAACAGATTGCAAGTCCAGTGCCACAACTGCGCCACACAATATCACATCCAATCCATAACGGGGAAAAGAATCACACCCCTCAACAGTCAGCTCCAAACTTCACCCCTGAAGTTGCAAGTAGGGGGATTACACCACGAAAAGGTTTCCTTCCTGGTCATACACGACGCCACAGTAGATGTGATACTGGGACAACCATGGCTGGAAAAGCATGATCCGACTATATCCTGGAAAACCGGAGACATTCTGCGTTGGGGCTCCACCTGCTACCCCTCGTGCTTTCCGACCCTACCACATCCCGATCCCGATAAAGTCCTCTGGCTTAGGTCCACTTCTATTGAAAGTCCAGATATCAGCTCTGCCGACACGTATCCCCCGGAATATGTATCCTTCAAAGACGTTTTTTGTCCCGCCAGAGCCGCACTATTACCACCGCATAGACCGTCTGACTGCGCCATAGACCTCGTACCAGGTGGAAAACTCCCTATGGGCAGGATTTACCCTTTATCCATCCCAGAAACGACGGCAATGGAACAGTATATCACCGAAGCCCTGAAACAGGGCTATATCAGAAAATCTACGTCTCCTGCAGCATCCAGTTTCTTCTTTATCGACAAGAAAGATGGGGGATTAAGACCATGTATCGATTACCGAGCCCTTAATCAGATCACACGCAAGTACAAGTATCCACTTCCACTGGTTCCGGCTGCTCTAGAGAAACTCAGAGGGGCTACCCTCTTCTCAAAGTTAGACCTCCGAAGCGCCTATAACCTCATCAGAATACGAGAAGGGGATGAATGGAAAACAGCTTTTGTGACCCCAACCGGACATTATGAGTATCTAGTCATGCCCTACGGTTTAGTTAACGCCCCATCAGTCTTCCAGAGCTTCATGAATGAGATCTTCCATGATATGATTAACCAATTTATACTTGTCTATCTGGATGACATTTTGATCTTCTCTGCAGATCTCCAGACCCATGTAAACCATGTGAGACAAGTGCTCAAACGCCTTCGCACCCACAGCCTGTTCCTGAAAGCTGAGAAGTGTGTTTTCCATCAGACAGAAGTGGAATTCTTGGGATACCTGGTAGGACCCCAGGGTGTGACAATGAACCATAAAAAAGTACAAGCCATCCTGGAGTGGCCCAAACCCACTACCATAAAGGCCCTCCAAAGTTTCCTGGGTTTTGCAAACTTCTACAGACGTTTCATTGAGAACTTCAGCGCCATCACCGCTCCACTCACCGCCATGTTGAAGAACAAACCCCGCCAGTTACATTGGACGCCTGCGGCGGAGACGGCCTGGCTACAGCTACGCCAAGCGTTCAGTGGTGCACCCGTCCTACGCCACCCGGATCCCTCGCAACCTTTCGTGGTGGAGGTGGATGCATCCTCAGCGGGGGTCGGCGCAGTCCTGTCACAGCGTATGGGAAGTTCGTCACAGCTTCACCCCTGTGCGTTCTTCTCTCGGCGATTGAGTCCAGCTGAGCAAAACTACGACATCGGAAATCGGGAGCTCCTGGCCATCAAGATGGCACTGGAGGAGTGGAGACACTGGCTGGAGGGAGCCACGCATCCGTTCGTGGTCCTCACAGATCATAAGAACCTGTCTTACATCCGGGAAGCCCGCCGTCTAAACCCCAGACAAGCCAGGTGGGCTCTCTTTTTCACACGTTTTGACTTCACCATCAAATATCTTCCAGGGTCTAAGAACTGTCGAGCTGACGCCCTGTCCAGGCTCTACGAGAAAGAGGGGGTGCCGGAGGAGCCTCCACCTATACTGCCAGCACGGATGACGGTCGGGGCGGTTCAGTGGGCGCTAGATGAACAGATTCTGGAAGCACTGGAAAGGACACCTGCACCGTCTGACACCCCGACAGGTCGTATTTATGTTCCCACAGAATATCGTCAGCAATTGGTGGAATCTGCGCATACCTCACCGGGGACTGGACATCCGGGAATCCAGGCCACACAGGCTCTGTTACAACCCCGCTACTGGTGGCCCGGCATGAACTCCCACATACGTCAATTCGTATCTGCCTGTGCCCCTTGTGCGCAGACTAAAAGCACGAGACAGCTGCCTGCGGGGAAATTGCTTCCGCTGCCTATACCGCAAAGACCCTGGTCTCATTTAGGTGTGGACTACATGACCGACCTTCCTGCCTCTCAAGGTAACACCTGTGTACTCGTAGTGGTGGACAGATTCTCCAAAGCATGTAAACTTATCCCCTTTCCTAGCATCCCGACCGCGGCGACCACTGCCAGGGCGCTGTTTGAACATGTGTTCAGGAATTTTGGACTACCAGAGGACATTGTCTCCGATCGGGGTCCCCAATTCATCTCACGTTTCTGGCATGCTTTTTTCGGTTTGTTAGGGGTCTCGGTCAGCCTTTCCTCTGGATATCATCCTCAGACTAACGGCCAGGCCGAGAGGAAGATCCAAGAGGTGGGCCGGTTCCTGCGGACGTACTGCCACTCGAATCCCACTACGTGGAGCGAGTTGTTGCCCTGGGCTGAATACGCCCAGAATTCCCTCCGACAGGCTGCCACAGGTCTCACCCCGTTTGAGTGCGTTCTGGGTCGACAACCTCCTTTCTTCTCTTGGGATGGAGCTTCATCGGAGGTTCCTGCGGTGGATGAATGGTTCAGGCGCAGTGAGCGGGTTTGGGCCCAGGCGCATCGTCATCTGCAGCGGGCCATCAGACGCAGTGTTCCCCTGGCGGATCGACGGCGGTCCGTGGCTCCTGCGTATGCCGTGGGGGACCTGGTGTGGTTGTCCACTCGGGACATACGTAACCGTGGATCCTGCCGGAAGTTAAGTGCTCGATTCATTGGCCCTTTTCCTGTAGCTGCCCGTATCAACCCGGTTGTCGTCCGCTTGGATCTGCCGGGTTCCTATAAGATCCATCCTGTTTTTCACGTGTCTTTACTGAAACCTTACCATCCTCCTGTTGATCTGTCTCCTTCAGGGTCTGGTGTGCCGTCCGTCCCTCCTCCGCCGCCTCCCCCTCCGCTGGCCACGGCGGATGGCTCTGTTTATGCCGTCCGGGAGGTGGTGGACTCGCGGCGCCGCCGTGGGCGGTTGGAGTACCTCATTGACTGGGAGGGGTATGGTCCGGAGGAGCGGTCCTGGGTGCCCCGGGCAGATGTGCTGGATCCCTTCCTCCTCCGGGCTTTTCACGCCGCTCGTCCCCTCCGGCCGCGTCCGCGTCCCCGTGGTCGTCCTGTTTCCCGGTTTCCTCGTCGCCCTTTGGGGGCTCCTGGCGGGGGGGGTACTGTCACATCACACCAGACTCTGCGCCGGACACGCCTGCAACCACTAATCACCGCCGTTCATCATCTCCGGAGTACTAAGGACTCACACCTGCAGCCAATCCCTAGCCAGACCTTATAAACCCCAGGACACCAGTCAGTATCTGTCGGACCTCGTTCAAGTGACGTGAACTCTTCCTCCTTCCCTTCCCCGGTCCCGACTGACCCTGACGATCCAGTGGACAAGATCAGTGTGTATTTTCCTAAGATACCTTCTCCAGCCAAAGACACCTGTTCGTAATAAATCTGTCAACTCTGTTCTGTCTCGGAGAGGTCCTACATAACACATGGTTAAAATTTCTGTCAAAAAACCATCAAATGTGATGACTGAAGCTAAACAGCCAACACTGATGAAGAAACAAATAAAACTAATGAGCTGTCTAAAAACACATTTTTCTTTTAATCATTGAAGTGTGTTTGTGCAGCAGTGATAAAAGTCCTACAGCAGCATCACCCTGTTGATAAAATAGATCATTGGATGTTTGTTTTACAAGTTTTTCTTCACAAGTGATCTCTTTAGTTGTAATAATCAGTTCAATATTTCATAAAATCTAAACCTAAAAAAAGGTCTCATTTGTGTCCCCCTTTTCCTGGTCAGTACTCCTGCCTGGCACCCCATCAAAACTTTTCTAGACCCGCCCCTGCATAGCTTAAACATAAACCCTGGCTACCACCAGCCAACTACTGTGTTGGAGAAGGGTCCTACCAAAAACAATACTTTGGGGTAAATATGTGACAGTTTGACCCATGAACCGCTAGTTTTCTTCTTCTCAGCTGAATAATAGGCAAACGCAACAAGAGAGAAAAGCTGATTAGCTGATCGCCGACAGCCATCATGATTCACGGAACAACATGAGAGGAGAGGGAGGAACAAACAGAGACGACCAGAGAGCTGTTAGAGCAGACATGTTGATGCAAAACAGAGGATAAGTTTAAAAAAAAAAAAAAAAAAAAAAAAAAAAGTGCAGGTGTGGACCCCTCTTACATAACAGTGTGTGTTAAAACTCCCTCATTGTCCACCGAAGTGACATCCATAACTTGCTCCATCAATGTTAAGTGTCTGTCCATGTCCTGCCATCATAACGAAGAAATGATGGATTGACATATATATATATAAATACATATATATATATATATATATATATATATATATATACATAGCCTATATATAATTTTTTATTTATTTATATAACATTTTGTTGAATGGGTTAACAAAGATTAAAAAAGAAAAAATCTGTCCATTCTTTCTTTGGTTATCTGTAAAGTGGTTCAGATGAATACAGGTGTAATGCTTGGTTATGTGGAGTATAAATGGACTGCGACAACTTTCAGAGACTGAAACCACAATGTGAGCAATCTTCAAATTAGAATTTAGGATCTGTAGATAAAAGGCAGGCTCAGAACAAATCAGACTGCAATATGGCTCATCACGGGCAAACAGACTGACCCCTCCACTTTTAACTAACTGATTGTGCTGCAGAATTTTATGTCTTTGCAAATATAAACTTCTCACAAACCACACAAGTGATAGCAACTTGCTTGTAATAGCATCATACCCAGGGAGGAGCCATGTAGGTAGGGGTGAGCAAGCACAGTTATTAATGAAGCCAAATTAATGATTGAGGACCACTGCTCAAATTGATAGTGGATGCGCATGTGTGGCATTTTCCGTACCACCGGTGAGAGGCTCTGACAGTATTTGACATTTTATATTGTTTTTTACAATTCTTTACAGCTTTTAATTATTTTTACCAGTATCATAGCTTTTATTGAAGGCGTTTTAAAATTTTTCTCCTGGAACCCATGTCTCTAGACACCGGTAGAGATAAAATGCCTCCATCGCTGTCTACCGCGGACGACCTGAAACATTCTAACACTGACAGGCAGATCACTAATCTCAAAGAGGACATATGTAAACTCTCTGATGAACTCAGGTCCAATAACGAACTGCTTGATAGCCTGCTGGACTTGGCCCACCAGCACCGCTTAATGCATATTGCCTCACTGAAGGCGGCTCTCCAGGACACGGTACCCTGGGATCAGAATGCATTGCCTCTGAGCTCACACCCAAAAGCCCACTCTGGTCCGAAGTTGTTTGCCGGAGGAAGAGGGCCTCGGACTGTGGGAAGCTAGTCCTGTCAAACCGCTTTAACGCCCTATCAGTACCTGTGTCCAACGAGGGGTTAACAACCATGTCATCCAGCTGTAATCCGGAGGCCGCCCGAGGTGGGGACTTGGCGCTGAGCGGCAAACGACCAGCTACTGCTTCTGTCCACGCTCACACCAATGTGGAGTCCCGGCGCTCCCGGAGGTCGTCCTCAGCAAAGCGTCAGCAGCTCCTCAGAGACGCGGTGAGTAAACACTCCGGAGCACGGCATCGCTCTGCCCGGGAATGTTTATCTGCAGGAGCTACAAGCACGTTTTCCTCTGTGCCCACTGCGGGGATCTCCACCAGGAGGACTACCGGCTCCTCTTCCATGGCGCCTACAGCAAGAACCTCCGTGGTGAATACTGCGTCCTCCTCGGCTGCGCCTGCCTCTGCTGCATTCCCTGCAGCGGGGATATCAGCTGTCAAATGGCCAAAGCCCAGACGTTTTCATCGTGGGATCATCTATGGTCAGACATATTCAAGTCAACAGGTGCCGCACATTCTGTTATCCAGGTGCACTCGTTAAGGACATAACTGACTCCACCCACATGCTCTCCCATCAACACCCTTCTGTTTCCACATTTATTGTCCATACTGGTACAAACGACATGAAACTACAGCAGTCAGAGACCCTTAAAAAACACTTCATCCACCTCATCCATAGCATTATACATTTAAACAAACAATGCATAATTTCCAGACCACTGCCTTCCCCCTGTTTTGGAGATGTCACATTCAGTCGCCTCCAGCAGCTCCATATCTGGCTTAAAGGTTTCTGCAACTCCATCAACATTCCATATGTCGACAACTTCTCATCCTTCTACAATAGACCATACCTCTTTAAATCAGATGGCATTCACCCAAATCAAACAGGATCACAATTCATTTCCATGAATATTGAACTCACACTCCAGTCCTGCAAATTATTCTCTGATTGACATCACAGCCAGAACACATCCCCAGACCAACCCGACCTTATTCACCATCATATACCAGTACTCGTCACATTTCTCTATCATTCGATGTCTCCATCCCATTCCCATAGCCCCTACAATTTCCAGATCTGTTACTCAACAAAAGAACTCACTTATGACTTTTAACATGGCACTTCTAAATGTCCGCTCTCTTTTAAACAAATCTTTTATAATTAATGATCTTATTTCAGATAATAAAATTGACTGTCTCTTTTTAACTGAAACCTGGCTTGATGCTGATGCTCCAGCTATCCTCACTGAGGCTTCTTCCCCAAATTTTTTATTTTCAGTCAGGGGAGGCAGAAGAGGGGGTGGTACTGCATCAATTGCTCGAGGATCAATTTAAGCAAAAATATTGTTGTTTGATAATTACTCGTCATTTGAATATTATGTGTTTGTTTTTAGCAACCCACCTATTTTATCTGTGTTTGTTTATAGACCACCCAAGCCTCCCTCCTGCTTTATACAAGAATTTTCTGACTTTTTAACTGTAATACACTCGAAATACAGTAAAATTTTAATAACTGGTGATTTTAACCTACACATTGATAACAGATCTGATGCTTTTGCAGATGAGTTTTCAAATATTTTAAACTGTCTAGATTTCGAACAGCATGTCACACAGCCTACTCACAACAGGGGACACACCCTGGACTTGGTCATAACCTATGGTCTGTCCACTGGTGCGCCCTCTGTTGTTGACCTGGCTGTGTCAGACCACTACTGTGTGTTTTTTAACATCACCACTTTAAGCCAACAGGAGACCTCAGTGAGAACTGTGGGGAAACGATATATTACTTCTGAAGTGGCTGCAAATTTTAAACCAAACTCCTGCTCAGATTTTACCTGCATCATGCGATTTTATTGTGGATCATTTTAACAGCAAACTTAAGTCAGCAATCGATGCTGTAGCTCCTCTCAAAACTAAAATAATAGAATCCAAACCCACACCACCGTGGAGGAATGAGTAAATCAAAGAACTCAAAAGACATTGCAGGAGAGCAGAGAGGAAATGGAGGAAAACAAAATTAATTATTTATTTAGAAATTTTTAAGGAACAACTTAAAACCTACAATAAAACAGTTAAACAAGCCAGAACCCTTCATTTTTCCAATCTTATTACAGAAAACAAGAATAACCCCAAATTTCTTTTTAAAACAATAGATCTTTTAATAAACACAAGTTTTAATAAGTCTTCCATGCCTGCATCAGATGCTGCATGCGAGGACTTTGCATGCCACTTCAGAAGTAAACTCAGTGGCATTAGATACAGTCTTTCATCTCAACAACATTTTGATTTAAACAGACCTGAAGCTCTGCTTTTACCTGAGGAAACACTGGAGAGTTTTGTCCTGGTTGATGCAAAGATGCTTGGTCGAGTTTTCTCCCAACTTACCACAACAACTTGCCTTTTACACCCAATTCCCACATCACTTTTAAAAACATTTGATGGTTTCTTTGATTGTGAGCTTTTAAACATTGTAAATTATTCTCTTCCCTGCTGCCTTTAAAACGGCAATGGTGAGGCCCCTTCTGAAGAAGAGTAATTTAGAGATAGACAATCTTGATAACTACTGACCTGTATCCAGCTTACCTTTTTTAAGTAAAATTATTGAAAAGCTTAACTTTATGCAATTACATGAGTTTTTGCATAAACATAATATTTTAGAAAAATATCAGTCTGGTTTTAGAACAAACCACAGTACCAAGACAGCCCTTTTTAAAACTGTTATTGATCTTAGATCTAACTTAGACTCACAGAAACTTTTTGTCCTGGTTCTACTGGATCTTAGTGCCACCTTTGATACAGTTGATCACCAGATTTTACTAGTCAGACTCAGAAGTCTGGTGGGCCTCTGGTGGGTTTTACTCCTATCTCACAGATCGAAAATTCTTTGTAAGTATGGATACATGCTCCTCAAAAATCCATGAAGACAAGTGAGGGGTTCCCCAGGGATCAATTTAAGGCTCAATACTTTTTTAATTTGTACATGTTACCTCTTGGGGGTGTCATCAGGAGACACGGCATTGATTTTCACAGCTATGCTGATGACACACAGCTTTACATCGCCATGTCCTGGAGCCAGTCAATGTTCTTTTAAATTGTTTTAGATATAAAGTCATGGATGGCAGAGAACTTCTTACAGCTCAATCAGGACAAAACTGAAGTTTTAATTATCGGTCCTGAAGACAAGAGAGGGATCATTTTACCAAAACTACATAATTTTAATCCCTCTCAGTGTGTAAGAATTCTGGGTGTTCTTTTCGACTCTGAGCTTGATTTTATTCAACACATCAGAAATGTCACAAAGACAGGATTTTATCATCTTAAAACCATCGCCAGAGTCCGCCCATTTCTCTCTCTTGCCAGCACGGAGGTGCTGATACATGCTTTTATTTTTAGTAGATTAGATTATTGTAATGCCCTGCTCTCTGGCCTTTCCAAAAAGTCCCTTTCGAACCTACAGCTACTTCAGAACTCGGCGGTATGAGTTCTGACGAGGTCCAGAGGGTGGGAACACATTACACCAGTTTTAAAATCGCTGCATTGTTTCCCCGTGCGTTTCAGGATTGATTTTAAAGTTCTTTTAGTAGTTTATAAATGGTCTTGGGCCCTCTTATTTATCCGACTTGCTTTTAAATTATGAACCCTCACGGACCCTGAGGTCCTCTGGTAGCGGTCTATTAGTTGTTCCAAGGGTGAGGACCAAGACATACGGTGAGGCCTCTTTCCGTTGTTACGGCCCTCGTCTGTGGAACGGCCTGCCAGAGAACCTCAGGGCTGCAGAGACTCTTGATGTTTTTAAAAAGAGGCTTAAGACCTACCTTTTTAGCTTAGCTTTTAACAAAATTTTATTTGATCTTAAGCTAATTTTTTTTTTTTATTTTATATCTTGTTATTTTATTTTCATTTCATTTTACTCAACTGTATTTATTTTATTTATCTGTTTATTTATTTATTTACTTACTCTTAGCTTATTGTTTCCTAAGGTTATTTAATATTTGTTTTAACTCCAGTGTTTTCCTCATGGGGATCCTCCATGCCGGGGGTTCTGCCTGCTCAGTTTGGGGGTTGTTGCTGCGGTGATTGCCCTTCTCTGGGTGGCTGGGGCCCTATACTGCAGCCTGTGGTGTGGGCCCCAGTCTGCTCTGATCGGGGTGGTTGTCGTAGGACATGGGTGGACTGGCTCCCCATGATATTGTTTCCTCACAGCAACATCATCTGCTTTGTGTGTATATATGCATGTTCCTGCATAAAACTGTAACTTTTTTTTTCCTGTTATGTAGTTATTTTTTGTCTTAATGTGCATAAACTGATTTTTCATGTAAAGCACTTTGTGTTGCCCCAGCATGAAAAGTGCTTTATAAATAAAGTTTGATTGAGTTTGATTGATTGATAGTCAGATCACTTTCTTAAGATGCACTGTGTAGTCACATCAGAATTTAAATGTATTTAGAATCGCTTTGAATGAACACACAGAAAAGAAGAGCATAGATGAGAAAACATTTTCAAATTGTATCTCCTGGTAGAAAGTGAGAGTGTTGCAATAGGTTGTATACATGAAACATGCTAAATTAGCTGTGAAGCTATGCAAGATTCTTCTCTCAGGATGACAAAGGGAGCCAAATATAGTGTGAAGTGGGTGTGAATGTTTTATGAGTGTTGGAAAGGTGTTGGGGGGGGGGGGGGTGGGGGGGGTGGGGGGGTGGGTCTCTGATATCATCCAACCAACAGAAAATTTTATGGAGACCAGCATTTAAACCTGTGCAATCAAATTTTATAAAACTACTGTAAACTTTGGGGAATAAATGCTCATTTAATAAGAATGTTAACCTTATGAAGAAAACAAACATGTTTTGCCAACAAAAATGAAGAGTACTCTGAGTTTAAAAACCAAGCTCTGCACCTTAAAGTATCTCTTTTTTAAAATGTTCTTCAAAAGCCTAGCAAATGAGCTCATCAAGCCAACAGCTAACAAATAAAAACAGTAAGAGGACATGAACAACAGCAGCTACTGTCCAGCTTTTATTACCCAGCTGTGCTTGACATCCCAGTATCTATCTGCAAGGCAATGCTAAGTCAAAAGAGTCCATCAAACCTGCTGACTTTGTTCCCATTACGCTTGATCCCCACAGTCTGCCTGGTTTTAAGCACTCATTAAGCCTGGAGAATAATACTATATGAGAAAATGAAAATGCTACCATGTGGCTTCTCTTATTTATTTCAAAAAGCAGTAAGTGAACAGCAATAGCTTGCAACTGTAGCAATACAATTAATGGCTCACTGCTTGCATGTGTGCTGTATACGCATGTCTTGTGCCTGAACAGTAGATGAGCCATCCCAGTCAACTGGATTGCTTCTCAATAGGAATCCATTTTTGTTCATTGAAACATGCTGTGTAGCCAAGCAGCACATGCTTAAATCAAGTTTTTAATCCACTGTTGGTGTGGTTTTGATCCTGAATCTCAGATCGACATGATCTGGACCCACTTCAAACTTTGAAATGTTTAGTGTGAGCATTCTTTACACGAAAAATGCTCACACTAAATATTCTGCAGTCTATTTGTATCACACTTTAGTTATATTATCCACATCATTCAGTATCAAAGCATGACTTTAAGTGATTTAAAGTGTCAGACATGGTCAACCACAACAGATTTAGATTTTAAAGAAAAAAAAAGTTGTGGTTATCAAACTCCATGAAAGCTTGTTGGTTTACCCATCAACAAAACCTAAGAAGATGTGTTTTGCTTAGAATCTCTCAACAAACATCATTAGAAAATCCAAAAAAAACAAACATTTTCACAAACAAAGAGACTTTAGGAGAACGCACAGCCCAAGGTATACACACAATCACATGTGATTTTGTGCACACGCGGTTCCGTGGTGGTTTGACAGAACTGGGACAACCAATTGTGAAGTTAAAAGACCCCTTAAGGCACAATGTCTCCCACCCAACGGTTACCGCTGGCGGCTGAACCAGTTCAAGCTTTAAGTAATGATGGCAGTGTGTGGCACACAAGGGGGTGCTTTAAGCTGCAAGGATGTCTGCAGTGCAGTGGTTTATCCTCATTTTCAGTCCATACACACACAAGCACACATTACATTGACTGAAACTATCAAAATGTCATGGGTTGAGGAGTGTCAGCTTCATTGTAAAGATTGCTGTGAGCACTCAACAAATGCACAAAGACAAACAACAGAACACACATTCAACCACATATATTTGTGAAGACATGACAAACCAGACTGCTTTTAGCCCTTTGTGCATACCCATGTGGGAACATAAAGGGGGAGTTTCACAGAATAATGCTTTATATGCATTCAGTTTCAGTGTGTGTTTTAGAGAAGAGAAAAACAGTCACAGTGCAATTGTGTTTTTTTATTATGTGCCCCTTGTTGGACTTTCTTTTTTTTTTTTCTTCTTCTTTTTTTTTTTTTTGCTATTAGTGGCATTAAACATATTCAGTTTTCTTTCTCTCTTTGGCTCCAAGTAGCAATTAGCTGCACTTTAGAAGAGATCACAAAAATGGAGTGCTACATAAAAGGGTGGGTGGGCCTGAGGCACATTTAGTTAGCAGAGACTGAAAATTAACATTATGGAGACAACCTTACTGTATGTAAGGTGCAAGATGAAAAGTTTCCCAGCTGAAGACGGACACGTCATTGCAAACAGAATTCATGAATGCAATGTAGCGTTCCTCATTCCTTGTATAGTTTATGATTTACTACACAACACACAACAAGGCACTTTTGTTAATCAACAGTGGATATTGAAGGCAAATATGGTCTTAGAATATGGAAATATATCTAAAGCTGTGTTTAGAGACTTCAGGGCACTTTCTAATGAATATACTTTTAGCTTAAAATGAAACTACAGTGGAAATACTTTACAAGTAGTACCACCCAGTATCAGTCCCACTTAATGATACATGGCTTAACCATTGCTGACACCACCCTTTAGTGAAAAGCATGTTAACAAACTAGCAAAGCGACACAGGTTACAAACAACCACAGTGCTTCTTGACAACAGCACACCCTTGACAATACGAAGCCTCACCATGAACTGGATGTATGTTTATTGTTATGGAAATAGCACTGCATTACAAGGGAAGGTTCAGTTAAATGGTTTTGAGATTATAGCGTGTATGTGTGTATGTGCCATATTTGTGACAACATTTAATGCAAGTTTCTGTATAAACCTTAACAAATGTCCAGAAATGAACTGTTGTCTGAACTTCAAACTTCTGAAAGAAGAATTTTCTGAAAGAAATTTAGGTTTTTACTTGTTGATATTTTCTTTTGTTATATGGCTTCCTGTGCATGATAAAGATCTGCTATTGAATGCTTAGTTGTTGTTCACTTAATGACATTACCATGACACATAGCTACAAGATCACTTGCCAACAACTAGTTTTGTCCAACTCATTCCATGAATCAGCAGCTGTCTACATATTTTAAAAGAATGGACAAAGCCATCCACTGTCAGACAGTAAGCCATTAAATAAATTAAAGTACAATTACACGATCAGCAGGTGCTGCTCCCAAACAGTCCAATATGTCAATATTGTCAAATTATTTTTCAAGGATCAGTGCTCAGTTCAACCATTTTCACAATAGGGTGACTTCTGGTCACAGAAAGTTCAACATGGTCATAGCCAAATTTTCAACTTGTGGATTTAAAACAGCAATCCACAGAACAATGGGTGATATCAGGGAGGATTTATCTCTATTCACTTTAACAACATCTAGTTAGCTGTCTTACAATAATCAGCTGATCAAGCAAATTATTAGGGTGAGGAGGCAGGAACTAAAATAGTACATTTTAGAAACTAGAGGTACATAACACAAGGTGACAAGAGATACTGCAACAATGTACATTAGACACCTAAAGTAAAATAATTAACCCTGAATTACAATAATAATGTCTTTAGTAGGGAAAAATATAGTCACAATGCTTTAATTAAAAAGGTATTGAAGGAAGCCCATAGTTCCTTAGCTTGAAAGTAAATTGTAGCACTTACATCTAAATTATGTGTTCCAGGACTAAAATAACTTAAGTGATAAGTTTGTAACTAAACCATTAAGACCTGGGTCGTTTTAAGATGTGGATATATAAATTTTTAGCACTTGTAGCACAAATAGATCAGAATCCTAACAGTCGATGACATCTCCGTACATTTAGCCCACAGACTTTGTTCATTGGTACTGTGGAGATATTTAAAAGAATATCACAACACCTAATGGCCACAAATGTTCATTATATGTTAATTAAGGCAGTCTTCCCGAAGTAATGTGGCAGGTGTGAAAGTCATCACAAAATTAGACCTCTGTGTTCTGACATTTTAAAGATTTCATTTGGATTAAATGCTTTCTTTAGAAATGAACTTTTTTTTCTTATGACACTTTATGTGGTGATTTTTTCCAAACTTTGCAAAACAAATTTAAAACAGTTTTGAAAGAAATAATAAAATAATAAAAGCAAAGCTCCTAACATGCCAAGCTAAGAGAGTATTTAAAATGAAAAGTGTTTGTACCATTAGATTTAAATTAATCTAAGACCAGTTTACTGCATGTCCATTAAGAATTTCATGAAACAGGACATTCTGCCCAATTGTTATCAATATTACAAATGCATATTTTACATCCTCTCCCTCACCTCTTCCTGTGCTTTGTCCCCCCCGCCACTCTGCTACTACTGCTACTCATTTGTTTTCACAGGCTAACACTGTGCAGTGGAAATCACTTCAGACAAACAAGTCAGAGAAATTTGCATAGTCTATCAAAGATGTTCTACCAATGTGTGGCCCATTCATATTCATGAGGTTAAGGCCATGCAGGTCCCCTCATTGGACCTATGAAGGCTAAAACCCGCCTCTGCCGTCAGAGCAAACAGCAGTCGGATGTCTTTTTATTAGCAGCCATACTCCAACTGACCCAGTTGCCAATGGTTACAGATCCTTCTGTCTGATTGCAAGTGTCATGTAAATTAAATTTTGGTTTTAAATTAGGTCTTCTTATAGTCTATGATGTATCCCTCATTTTTTAAATTTCAGATTATGTAGAGCATGTTAATGTTGAATTGTTTTTTTGTTTTTTTTTGTTTTTTTTTTTTAAATGAAATAAAATTAATAGTTGGGAATATCTTTCTAAAAGGAAATATTCTAACTAATTAAAAAGACTGATATTCACCTGATGTACAGATAATACAGTTGAAAATTATATTGGAGTTAATAGTTGTGTGCACACAATAACCTAGTTATTGTCATTGGATATATTTAGTGCTAGGTGCAAATTTCTGTCATAAATATGTTTAGTTTGCATATGAAAAAGAAATTTTCTGACATATATACAAACATATTGGGTGCACATCAAGAAAAAAAATCATCACATGTAAATTAAAAGAAATCTGTGCTCTGCGCAATTTCATACAGGAAACACTGACATGATGAAATATGTAGATGGATGGATGGATGGATGGATGGATGGATGGATGGATGGATGGATATTTACGTGCCAGCCTTAAGTGCTGATGACATTGGAACTGCCTTCCAACTACTGAAGAAGTGACTCTTCTAAAAGTATACTCGTATATAATCTAAAATGAGACTGTGATATCTTACTGGGAGACTCCAAAATGTGTACCTACTTTACATCCACAGCCAAGTTTCAAGTGGCAATGAAAATGGCCACTTATGACAATGACTTATCTGTCTTTACTATATATAATTTTTTTTTCTTCTTCCAGCCTTTTCAAGAAATCTGTTTTGCCATTTCATTGTCCATCTTTTTGTTCTCTCTTTTCGTCTTTGCTTTTCATTCTGAAAGAGTGAATGTGGCTCCTTTTCTTGTCAGTACTTTCAGTGCTCAGTGAAAAGTTGATACCTGCAGGGAGGCAATCAGAGAGATAACTATAGGAAACAAAATATGGTGGCCTATCAAAAGACCCAAAGGCTCAAAGCATCTGTTCAGGTAAATGGATTTACACATGCTTCTCCACAAAAGCTCAAATTCCTCTTTTGCCCATAACTTTTCCTTATCTAGCTGTCACTATCACTTTCTTATGCTTCTCATTTCTCAATGCTTTTCTGTCATTCACTTTTTTTCTGTTAGCACATGCTTAAACTCCTTTGTGTACGTTTCTTTTTCCTCCTATTCTCAATAATTGATTATGTTGTTGCTGATTTCTGTATTTCATCCACTCTGTACATACATCCGCCTGCCATTTCACGTCATTAAAAGTCACAATGTTCCAGAATCGTGGCTTGGTGACTGATAAGTGGTGATTAAAGTGTTGAGATACAGTGAGAGAATAGATGTTTAAAAACCAATTAGTAGGTACATGTCAGGCCTTTTAGGAGACAGATGGGACACAGATCAAGTTGGAGGAAAAACAGAGAAAATCTGATAAAGTTTGGGACCATATTACATGATGGATGTGCTCTCATACAGAAAAATAAGAATAATATAGGAATATATTATGTATTACTGATGTTTGTATATTATATTCAGGCTTTAGCAGGTTTTTATATAAAAGTTTATTTCAGTTCAATGGCTTTACCTTCGGTAATGATGAGAGTGATCTTTTTATTATAATACATATTGTTGTGTGAATATAGCAACACATAATTCCACCAGTTTTCATCCAACTAAGCAAATGTCAGGAGGCTAACATCAAAGTAATGCAACATTTAGGACATGTAATGAATGAGGTGACAGGCATGAAACACTGAGTGGATGAGTTTGTTATTTTAATATTATAAAATCATCAAATTACACAAAATTAATAATGTTAATACTTACTAAAAATTTTAAACTGAAAAATAAACCTGAAATCTATGAATTAATGGATCAGAGTATATTGTTCAACTGATTCCATCCACATAGTGGCATTAATCTGGTCCTCCATTCCAGCAACCCAGAGACTTGTCTTTTGTTTGTTTGCTGTTTTTTTTTTTGTTTGATAGCAGCTAATGTGCCATGTATGGCTGTCAGACTTTGTATGTTTATACTATGGGTTTCTTTTTTAAGATGCACAGAACTGGTTTACATTTTCAATGACATACAAAATGATTTGGTTTTCCAGGCACTGCTCCAAAATATGCCTGTGGAGAATGACAACTAAATTCTAAGTTTGTATTAAAGAATCAGCAAAACTTGGCTGCCAATAAACTTTCTTATTTCTTGTGTGTGTCTGTTTTCATACTCAACAAAGCTGGAAAAAGATCACACAAAAAAGGTATAGTCTCCCTCCAAGTAATCATAATATTTTGAGCAGATATCAGCTTTCATGGTACTGAATTCTCCATTATTTTGTATTCGTTAACAGTGTTTGGTCAGCTGGGTAAGTCTTTTCATTTTACCAGATATCAAGATCACTCCTGCTGACAGCAGGATGGGTAATCCTCTCAGAAAGATGCTTGGGGACATGAAAGCATGCTCTTGACCAGATACCATACAACAGATTTATTCCTGGAGAACTACATAATCCAATTTAAATGTGCGATTATTTCCACCATAACAGCATCTGGCAGCTGGCAGACAGTGAGATTTATAATTTCCAACTTATTTTCAAAAGTAGACTTAAAAGTTCCTTTGTAAAAGATATTACCTTTGATCATGGTGATTGCAGCTGCTGGGCTTTTTAAAACCCTTTATGCTTGAGAGTTACTTCACAAAGCTGTTTTCTCAGTCAAGCAACAATTATAAACAGCCACTTTATCTAATGTGTGGAATACTAAAATGATGCTGTGAATTAACCAAGAATCATATGAACATTAAATTGCTAAGTATCACTGAAACACAATTTCTCTCTTTTTTCTATTTTCCCCATCAGGTGTAATTAGCTTCTTAAGCCCAAAATGATCTGTCACCACAAATTGGCTCTGGAAAATAATGACATTTTTCATCTGCCTCTCATTTTATAAACATTAACTAGCCTATCTGACAGATAACATTATTTACATTCAACACAATGAGGACATGCATTGTGATGATTATGATTATTATTAGTAGTAGTAGTTGATTAGTAGTAAGAAAAGGAAAGATTCTATATCTTAGGACATCCATCAGAATGTTGTCAGCAATAATTTTATCAGTGGTTTCAGTGGGAAGAATAAATAAACAGTTTTTCCTTCTCTACTTTTTGTCTTTTTCTTTTTTTTTTAACTTGTACAAATTTTTCATAATCCTCGAACACCTGCTTTTAGGCTGACATTTAAGCAACATCTAATTCTGTCAAGTCTGATCACAGTTTCAGTTGTTGCTGTAATGTGAGGTGAGGACTTGGATCCATTCTCCTGGTACCTTCCTCAACTCTCATTTTGCCATTTTAATTACACAGTGACATTTAGTTTAATTGGTTCCATATTTGTTACAGCTAAAAAAAACACAAAATCCCACATAAACAAATGAATGCATTTGTACTTGTATGCATACAGTCTTATTATTAAGCACCCAAGTTTATGCCTCAAAATACCCAAACATATGAGAGCATTATATATGTTGGTGTGTTACTAGTGTTGAGGCACTGGCTACGCAGCCTGCTTCCTTTCCGCTGTTCCCTCAGTCTTGTGCCCCTGTGTGTGCGTGCGTGTTGTTCATGCGTGGGTCTCCACATTGTCTCCCTCCTGATTCTGAGTCAGTCAGCATACACACCTGTGGCTCATCAGCTCATCACCTGCAGTATATCTGCCCTGCTCTGCAGTCACTTTCTGCCAGATTGCTCTGCCTGCCACAGCGGTAGTGATGCTGCAACCACTGTGCTTAGTTGCACTCCTTGTATTTTTTGCCTTGGACTAATATTGTTCTCTTGCGCTCAGATTCCCTCTGTCATCTCCTGCCTGTTCTGCTCTGCTCAACATCACTGGTTTTCTTTGGATGCAATCTCCAGCCTGCCCACTCACCAGCACTCTACCACACCAGGCTCACCTTGCCTCACCAGCCATATGTCTTCCGCTTGCCAGCCATCAGCTCGACTCGCTAGGCTCACTCCTTCCAGCTCCCTGCCTGCAATCCTCCACAGTCTGCTGAGCCGTCTGCTACTCCAGACCTCTGTTTGCCCGCACATTCCCCTACATTTATTCTTTATACAGCAACTTCAGTGAATTAACAATAAACAAATCTTAATCACTGCCAAATTTGTTTGTTATACTAACCAGTTTACACACAATCCTATCTCAACTGATGCAGTCCTGAATGTTATCTATAAATTTATATAAAATAAAATAAAATGTCAGTGAGTCAGGTGTATACGATTATACAGTGGCTCTTTTTCACTACACAGTATGGCTTTATTTATACATGTGATAACAGTGTAAATCCATGACTATTCTGAGAAGACATCATCTGTGAGCAGGTGGACTAAAGTCCTTGTCAAAGAGTTACTTGTTCTCTGAAGAGAGAGGTCCTTTGGCAAATTTGTGTTCAAGGTTTACATATCTGCTGGTATGGATTGCAAAGTATGATGGGTGTCTCTGCGCACAAATGATCCAACAATATGGCTTACTGAAAGTATAGATTAACATAAACAAACACTTCTTCCTAATCATATTGTTTATTGTTTACACTTAGCATTTGTGGTTACCACACTTCCACATTTGAATTTCTCAAGTAATTTTATTTCTTCTGCTGTATACATAAGAACAGACTGTAATTTAACCCTTTTCAAAAACAATGAAAGATATGTGGAGTAAAAAGTTATTTAAACTGATACCATGATGATGCCAATTTAGTCCATGCTGCTGATTCAACAGTCAGAGGAGATGTTAATAAAAATTTGCTTTTGTGGGTTTGGTAGTTCATATTACAGAGAGAGAGGAAAAAAAAAGGATCACTTTAAATAATTTTAATCTCTACGACAGTATCTTGCTCTCCAAGGATTCAACGGGATGCTTCTGTTATGATAAATCATAAGATTAGAAATCCCTTATTAATCCAACCTGCCCCAAAAGTAATCTACTGCCTATGTTCTGTGTCCCTCAGTTAACTGAAGATAATAAAAAGTGTTTAGGGTGAATTCTCATTTATCTGCATTTTATTCAGTTAACAACAGACATTTACTGGTGGAGTTTCTCCTCTATATTGCACCAAAAAAATTATCAGTTTCAGTGGCCCAAAGGAAATTAAAGGGATGTCCACAGAAACAAAACGGATTTAAATTGTATTTATTTCTTTATTTCTTTATTTTAGGTTTACCAAGACAAATGGTAGAAATAAAAGAAGGCTGTGGATGAATAGGAGTGTCCCACCTGTCTGTGTGTCAGCTGTCTGTCCAGGTTTCCCTTCATCTTTTTTTACTACATCACTCCTCCTGACTATAATGTTTATCAATTTCACATCTGTTCATCTACATAATGTGAATACAGACAGACACAAACACACATGCATGTATGCAGTTATATGAATAAAAATGTATTCAATCCCATTACATGGAAGTGAGAACAATCAACCGCACACAAGAACACCTGCAACCTCTTCATCTATGTGGCTCGTCCAGAAGCCACAACTAATTTAAATACACGTAAACAAGTACATACACAAGGCGAATGAATGGTAATGAGACTGTGATTATGGGTCTTTGTGAAACAACAGGAACAATGGCCAAGGTGTGTCAATATTTTCTCCACTATCATAAAAGCTCATTTCTACCTGAATAATGAAGTGACTCAGTAAAAAAAAAAAAAAAAAAGAAAAGTTTCTATAGAGCTTGCATATGTCTTTGTGTGTGCATTAGAGATGGTGACAAGATCTGAATAATTACTGGTCACTGTTAAAGAGAAAACGATGAGAGTCTAAAGGAACATACCTCAAGTTGAAAAGTAATGCATGTTTAAGCAGCTTGAATGGTTCTTTCATAAAGAATGCATTCTTTTTTTCCTCCTAAGGTTATTCTAGAATTATGTGCGTGAGTGTGCATGTGTGTGCACGCGTATGTACGTGTGCATGTGGTAAATAATCATACAGAGGGCTCAAGCAAATAATGGCTTTGAACATGAGATTCATGCAATTAACTGTGAACCAGAGCAGACAGACTCCACAGTCAATACCTCTTGTAATGTTGGCAAGCGAAGTAAATAACAAGAAAAACTGTTACCCCAGTGTGTGCGTCTGTGTGTGTGTGTTTATAGGTGTGTTTGTGGATAAATCCCACACCTCGCCCTTAGTCTTGAGTGCTAACAGATCCCTTTGGTTCACATTTACTTGCATAAATCCTAACACACACAAACTATATATTTTATATATATACATATATATATATATATATATATGTATATATATATATATATATATATATATACATATATATACACTACCGTTCAAAAGTTTGGGGTCACTTTGCCATGGGATTCAATAGGGAAGTGACCCCAAACTTTTTAACGGTAGTGTGTATGTATATATATATATATATATATATATATATATATATATATATATATACATGTGGGTTTTCTTTACATATTTTCATTTGATGATCACTTTAGTTGTAATAATCAGTTCAATATTACATAAAATCAAGACCTTTAAAAAGTTTATCTCATTTGTGCCAACCTTTCCCTGGTCAGTGCCCCTGGTTGGGCCCCCATCTAAACTTTTCTAGACCCGCCCCTGCATAACTGAAGTGTAAATCCTTTCTACCTCCTGTCAGCTACTTTGTTAGAGAGGAGAGCTCCCCTGGTTTGTATCTCAGAACCTTTTGATAATTTCTCTCACATTAATGGCTCCTAAATTATCAGACCTGTGTCTCCAACATCTGCACAGTACCAGTAATTTAGAAAAGACGTCCCCTTGTTTCCGTGACAGTGACATGAATCTGATTGACATGAGTTGGTTACTTTAGCTAGCCCCTCCAAAAACAATATTTTTGGGTTAATATGTGCCAGCGTAAACCACAAACTGCTACTTTCCCTTCTTAGTTGAGCAATAAACAAATGCAACAAGACAGAGAGTGCTAGCGACAGTAAAGCCGAACAGCTAAAAAATCACCAACAGCCATCATTATTCACAACAGGTGAGGAAGGAGAAGAGAAGGCTGCCATGTTGTGCAGAGTGCAGACAACCAGAGCAGTGCAACACTACGTGATTTTTTTGTTTTTTGTAATGCAGGAAAGTGCTGGTGTTGAACCCTCTATCCAGTAAAGTGTGGGTGTTAAAGCTTTTTCCTCCTTGCCTCTAAACACCTCCATGTCTTGCCGTCATTAATGATGGATGTTGCGCATGCATTAAAAAGTTTAACACAATTAATTACATAAATTTGTTACCACTGTTAACGCATTCTTTTTGACAGCCTTAATATATATATATATATATACACATGTGTGTGTGTGTATGTTTGGAAATCTGTATTATGTGAGCTATCTTAAAAAAAGAAACAACATCATCATTAACAGTAACTATTTTCAAACATTGTTGTTAGGAAAGGAAGGGGAGAGGAAACAAGATGTCTGGATGACTGGGAACAGGAGAAAATGTTTCAGAGAAGATTTAACCTGAAGAAGGAAGTAAATTACATGGCTTGACAGATTCAAAGACAGAATAAGTAAATTACAATACACTCAGAGTACAACCAATGAAGGACGCATCAACAATCAGTTTAATACATTCACTCATCAGCAAAGCAATCAAAGGCAAAATTATCAGGAAAGCAGGTATCCACAATGGTACTCTCACTTTCTCATTCACACACACATACACACAAACAGCCTTTCCCCACGTCCCACTTTAAGCCTCACATTGATTGTTTGGAGCTGCCTGTTCCATATTGATTTCTCTAATCCATTTTAAATGAACAATTATAGCCATATCCACAATTGTGACTTGCAGCTACTACACAGTCAGTTCGATAGTCAACCTGTTTCAGTGTATTATAATTTAGATTCTTTATTATTCACATTAATTTAATATGCATATACAGTATGTTCCCAATTACTATAAATAGATTCTTATCCCCTAGTTTTTTTAGGGGAAATATTCTTAAAGAGCAACAACTGATCATAATCGGGAAATCCAACCTGCCATAATTAGGGACCTTGTCAGTAAAAATAAAACCTTTTTTTTCTTAACTGTTTCATCTATTTCTGACTATCATTTGAACATTTATAAATTGCAGAGGTCCCTGTTCACTTTTAGCTCAGTTTCCACAGATCACTGATGTACACTCCAGGTCATGTTTGCAAATGAGAACTGGTTCTCAAAACTGGTTCTCAAACATTTTTTACCTGGTTATAGAAATGAAATTATTTAGGTAGGGCATGCCCAACTCATACAGTGTATAGCAGTGTAAAGATATTATAATTCTTTCTTAAAAAGGTAACATTAATATCACATATAATAAAGTCTAAAACATAAGGAGGTGGAGGCAAAAGCCATAAACGGGACTTTAATCCAGAGACTGGGGTAATAACCCATAACCTGTGGACACCTGTCACTGACTAATTTGGACTTTTTTCCAAATTGTAAATTTCTTTGAGTTGTGGAACATGGCAGCATTATGATTTAGTTCTTGCACCCTGTTTTATCATTAAAACCTCTCAACAGCTCAATTTAATTTCAAATGAATATCTTTCAACTGTTGTTTGAAAGTGAGCTGCAGTCATTCCCTCCTTTTAAAGGGTAATATGTCAAAGATTTGTTCTACTTTACTTTAGAATGGACTGCTTTTATTTTCATTAAATATAGTCATCATATTGTAATGTTTTATAGGATATGGTCAATTTTAAGTATGATGTAACATAGTTATAACTGATTTAGTAACTTAATCCTTTAATTACCTCATCATTGTTTAGTAGAGCAAACTTTTAAGTAACTGCAATGAATTTTATTGACCATTTATAGAAATAAACCTACCTGAGGCATCTCTCCCACTTGGTTTGGCTGTGCAATGCAAACACTAAGTGTATGTTATCCCATTACTCTTTCAAATTTTGACCATTTCACTATTGTTACTATATTATTAACTGTCATCTTAAATATTTCTTTAAAAACAAATATTCTTATTACTGCTGTCAAAGGTAGAAATATTTATGTCTTGCTTTTTCATTAGTGTGAATATTAAAGGTCAAGGGCATGCTGGATTTGGTGATGGAAATAATACTCCACAGTGACTCTGTATGATTCTGTTCTTTGTTCTTTTTTTGTTTGTTTGTTTGTTTGCTTTTGGCTTTTTCTTTTATTTTCAAAGTAGTACACACAAACTACTTGAGTCAATAAGCTGACAAACAGTACCTGCAGATATCCCTTATACAATAATGAATTTGTGGCAGGATAATTCTCCCTCTATCAGACTGTAACCCATAATGAACTCCAATACCCACAATTCCCCCTGGCCCCATGTCATGCCTTATTACTTGTCTAATTTACAGAAAAAAGAAGAAACAAATGAAGAGATAGGGAGCAGAAAGACCATTAAATTACTATAAAAAAAGATAGAAATAAAGATTTCATTGGAGAAAAAAAGATGCAGGGCAGATAGAAAGAAATTAAAGAAGGTCATCAAACCGTGAAGCACTCTTGGCACTGTGTGAGCACATGCAGCCTATCAAGCAAAGGCTTGCCAAGGGGGACAGAATCTGACTGGCTGGTATACACGGGGTTATTGTTTGCCAATTAATGCTGGGGCAGGGTTCTTTGGCTGCAGTTCTTCCTCTATCTTGCACCTTCTAACTGACTTCTGGCCTCTCTCATTTTCTCGTTGTTCCTCCTTCTGGCTGAAATGAAGGGAAGACCATGATAATAGAAATTAAACAAAAAAAAATGTTCACAACATGTTTTCTTTTTTCCTTTTAGAATCATTATTTTATTTTAAGATTAAGTTAAAAAAGTTATTAAATTGCTTTTGTACAGACTATCACCTCGTCACTTAATCTCCTACTACAGTATTTATGTCATTATGGGATTTTAAGACAAAATGTTGAATTATACATTAAATTGAACATTTGCACAAGGTTGAGATCAATATCGATTTTTCTTTTGAAGCATCACTTCCTACCTCACATTACTGAAGTGCTGCGATTGTAATCCTTCTTTTAGTCTGGTTCAGAGAAACACTCCTGATGCTTGAAATTTATTATTGGACATTATTGGCAGTTTCATAGAGCTTCCAAATCCACGCTGCTGACTTGTTACCTTTTAACATTTCCTGAAATTTGTATATTTCTTTGTCATATATATATATTTGATTTTATTACAATAAGTTGAGATTTACAAGAAATATTTTAACTCCTACTTTGCAAAAAGTGCTGGTAAAAAGAAGTTTATTTGTGTTTTTACACACATGTGTATATTGGCATATTGTGTTTAATGTGTAACTGCATTAGCAAAACTATATGCAGATAAATCTATTTTGATATATGATATAATGTAAATATGCACAGGCTACAAACTTATAATATAATTTAATGTATCTATGATAATATCTAAACATAAAGAATGTATAATATAAATTTTATTAATGTATTTATAGCAGCTCATATATTTATATTTAATGTATTTTGAAAACTAGTAGTTTTTAATAAGTTTCTTGTTTTTTTCCAACTCCTTGAAAATGTAGATTATTTTTACTTTGTTTTGTGATCTTTTTATTATTATATCTATATTAACTACTTGTTTGAAATAAGGATCTCATCTAAAATCTCATTTCATTACCGTAAAGGCTCTGTAACAAACAAGAAAACCTATTTTCTTCACACAGAGATTCCTGTAATCTTGACCTGAATAAACATGATGTTTTATTCCCATAGTTTGCATATTGAGTTTCCTCTACGCTGCAGTTTTGTCATCACTAAGCCTGCTGTTGGCCCGATAAGGGACGCACATGTTTTTGCCAGCTGCACCCCCTGCACAGTAAAATAAGGGGAACTCATTTCATTGGTTCTTACTTTCCCATAAGTGAATGTAAATGCACATACCCCGTCCAACAGATGCAATCTCTCTACGGAAGGTTGTTCTTTCCAGAGGGATAAAAACACTGCTAGTTTCAACTACCAGCATTGTGGTCTGAAGGTTTATCTCCAAGGATTCATTACTTTTGGTTTATAGTTTGTTTTTGTTTACACATAAAACTACATGAACAACTCCAGGTAAATCTTTCATATTTGAATAAAATATCAAACACATTTGCAGTCCTCCTGCTTGTTTTGACCAATCACCAAGTCAACCCATGTTTTTTTTTTTTTTTTTTTTTTTTTTGTGTGTTTGTTTTGTTGCAGAATGTTTTTTTTTTAAACAAGGGAGTTTTTTTTATTATTTATTTTTGTATCAGAAACATTAAACTGAGTGGTGCAAAAAAGTGCTGCTAAAATGGGATGTTAGTTGCGGATTATTTAGTTAGTGTCACATATCAGTTCTTGGTTGTAACACCTGCTTTGCCTTGCAAACAAATTATTTGCTTCACGAGGACATTGAAAGGATGTATGAATAGCCTGTAAGGAGGCTCAGAAGAAGGCGGGAATGAGTATGGCTTGCAGTCCCGTAGGAGAGCGGACAGCAGTGTGGGAGATGATGCCAAGTAAATGCTGCAGCTGGAAGCTAGAGACAAGAACTGTGGGCACTGGATGCTGAATATGTGCCAGCTTACAATTGTCTAGACTAAGACATATGGAGGAGAGTCCTCCATCTACAATCTGCTGGCTTTCTGATATTTTGAGCTGAACAGAAAAATGCAGAGGAAATGGAAGATGCCAAGCTTTCCTATGCCAACTACTGGATTCCGGAAACTGTTGCATCCGCTGTGACTCTGTTCAATACCATGTCGATAAGCTAATTACTAACATGAACAAGGATGCATAATGCATATTAGTAAAAATATCTCAGTCAAGACTAAATATGACACACAGATATGGAACTAAACACCACAGCCTAAGCTGTGATTAAACCACTGGCAATAAAATAGCCCACAGTAAATAAAACACACATTTGAGGAGATGCAATTTTAGATTTGTAGGACCAAATGTAGCTGTTGATAGCTTAGATTGGTGTTCTACCTTCTAATATTGCATTAAACTGGCATTAATTCCCCTATGAGCTGTTTTGTTGTTGTCAATTTTTCATTGTTATGTTGATCAGATGCCTTTATTTGCTTTACCTTATTACCTTTTTATTCTCATCACCATTCACCCAAGTCTCCTCTTCCTATTCAATCATCTCTACCCCCTCAAGTCTCCTACAATTTCAGCATTTCCTTCTCAATCCTCCCAAAGTTTAGGTTATCCATTCTATAATAGTCTATCTTACATCATGCATCATGTGTTTATACATCATCAAATGATGTATAAACACATAATATGCATGTGCTCACACAAACATGTGGGTGATACCTATTTTCATGAACACAATCTGAATGTAGTGCTATGAGAGGTTTTAGGGCACTTGACGATGAGATTGTTATCGATCACAGAATGCTATCAGACAGACATCTTCTGTCCACTTGCCCACACATTTACATTCATGACCCTTGCCACTTGAGTGAACCTCTCTATCAGAGTGGTAAATGTCACAGACGAGGAATAGTCAGAAAGCAATAGTGTGTTTGTGGCTGTGTGTGTTTCTGGGTAAGAAGGCAGGGAATGAAGTGAGGAGCCGCCAGACAGTCCATAAAGGTTAATTAATATAGAAACAATGAGCAAGAAGGGCCATGCTATTACATGGATAGATTTTTAATACACATGGGCCAGAATAAATGCTCTTCCTCCAACATCTCTTCTGCCTATATAAGAAATACTGAACAGATACCATTGTGCTTGCAGAAATGCTGCAGAGAAATGCATCACATAACTGGATGTTTATTACAGATCTCATGGCAGCAAATGGGCAACCCTGACAACATCAATTAATCAGGATAAATATTGTTCTGCAGGGCAACAAATATCATGAAAACATACATGCTTGTACCAAGACAAAACGTTATACCGTGCGTGGTTGCTAGCAGTGTCTGAATATTTTATGAGAATTAGGTTAAATAAGATCAGTTGTGCTGATTGTTTGCTTTAATCCCATCTTCCAATTTTACAGAAACATTATGAAATACAACTTTCAAGGTTGAATTTGACTTGAACAAATGTTTTAATTTTCATGACTGCATTAAACACTCCAGAACAGGGATCCTTAATTCTGTCTTTTTCCTGCAGGACGATGGCCTTCGAGGACCAAGATTGATCCCTGCTCTAGAGATTTAGATTTTAGTATAATAATATTAGTATAATAATTAATATAATCATGTATTTAGTAGAATACAGCTTTACTTTTATAATTATGGGCGCCAATGCTGAAAGCATTAGTCACACATTACAACTAAGGCTTTGTCATGATTTTCGGTCCACCCGCAGCTTTGACTCTATGTTGTCCCTTTATTGCATGTTGCCCATTCAAATATATTACTTTTTTATTCCACATGTACATTTATTTCAAATTTTTTAAGTTATTTTAATGTTATTAGAACTTTTGATTCATTTCAGTTAATAATGTTCTGGTAAAGGAAAGGAAATAAAGTGGCTTATGCTTTTTCAGAGAAAACTTTAATTTCATTAGCAGTGATTAGCCAGAGAGATCATATTTCTCCCTGTTCAAATTTAAATGTCCTCAGCTCTACATCTCTTCTACATTCAAAGCTTTTAATAACCAAGCTTGATTTAATCTTAGAGACATTATAGTCAGTGTTGGGGTAGTTACTCTATGTGATTCGTTACCAGTTAGTCATTAGTTCTGTAAATTGTAAGGAAATTACTTTCCTCGTTACTGCATTTGAAAAGTAACGCCACTACTTATTACTTTACTTTACCATTTCTTAATTCACCGTGTAGACATGGACAAACATCATAGCCGAATCATCACTGCCTGTCTGCATAGTGTTTACTGTATATTGTAAACAAAATGGCTTTAAAACCATAAGAACAACATCCCTGTCTGTGGGAAGAAATGGCCACACTTGTCTCATAATCATTTTATCTAGTATTTTTCTAAACCTGGGCGATTCAATAGTTGACAGGGGGAGCCTGTCTACAATGAACCCTGCAACTAGCTTGTTCATTTCTGTCTGTGTTACCGGCTGCTGCGCTCCAGGAAATATTGAAAAAAGCTTAGTTTGTTTAGGTGGGTCGGCTGCTGAAGGACTTCTTCCACTGACCGGCGAGCAGGATCTTTCTCCACAAGTTGGGATTGAAACTGGACTGAACTGAAAATAATGCGAATATCACCAATTCAATTCAATTCAATTCAAACTTTATTTGTATAGCCCTTTTCATACATTGTCATGCAATACAAAGTGCTTTACAGTGTAAAAACATATATTAAAAATCTAAGAGTAGAATAATGCAAATGCTATCTACTTTACATTTGAAATCACACACATTCACACACACACACACACACACACACACCCAAGCGCGCATCACACAACACAAACAGATGATGCCACTCTTCTTTTCATAGAATTAAAACTATTCCTTCTAGTTCCTGTCTCTTTAACTGAAACGGTTTAAGAACAAAGTTTGAGAGAGAGATCTAAAAGACAAGATAAAAGACGATTGGCTTGACACCACTGTGAGGAAGCAATACCTTGGGGACCCATCCACACCATGAGCGCCCCACCAGCAACCACGGAGGCCATCGCCACAGGAGCCGCCAAGATCGGGTCAGGCGAGGGCCCCCACCACAGCCACAGGACTGCAATGCAGGGCCCGTCAGCCATCCCGTCCAGGTCGACCCCCGCAGCGACAACCCTGCAGGCCGGAGAGACAGCCCACGATGTGGAGGATCCCCATGAGGGAACACCGGAGCTAGAGGATAAAAGATAAAAAAAAAAAAAAAAAAAAAAAAAAAAAAGATAAAAGCTGAAAATAAAACACAGTATAAGATACATAAAAGAGCATAAATAAATCAACGTAATAAGAACAATAAAAGAAAATTAATATATATTAAAAAGTCAATTTAAGACCAAGATACAAATGAGTGATAAAAATAGACAAAATAGATAAATAGATTAATTAAAATAACTGAATAAATAAACTAATAATATTGTTAGTCAAATAACTAAATGATTAAGAAGTTCAATTAAAAGCTAAGCTAAAAAGATGTGTCTTGAGCCTCTTTTTAAAAGCATCTACAGTCTCTGCAGACCCGAGGCCCTCTGGCAGGCCGTTCCACAGGCGAGGGCCACAATATTGGAACGTGGCCTCGCCATGTGTTTTGGTCCTCGCCTTAGGAATGACCAAAAGGCTGGTACCAGAGGACCTCAGGGTCCGCGAGGGTTTGTAGTCTAAAAGCAGGTCAGATAAATAAGAAGGCCCAAGACCATTAAGACATTTATAAACAAGTAAGAGAACCTTAAAATCAATCCTGAAACGCACGGGGAGCCAATGCAGCGATTTTAAAACTGGTGTAATGTGTTCCCGCCCCCTGGTCCTCGTCAGAACTCGTGCCGCTGAGTTCTGGAGTAACTGTAAGCTAGAAGTACTCTTTTTGGGAAGACCAGAGAGCAGGGCATTACAGTAATCTAATTTACTAAAAATAAAAGCATGCATCAGCACCTCCGTGCTGGCAAGAGAGAGAAACGGGCGGACTCTGGCGATGTTTTTAAGATGATAAAAGCCTGTCTTTGTGACATTTCTAATGTGTGTAGTAAAGTTCAGCTCAGAGTCGAAAAGAACACCCAGATTTCTCACACACTGAGAAAGTTTAAAGTCTTGTAGTTTGCATGAGATGCTCCCTCTCTTGTCTTCAGGACCGATAATTAAAACCTCAGTCTTGTCCTGGTTGAGCTGTAAGAAGTTCTCTGCCATCCATGACTTTATATCTAAAATACAGTTTAAAAGGGTGTTAACTGGTTCTAGGTCATCAGGAGACACAGCGATGTAAAGCTGCGTATCATCAGCATAGCTGTGAAAAGCAACGCCATGTCTCCTGATCACGTCCCCAAGTGGCAACATGTACAGGTTAAAAAGTATTGGGCCTAAAATTGATCCACCACTGACCAAAAGCCCAGATCTCCAACTCTCCAGCTTAATTTTTCTTTCTTTTTAGGTGGCTCACAATCAGCTATGTCACGTAAATCGATCTCTATGGCAATGTGTCCAGGTAAGCACACACACAGGCAGCAGCATGCGCGTACCATTTAAAACAGATCAGGACTTCACACATTGGCAAACACGGCTCGAGTAACGCAGAAAACACGTTACTGTAGTCCAGTAAATTAATTTCGTAACCAATATTTTAAGTGTAACGCACTACTTTACTTCATTTTTCAAAAAAGTAATTCAAAAAAGTAATATCGTCACTGTAACGTGTTACTTTGCGTCAGAAAATATCTCGTTATTGCGTTACTCCCAACGCAGATTATAGTGGTATATTTTCCCAACAGAGCACTTCAGAGCCCGTTCTTATGGAACTGGTTTCAGGGGGCAGATAAAATTTCCTTTTTTTTTTTTTTTTTTTAAAAAGTTTCTGGTTGGTCCAAAAATAAATTAAAAGATGCTTTATTCATCACCACCAGGGGAAATTTATGTATCCAGCAGCATACAATGTTTGCCATACTTAATTAAGCTCTCTCACTACAACACAGAGCCACAACATGACAACAAAAAATAATATAGGTTAAAAGCCACAATCAGTAGTAATAAAGTGGACTTTAACAAGATTTATTTTGGAGTCCTATATCGGCCGGAATGAATGACCTCCTCTCTATCCTGCAGCCTTGGTCACTGTGACTGCTTGTCTGGATGACCACAGTGTCCTATAAGAGGTGACTACTGTTCCTGAGGATGGCCTGCATCTTACCACTGATGCACTTCTCCGCTACTTCTCCAACAGACTCTGCCACCCTCCCCATCACTGAAACAAATTTCCTGACCAGTTTGTCGAGCCATTTCCCCTCCCTGGTCATCATGCAGTTCTCCTATCACAACAAAAAATACAGCACTGGCGACAACTGACTGACAGAGGAGGTACAGCATTTTGTTACAGACTTCAATGGATTTACGTTTCCTGAAAAAGAAGAGTCTGCTCTGTCTACATGCACTGACCAGTCCAGCTTATGATCCAGGTGGACGTAGAAATTTGTAAGTCTGGACCACCTCAATCCCCTCCCCCCTAAATTACCACAGGTAGATGATATGAATGCCGCCTCCCAAAATCCACCATCATCTCCTTAGTCCATTGCACCTGCACCAGTGTGTAAAGTCCAAGATGACCCTCAGGTATTCCCCCATGTCCCCTACCTTCACGCAAGCCACCACAGCCGTATCATCCAAGTATTTCTGGATGTGGCATGATGGAGACTTGTAGGCAAAGTCGGATGTATACAGGGTGAGGAGAAAAGGGGATAACACGGTACTCTGGGGGGCTCCAATGTTTGTGCTCACTGTCTCAGAGACTGAATTCTCAAGTCTGACATACTGTGGTCACTCTGTCAGGTAGTTACTGACCCACTCAGTGAAAGCAGGCAAACAAAAAAGGAGGCAGGCACAAGGTGGTATTTTACAAATACATTTTATTAAGAAAAAACAGCTTAAAATGTGCGGAGGTGCATATCAGTGATGTAAATAGTGCATGGATGTAGGGGAATGTCACAAGGCTGCATGCACAAATTCTTGAGTTTGCCTCTCAGGATCTGAGGATGATAATATTGAAGGCACTAAATCCTCCATTCAGTTATAATGCTATTGGCCTTGGTTGGTAAAATCCTACCAGAGTTCACTGAAATTAACTTTGAAGAATTTCTCCAAATAGTCAGGATGAAAGAGAACAGTTTTTTTCATTATGCTTTCACATACTTTTTAGTTACATTAAGTTACATAACTTATTAATCCTCTATGGCCAGAAAGGATCAAATATATATTGCAAAATCTATGCACTGTTAAAAGAATTATATTTCTTTGTAAAGAAAAGCATCATGAGTAACACTTTCATGAAAATGGCTAGTGGATACAAAACATGATCCACTGATAAGTTATGTAGCTGGTTAGGAGGTAGAGAAACAGTCAACCATCAGTTCAACCACTATCTAGTAAAGATTAAAAAATAATTACAAAATGCAAACATCAGTCAAACTGCAGGCTGTAAATGCACGCCAGTCCTCTGATAATATAGTGTTTAAATCAGCCAGTCAGGCAGCAAGGCAAGGCAAGATGGTTGAAAGAAATTTGTAACTCTATACTTGAAAAGTCCATCCATCCATTTTCTACACCCAATTATTCCAATGCAGTGTCATGGGGAGCCTGGGCCTATCCCAGCAGATACTAGGGGAGAGACAGGGTACACCCTGGACAGGTTGGCAGTCCATCATAACAGTTAAAAACTGATAAAAAAAAATAAATAAATAAATAAAAATTTAATAAATTATGATGACAAGTTGTTTGTTTGTTTGTTTCTTTTGTGTACATGTTATAGGATTAATTAATCATAAGCAAAATCAGCTATCAGGGCTATAGTTGGAAATTTCAACTTTAAATATGAAGAACGCCACCTCAGAAATGATGGTATGATTTCAATTCACATTGTTCATTTTATATTGGTACTGTATCCCTCTAATCAAGAAGCACATTAAAATTTAAAAATAAGTGAAATGCAAAAAAAGTAATCTGATTTCAATTTTTATTTTTAAAACTTGAACAAATTTTAGATCGCTTGGAGTCTGTATTTTAGAATTGCTTTAATCTATAATAGATCCCATGCTCCCATGATTATTTTTCCTTCTGTATAACACATGAGATGGAACTGATTAAATAAAGTATTTTAGAAAATGAAAACTCTCAATTTTCCACTTTGAAGATTTAGAAGTAATTTGTCTTTTTCACAGATGTTGGGCTTACTGTTACAACACAGAAAGTCTGCATCATGGCCAAGTCAAATCATAGGTAAGACCAATTTCCCTCTTTAATTGAAACAACTGAAACAGTTTTCTTTCTACTGACAGATATTCTTCCTGGTCCTCATAAATGTATACTAGGTTTGTCAGAGAAGAGAAATAAGGCAGAGCCAGAACGTGTCCCATCTGATAATGGAAGACAGCTGAATAGCCACAAAGAAAAAAGATTCAGGACATTTTTCTCAGGACTCCTAGAATATAATCGTCACAACATGAGTGGAAAAACACTGTTACAATGCTGCAATCTTGCTCTGTTTAGGACTTCTTTAGAATAGAGAAATACACTACTGAAGTAATTCATCTTTCCAATTTAGAAATGTTTTCTGGTAACAACTGGCTGTCATTATGTCTAATATCCATGGGTTTCTTTCTTTCTTTCTTTCTTTCTTTCTTTCTTTCTGCCTTCACAAGCCTTTTACTAACTTTCTCAATCTTTTGCAAATGCGATCTTGCAACGACTGATCATTTTAATTACTTATTCACTCTTTTCTATTTGCTTAGATCCATCACCTGCTGCATCAATGGACAAAATCCCTTTCAGCCAGAGGTAGAATTACAAACTATGAGGCGAAGAACATTATAAAAAAGAAGAACGTTATAAAAAAAAAAAGAGTAATGAAGATCAAACTAAACCATATGTTCCCTACCCAAACTTGTGGCATATAATCGATGATTATGATGCTACCTGAGCTGAAATGTAAGATAGATGAATAAACAAATGAAAGTAAAGTGTTGTTAGCTTGTCTTCTAACAAGAAATTGTTCTGACAGTTGCCAGATGATTCTGCTTTTCAAGAGCTATGTTATTTCATTCTAAGATAATCACTAGATATCCATGCATTGAAATGAATACAAATGGAGATGGAGATGGAGACTAGTCTGGGAATTGGACTTGAGTTGCACTTTAGTCGAAATTCCAGCAACTTCTGACTTGACTTTAATTCACACTCAAAAGACTTAAGACTTGACTTGGACTTGTGATTTGAGACTCATGAAGCCTCTTTCATTTTTTTATGATCTTCTCTGTCTGATCGTAATCTACTGTAATACAGACATTGCAAATGCAATTAATCAAAACAATGGCATCACCAGTAAATACACCTGTTGCTGCAGCAGCATTGTAATCTTTGGGTATTAAAAACTTTATAAAAAGGGACCAATAAAAGAGCAGCAAACTGCAACGTGGATGGTACAAAAATTCAGGACGCTGGATCTACCACATAAACCTTAAAACATACATGGAGAGGTTAGTCAATGTAATCTGAAAGCTTAACGTTACCATCACTTGCCAACAGTTGTCTCCCATCATCCCATGGCTAAAATCTCAATGATAAAATTGTTGGGATGTGGATTGTGTCCATATCTGGTAAAATTGGTAATATCCAGAGTCTATAAGTCCCCTGTAAAAGTATGTTTCATTAAAAATAATAATATTTTAAATATAATATTAATATTAATTAATTAATATTAATTTAAAGTAAAATGTAAAACTGGTTTATGATTTGGACTAAAAAGGAAGCCTGGTGGCTATTCTTTGGATAACGAGGCATTAGAGGGAGAACGCATGAATGAGAGACTGGGAAGCTTAGTAGGGCAGATGAGGGCAGGGTGAATGACATTGACAGGCCGATTCTTCAGCTTACGTCTGCAATCCCACTGCTTACTCACCAACATTCCTTTCACACCCGTATTCTCTCTGTCAGAATAATGTACTCTTCCTTTTGTCCTGTCTCTCTTCTTTTAGAACTGAACAGCTATAAGCATGCTTGTTTATCTTTTTCCTAATTCTGCTCGTCACTCTGTTTCTCACCAGACAGATCATTAGGATTAGCTCCCTGACTCTGCCTATCCCATCAGATGCTGATCGGCCACAGTGGCAGAGTGTGGGAACCAGAAAATGAGCTTGTGACAGATAATAGCCTGCTCTGTACCTTATATCAAAGCAAAGAGATAGAGGAGGGAGAAGAAATATTTCTAAAACAAAAGTCAGAGAATTGCCATGCATCTTTGAAACTTTACAATTTCAGGACACTGTTGCTGTACTGAGCAAACATTTGTTTATTCACGGAGATGACAGTTTTCTAAGAGGATCTAAGAGTTGACTCCTTGGTCGAATTAATTCAACACTGTAATAGCCTACTTCCAATTCTTTACATTACACTTACTAGGTGGGAATTCTGATCAATTCTTAAGTAAAAAAATATCAATTAAAAAAAAAAAATGAATAAAATGATTAAAAATATATATTTTTCATCCACTTAACTTTGGTTATTTACATCAGATTTCATTGGAATTAGATGAAATTCTTTGATGCAGCAGTCTTATTGGCCATTGCCATATTGTGCCAAGGCCTTCTGCAAATTGTAAATAGTTAACTGCAGCATCCTTTGAGAACTAAAGTTGTCAACCCTTTGCTGAAAAGGAATAGCTGGGCGTTTCAATAGAAAGCAACTGCTGGACAGTCTACCATATTTTCTTCATATGTAAAATTATTGTGAGAGTAGTTTTTGATTAAATCAATGATATTTTGCAGAGAAATGGCACTCTAGCAACCTTGAATCAATATGTCGCATAAGAATACTGCTTTCATAAAGGTTTTAAATGACATTTGCCTAAATAATGATTTAGTCAGTTGAACAGTCCCGGTGTTTGCAGATCTAAGCACATCATTTGATACTGTGGAAAATAAATTATTTTATGATAGAATAGAAAACTGGGTCAGGCCATCAGGCACAGACTCTTGGCTCCGAGCATACTCAGATGACAGTGGATATTTAGTCGTTATTGGTATTCATGAACGTGAAAGGACTGCTATGACATATGGGATGAGAAGCTTTTATTGGGCCTATCTAATTCCCCTTCTACATGCTTATACATTCAAAAAATGAAGAACTATGGGCTTTATCAGAGTTAACTAGACATCCACAAGCTATATCTAGCACTTTCAAGAGACTATGCACACACACACATATATATGTAAGACCATAATTTCCAAACTAATGACAAGACAATTACTGGTGCTTTTAGTGTCATCATGTTGTGGAGGTTCAATGCAATTATATACTGCTTTGTCTAATGAAGGGTCACAAGAAAGCTGTAGCCTATCCTGGCATTTTAGTAGGTGAAAGGCAGGGCACACCCAGGACAGGTCACCTGTCCAGGGTCATCACAAAGAGAGACAAACAACTACTCACACTCACTCCTAGGGAGAACTTAGATTGATCAATTAACTTAACATGCATGCCTTTGGACAGTGGGAGGAAGTCAGAGTACCCGCAGAGAACCCATGTGTACACGGGGAGAACACGCAAACTCCACACATAAAGGCCACTGGCCACTGTCCCCCTCCCAGTACATTGTATTACAAATTATTTATAATAGAAGAACAATTTTAAAGAGAGAAAAGAGAGACACTTCAAAGAACTTTTCTCTTTAGTTGCATTAAATTAAAAAATAAGAATTAAAGACAAGCAGTCATTTTAAAAAGCACACACACATTGATTTTGATAGATTTAAATGTTTAAACAAGAAAACATGGTTTTCTCTCAAACAATGGATATACACCAGGTGGTTTAATTGAACAGCACACAAAGGAAAAACTACACTTGGAGATATTCGTTCAACACAATATTAATAGAAGTGAAAATTTTTTCTGATGAAAGTTATTGACCTAAGAAGTGCGACATGCTCCCTGTAACAACAACAACTTATTTTGGACATCTTGTAAAACTAATCACAGACACACGCTGTTCAAAAACAATTACTTCCATATCCAGCGATGAAATGTTGGACTTGATTTTTGGTTCTTGAACCAGTAGAGTCCACCTATTTAAAACTAATGTCATACCATCTTAAGACTGATTTGATTTGACTAGCTTGAATTAATTAATTAATGTATTTATTAATCTAAGACTTGAATGGTGAACTTTTATCAATATTAATAATATTAATTAATATTTTATATTGACCATTAAAATTATATTTGTATCTAAACATTATTAATGTTCAATGATTCTATATCACTACAAATGGGAAGAGGTATATTTTTCTGGTATTTATTTATTTACTTGTTTTTACTTTGCCATTAACAGTTAAAGTAAGGGAGCTTCTTTGGTCTGACTGGGGATAAGTTGTAGGTAATGAATGATTGAACTTTTGAGATGTAAACAGATTTGTGCAACCCTTTATGCACAGTGATCAAGGCTAAAATGGGAACGATAATGACATAAAACAGAGTCTGATGTAATGACTGGGAGACATTGCACTTCCCAGCTGTGTTGTGCCTGCTGATTAATGTAGCATTCCCCACAACAGTGCCAGCTAATTCATCAGTGTAGCTAAACAGAGGAAGGCCATGTGAGGCATGAGCCACAACCAGATGATGTATTCCACAAAAATTACAATGCATGTGTCACATGCATATGAAGATTACACCATGTATGTACAATACATTTATCTTCAGTCTAGTGTGATTTAGGTTTTTGTCACAAAACAAACAAAAGAATGCCGAACACATTTTATTCACAATAGAACGAAGAAAATTTTCAGATATTGAAAGCAAGACATTTTATCATCTTATGAGAAAAAAGAAAAAAAAAAGACATCTTATCTTGAAATTGGCAGCGCTGCTGCAACCCACCTGACTCAAATTGATTTGTCATTAAGAGGCATGTACACAACTTGACAACAAGCTGTTGGAGAACCGTTTAATTTAAATCAGGTGTATTTTCCAGTTTTGTTCACTTCCTTTAAAATAAACTTTGGCCTGGAGAAACTAAATGTGACTGTCTAAGGTGTTGTTTTTAATACCCAGTTATGTTACTGACCTGTTGTCAATAAAACTTATTTCTTGCTAAATGTTCCTCCAGCTGTTTCTTTTTTAGTTCCACCTCCTTTTGCAGCTTTCTGTAGCCCCTTTACCTCGCTTTTTGAGATAAGCTGCTGCCATCCAATTCAACATGAGCAATGTTAATTTAAACATTTCTCAGTGCCTATACTTTGGTTTAAACTGGGGTTGCAAATCACCTTGTGTCCAAGTTTATTTTTAACAAGACTATTTTAATAAACAATATGTAATGTGTTTGGCACTGAGTGGTTAAAACATTCGAACAAAGAATATAAGGTGGATTTCTGAAACTCAACAACTTAAACTGATATAATCTATGAACCACACACATTTCAAGAGACAATTCAATTGAGTCTGAGCTTAAAAAATACAAAGATACTTCACTTTGAGCATCCTCTCTACCTCTAAAAATATCATGAAGATCAATAGAAGACTTAAGAGAAAGTGTGAAATGTTAAGGATTGCTAAATGTCTTCCTTTGAGCTAAATATCAAGTTAAATAAAGAAAAGGTTAGATAAACATATGCATTCACCCAAGAGGCTTTTTTCCCCTTGTGTTTCAGCACAACTTCTACACCAGGGCTACTCAATTGGGTCCTACGAGGGCCGCAATCCAGTAGGTTCCAGTAGGTGACTCATTAATTTGACTCAGGTGTGTTGGTGCAGGGATACATGGAAAACCTGCTGGATTGCGGCCCTCGTAGGACCGAATTGAGTAGCCCTGTTCTACACCCTACCATCAGTACACACTAAAGGTACTTGGAAAATTATGATATGTGGCCAGCACATACAGTTTTCATTAAGTGAGAATCTTCTTAAGGGAGCACTATAGGTTTTTGAAAGCTTTACATCAGTGAAGTATGATGCCAGATAATGTGCATTTTTGACACATGTAAAAGGTTCAAAAGTTATATTACACACCAAGTAAAACAAAAATCCTCATGTTTTACATTTTGGACTAACCTCATCACACAACAAGTGGAAAATAAACAAATGAAAAAAAAGAAGAAGCAAAGTGGGAAAAAAAGAACGCATCTCAGATTAGTCTCAAATTCAAAAGTTTCTTGTTTTACAGCCCTGGAACTTTGACTTTGTGCCAGCTTTTGTTGTTGCAGTCACTGCATCATGGACCAGACAGCCAAGAACACATTGTGTGCGTGTGTGTATGAGCATGAGCTTTGAGGATATGATATTATCTGATGGCCTAGGATGACAATAAGTAACATAGAAACATCAGCAGAGATGTTCCCACCTAGATAAAGAAACATCAGACAGATCATCTCTGGTGATGATCTCAGGCCTCTTCTACAGTGACTCTCCATTGCTTCTTGTGGAGTGTCTCTGCCCTTTGTTATATATCTAACAGTTCTTAACAGAGCTAACTATGCATATGTACTAAATAAACTAAACTGATTGCATCTCCTTTAGCAAGAGATTCACATGATCCATAGAAATCCATGAGTTATGCATGATTGTAGGGGTTTGTGTGGAATGATGGTTTGCTAGTATTAGTCTCATTAAACAAACAAAAAAAAGACAAAAAAAAAAAAAATGCTATATTTTGAAGTTATATAAGATCATGCTATCATAGTTTTCAAGTCTAGTTTCTTTCAGATAAGACAGCTGTCCAAAGTTAAATTGTTTCTTCTTCTGCATCATTTTGAGATTTTATTCCATGCTTTGATATGAACTCGTTTAGTTTACTCCAGTGCACTTTATGCTGGGACAGCCAGACCTCCCGCAATCGGCTACAGTTGGTCTAAGATGCTGCTGCTTGGCTTTTAACAGGCACAAACAAACAAGAGCACATTACTCTGGTCTCCATTGGCCCCTTGTTTGTTTTAGAGTTTATTTTAAAACTATTTTATTTGTTTTTAAGCGCCCCCACAGTATCTTTCAGACCTCCTTCAGCTCTTCATTCCCTTGTGATCCCCCAGGTTGGCAGACCGATCACTTTTAACCATCCCCCCAATCAAGAGGAAACTTAGAGGTGAACGAGCTTTCTCTGTAGCTGCACCGAGACTGTGAAAACCAAATACCTTTGCACATTAGGGAGGCTTCTTCACTTGCTGTTTCATCTCTTTAAACACATTTTTTCTCTTTGGCTTTAATTCACTTTGAGATGTTGGCCTTTACTATTCTACTATTTTCTTCTTATTACTTATTTAACTTGCTTTTATTACATGTCCAGTTGTTTTATTCTTTTTATGCTTGTGTACAGCACTTTGGTCAACTGTTTGTTTTTAAAGTGCTTTATAAATAAAGTGGAGTAGGAGTTGATGCTCAAGTTTCAGTAGGATGTCAGTAATTTTTAAATGTTGCTATAAAGGCCAAAGGAAGAGTCTGGCTTTTTGACTCATAGCTGTCAAACACGGCAAAGGCGCACACTCAAAACACTCATATGCATGAATGTATATTCACATTCATGCTCTCTTCTCAAACTGTTGATGCACTTAAAGGAGCTGACTCTGGGATGCAAGTGCTGACAGCAGCTTTGCAGAAGAAAAACTTGACATGCTGCTAGTGGTGTTTGCTTGTGAGTGTTTGAAAGTCTGCACTGTATTGTTTTTCTGGTTTGTCCTTCGATGTCAAGTTTCATTCAGTCAAAAAACAATATTTTCATGTTTTTCTTTCTTACTTTCCTATGCAGAATATAAACTATAAACTAAACATTTTTTTTTACATACGTCTTTCTTATTACCTCAGCTGAAAATGTCGGTATTTTCCCCATCATGATAAAGTTTAGAATTGTGTGGCAAACTGAGGAAGTGCCCTAAAAGCCCTTTAACAAAGACAACTCATGTTTAGTCCATTTTAGACTGAACTATTTTTTCTGAGTCTCTTCAACCTGATTTGTTGCTGATAATCAGTGTCATAATGCATCTAAAACTCATATTTCATTTAAAATAAATCTAATTTTATAAAATAATGAAATATAATCACATAGACCTTATTACAATTCTACTGAAGGATGTCTACCTACTAGTGATTTTCATAGAGACTGAATTGTTCCTCTAAAGAACATCATTTTCTAGAGCCCTTCCAAGCTCATTTGCTGAAAATACACCACTCTCCCCTAAGCCTGAATTCACGTGGCAGAAGATCTGTGCTTTAACCCTGTGATCCCCAACCCTGGTCCTCAAGGCCCACTATCCTGCAGGTATTAGATGCGACAACACACCTGATTCAAATTAAATGGATCTCTGACAAGCCCTGCACAAGTCTGCTAATGAGCCATTGATTGTCAGGTGTTTGAGCAGGGAGACAGGCCAGCGGGCCTTGAGGACCAGAGCTGGGGATCCCTGCTTAACCTACTGAACCCTTCTCTAAAAGATGACCACAGCTATTAAAGACACATTACATGACTTTCTGACCTTAAAACTCCATGTTCCAGACTCGTTTGATGGCACAGTGACATTTTCTATGTGTGTTTCTGCCCAGCAGTGCTCCCATAATAAGAAGCCACACTATACAACGTTTTCATCTGGGACGCTACGTGACCTTGCAGCTGAGTTTCTCTTTGAGTTGCTAGCAAAACTGATGTAAACAAACCGGCCATTTTGATCGAGCACCATGGCTTAAGAATCGTTATTGTAAGAAGAGAGGATGAAAGAGACAGAAGAGGAAATAAGACAAGAGTCAAGATAAAACTTCCTTTAAAGGCTGGAGAGTGCTCACAGTGGAAGAAGGATGCAAGTTGGATGCTGAATTGGCCGTTGAAAGGGGGGCACATTATTGAGAAAATTGCAAAAGTTGTGTATTGTGTCTTTAAAGCAAAGAAACTGTGTGTTAAAACTGACAATGAGAGGGGCCAAAAAAAGAGTGTGTTTAATGTCATTCACTGGAGAGCTGTGGCAGTGCAGAGCTAAGGTAAGTATGCAGTTTATAGCCTGGGGGCATCTCCCTTTTCTCTCACTCTGTATCACGCACGCACACACACACACACACACACACACACACACACACACACACACACACACACACACACACACACACACACACACACACACAAAACCAAGCATGCATATATCCTATGCTAAGCTGTCATGAACGGCAATAATTCTTATCATAAAGTTATTTGTGTTCCACACTTTGTAGCTATGCCACCAGGAAATATTGTGGATACATTTTGGGCTTTTGAGCTAATTGCTTTTACAGGAACTGAGAAAGTCTGCCCTAATACCAAAATACCCACGTCTTTTTTTTTTTTTTTTTTTTGCCTAGGAAAAAAGTTTTAAAATATTTGGTCTACTTTTCTTGATATTATCAGTTATATTCCTCTTGAAGACTTCTTGAGATGGATCAATTCTCTGTAGCCTCACCTCACTGTATTCCAAATACCAGGTAGGACAGAGTGGGAAGATTTAAAGGACAGAAATATAAAGGACATCACACAACATGCTGAGGTTTCTTCTGCAATGATATCTGGATTGACCAAGTTGACCATGTTAACAGCATGTACATTAATAAACAATTTTTTTTTTATTTATTATAAAAATCACATATTATATCATACAAATGTTGGGTAAGGTGTTACTTTTTGTTGGTATGCAAATGTGACCCCACATGAATAAGATTATATGAAACCAATTGTAAAGGATATTGGGAAATTTCTCAACATCCTTAGTTCTCTTCAAATACAATATAGGTAGAGGTCCCCCCTTCTTTAGCAACTAAAGCAACTTTTAACCTCATTTTGACAAAAATGCCACCCTCCCTATTTACAAAGAGGGTCAAAAGTTAGAAGCAATTTGAGCTGCAGTTCAGACACATTACAGTCAGATGGTTCAGTTTCAGGAAATATAATGCAGAGCATGATCAAGTAACTGGAACTCTAACAAAAAAATTATGCAAGTTTGAGCTGTGATACTTTATCGTGGATAAAACAGATATAAATATGGACAAGGACAACATTAATAAAATATGCTAAGATGTTCTTCATTATTTACATGGTAATTAGTACTTTGTGTACATGGGTCAATTTGAATTTGGGTTAAATGGTGGATTAACAAGACTTTAATCTGTTAGTGTCCAGCATACGCAAACACACTGAAATAATATCAGACTGTTGAAACACTAATAAGTCTTTTTATCTAAGTCATTATCTTATAATTGTTTTAATTGTGTCGCACTTAGATAATTTGATTTGCTCTTGTTTAGATTCACTTATTTCCATCTTGCTTTCCTTGTGGTTTCTTGTAATGCAATAGTGGCTGCCAAAGAAGGAAGAAGAGACATATTTGATACTTGAGAGATATCCCAGAATAAAACTAATTTGAACTACCAGTAGCATACATCTTGTTTTATTTAAGCTCTGACTAATTTCTGACCACTAATAAATAGTTACCTACCAGCTCCTGAGTAAACTCCAGCAGATCTGTGAGTGGTTGCACATGATTGGCAAATAGTCAAAGACCTTTGCAACTGATCTCTTATCTTTGATCAGTGGTAGATACTGGCCAAATACTTAAACATTTGCTGCCAGGTTACCGATCCCCTGGTCATTGCTCAGCAAGTGGTTTACAACCCTTCATCAACCATTGCAAACCCCAAGGCTGATGAAGATTACATATCAGTCATGTAGCTGAGTTTTGGATTTCTGCTCTTTACAGACTAATTAGACAAAGGCCTAAAATTCTTTCTTTACAAGCAAGCTGAAATACTCTCAGGCTAAGATTGCTGACATCAATTAAATTGTATGCAGAAAAATTGTCCCTGGTCCATTTATGTGCAACTTAGCTGTGAGCTGAAGACAAGTGTGTTTCTAGATGTGGCACTCCTTTAGAAGATTGTAATACAATGACGCAATGTATTAGGTAAATGTGGAAAAATGCCAATAGTTGATAAAAAGAAATGAAGAAGATTACCAAAAACCAGAGAGCCTACCTAACCACTCTACCCTACAAAGACTCACCTCTCAGCGAGTTGCAAAGAGAACTTCAATGATGTATGAACGGTCAGATCTGAACCTATATGACAGCAGTCTTTACACTGGCAGTGCAGCATGAGCAAAGACTTTGAGTGTGTGGGGCATGAGTGTGTCAGTGTTTGCAAGCATTGTGTGCATGACAGAAATGGTGTGTGTGTGTTGCTGCCACAGCAAAAAGTGGTCAAGCTGTTGGATTTACTAGATAAGCATTCTGGATGGCTGCTCATGGCAGAAGTCTTTACTTACACACACACACACACACTCTCATGCCCTGACACAGACTCCAGGGACAATGACAGATCTGGCTAAGACACGCATGTGATACAAAACCTGGTGTTTCAGCACATCTGAGGTTTTACTGTGTTTAGTCACTCAAATCCTGATAAAAACTTACTGGATTTGTCTGTGTGTGTGTGTAGCTGCATTGCTTATGTTATGAGGACATGAAAACATGTATAGACTCACATCTACCTTTATTTTGCAGAAAAAAACACATCTTCATATTTTGTTTTTAAAAGAATGTAGTGATTATGGGTATGGTGGGAGTATGTCCAGTAACTGAGTCTGGTAGTCCTTCTAAGTGACCGAAACAAAAGTCCATGTGTGTTTATTCCTTGCAAGTTGTTGTGACTTAAATCCAATAGGAGACACATAATAAGCTAATTGCGTGAGGAAATGCAGAATTTTCACTCTGTAAGTCTACAGGTCATTTTATTGTCTTGCTCCTCTCACATTTTTCTCTTTTGCAAGCAATAAAAACTTTGCCCTGAACAGACACACATAAAACTGCTAAACTAAATCCATGCACTGCAATGATCTAAATGCAAATGGATCTTGATTATGGGCAAAATGGCTTTCACAAGCTAAAAGCCTACTTTGCCTACTTTATTGTCAACATTCTTCCAGAAATGTAACATTTGACTTGTTACTGAAGGCATCAGGTTTTTTTCTCCCAAAAAACACATATTCGGATAACCATATTAAACAAAACCAACCCGTACATCAGACAGTGAAAGTGGGAGCAAGGTTTGGTTATCTGGGATCTGAGTGGGATTAGATCAGTAAATTTTAAACTAAGCAACTTGTAGAGGTGCACATGAACCATTTTAGGTATAAATAATATATTTTCTAGGAGAAAAACACTCCTTAATATTTGATTTTGATGTGCATGGATGAGTTTGTGGGTGTCCTCCAAGTCAAATGAGAGATTAAAGGCAGAATGAGATTTTTTTCCTTTTCTGGAAACATGTAGAAGAATACAGAGCAATATCTCAGAGATGTCACTTATGATTGACTGTGGGGTAGCCAAACAGATATCACAAGTAGAACCTCCTGAAAATCAGAAATAGATGTCTCAAGCGTATGAAAGTGATTAAAAATGTTGAAGAAGAAAAAAGTGTGCTATCTTGTACATGCAGCCTGACTAAGAATGTGTAGGCCCACTTCAAAAGCTTTGGCTTTATCATAATGCATAAAGTCATTATAAGGATGTACTGATCGGAGTGAAAAGACAGACACAGGTTAGAGATTCAACAGCCTCTCCCTGTAAATTTCAACAAGGCCAAAGGAGCAATTAATGATATTCTGATGCTTGTTACTATGGATATATGACCATACACAGTCATTTAAAAATAGCTGAATCAAACATATATTTGAAAGGACTGAGCCCTACTACAATGTGACCTAACATTAGCATTTAGTTAGTCTGTTGCATTCATGCAGTCCATCTTAGTTCAGGCAGCAGCTTCTCAGGAAATATGAAATGAATCAGGCTGTGTGAATGAAACCAGCAGTTAACATGTGAACTCTTAAAGTGCCCCACTACATGCTTATAAAAAAGTATGCTTAAGTGTTTGCCAGTGTGTTTAAAGGTAATTAAGCATGAGTAACTGATAAGATGGGGGTGGGAATTTGTTATGTGACTACTATCTCATAGCTCTCTCCTTATCTCTGCTCATTTGACCTGGCAAGGCTGATCTACATGCACAAACTTTTTTTCCTGTTTCTGTGTTTGTATGTGTATTTTACCCCAAACGTCAAAGTTCATCAATGGAAATAGAGGTAAATGACCTTGTTCCAAAGCTATTCAAATAGAAACAAAGGAAAATTCAACATTAATTTAGATGTGTGGATCCCTCAGGACCACAGGGGAAACTAAAAAAATGAGAGGCAAGAGCTTCCAGCAATGTTCTTTCCCTCTCAAGAAACTGAATGAAAAATTGGTAAACTGTAAATGTTGCACTAAAGTGAAACATCACATTAATTAGTCCAAAATAAAGAGCATGTCCAACCGCAGGGAATGCATCAGAGAACTTTCATGGCAACTCAGTCTAATGAAAACACTCAGCTGAGAATGTCTCCTCCTGTCAAAATCAACAGAAGACACAAGCTCGCACTTGCAAGCACTCACACACACACATCTTTCAAACCCTATTCTTACATGATGAGCATTGAGCGTTTGGCAGCTGCTTAATTATGGCTGTAATCAGACTTCATAATGACTCACTTGACTATGTAACTCTGCCTTTCTTTATTATTTCAGACACTACCACATAAAAGAAATCAAAGCAAACCACAGCTAAACTTTGATAGGACTAAATGCCTGACACTGGGTCTGCATTCAAAGTTCAATGCAAAAGTAAGAAAACACAAATTTCCAATTGTAATGTTTTCAGATAATTCAGTAAAAACTTTATAGGGAAGATGAAAAAATACAGAAATAGGTAATGAATTTAAGAAGAAACCAGAAGGGAAAGTAAATCATTCCTTTAAAAGTTGAGTGGTTTTGTGCATTTTAGATGATGCTGGATGATAATATTGCCTAGCATGTCAGTCCAGATTCTTACATGGTTAGGTAATATTTTACATAAGCTTAACACACCTCAGACTATTCAGTGCCTCTTAATGCTTGATGGATAGAAGCTGTTGTCCTGGAAGAGACCCGAGTCTGGATAGAAATGCGTCATCATCAAGAAAAGCTTTATGTTGATGACCAGTGACCCTTCCCTCAAATGACACATGTAGACCCAAACATGCCAGTAAACAGAATAAAGATGCACAATATTCTCTTGAGATAATGTTCAAAAGTTTGGCCTTTAAAGCTCTGTTGCTACAACTGGCCAATTCCTCTGCAGAGGAAAATTGCATGTTTTACAATAAAAACTTTCTGCAAAGCTACCAAATGACTAACAAAATGTGGCAAAATGATTTCATCAAAATCTTACCCAGCTAAGACCCTAATAGTATGCTGTCTATGTGTATTTGCATGCTAGATGGTGTTATAAAAAAAAAAACCTGCTTATATGACTATATACTGCAGTTTCTTTTTGTTAGCGAGAAACACACAATTACATCCACCAGCTGTTACTGAATTAAAATGGAACTAATTAAATGCAACTATGTAACTGTATGTTTGGACAGCACTGCTTGTGCTGTCAGATTCGTTTGCTTCATGGAGATGCAGCCACAAATTACACAATGTTTCTATATTGCATCACAACCACATGAACACATGTCAGTTTTAAAAGGGTAACACTATGTCTGAATTTAGTCAAAAATTACATCTTCAGAAATTTGTCTACATAAATAATCCTGTAAAAAAAAAACATTCTATAACTGGTGGAAACCTTTCTTTAAAAGAAGAGTAGAATAACAAATTTCTCTTGATTTGTGAGATAAAATTGTTGGTTGCCAAGAACTGATAATCTCCTATCTGAAAGCCATATGACAGATAACACTGGAAGAAAAAGAGGTAATGATAGATATCTGGCTATAGGTAAGAACAGCATCCGTTGCATGTAATGTCTGATCTTGATCTGTGCTTCAAATGTGTATGTATGCGTGTGTGCACAACGTCAAGGTGGAGTCTATGAAGCAATGATGACTATGAATCTGATATAATGCAGTTGGTGGATTCTGCTGATAGATGAACAAATTATTGAGAGTGACACTGGCATTCTGCTGCTCTGAGTATGAATGTATGTGTGTGTTTTCCAATTCATATTATGATGCTCAGACAATACACTCACTTACCTCCAAGGATCATCTTCTGCCTTTGTCTCCATCTCCCCTATATCTACCTTCTTCCTCTCATTTACCCTTCTCACCTAATCACCTTTTTTCTTTTTCTTACTCAATCTACACTTTGTGCTCTCTATTACTTCCATCATCCTGACAATCTTTATATTAGTCTTTTTTTTCTAAAACCACCAATATTCTGTGAAAATTAAGATTATTATTTTTACAGCACTTATCTAAAAACTGTTAATGACCTCTGTCACATTGAGTGTCAGATAATAATTGTCACTAACCATGAGTTTCACACTGTAACTGACTTATTAAATATAATTTTAGACGCATTCATCAGTATAAAATGACTAATGAATGTATTCAGTTTACTGAATGTAGGAATACTTTTTTAAAGCATCCATGCTATTAAACAGTTAGTGGAAAAAGAGCGATGTCAAAGTGTAAATTTTAATCTTTCCTCAACTATGTCACAACATCAGACAGTGACAGTTTAGGTAAATATAATTCTTTCATTTAGCTCTAGTAATGCCTTCCTTCCAGACACACTTGAAATTTCAATGATAGTATTTAATTAATTAGCTCATTTTCTCCCTTTAATGAATTACAGCATTTAAATGTTGTGCTTTTTCTGTACTGATATTTCATTTTGCTTTGATTTCTGAAATCTGAATTGTACTGAAAATATTCTTGTAAACCTGTATAGATACTGTTATTTTACTTAATGATACCCATGTTTCTGTTAGTGTCCATTAAACCATGGGGTGATGGTACATTAGTAACTGAGTCCTTACTGTGTTTTGAGACTACATTTTTGTTACTAATAATCTGTGTGACTAACAGTACTGAAAATTAACTGAAGTTCAAAGAAGCTTAACCAGAGTCATTCCTGCTCTCCCGTTTGGTTCTGTCACTCTATTTGCTTCTCAGTCTGAGTCGTTACTTAAATCACTGCATGAGTCCACCACTTTGATTACACCTCCTCTTATTCAAAAATAGTATTTTTCTTCATTTTTCCTTTTGCTTGACATGCACTTTAGGCATCCATGGCCATCACGAATCTAGCAACCACCCAGCCAAACGCCCCAGTGAAGCACTCAGGTTAAAAACTGAGCCTGCCCAGGATCTGCTGCAGCAGCGGCTTCTCTATTATAGAAGTGCTAAATTTTTCCATCACACATTTGCGGTAAAGACTTACTTAGTAAGACATTCATTTAGGTTCAGTCAAATCAATACTTTAAAGATGTTTCTTCTTTTCTGAGAATTATTTTGACAGACTGAAAAATTGCAGCTATTGGACGTGACTGATTGGTGTACTTGTTCAAATGAGCTAAAGTCTGTGACTACAAAATGAAAGATATGGCAGCCAATTTTACACATGTGATCTTGTTTGAACATCCTTATTATGTGTAAATCATTTCACGCAAATTTGTCAATTTTTCAAGGTGTTCTTTAAGTTAAAATAAATTGTTAAGAGATTCAGAGAATAACCATTAAAAGTGTTGCTGTAATAAATTTACCTCAACACATGATATGCCATTTCAACAAAGTATGAATGTGCTGCTATCTAACCTAGAAATATTTTATGAAGAAATAAAACATCACAGCAAAGTGGGTTCCTTCAGCACAACTGCCCTCTTATGGGATGACAGAGTAACAGTATACTTAAATCATGTAAAGCTGAACTGACATGCAACATAGTGTTGTAGTATGCTTGAATTTTTCTGTCATGTTTGATATAGGTCGTGTCATGATTCAAACAAGGTAGTAGCTGTATGAGTTAAATGTCCCTGTGCTATTTCATGTTTAGATAAAAATGAAGCTGTGTTTATTTTCTCTGTATAGCTTCCTGTCTGTAAATCTGGCAACAGTTCTGAGATAAGAAACTTCCTAACATCTGTGATAAAATGCACCTCAACATGGCAACATTTTCAATCGTGTAGACCTATAAGGGACACGGGGGGATTTTTATCTTTTGTGTTACCTCAAGTTTTGAATTGTCTTGCAATACTTTTGGGTTCCCTCACAAAAAAAATGGACCATCTGACAGAAACTCATTACACGGCCATGAGAGTGCACCCAGCCTGTTAAAGCCGTCTTGGTCTGTTTCTTTTTGGTGTTTCTGGTCAGCAACTGTCCTCTGTTGCAGAACTGTGCTGTTAAGCTGAATTACATGAAATTCTATTAAAGATGTCAGTTGTGTTTTTAAGAGTAGCAACAGCGTCTGCCCTTGTTACCTGTTGCTAGAACACTTGCTCATTGTTTCTTATCGACTCCTGCAGTACGTCAGCTTGGGTTCCTCAACGAGTATTTACTCGCTCACAGACCTGCTCAGGTCTGACTGTTATACTTTTGCAGCTGATGTTTGACTTTTCTTTCTTTCTTTTTAGCAATTTTGTTTGTTCCATGTCTCTAAATCCCTGTTGTGTACCAGCCAGCTCATCAACCACCTGTATTCCTGAAAACTTGGACTTTAACCACACTTTGAGCTCTCAAGCTCAACTTGCCAGCTCACCATCCTTGGCCCCCCCATAGTTTCTTTTTGCCAGATTAGCTTCAGGACATTTTCAATCTTCAGGGTTCCTTAGCCTCCAATACACCATCAACACTTTCTGCTACTCAAAGAGTTTTTTTTTTTTTTTTTTTTTTTTTTTTTTTTAAATAGACCTTTTCTATGAATCCATGCTTTCCATAGTCTGAAATGTGTTCCAGTTAATTGCAGGATTGTGTTGGGAGAGTGTGGAAAAAATACCTTGTCTTACTGTGCACAGAATTTCTTTGATAATCTTATCTCAACCTCCTGTAATTTGTTAATTTAATTATGTGGATATGACATCAAATTACAATAGCAATTTATAAACAAAGGCTAGATCTAAATCTCCAGTGGGCTATGACTACAACTACTTTTATTTCTACTTTAGTTTCCAAATGCTTGTCTGTTTTCTGGCAAACAGTTAAACTGTGATCAGAGTGCAAAATGAATGGCAAAAACAAAATATTAATGCCACATGCAGAAAATATGTTAAGAATACACAGTTACTTAGATTATTGGGGAATAAAATAATTTATGCCCCATATTATTTGTTTATTACTTGCTTGTTCTCATTGTTTGGTGTAAATGTAACGAACTAAAATGAACCACAACAATGCAATTGAATCCACTCATACAAGCTCCACTGCATTGATTTTCTCTTACCTTTGTTGAAAAGATGTGACACCAATCACAGAGAGGACATGAAAGAAAGAACAGAAAATAAATTGAGAAATCTTATCCATCATTATTTTCATAAAAACATCTTTGAATAGTAAAACATTTGCTATAACTTTTTATGTACTGTGCACCTCTATTTCAATATGGTAAAGTAAGTAATTGTCATAAATATGAAAAAAATCCATGTACAGACTAACACAAGGAGCAATCAGTTTTGATGAGATGTGTTTAAGGTCAAAAACAGCATGAAATCCACCTCTCCACATAAACTAACAGCAAAAGCAAACCATACACAGTACTGTTGACCCCTCTGACATACTTAACATCACACTTTCAACAGCGTATGGCACATAAACATATATTCACACCTACACAAATCAGATGCTGAAGCACTTTAGAGATGGCCACTGATCTCCTCTTGCAGCCTTGAGACAGTAAATGTAAAGGAGGGAATTCTGCAGAGTAATTGCTAATTTCCTGTTGCACTCTATGGTGCAGTGATGAAGAGGAAATTTTGCAGACAGGGAATCAGACATGCACACACAGAGTGGAGGATACAGACTGACTGGCAAACAGACAGACGAGAAGAATAATTGTTAATTTCCTGCTGTGGTTGTAACCCATTGATTAACATTGAGGTATACTAATTTATTTTTTTAACTCATAATTTGAGAAGGAAATATGTGCAAATATACATGACAATGCTGCAAACAGCATAAGATGATTATTTTGGAACCTAAATGTCTGCATTGCAAACTGTAAACGTAAGGGAAGCTCAGTAAAGGCTCCAGAAACTTAACCAGCCAGTTAAACTTTAGAGACAGCTTACACACAATGATATAATTTATTTAGTATTGTCCTTTTCCTTCTTCTGTATCTGAAATGCAATGGTCAGTGTAGACCATTAATAAGGCATACAGAGCCTAAGGACAACATGGCATACATCATCCATTCAACAAATAATAAATGTTCAAGGTTGTCTCTGCTGTATTTAATTTCCACTGCATGGAACAAATATGAATCAAATTTATTATTGAATAATTTCCTTTACTAATTTTTAGCGCCCTGGTTGTTATTGACCTTTATGGAAGATTATTTTCAGGTAGTGATAAATGTATTTAATTACCACAAGCTGTGAGGAAAGATGTGATTTAATTTCTTTGTCCTGTTGTCAAAAAACATTATCTATTATTTGTGTACTGCAATACATGTAAAGAATGAAATTTAAAAACCTCCACAGACAGGTCAACATCCCCAGGGTTTCTCTTTCTCTTTATGTGGAAATGTAATTTCACTGCAAAGGTCTTTTAATCTGTCTCTTCTACAACTCTTCCCTTGGAATGAAGCAGACTTGATTTTGGCCTGGATGCTAACAAGACCAGTTTACAAATAAAGTTAGTTCTGTGAGTTGTGATGTAGAATTTTGCAAACTACAGTGTCACTCCTTCTATCTCTACATAACCTTGGGGGGTGGGGGTCATTACTGTACAGGTAAGAGGGACTTCTATCCCTACACCCACTTCCTTGTTGAAGCTGTACATCTAATTGCAACAACATGCTTCTGCTGAATGCTAAGAGTACAGAAAAACAGAGAATGGTTGTGTAAGATGGTGTTTGTGCTTGTAAGAACAACAAAGGAAAGCAAAGGCAGCAATGCTGGCCTGCTGCACTACACACAAACCAAATTTCTTTAAAAATGAGAGAAAAACTCACAATTATATGTAGAAGAAAACTTACCAAAATGTAGGAATGAGAGAAGAAAATTATGTGATGGTCTCTTAAGAACTATTATCATTATTATTATTATTAATAATAATATTATTATTATTGATTGATTTATTTTGGGTAGACTATTTGAAAACTACTTAGTCTTTAATTATACTTTACAAAACACAGCAGGAAAGATTTATTTATTTATTTAACTGAGGAGCTTTGAGGAGAAAAAAGCAAAGAGCATTTCAAAAAAGGAGTTTTTCAAGTGTAGTTCAAAAACAAAGGCAAACATGAAAAGAAAAAAGAAACAAAAAAAACATATAAAATTCATTGTGTTGCTCTGGGCTGGTCATTTGTTTTCAGTCATCCCTCTGGGGAAATCTAGACAGTGATGTAGTCTTGAGTTTAACAAATAGCATTACCTAACAGAGCTGAGTCTGCTTTTTTTCATGGTGAGAGCTTTTAATGTTTTGAAGTATTGTGACTGTGTACACATGTGTGAGCATATGTATCACTCTACAATTAAATAAGATATATAGTATATGAACATGTGAAGGGGTAGCTCAGAATTTTCAAGAGCACTCAAGTGATGTGGCCTAGTCTATAGGTGTTCTTCCTCTTCTATATTCTCAAGCCTAGTCCATGAATGTCTTGTTCCAGCAGTTCACATACATTAGTATGGTTTCCCAGCATGCAGACCATGTTAACCCAGACAATGTCCAAGCTGGTATGGCTTCACATCTATATCTTTTGCACAATTTTGTTATTAAAGTTGCTATCTGGGCATCAAACTGTTGATCTACTGTTTCGGGGGTGGCGACAGTGCCACTGCGGGGGGTCTATATGAGTGCAGGTCCTTGGTCCAAAACATGTAGTTTGCAAAATTTACTAAATTTGACATAATTGTGATTTTTTCCCTTTTAACAGAGTTTATTTAAATCCTACTTGTGTCTGATTATGCATGATAATGTTAGATTCAAAATTTACACAATGTTTTAAAAGGGATTTCAAAACATCAAGATATTTAGTGCACTGGAATTAAGCCAAATAATATTGCAATATTAGTTTTAAGCCATATTGTCCAGTAACAGTATGAAGTCCTCTTTATACTGTTACTGTTTGGATAAAGACAATGCCTAACACATGACAAGTTAATGAGATGTTGACATTTGTAACACTGACATTAAAAATTTCTACACACTACAGTTAGCTTTTGTTTCAATAATTGTTTTAAGATGGATGAATTATTATTGCCTGGTTCTACTTAAATGTCCTACATTCATTCCTTAAGTGTTGCATAAATGTTTTACATTTCATCCAAAGTTTGAATGTCCTTAACTGACTATATACGTAACACATGTGACAGTATGAGACCAACACTCCACTATTCTCAATGGAAGGAACCAGTTTTAAATAATGACAGCTCCATGGTCAAGGTTACATAGTTGATGCTACAAATTCTCTTTGTTCTCTTCATGCAAGTGAACATAAAACTTGCATGTTTCTCTTCCGCACATAGCCAGGGTTGCTCTGCAGCATTGCTCCCTCTCTTATCTCCAAACTTTAATGCTGGTTAGGGTGCACTTTAAAAACACACAAACACTTGGATTTGCCTTGAGATGATGAAACCACATGAAATTGCTCTTTTTGGACCTAATGTTTCAACAGAAGTCCTCTTTAGATCCAATGAATCCACCCAGTACTGATGTGCATCTTAGTGTGCACACTTACTGCTTTCTGACTGGATATTAGTTTTTCCCCTTTCTTCTGCACATCAAAACTATATTTCAGTGGAATCACATGACACTAACTGAACAAGCCTTTATAGTGGAAGCACCCAAAGATGTAAAAATGCCTATAACGTGTTAGTTTTATGATTTGAAAATACCAGTAATGCTTCCAATAAAACTGTTATTGCAGTCAGGGCTTTGAAAAGGTCAAGAGTGTTTAGTTATGTCTTCATTGCAGTGCAGTTCCAAGGCTAAACTCTACAGCTAGTTTATTTTGTTTCCCATAAGAAAATCTATGTAACAAATTTCAGAATGGCTTTAACTGGGTCTATAACCAATAATGCACTCATTGTTTGTCATCTATCTTAAAGACTTGATCTGTTTTAATTTTGGTTCATAACTATGACAAAGAAAGTGTCCCAACTGGTGTTGAAAATACCTTTGAGGGCATTTCTCTTTTCCCTTTCCCTCTCAGCTGACTCGGCTTGCATAAATGTGGAGGTGTTTATGTATGGTGTCAAGATCAATGTTGGCCTCAAATCAATAACTTCCTGGAAACTTGTACACTGGCAGCGTATAGATTTGGCTGCATCAGTCTCTTTCATCCTCATCTTCTCCGTGCTTTCACTGTTCCCTTTACCATTTCAATTCATTTTTCTGTCACAGAAGAACTGGTAAGCCTTATTTTCTCTCACTGCCCATTTTAACTGCTACTTGTTTTAGATTTTTTGTGCTGCAGCTTTTCAATAAAACTTTTGTTTTCTCTCTATGGGAGGAGTAAAATACAAGATTTGTGATCCATGTTCCTGCTCTGGTGTGTGACGGTGGTGAGCGTGCCTGTTTCCCTGGCAACACCTGCACCTCATCTGTAATCAGCGGAAGTTCAGACTGGCTTGGCCTTCCAGTCATTGCCAGATTTGTTTACCCAGTGGTAACAGCAATTGGCCATTTCTACATTCTGTTCGTTCGGTCATTTCTTTCAGCCTATTTATATTGTCGCCTGTTTGCTCCTCTCAGAAATCCAGACCTGCCTGCCTGCCACACCCTCCTCGTCCCTCTGCTCATCTCCAGTCTCTCCCCTCTACCAGTGGATTACATTAAACCTTTTCACTTATGCTCTGCTCTGTGTCTGCGCTTGGGTCCTGGTTTCATCTTAAACACACAGCAAGAGTGGAAAAAGTACTCCACTCATCATTTCCACAGTGGTTAATATCTCTTGGACATCATCATTCCCTAGGTGGCATGGCAATAACAGTCAGTTTATCACAGTAACAGCTCAGTGTGGTACTTGCAGTTTTCTGACACTGATTTGTCTCACTGCAATCAATCACATAGTCAGTAACCACAATAGAGGACAGAATCTTTGTCAGTCTCTATTATTTGAATGGATTATGCACAATAGTCCCAAATGCTGCACAAAAATCAATGAACAGACTTTGTTAAGCTTGTAGACGAGCCACCTATGCTTTTCAGGAAGCACAAGGAAGCCCATCATATTAGCCAAAAACACAGAAATATTAGCATATTAACTTCCTTTCAACTACAAAGACTCACAAGAGGTTTCTCCTCAGAATTCTGCTTAAAAATAACCAGACCCTCTAATCTATCAAGTCTGCATTGATCTATATCAAAGAGTTTGAAAAATGACCACGTGGAGGTGATTGATCAATCAGCTGCAATCAATAAGTGCAGGGCTTTTGTAAATGAATAATATATGGCTGGTACAGTAGGTTAGTCAAGATTTAAAAGCCCATGCATGGTGCAGTGTCACATAAAGCTGCAGATAAAAAATGAGCTATTATTTATTAGAGAAAGATGGGCACAAGTACTGTATTTGTTCAAATGCAATGTTTTCTGGTAAACTGCCCCCAAATCAACCTTAAGCATGTAGCTTAATTTAATTATTTTCTACCTTTAAAGTACTTTATGGAAGTATGATGATAGTATGGAAAAAAAGGAGCAAAAATAAAATATTACTTTAAAGGTAAAGTAAAAAAGTGGACAACCACGTAGAACAGATTTGTGTAGTTTTTTTTTTATCTAAATGTTTATTCAATTACTAAGCAAGGAGACAAACCTGATGTTTTAACTTAAAAAAACATTTGATTTCTATTCCACTTCTTATTCAAATGGCATTAAATATTTCTTACTGAATAATACAAATGTTATGCTGTTTATATTTCCATGTTATTTTAAATATAAGTATTTATTCATGCAACACTTTAATTGCTGGATGCCCTGAACATGCTCTCTAACAGTGTAATACAATTCATGCAAAAGAATAGATATTTCAATAAAGGGTAAAATGTTTATTTTGCTTTCAAAGCAGCTGCCCTAAAAAACGCTGAGATGCAAAGCTGCTTAGGAGTTAAATCAGTTCTCATTAGTAAGACTGCAAAGAGACCATAACTTTTTATAATTAATTTGCAAGCCTGTTTAATTTTAACTGTAATCTTTTTTATTCAAAGTTTATGAGATTACTATGTATTAAATGCAATTTTTTTTCCATTTGGTATCATAAATGTACAAACGCTCATATTTACTCATTTAATGCTCTAATCATCATGTCCTCCGTGAGTTTTGAATTCCACTGAAAACTTATTGTACGTTTAATTAAATGCAAGCATGAAATTATTTGTTTATGTTCACCATGAATGTTCATTATAAATAAACCTACAATTAGAAAGAAGCATCGGGTGAATGGAGTTCACAAAACACAATCAATCATATTCCACAAAGTACATTAATAAAATGCTTACTTGTAGTTATGATCTATAACAGAAGTCAATGACACAAGCAAAAGGGCAAGATTTTATAGCGGCAATTTACACTAGAAGTACATACTGTGAGTCTCTGTGTCATATTAAATTATTTGTGGCTGTTTGTTATGGAACATTTGTTTCAAAGGAGTGAAAACTCTGAGCTTGTGACAGGACACTGATGCAGATTTAACACCCTGAACTTTTTCTTTTGAATAGTTACAGCCAAACAGAAAAAGCTGTGGACAATATATGGTCGCAGAAACAGACAGGTTGCACACTGGTTAGATTATTACAGTGCTATTTCTTTTACATAATTTTTCAAGTTCTCCACAATGACCCATTAATTTAAATCAAGTGTGCTAAAACAAGTAAACATCTAAAAACAGCAAGACAGTGGTCCTCCAGGACTGGAGTTGTCCATCCCTGGTTTAAGACATAGCAAACCCAAAGAACCACTTTGTCTATTTGCAGGGTTTGGCTAACTTCTCAGCGTTGTTCTGCTGCTCACTTTCTCCTCTTTGTTGTAGGTGTGTGTGCTTTTGTGTGTGCATGGATGCTTTTCTGTGTGCACCCCCTATCTGTTGTTGTCATTGTATGACTTCCTTCTGCGATGTGTCAGCTCTGCTCGCCTCTGCTTATTGTCTCCTCTTTTCTGTAACACACACACAGCATAGTGATTCTTTTCAAATGACACAGTCCTGTCAGGAAGAGCACACACATGCACACTGGAAAAAAGAGAAGAGGATGGAAAGGTGAATTTGTTACTTGAGCTGATGACAACTCTTTACAGAAACCGCAAGTGTTTATCTGGAGAATCAAATTAATTCCTGTAAACTTTCTTAATTAGTTGATTTGTTTTTAGAGGTTGAATTGATACTGCAGAAAAAGAAAATATTGGTAATGACAGTGAATGCTACATTATGAATGGGACTGTATGTGTAATTTAAAAAAAAAAAAAAAACACTGAATGTCATGATCTGTGGGTTTTAGTTTGACCTTTCATTTTTATTTTTTTTAATTTTTTATGGATTTTCTGTTGCCTAGTTGCTGTCCTGGTTTATGGTTGGAGATTATCCCTGTGTTCACTCTCTGTACTAGTCTGTTCCTTGGTCTCTGGTCTTGGTTGTCTTTGAGTCTAATTTCCTGATTTAGTTTGTAGTTTATCTCCTTGTGTATTACATGCTGTTTTACTACTCCTACCATTGGGTCAACATGCTTGGGCAGAACTTGACAACCAGCTTTTGAGGAGAGCCATTTAATTTGGATCAGAAGTGTTGGATCAGGAAGACATCTAAAAACGTGCAGGATTGCAGGACAGCCCTGGATTAAAGTGTCTTTGCTAAAGTCACATGGTGTCTTCTCTCTGACTTTAGCACAGAATCATATAGGTTCAAATTTCTCTTTTCAGAAACTCTGTCAGATAACTCCTTATAAATATATATAGAGTAGTTTTAACAATACAATTCTACAAAAAAAAAAAAAAAAATCTAATAAATAAACAGATTATTGATGAATGGACAACAGAGTGCAGGGACTGCAAGCCTGACTGATTTTCTCATGGACACCTCTTCTGGTGGTCAACCAACATGCAAGAAAACAGATTTTTTTTTTAAAGATATTTTGTAAAAAGTTATTTTTGAATTGCAAAAATTACAATTTAATTTGCTCTCCAAATTGAACCTTTCAAGACCTTAGCTGCAAGACACAGCTGTTTTTTTATCTGTATTTATTTATTTATTTTTATTTACTGTTTTCATTCACTGTCTATTTTTACACTGCAAACTATCAAATTTATGGGGAATAAAACTCCAGACTGCCATCAAGCACAGAAAAAGAAAATGGTTCACAGCTCATCATAGATAATGAACAGGAAGAACGGGAAGGTACCCTTTTGTCATTATTGTTAATAGATATTAAACACAATAGTGTTAACATATCAACAGATGTTGCAGTTCTGCAGTGTCTGCTGTTGGAACACTTGAAAATCTCTTCCCCCCTCTAATGGCTGCTACAAAATGCTTGCTGTCTGTCTCTTGTGTTGGCAGTGAACACATACACCAAGTATGTGTGTAAGTGAAGGTTTTGACACATATATAATGGCAAATGGAGGGATAATCGCTTGAAGGGGAAGAGAGGTAATGTCCACAGGGAGAGTCGAGGAAAATACTGTGAAATGGATGTGCTCAGGAGGTGACCTCTCCATCCCTCTCGCTCCATCTCTCTCAGACAAAATGCTTCCATCTAAACTGTGCAATCTCTTTGAGTCTCTGGCTCTACATCATTGTCCCTGAAAACCGCTCACCCTTTGCGATTCTTTCCTCACCCATTCCCTTGCCTGATAGTCTTTCTGTTAAACAACTGCAACACAGCATTTCAATGTTTCATATTGTTTAAATTTTTTAAGATTGATCTGCTTTCAGCAGCTAAGGAACATTTATGAGACTGGTCACAAAGGGCATGATGGGTCCAAACAACCATCCAGGGATCTGATCACTCATGTCAGTCCTCATAATCTTACACAGGTGAGAGGAATCAGTTACACTGGGGTCTGGCATTCTTATGTTTACAAATGTCTTAGCAAGCTTCTTTTGTACTAGTAAATATTCGAGTAATATTTTCCAATAATAAACAAAAAATTATACTTACAATGGTAGTTGTTGTCAGTATGTACATAGGTGAGTTGTGCCACTCTGACCATTCATAAAGCCCTTACAATAATGTATATAAACGTTTCAAATAATCAATTAACATTTCATGTTTCAAAAACTACTGTAAACGGAAAATGCATGCACTAAATGCATACATACACAATAATGTCTGAAATAATGTGGAGATAATTCTACAATGACAAGCTTTCCTGATTTTAGAATCAGCCATGACTCAGCTTTTCTGGGCAGTGACTTCCTCTTGAACTTGAACTTTTACAGGAAAATGTAAAAACTAGATGCAAATATTATCATTTAACTCGTGGGAATATTAATGATAATCTCATTTCGAGTATAGAAAAAAAAAAGAAATATTGTGAAGATGCAATTGTATATAATTATGCATATATAAGACTATGAATAATTACAATCTATTCAAATTACTGATAACAGGCTACATCACATGTCTTGACTGAAAAAAAGCAGATGAACCTAAAGTAGTTTCCTATCTTTTATGTTTGAACAAGGATTCAGTTTATCAGTCTGTGACAGCAGGGCATTATGTTTGCATGAGAACAAATCATCATCGCACCAAACACACATTAACAATTAGTGTTGTGTTAACCATATGAAAGAGTAAACTATTTGAAAATGAATTACAAAGTTTAGGTAACTTTTCAGTATATGGAGAACAATGAGTGTTAAACTGCCACATTAGGTGTTTGTCTTCTTTCCTCTTCTTTCTCTCCCACAGGTGTCACATTTTGTAGCACTCTTGACATCTGCCTTGCAGTATTTTGTCACAAACACACACATAGGAATCACTGCAATGCAGACAGTCAGATGCTGCCACAACTACCTTTAAGTTTGATAATAAATAACTTTAATATCAATGGCTGTATATACCTTTGCTGCCAGAGTATTATTTTGCTCCCTGGTGAAGATCTCTAAGACAACAATACATCTACAAAGGAAAAAAAAAACTATGCATGGAAAATAAGTGTAGAGTCTTTTCAGCTACATAAACTCTCTACTTTACCATAACTACTTCTTTTGTACCCTTTTTTGCACTCTTCCCCTCTTTTACTGACCAGAAAATACTGTCACTGCCATTTTCTCTGATTGAGTTGAAAATGTGGTGCACACAGAGTGACAAGAGATCCTCAGCATGGGCTGGCTGATTGAATGTTCAGATCAATCCAGGCATGCTGAATATAGATTTTACATATAATATTCTTTACATTTGAACTGTACATAGTTTTGTAACTGAATTGCAAATGAAAACTGGCACCTTTGTATCTCCTTAGATTTGAATGCATTGGAAAATTTAATTATCAGGTCATATTTGATGCTAGCTGTAGTCCCCGAACAATTTCTATAGGTGGTGAGTGTTTGGCTAATCAATGGCTTAAATGAGATGTTGGAACTCATATGGTCTAAAGCTTTTACAATCCAATGCAAAGCAAGTTAATGCTGCAGCTTTCTTAAGCAGAATTTCATATTCACACCATGTTTTTCATCTAGCTGCAGGGCACTAACCAACTGAAATATCAGTCTTCTCTAATCGCATTCTTTGCTCATAGAGCATTCACAGTAGGCATCCAGTGAGCGGCTTTAGCCTTTCAATGTTTTACATTCACTGACTGGAAGGTAAAGAGCTTTTTGACTGAATCAATTAATGTGTGACAGTCTGGGTGCACAAATATAGTAATGTATGATTTACAGGATGTGATGAGTTGTTGTTAGTGAGTGATTTAGTATTAACTAATGGTTAATTGTGAGTTTGGTAATCAGAATCCTCTAGTACCTGGTTCTCCCGGTTTATAAATGTAGGCTCTGCTGCACATTCTCCACAGGCACCACCTCTGGTGAGAGGAGGCAGAGTATTTTTTTTTTTTCCTTTGTTCTTTGCTTCTGTTATGCACTCTACCACACCCACACAGCACTTCAATTCTTCATGTAAGTCCTACAGTCACACGCACTTTCACATGTCATGCTTTGCAATCTTTTGCTCCGCTTACTTTTGAGTTACATCCGTCAAACACGTTACTTGGTTCCAATAAAACACAGGCTAGAGTCATTGTTATTTTAAACAATTAAAAATAATGCACTTATAATTTTAATGTTAGATTAAATGGAATGAAATGAGAAATCTGAACAACAATACGAAAATGCTTAAGTGCAGGACTGGTAGCAGTACTTCCAACCCTCCTCTGATGTGGTTGCAAAACTAAAACAGCTTCCATTCCATAAGACTGACAGAATTATGCAAGTCCATGCATGTTCTTAAAAAGTGATACAGCAGGGACATAAATACAAAAAAAGATAGCAAGATGACTCATGATAAATATTTAAGCAAAAATCTAGTATTTAGACAGCACAGAACATGAGTTTTGTAACCTATTTAAAGGGGGTCAAAGTCAAAGCAAAAAATATCTAATACATTATGAAATTTTGATGTAGCCCTGTGGCATACAGAAGCTAAAAGCTGCATCTCCATGTTTAGTTTGCACTCTGGCAACAGCCAATGACTGGACACACTGAGGGGGTTTATATGGTAAAAGACAGCCATACAGGCAATTTGGTCCAAAGCCACTGGAGGATGTGACAAGCTGCAGCACTTAGGAAATTACAACCTGTCAGATTTAATCTCGGTATTTTCGGAAGCATTTTTGTTTAATGACTTGTAGAAGAATCATAAGAAAATTTGTAACTGGCCCACTGTAGCATGCACAATAGGTAGAAGCTGAATTGATCCAAGACATGCACTGCTAAAAAAATAAAGGAAACACTTAATTCATCTTAGTAGAGCCTGACTGATGGATGGATTTTTTGAGGCAGATGCTGATTCCGATATTTGGCAAAAATAAATTCTGATAACCGATTTCTTTATATATATATATATATATATATATATATATATATATATGTATATATATATATAATTTTTTTTTTTATTGTAAATTTCAATTGTGAAGTTTTCTTGTTTTTCCTATGGAGCATGCATTCATATAGCTACAAGTTGTACTGTTAAATTTATCTTTAGATTTAGACCATAACTGAATTCTATATAAGCAATATAAGGAGTGAAGCTACTGGCAAAACAGTATTTACGCAGCCCTCTGATGCTCTTTAACATTAAATCACATTTGATTTACTCCATTATTTTTTTTCTATGAAGTCGTGACTCATAAACCAAAATAAAAACTTTTCTCAGATGTCAAAACATGTCAACAGAGTTGTATTTTAAGCATATAATGGTCACAAATAGTCTGACACCTTTGTGGTCAGATATTTTATACATGTACATTATTTCTGCAGCTACTAACTGGCTTTTAAGCTGTTAGTTATCACTATGCTAGGATAACCGCAGCAATGTTATTGCTAACATAAACAGATAGGAAGTAACTTAAGCTAGGTTAGCACAACTTTATTGACTGACACAATAAAGCCCGGGTCACTATCATATAGGGTGTATTTATACTGTATATGTGTAAACCTATGTGTACATATAGATGCATATTTATATACTTACCAAGACCTCCCTGTTGTTAATGTTCTTTTGTATCCTACTACTGACACTTGGCGCCTGCTTTTTTGTGTACTGCTGCTACGACTGTGTTTTAAATTGCCCTCAGGGACAAATAAAGTTTTTGAATTGAATTGAACTGAAATGAAACATGGCAAACAGAGTTTAACTGAAACTGGAGACATATGAGTCATTCTTAATTTCACAAAGTCGTTATAAACGTACCTGTCATTAAGCTAGACTTGACAGCAGTGAGGACTGAGGATTGAGTCAGAGCTCCATTTAGTGGACAAACAGCGCAATAACATTATTCTGTACAACTCCGAAACTTGACAGCATTTACCGTTTTATGAATAATAAGAATATATCTGTGTTTAATCAGCAAAACTCTGGCCAGATATGTTTATTTTGAAAAAGCTATGATCGGCCAATTTTATCGGCTGATTTTATGGGCCATCCGATCAATAAGTCGGGCTCTACATCTTAGATCTTGATGAATGAAATATGCCAGTTGAAAATCTTTATTAGTATATAGTGGAAAGTGTTGAGAACAAAATAACAAAAATGCTTAATGGAAATCAAACAAATAACCGATGGAGGTCTGGATTCAGAATCATACTCAAAATAAAAGTGGAAAGATCAGATCAGAGGCTGACCAATGAGGTCAAATGAGGTTCAGTAGTGAGTGTGGCCTTCACATGCCTGTATAAACTCCAATGTCTGGGCAAGCTCCTGATGATGATGTTTTCCTGAGGAATCTCCTCCCAGACCTGGATCATGGCATCAATCAACCACTGGACAGTCTGTGGTGCAACATGGCGGTAATGGATGGAACCAGACATGATGTCCCAGAGGTGCTGGATTAGATTCAGATTTGGTGAATGGGGAGGCAAATCCATAGTATCAATGCCTTTGTCATGCAGGAACTGTTGACACACTCTAGCCACATAAGCCTGTGAATTTTCATGCATCAGAAGGAACCCAGGTCCCACTTCACCAACATATGGTCTGACATGTCGACCTGTGTGCCCCTCCAAGGATATGCCTCCCCATATCATCACTGACCCACTACAGAACATGCTAGAGGATGCTGCAGGCAGCAAAACATTCTCCACTGCGTCTTTAGTCTCTCTCACATCTGTCCTGTGTTCAATGTGAACCTGCTCTCATCCTTGAAGAGCACAGGGCACCAGTGGCCAATCTGCCAATCCTGGTCCCAGAAGTGTGACTGACTTTTCGTTACATGGTAATGATTATGTTTTTTTTTTTATTTTTGGAGCAGCATAAGAGCCACAATTTATGTTTTGTTTATTCAAACATGTTAATGTACCATAAACTCAAAGTCGCAATATGTGTGTTATTCACAAGTACTTTTTATAATTTGTGATTCATTGACTGCTATATGCATACTGACTGAAAATACATATAATTTCAGCAATAAAAGCAAAACATATTTAATAAGTACTAATAAAACACACAAGCAGCCTAAATCTGTCACTATAACTTGTAGGGCTGGGCGATATGGCCTAAAAAAAAAAAAATCTCAGATCTCGGAACCAAATCCAATTTCCGATTCTAATCGATTTTTTATTTTCTTTTACAAAACATAAATAAACTTATTAAAAACATTTATTTATTTATATGAATGAATGCCAACAAAAATTAAGCATATAATGTCATAACTTTTCCACCATATAAATGACTTGATATCTTGCATAGAAATATGCGACACAGTGGATCCGTGATCTCTTTCCATCTGGATCTTTATCATACAGGATCCACTGCAGAAATAATTCCCCTGATGAAGGTTGTCTCTTAACTAGGGTTTGTGGGTTAAGTTGACTTCTGCATCTCGTAGAGAGCAGCATTTCTCACTGCAGTTATACGCACAGCTAAATCCCAGGCATGAGTGAAGGGTCACTTAACTGAAAATCTGTCAGACAAACACTGTTCTGGTGTGGAGGGAAGGCTAAGTCTGCTGCTAACTAACTATGTCTGTTTCTACTTTGATATACAAATCCAAAAGTTATACATATCACTAAAATACACAGTTAGCTAAATGTTTACACTATAGGTTCTTTTATGTAAGTGATACAACATGTAATCAATTATTCTACCTTATCTGGTCTGTGTTGTTTTTTTGTTTTGTTTTTTTTTTGCTTTCTACATGTTTATATTCTTTAATGAGAAACTATTTCAATCCAATCCAAACCTGTCTACTATGTCATTTTAAAACAGGTTTCAATTATATATTATATTTGCACAGTTAATCATTCATTGTTGAAAGTGGCACAACAGTTTACGTACCACACGACACATTTATGTACATAGATTACATGATCATTTTTATCCCCAATGAAAACATGTTAAACCAATCTAACAACAGGACTTAGAAAAGTGAAGAAAATATATTTTTGCAAATTGACCCAAATGGCCCTGATCTGAATTGCTATGGTTACTGCACATCATAATAATTCCTGTTTAATCAACACTCTGAAATAAGGAGGATGAGTTGACTTTGTGTGTGCACCAGAGTTGTGAGTGTATATTCAAGTAATTTTTTTCATTATAAATGATTTACCCTCAGAAGACTTACAAAGTCGTTTCATTAGAGGATTTACATTTGTGTGTTTAAATGAGAAGGCAGCACTGCATGTGTCAGTACTTTTGCTCTTTGTATTTAACATACGCAACATGTGGAATTAGCATGGAGGAGCACATTGATCTTCATAAATAATTTTTGGCTTTTGGTACATTTAGGGCCCGATTAACTTCTTTTTTTAATTCAAGATTTGCAATGAAATATGGAAAAACTTGAGATTTCCATTAGAAGTTGCCTTTAATTGATTAGTCAGTGAAAAAACTTGTCAAATCAGGATGTTGTGACTAACAATGGCTTCTGAAAAAATGTTTTGTTTAAATTGGTAACATCTGCATGGGTGCCCACTACATTTTACATCAAAATAAAGGTGAACATATTATATTTCCAGCTCCATTTCACCATTAATCCATGAAAATATCTAAATTTAGTTTAAGAAAGATAGATACTCTGCCTTTGCTCTGTTTTCATGTTAAGGGAAAAATATTTTTATGAATACTTTATTATCTGCACAGGGAATATCTCCCTCCTTAATCATAAAGGAGGTCTACAAGGATAACAGACTTACCTCAAATAGAGTTAATTCATTTTTGTCCCCGTGCTCATAATGGTATATAAGCGAGAATTGACTGCCTCATTGATTTTTACTACTTTGTAGAAATTACATGGCTATTTCTTTAATCAAATTTACTAACCATACTTTAGAGTAAGAGGGTGACATGTGCACTGGTCTGTAGGGGAAGTAGTCGTCCTGCTTTTATATTAGAGAGTGTTCAGGCCAACCACCCAAATCAACAGCCCCTTGTTAACCACTGTATATTAAGCATTTCTTGATCCTGCTAGGACTGGTCCAATTACTGTATGCATTCAACCTGTTTAAATATTATACAGGCTAAAACACTGATATCAGTGAATAATATTCAACATAAATTACATTGGTTAAACAAAGAAAGAAAGAAAGAAAGAAAGAAAGAAAGTAAAATGGATAACTTGGCCAATACTTAAATTAAAGCTGTGTATAGTTAAACTAAACAGTCAAGCTAAGAATGCAAAGTTAAAGAATTTATAGGCAAGAAATCTGGTTAACGAACCACTAAAGGTGCATGGATGGAAGTTATTGTGCATGTGAAGATTTATCTCACTTCACAATCAAGAAGTGCTGAGATTTTAGTCCTGCTGTCTGTTCACCTGATAGATGATATTTGTCAGATATTGTTACCTCTGTGTTTAGAAGGAAGGTTCACATGGCTTTAAATTCATCCTGCCGGCTTGTTGCCTTTTAATTAGTAAAACCTAAACTTTTCATCTGTCTTTGTCATAGACATTTGATTTCATTACAGTAATATTAAAATGAGATTTATAAGAAAATTTTTAACTGTTAACTGTGCAATGGCCATACTGCTTCTATAAGCTTTTTATTTGTTTAGTGTTTGTAAACCAAATGGTATTGCATTTTCTTCATATAGTATAAGTGTTTTTACAGGAAAGGGACATTTTGCATACAGTATATACGTACACACACACAAACAAAAATCTTCCAAAAGTGAGGCTATGGAGGATTCGATTTTTGAGATCTGGATCTGTGTGGCATTTCTGTCATTTTGCAGTGGATACACAGGGGCCCATATCTGAGAATATCCCAAAGATATATAACAAAGAATGAAACCACAGGCACAACACAAGTGTGATGCTTTCACACACACACACACATACACACATATACACAAACACACACATACAGTATCCAAAGATGAAGGAAACCACAGAAAGCATCCTGGTGATTCTATGAAAAGAAGGATAGCTATTCATTCTTTTCTCCCTTTTATTTCCACTGCCTCTCAGGCCCCCTGTCCCTGTTGTAAGCTAGGGTTGGGGGATGGGGTCCTTGGTCTCAAATAATGACTGACACCCCAAACTTGTTCCAACTTAATGGTACTGCAGAGGTTTTTCAGTATTTTGTATTAAATTAAAATAAAGAAAGAGCAAAAATAAATGCACATATGTGCAGCAGCTACGGTAAGTATGCAATTGTACAAAAGCAAGAAGAGCATAACTATTTAATTATATTCAGCAGTCTTTCCAGGATATCTATAAGGTGTGTACATGTGTGCGTGTCTGTGTATTGATTCAAACTCCTCCAGTCTAACTGGGTAATTGCCTTTTAGCCGTAAGTCATGACTGAAGGACACTGGGGGGACCTGTCATAAATGGAGCGAAAAAAGACAAGAGAGGAAAGGAGAGAAATCAAGGCAAAGAATGACAATGATTTGTGCAGAGAAAGACTAACAATAAGCCAAGGTCTGTCTTCCACTTTCTCTTTTTTATGTCAGCGTTTCAAAACATAAGGGGAAATATCACTAGCTGTGGAAGGGATGGAAAGACATTTACATGCTGTATATAAGTTGCTCTAGAAGGGTTACTTTTCACTGTTTTTTGCTAATTTGTTTATCTGTTTTTTTTTTTTTTTTAGTTTTATTGGCTTGCTTTGATCCGTTTAAAGATACAATTTCCATTCAAATGTAGTTTTTTCGCTTTTTTTATTCCGCATGTGTCCTGGGTGCCAGGGTTAATCATATGACTTGTCTCACTCAGCTCCATCTTGAATCAAGCACTCTTAGTATGTACTGAATTACTTTAGGTTCCCACTGGCTCATCAGATGTGGGAGGACAAGAAATTTCTTTTTTCCCCAGTCAAAAGTAAAGGTGCAGCTAACTCTTTGTACAGACAGACCTATTAATTGATGTGCAGCATGTGGCTTTTAACAGAGGAGGAACGACACAAAAGTACTTACTTACTGACTACTGTGGAAAGATCCTAATGTAAAGTGATATATATAGATGTGTGTGTGTGTATATATATATATATATATATATATATATATATATATATATATAGTGGGTCTGTTTAAAAAAAAAAGTGACTAGCAACAAACTAGAGACTTTTTCTGGTGTTATTGAAGACTTTTGGAAATTGACATGACAGTACATTTACTTCTGAATGAGCAGCGTTTTCGTCCCCCAGCATCCAGTTGCACTCACAGCTGCAGTTAGAGCAGGAGACATTCACCTCTGCTTCATGACCAGACTGGAAATTACAAGCAAAGCTGCTGCTGGCTGATCCCACCCTGGCTTACTGACAGATACTAATGCCTATTAATGAAGAGTGTGGACGAAACATTTATAAAATTGAGAGTACAGCAACATGCTCTAGACTCTCAGAACAGCTGGAGCTGTTAGTTAAATTACTTAAAATCACACTTTTTATTTTAATAAACAGTTTAGGTCTTCCTATAAACATATTTTAACAAAAAACATATCAAAGGAACAGCCACTTGAAGGGATGAAACATTGCTAATGAGGGAGGTAACAGTAGCACCACAGTAAACATGTGTTGCACCATGACCAATCTTCTTAGAGTAAAGCAGTCAACATGTCTCTAAACCGTTAAATCACTTTAGCTTTTTTTAATGCGCTCTCACATACACGCACTCACACACATAACTGGAGTGAGAGAAATCTTCATCCATAATTGTTCATTACTCCCAAATATTTACAAAAACAAGCATGTAGTATTTCACTGTTTCAAATATATAAATGTATTAATATGCACTAGTAGTAAAAGTTTTTTGTTTTGTTTGTCAAAGTTCACTTTGACATAAGCATAAATAAGCATAAATTAATAAAACAAAGTTAAAAAGGAGCAGCATGTCAAGGAAAGTGCATCAACTTCAGTTACATCAGTGAAAGTGCAGAGGACAACTTAAGCCGAGGAGTTTATCATGTTTATTAACATCATAGCCTGAGGGAAAAAGCTGCTCCTCTGCCGTAAAATTATTTTAAATTCACAGACAGAATTTTGAACTGAGAAATTCTTTATTGTTATGGGCTATTGGAATGTGTAAAAAAGCAATTATTCACTTGTGTTTGCCCAAGGCCTGATTTCAAACCCCTCGTGGCCATGCAGCTACTACCACTATGTGCTTCCCAAAAGAAAAGAAGTATCTTATCTTTACAAAACAGTGGAGAAAGGCTTGGATCTGGAATTAGGCCCTACAGATAAAATCTGTAGATTGACAGAGGTGACATAAAAGTCACTGTGCTCAAGTCTAAATAAGTCTATGTAATGTTAAAATAAAGGAGTCTCATTGCGCATCCAGTTTTAGCCACTTTCCTCCCTCCTCTGGATTAAAATTAATCAACAAAAAGAAAAAGAAAATATTCCTTTGATAGTTTTGTTTTGAATATCATATTATCATAGACATGTGAAACTCTACCATTTGGTATTTCCTAAAAATGTGTTGCTACAAGTAAGGAAGGCAAAAATGTTCAAATTACAGCAACAGGTGGATGTACAATGGTGCAACATAAATTACAGTATCATCTAAAAAGTAGATTTTTATTACTTTTTATTTTTGCCAGATGTTACGGTTGGTTAATGTACGATTGTAAAGGCGCATAGAAAGTCACATTTCTATTAAATACTGCTGTTCTCTGTGGCAAAAAATTGACATAGAATGTTTGAGCAGAGTAATCCACTAAAGCAGCATTATGTTCTCAAGGTGGAAAGCAGTTTGTTTCCATAAGCCTCACTACAGGAACCCTGACTCATTAAAATGCTACAAAACTGCACTTAAATCTATTTTATCTTCTAATTTTTATAAGAGATGCTGTCAATTCCCAGATCAAAGGTCAAAGGTTCACAATGTAACAATAATATATACTTCAGTGTTAACAACAGGGATGTACTTCATGTGTTACCTTTACTCAACAGTGCGGTTTGAGCACATGGTAAATGGTAATAGTTTATCAAGGATGTTCCAAGAGCCAAATGTAACACTGCTTTGTTCCAGATGCTGGGTTATGATTATTCCAACACCTGACAGAAGAACACAATTTATATCTGTCAAGCCATTAAACTGATCTTCATTATAAAAAGTAACCTAATACACCAACACACACCCATATGCACTGTCATTACCCGGGTTAATTCTATGGAGTTAGGTTATATTGCAAAGGATGTTAAATATTCCTGTGGGACATCCAAAACTAAGTAGAAATATTAAATGTCAAAGCAAAAAAGATTTTTCTTTTTAAAAAACAACCAGCGAATGTTATCTTTAGGTTGTACAAGTTAAAATCAAATGTTGAATGCAGAAAATTTGGCTGCCTTTTGCTTTAAGATCAGTAACATTCATTTCATAATTAATTTTTTTAAGGGTTGAAATAAATGACCTAGGGTCTTCAGTGCCAGCAAAATATGCACCCATCACCCTATACTATTATGGCAGTCTGTAAAAGATTCAGTAGTTATCCACCCAAAACATTTCTGACTGGTCAAGACATAGACCAAGAGCATCTGAGTGATGGACAATCTGTTCTCGAACTGGGTTTGAAGAGCAGAGCTCATGGCGGAGAGAAGGTTTGGTGGAAAAGACTGGTGCCATCATCGATGATCCCTCCAATTCACTATTAGTTGAACTATGACAGATGGGAAGCTCATTCAGCCACAGACTAAATCAGACCAGACTGAGTGTTCTGACAGTTACTTGTGCTCACTGCCATCTGACTGTACACGGGAACAATGAAAGCTCTGAAAGAGTGCAACAACAGAAAAATGTAAAATTATGCTACCTCTTTAAGTTTGGACTACATTGACTTCTCATAAAAGGCAACAATACATACAGCTGACCACTATTTAAATGGCGCTATTGTAGAATATACTATGGACATCTCTTATGACAGCATGTGTCACTATATTCTCAGTTTCATGATCAATTTAGTTGCAATAATTCATATCTGACCTGTGGTTCAATAAACATGCTAGTTGTGCTTTTTATGTCTTTTCCTAGGGAAGTATAACACTTTGTTTTTGTTTTTTCCAAATACCAGTTTTCTTCAATTTGTCAAAGAATGAAAGGCTCACTGTCAGCTACAGATAGCACAGTTTGTGTAAGATAAAACTTTTTTAACATGCCAGCAAAAAGAATTTTTATTTTCATCTTAACCTAACACCTACTGAACATCCTATGTTCCTACATACGTTCAAGAAGACACAAATGCAACAGACAATCAGGCAGTATGCAGTTAGACTGGGAATGCATTGGTATACAGTGGTCCACTGGTATACAGTGGTCCATTGGTATACAGTGGTCCCTCGCTATAATGCAGTTCAGCTTTCGCGGCCTCGCTGTTTCGAGGATTTTTTTTTTTTTTTTAACAGCACATTGTGTTCTGCATCCAGCAGTTTCATTCTGTAATACTGGACTTATTTTTCTACGAAGGTTTGAACTTTGGGGGTGTTTAAACAAGATAGAAAAGTGTGAAAATGTTCATACCTCTCTGAGAAAAGTGTATAACGTGTGTAATGAGGGGTTTTACAGCCTTAAAATATCTATAAAAATTGTAAAAAATAAAGCTGACTACTTCGCAGATTTCACCTATTGCGGGTTATTTTTAGAACGTAACTCCTGCGATTAACGAGGGACCACTGTATATGTGATCATTTGTGTTTTGTAAAGTGCAACTTGTTTTAATTATTTCATGTGCAAAGTTCAGTAAACATACTGATATTCCAAAACAAACAGTATGTAATAAATTGCCCTTAGACCTTTAATAGAAATCTTAGAACAATAAAGAATAGCATCTCTTGTTTAATAATGTCTTGTTTAGTCCACTATTTGTTTTATGAGCTAGGTTTCCTGGCTGGAAAATTACTTTGTCTCAAAATAGGATTATGTATAGATGCCACATAATATGGATGACCTTCAAAGTGAGCATGCATGTGTGTGTATTTGTGTGAGCCAAATAGGTAAATGTGCCTCAGTGAATGTGTGTGTCAGATGTGTAAGTCAACACTTTGCTTGTTGACCAGTTCTGCTATCAGTGAGAGGAATTTAATTTCTAAATTGCCCCTGCATGAATTGAAATGCAAACACATTAGGCAGTATTCAAGTGACCAATGATGTGTGTTGTGTGTCAAAACACAAAATATAGTGCTGTGCATGTGTGTTTTTGCCTCTTTGAGTGTTTGTAAACCTGCACTGTATCCATTTACCATGCATGAGGTCAGAGCCCTGAAAGAATAATCATCAGCCTCTGCTATCTCATAAGCACTGCCACTGGCTTGCTGTGATGTCTCCCTATTTTAGACAAAATTATTTATTCAGTCAAATTGGAAAATGATCATGGGTTTGAGTTTGAGTTTAAATCCATTCTTTTTAAAATGAAACCATCGACATCACAGAAACCATTTTACGTCTTGCCATAGTACAATGTAAACACAATGCGTTGTGACAAAACTTCACATCCTGCTTGACCCTCTTAGGCTTAAAATATGTCATTTTTTAAATGCTGCCATCACCGTTACAAATGCCATGTTTACCATTCACATGAAGTGGCTCTAATGTGCAGGACAAGTTACATCTTTCAACATAAATACAGTTTTTAACTCTGATGCTCCATATAGTCACTTCTGGAGAGGAAGATAGACTCAACTATATATTTTCTTTATTTAATTATTATTCAACAGTTCATGCATAAATGTAAAGTTTAAGAGTAAATATAATAATAATAATAATAATGATAATAATGATAATAAAATATTATACATACATGTATATATAGGAAAGCATTATATGTATATATATATATATATATATATATATATATATATATATATATATATATATATATATATATATTGGTGCTGGGCAACTATTCAAATTTTTAATCGCGATTAATCGCATCGTTACTCGCAAATTTTCTCTTTCCTTTAAAAAAGGCCTACAGCTATAAAAAGAAAATGCAGTAGGTTTTGGTTTACAAATACTACACCAGGGGTCTCCAACCTGCAACTCTGGAGCTGCAAGTGTCTCTCTGGACCTTCCACAATGCCTCTAAATACGTGGCTAAAATGTTTTTTAAATCTATATTTCTTGTCATTAGGTTGGAAACCATGGACATTTTTTTTTCTTTCTTTTACATCATTTTCCACAAATATCTACATTCCTTAGCAGAAAGTCTGTCTATCCTCTTTTTTTTAATAAAGGTTTTATGTTTTTATTTATTTTAAAACCTAAAAACAGAGATAAAAATGTGGTTCTTCAAAAATAACAAACATCCTATGGTGGCTCTTCATTAAAAATATATATTAACTTGCCTTTTTGAAAAGTCTCGGAACATTTACTAAATAAAACTCTAAAGGAGTTTTATTTAGCTGGCTGAGGGAAAAATGGCTCTTTGGATTGGAAAGGTTGCAGACCCCTGCACTCAACACATAAACAGGTTTAGCAGCAATTTTCAGATGGTGTCCACCCCACGGCATGAACACGAACAAACGACTCCTCTACTGAAAGCTCACATCTCACAGATTCCACAGCTGGAAGTTTCATCTCGCTATGACCAAGATTCACCGAACCAGAGGTAGAAGAAGACCCGATTTATGCTGCACGTTTGAAAAAGTCAGGAAGCATGTCTTACCTTTGCTGTCTTGCATAAATTAAAACGGCATTTATTAAAAAAAAATAGGAATAAAAAAGTTTCCCGTCTAAAAATTATGATGTTCTGTCCATCTGCATGTATTTTGACAAAGAGAAACGTCGGTTCTTTTTTTTCTTCTTCCTGTTCCAGACAGAAAACATCTCTTTATTTTAATAAACCCGCTCTCTACTGATCACGTCACACGCACCGCTGCAGCAGGGAAGGGAGACATCGACGCCATGTTTCTGTCATCAAAGCCAGCGGTCAGCAAAAAAAAAAAAAAAAAAATTTATAATATATATATATTTATATATATATATATATATATATATATATATATATATATATGTATATATATGTATGTATATATACATATACATATATATCAGAAAGGAAAATGCCACAGGGAAAGCTAAAGGCTGGGCCTGATTCTGCTGTAAACGATGTTCAGTGGATGTGTGGAAAGAACACCAAAGTCCTCTGCTTTCCTAAGGATACAATCAGTGACAAGCAGGAGAGAATTCTGAAAGCCGTGGCTGATCACCCAAATCTGAGAAACATTGTTCTACATACAGGGTCAAATGATGTCTCCAAGCAACAATCTGAGGTTCTGAAACAGGACTTTACTGGGCTCTCTGAAAGCAGCTGTTTTCATCAGTGGACGTGTGCCACCCATCACAAGGGGAGAGGAAAGATTCAGTAGATTACTGGCACTGAATAATTGGCTTATATCTGCATGTGATTACAAAAAAATGCATTTTACAATTTTTACATAATTTGGGAATACAGGCATCTTTTTAAGGCAAGTGGATTAAATTTTAACAAGTCAGGGGTGAAACTGTTTACCTCTAACCTTTTTTTACTTCCTGCGTCATCCCTCTGCATTCGTTGCCAAGATGAAGATACAGGAAGAGTTATCTCATTGGATAGACCAAACAGGAAGCCCAGAAGAAGAGCTGCATCTGCCCCTACTCAGCCTCGAAAAACAGAGACATCAGCGGAGCCAAGAGGAAGGATCTTTATTTACCCCCAATTCCCTCAACAGCACCAAAAAGGAGTTTTCTTCTTTCTGTTTTTTTTTTTTATTAATTTAGTTTCTTTTAACATTTGTTTTTTATTACCCGTTTTTTAATGCACTTATATGCACTTATATATATATATATATATATATATATATATATATAATAGATCTTCTATATATACACCTCAGCATAATCCTTATTACAGTGCAGGTTTGTGGGGAGGTGGAGCCTGTCCCAGCATCAGGCGAGAGGCAGGGTGCACTCCTGAACAGGTCCAGGTTGCCTGACTATCATGGGGCCATATTAGTTTTAGGATTTTATAGGTGAAACACAAAAAGAGCTTCTAAAGAAAAAGAAAATGGGTTGAAAAAAAAGTATATGTGCAAACACAAGAAGAAAATTTGCTGTGCCAAAAGAAAGCATGTTTTGTTTAGGGACAGTTCATTACACAGACGTTTGCAAACCCAAAGAACTACAAAAGACCTGCAGCATTTAAAGCTATTTCATTTTTGATTTGCTGAAGAAATGAAAATGTTGTAGCTTTATTTATTTGACAAAAATGTTGAACAATGTCTCGACCAGTAAATAAAATATGGCATAAAGGTCAGAAATATTTTAGATTTCTTTATTATTATTATTATTATTATTATTATGTAAAACAAGTATGTGAAAGATATTATGGTTCTGGGAATACTGTGTGGAAAAAAAAGAAAAAAGAAAAATGTAATACATAAAAAGTCTGCCAGCAAGATCTCTGGAGAAGGAAAGAGGACTTCTGACAAAAAGCAAAAATACTAGCTGCGCTGAGCAGGGCCACTGAAGAGCAAATCTTTTCATCTAAACCAGCTCAAACCTCAAAAATGTCACAGTGGTTCAAGCAAATGGGAATAACTGAATTTTACTCCATGTCAGTTTGGCATCAAAAAGTTTTCCTTTTTTTTATGTTAACATATTTCATATGATGACCATCTGTGCTGCTATGAAGCACTGGCAAGCAGGATGTATTCTTCAACCGATCAGGTGAGTCTGTCAGGAGTGGTCTCAGACCCTTTTTTAAGAAAGTACATCTAAGTGCTTTTCAGGCTTTTGTCTCATTATTTTTGTACTGCTGATGGTATTTTGGGATTAAGTAGATGAAACAAGCTGTCACAGCTGAATTTATAGCAAACATGTTTTCTTGATTTCCCTACAGAATCACAGCTGACATCTCCCTACTTGATGATGTTGACATTCAATGTTTTGTTAAACCTTTAAGACAGACGGGATCGCCATTGTTCCCGGCAATGTGCATGCTGGTGATCCTATTATGAGCATCAACACTCCTGATGTTGATTTAGTCATTAACACTTTGGAAATGATCTACTTTAAACTTTAGCTTAGCAGATTTCTTGCAGTATTACTTAAATAACAAGAGGAATTTTAGCTGACCATTCTGCATGTCACTTAATCAAAACTTCACTTTTCATTCAGCTGCACTTTGTTCAGGTAGACAGTAGTGCGTAAATGACACCATGCATGTTACTGTATTGTAATCATATAGCCAATGGATGTACGATATGTCACTGAACAGTATGCATGTGAAATATAGTGATAGCACTGCTAGGACAATTAACTGAAATGGTTTTCTTCATTCATCACCTGCCAAACTGGCCAGAAAGTTTTCATATATACCTGATAGAACTAATTTTAACCCACATTTGGTGGGTTGGCGAATGTTAATTTAGAGACCTTGGCATCCCATGTCTCACGTCACCAGGTTTATGGTGGACTATTTGCCACATGACAAAGACACTACTGATTTCTATTATAAATGCAAACAAGAGGGGAGAAGGGATGGCCACAGCTGTTAGTTATTAAACCTTCATACATGAGACGAAAGGTTTGACACCCTGCACAACATTTACCAGTCTTTGCACAATTTTCCTTTACTCTCACTCATGAAGCCTCACTTTTGTACTTCCCACTGATTTGCAAAGGGTCAGGGCAGGGTACTTTTTTTTATGTTAGATTAAATATAAATGGTTAGGTTGGCTTGTTTCAAAATGCATTAACATTGCCATTAGGTAGCAATGTCTGACACATTTTACTATTCATTGTTTCCATGTCATCACATCCTACTTAGCATTAAATGGGAAGAAATTTACATCTTTCTACAATTAAAAATCATTACTAAAACACTACAATTAATTGAAGAAATTGACAAACTTAGCAGTTATATATTTTTGGCAAAGACTGGACTGATACTATACTGAAAATATCTCTTGGTAGTTTGTCCTCTGCAACATTTTCAGATACGTTATGATTTACAATGATGGCAGTATTTTATGATGTGTTGGTCAAGTGTTAGCAGCCAATTTAACTCCCAGATGGTGAAATACTGTTATTTCAGAACCACTTGATTTCAAAAGCAAAGCAGAGAGGTGTATTTAACATCCTGTTCCAAAGTAATAGGCCATCTGACTGAATGATGATTAGAGGACAATGTGGTAGGTTCATCTGCAAAGTTGAGATTCTCCTGATGGGAAAGGCTGAATGCCTCTAAAATATTTTAAGGCAATTTTTCTAATAGCACAAAAAATAGGACGATAGACTCTAGAGACAGACCAGGCTTAACAAGGAATCATCCTGACAGCTTGCTGGCCTTTAGTACCATATTGCTTTCAAAGTGATGGTATAATAGTATTATTACCATATGAAAAGTTTACTTAAGAGTTTGGAAGCTCTTCCATAACATGCACTAGTATATTATGAAATTCCCTTTCAAAGTCAACAAATTTGAATGGATTCTCAATTCAATGATATCCTGTTTTTTTATGATAAAACTGTGGTATATACAGATGTTTTGCAATGGGTGCTCATGACAAAAAAATGACCTCATCAATACATTATTTTACTGGTCACAGTTAAGGTGATAATTTATGCAGGTCACTGAATCCCTGAAATTATTGTTTTCTGCAAAGAAGTGACTAATTTAGTTATAGATTATTCTATTGCCAAATGTATGTCTCAGAATGTCTTGTGTCCTTGCAACAATAGTCACAAAGTCAAAATTAGTTTAATGTCATAACCAGTCATTTTTGCTTTTTTGATATACACTTTGCCTCAGTTCGTCAGTATCCAATGTGTCACTTAGAAAATAGAAGAAAAATGCAAATATAGGCAAGCTATACCTAAATTAAACTCAGTAATATAAATTAAATAAGTCTTTTTCAAAGTCAAATTATTGTGCACCCAGGCAAAAGCATATCTTATTCAAGACTGTAGGTGTGTGCATACATGCAATTTGCATGTTTATACATGACTAAGATTTACACCCTGCTCTTCACTAAATTAATCCAGTGTCCAATCAACTGTAAACACACACCCTTTATGTGAGTCTAAGTCTTCTGATTAATATGCACACAGGATGATGATAAACAAAATGAGACAATAATGGGAAAAGATAGGAAGAAACTTCACAAGGTTTTAAGAAATTAAAAAGGTGATGCAAGTCCGTACTTATGGTCAGAAACACGGTTGCCATGGTGTGTGCAGCTTCATGCCCTCATGAACACACATCTCTAAGTATTTATGTGTGGATCATGTGGCTGAGATCTCATAGTTAGGAATGCAGATGCTGTTGCCATGGTTTTAGCTTCTAATGGCTGTGGATCCACATTAAGGGAGCACTGTATAGATTTTCTATGATCAGCCCTATTACTGGTGAAAACACAAATTTCCTCCTACACTCTATATAAAAGAAAGGGGGGAAAGCTAGGGATATTTGAGACCTAATATGATTAGCTAAAACTAGTTTAGATTTAAAGTAAGACTTAACAGCTGCACATTTAATCTTGGTGTTTTGGATCAGAAAAAGGAGCCAGGGTCAGTATCAACAGCAGAGCCCCCATAAATACATATAAAAAATAAATACTGTACTAAGTTAGATGCATAAGATTTGGTTACACAGTCAGATTTTGAACATTTGGGGACATAAAGTTATTTAAACCATGAAATAAAAGTCAGGTTTAAGATAAGGTTAGGCTCATGAAAGAGGTATTTATGATTAAGGTTAATGCAAGTAATCATGAAATGAATTTAAGTCTCTGTAATCGCCTCTGTTCTCATGGGAAGAAAAAGTGCTGGGATACTGTATCTATGAAAAACTATGTGTCTCCATGCTGTACGGGTGTGCCCTCATATGTGTCTGTTTTTGTCAGCCCACCATTTAGACAGCTCAGATAAAAGAAGATCAGAAAGCACAAAAGGCAAAAGACAGAAATGACAGCAGGGGAGAGAGTGGGAGTGAATAAACAGGGCAACAGATGAACAAAACAGAGGAAGGAAAGATGTGTCTAGGGAGATGAAAACAAAAGAGAAGGGACAGAGAAGAGGAAAAAGGAGGAAAGAAAGCATGAATGATGGAGAAAAAACAAAAATTTCAGAAGTACAATGAATGGAGAACTATGATTCATGAAGACTGATACAGGGAAAGAAGCAAACAAAAGAGACTGGGAAAGCTGGAGGTAACAGTTCTCCACTCGGCAACCCTGATGGGCACACAAACACATGCACACAGCCTTGGACAAAGCAGTGCTAAACCAGTGAATCACAGAAAAAATGCTGCCAAATCCGCTAACCTGCAGGGCATTATCTGGTACAGCGGGCAACCTGGCACTCAGAGGGCGAGCCGTGGAGGCATTGCCCATGCAAAAGACAGAGCAGGCTGTTGATATACAGCCAGGAAAATGCCTTTTGCAGTGAACTGCACCCACAAGCTCGGTGACTCATAAGACCAACTTGGCTTGGGAGCCCTAAAAATGAATTAATATACTATCTTCCCTACACCCAGTGTGAGAGTTTTAGATGAAGTTATGATGTCAACATATAAAGTTTCCATGTCTAATTAATACTATAAGAAAATCCAAATGGCTAGCTGATTATTTCAGACAAAAGTTAAAAAAAGAAAAAAAAAAACACTAAGTAGTTAAAGCTCTTCTAGAGTGAAAACATTCAAACTCTGTGTGCAACAGCAATTCCAAAGCTGATAACTAAGCAACTGCAGGGCAACAGAGAGATTTGCCCCATATAGAGCATGCAGGGGGTTGAACCACTGAGTAGCTGCCAGAGAGGTATCAGGCCAGCGATGTGTTGATATAGCCTCCTCCGACCTTATGCCAAACAAGAGTCCCTTTGGGAAGGAGTTATTGTGTAACCTCTGCCAAGGAGAAGCTACTGTGTGCCAGACTAGTATAGGGTTAGAGCAGTTCTGCAGAGAGACAGGAAAGCTGCATCTCCACATGATGCAAACAGCTTAACTACGCCAGGGAGGTGGTGCTGTGTGCCAAGCTAAGACAGGGTAAAAGAACAGACATGCCTGTAACTAAGGTGAAGACCTCTCCACATGTATCTGTGACTCTTCTAAGGATGTCACAGGGCATTGACAGGCAAAACATAGAAAACCTAACGTCTTCCTGTTTGAGATGCATGAAAATTGTCAGTTTAGCATGTAAAAGGATGTAAGGTGCTGAGACAGAGGTGTGAGATTTTCAAGATCACAGTAAATAAAAAAATCAGAAAATCTATTTGAAGCTCAAAGCTATGCATTTTTGGTTAAAGCACAGATCCTTTTCAGACCAATCAATGCCATGGACAGACAGTTACAGATGGGTTTTAGGTGGTGTGGCAGTGATGCTTATTTGGAAAATATCTCAGACCCACATAATATGCTTGACTTACAACGAATCTTCCTACTGTCACATATTGTTAGGAGACTGTACAGTATGTGTATGGTATCACATTTTAACAGAGACATTTAAATGGGCCAAAAGGAGGGTTCTTCAGAGATTTGCCCTTTCTGCAGTGAGAAAGTGCCAACAGCATGAAGAGAGAATTTTGCATCACAATGGCAAGATGAGCAGCTAGCCCTGGGAACCTGTAAATCTGAATGCTACAGTATAAAGACTATGTAGACATAAAAATTAAAGGCTGCGAACACACATATTTTACAACCACAGTAACATTTTGGGTTATTTCACTTACAGGGTTTAAAAAAAGGCTGATTTAATTTGTTTTACATGTTATTATCTGCAACTTCACAAAACAGAACTACAGAGGACATTAACTGTGAAAATATCTTAAAATAATTTATCTCTTTTTCAAATGTACTAATAAAGAAAAAGTTAACTATTGGGTAAATTTTCTTTTTTTTTTTTTTTTCTTCTTTTTTTTAATATCTTTCCTTTAATTTCGTAAGGGATTATTATCACTGACAATGGGGGAGGGATATAAAAACATTGAATGTTTCAGGCTGTGTTTCATGTATTTGCCACTTTGTTTCTATATTTGGCCCTGCAATGGATGGTGACCTGTCCAGGGTGTACCCTGCCTCTCGCCTGATAATTGCTTGTACAGGTTCCAGGTTTGCCAGCAACCCTGAATTGGACTAAGCAGTATAGAAAATGGATGGGTGAATAGGCTTGATGGTATTCTAACATGCATATCCAAATACATGCATGTTAGACTAACTGGTCATTCTAAATTTTCCCTAGGAGGGAGTGGTTGTCTCTCTGACCCTAAATTTGAATTTTATTTAAATTTAAAGTGGTATAGAAAATGGATGGAAGGATGGCTGGATGGATGGATGAATATACTCTAAATGAGCATTTACAACAATTGAAGTTTCATAGTAAAGCAATTTTTGGTCCGTATAATTAAAATATTAAGAAATAGTAAATGATTAATGCAGAAGCATTTATGTGTAAGCAGTATATTACACATATTACACTCCTCCCTGAGCCGCCACCTTATCGTGGTGGAGGAGGTTATGTGTCCTGACAATCTTAGGAGCTATTTTGTCAGGGCTTCACGCCCCTGGTAGGGTCACCCATGGCAAACAGGTGTCTAGAGGAGGGACCAGACGAAGTGCAACTCAAATCACCCCTATGATGATGACAAAGCAAGGACCAGGGTTTCCCTTGCCCAGACGTGGGTCTGTGGCCGCAAGGTCGTCGGTGCCTGCCGTGGTGGTAACCCCTGAACTCATTGGTGGACTCTGGCAGTAAGGGATGAAGTCAAGCTGAAGAAGGAGTCCTATCCTTTTTGGCCTGTGGGACTCCACAGGAAGCTGGTGGGTATTGGCGGGCTAAGCGGAGTGCAGCTTCGGCGGTTGCTAAGGCAAAAAATCAGGCATGGGAGGAGTTTGGAGAAGCCATGGAGAATGACTTCCAGATGGCTTCAAGGAGATTCTGGTCCACCATCCGGCGGCTCAGGAGGGGAAAGCGGTGGTCCGTCAACACTGTGTACAGTAGGGATGGGGGGCCGCTGACCTCAGCTCGGGACATTGTGAGGCAGTGGAAGGAATACTTCGAAGACCTTCTCAATTCCACCAACAAGTCTTCCGACGAGGAAGCAGAGTCTGGGGTAGCTGGTGCTGGGTCTCCCATCTCTGAGGCTGAGGTCGCTGAGGTGGTTAAAATGCTCCTCTGTGGCAAGGCCCCGGGGGTGGATGAGGTCCGCCCAGTGTTCCTTAAGGCTCTAGATGCTGTAGGGCTGTCTTGGCTGACACACCTCTGCAGCATCGCGTGGACATCGGGGACAGTTCCCTTGGACTGGCAGACTGGGGTGGTGGTCCCCCTTTTCAAAAAGGGGGACCGGAGGGTGTGCTCCAACTACAGGGGGATCACACCCTCAGCCTCCCCAGTAAGGTCTATTCAGGGGTGCTAGAGAGGAGGGTCCATCGGATAGTCGAACCTCAATTGAGGAGGAGTAGTGTGGTTTTGTCCCGGTCGTGGTACAGTGGGCCAGCTCTTCACCCCTCTTTGAGGGGGCATGGGAGTATGCCCAACCAATCTAGATGTGCTTTGTGGACTCAAGGAAAGGCATTCGACCGCATTGCCGGCAGTAAATCAGAATAGTTTCCAGTGCGGGTTGGACTCCGCCAAGGCTGCCCTTTGTCACCGATTCTGTTCATAACTTTTATGGACAGAATTTCTAGGTGCAGCCCAGGTGTTGAGGGGATCCGGTTTGGTGGCCTCAGGATTGGGTCTCTGCTCTTTGCAGATGATGTGGTTCTGTGTGCTTCGTCAAGCCGTGTTCTCTTTAGCTCTCACTGGAGCGATTCGCAGCCAAGTGTGAAGCAGCTGGGATGAGAATCAGCACCTCCAAGTCCGAGATCAAGTGTGAAGTGCTCTCTCCGGGTCTGCAATAGGGTCCTGCCCCAAGTGGAGGAGTTCACGTATCTTGGGGTCTAGTTCACGAGTGAGGGAAGGATGGAGAGGGAGATTGATAGGCGGATCGGTGCCGCGTCTGCAGTGATGCAGGCTCTGCATCGATCTGGCGTGGTGAAGAAGGAACTGAGCCAAAAGGCAAAGCTCCCGATTTACCGGTCGATCTACGTTCCCACCCTCACCTATGGTCATGAGCTGTGGGTAGTGACCGAAAGAACAAGATCACGAATACAAGAGGTCGAAATTAGTTTTCTCTGCTGGGTGACCAGGCTCTCCCTTAGAGATAGGGTGAGAAGCTCAGTGATTCAGGAGGGGCTCAGAGTAAAGTCGCTGCTCCTCTGCATCGAGAGGAGCCAGATGAGGTGGCTCGGGCATCTGGTTAGGATGCCTCCTGGACGCCTCTCTGGTGAAGTGTTCCGGGCATGTCCCACTGAAAAGAGGCCCCGGGGAAGACCCAGGAAACGCTGGACGGACTACATCTCTCAGCTGGCCTGGGAACGCCTCGGGATCCCTCCAAATGAGCTGGTGAATGTGGCTGGAGAGAGGGAAGTCTGGATTTCCCTGCTTAGACAGCTGCCCCGCGACCCGACTCCGGATAAGCGGAAGAAAATGGATGGATGGCAGTATATTACAGCTGCAGGGGGTGGAGTCAGTTTAAAATATTTTGTATACAATTTAACAGACTAATACACCAGGTGAACAGGTGGTAAAAAGATTTATTTTTTCTTTTATTTATTCTTTTTTATCTTTTTCCTACGCCAGTAATGTTTAAAGCATCAAGATAAATTAGGAAACAATATTGAACTCTTAGGTCCACCAAAAGTATGTATATTTTTGTGTATTCAATATCAACCTGGTTAATGCTAAAAACAGTTAGTTAAGAGAGCATGTTTTCTCAATCACAAGACTTGCAGATATGCTGTAGAGGTGACAGCAAATGAGGAAGAGAGATAACAACCCTGTAGGGAAAATGACAAGCTAGCTAGCTTGTGACCACAATCAACCATGAAAAGGAGGGGCAGAGAGCAAATGGATTGACCTAACTGTAAAGGGTGGTAGGAGCTGAAATTGGGATAGAAAAATGGAGGAATATTCTGAATCAATGCCAGCCTAGTACAAAGCACCATAGCTAGGAGAGAACAGGCTGTAAGGATAGGTCAGATGGTTTCACTCTGTGGTGAGGAGAGAGCAAATAGTGTTTTCATGTACCAGGTGTGCATTAACAAGATTCTGTTTTGCTTCACAAACTTTTTTTTTGTACCCTTTGGGAGCACATTAAATGTAATTTAAACATCACAACATAATCAGTAAAGTCTGAGTTTTCTTGATGGATAGGTGTAACAAAGGATCACTTAAATTATGTGAGGAGATGCGAATTAGTGGTTGATTGTTCTTTTCCAAAAATGGGACAATTTTACTATAATATCTTAAAGTAGAGAGTTTATAACAAACCTAAACTTCTCATCTGGTTGCCATCCCATGTTCTGCTAGGAAAACCTGCATACTGGCACCACATGGATATTTATTGACACATACCATCTACATACATGAATTTTGTCTGGGGTGTTTACCTGGCGTCCAAATATCAATCTCATGGTATGTTAGGTATGAAACCTCAATCTACAAAAGACATCATCCCTCAACTCACAGAACCCAAAAGATCTAATTCAGGCATCCTGCTACCATACACTCCAAGACACCCTAAAAACTGTTTTGCATACACCATGATTGGTCAGATGTTTCTTGGCAGCATGAGGACAACTTACGCAGAAAGATATATCTGATTGGTGTACAGTTTTAGGAAGTACATCTAAACTACATTTAAAGCCAATACACCTATTCCATAAATATAGTTAAGTCAAAATGAACTGAATCCTATTTTGGACCATGAACTCCATTCTCCATTAAAAATTTGATGAAATCCTGAAATTTTACTTAAGGTTTATGACCATGAAAAAGAAAAGCCATGAAATTGCCCACCTCCTTCTCTCTCCCTGTAAATTGAACATTAATGAAGTTAAAACACACTCAGTAGCCTATAGTATATTTTTTAACATTACAATCTTGATCTTTTTAACATTTTCAAATACATTTAAAAAGCATTTTAAGACTGGTAACATCAACCATTTGCAAACATGTTATATTATAAACAGTACCTAACAGACCTAAATGATATTTATCTCTTTTTTGCTTTCACTTTTAGAGTTGCGATAAATTACCATTGCTACATTTTGATTTATTGCTTCTTTTACCACAATGAAACCACAGTTTAACTTGTTGACTAAATTGAGCTTAGACTGCTGCTTTAATAATGCTATCAAACTGATCAATTTGTAACAAACACAAAGTTAAATATTACATGCATGCCAAGAACTCTATGTATTAATTATTTAAAACAAAGGTGAAGCTGCTCAGGTGTATAAGGTATTGCTTCCATCCTTTTTCTATCTTGATTCCCTCCATAGCAGTCACATTAACAAGACGTGTGATGACACGGTGCCACGAGGCAAAGCACCACACTGAACCCTTATTCATTAACCTTTCATTCATAGGCATGCACACAAAGCTGTGATCTTGCTAATGAGACACATATGGACCTTTGATCACTGTTGGTGTCTGACATTTGTCTGCTTCAACACTTCCAACACTCACTTAACATCCTATGACAAGCAAACAATGCTACGTGTATTTGTCAGAGAATGGAAAAGACAGAGGAAGACTGGCAAATGTTTGTTTTTACCCATTACAGGACTCAATATTAAATAAATATTAGTATTAATCTGTGCCATGCACTAGTTGCCATTAAAAATAAGTAATCAAAATGGTTTCTCAACATGCATAAAATGTGAAAGAACAAAACATATAGGGAAACAAACAAACAAACAAAAAATGTTAGGAAAGTTTAGTAAAGTTGTTATTTGCCTAACTTTGTTAAAAATGTCATAATTCAGTTTTTATTTTATTTCACCATCAGCTTCTTTGGTATTTATAAAATGTCTGCAATGTTGCAAAACCTAACGTGACTGAAAACTACTTTCTACCAGAGAAAGCATTTCCCTTAAACTGTAAGAAATGCCTAGTTTTAAGTCCAGGCTCCTTCACATTACAACATTTTTGACATATTATAAACCGTGGTGGGTGTCCAAGACTGAGTCAAAAGAACATAAAATGGAGTTTAACATTAAGTATGCAAAATTCATTTCTTCTTTCTTCTTACTCTCCTTTTTTATGCTAAAATTAAGTAAAAAGACAGGTTGAACTATAAATGTGTTAAACTAGAATGCTTCGCCCAGAAATGACAAATTACACCCATCTTTGCCACAGTTACAGATTTATGACCTTGAATAACGGCTGTTTTTGCAGAACATTATGTCATCACAGTAAAATTAAACTTTGACCTTTTAGATACGAAATTGAATCAGTCCATTTTATTCAATTTGTGTGAAATTCTGTCATAATTAGCATATAGATTATTGAATTACAGCCAGCAGTGTTTTTATGAAGACACTGCATCTTTGATTACCAAACTGTTATCAGCTCATGAATGTAAGCAGGTGCTGGCATAGATGTAAAGCAATTTCCATCAGGCATTCCAAAAATTTGGGTTATCACAACAATAGGACAGATTTGAAGTCACAGTTATCTTGACCTTTGACAACCAAAACCAAAGTCTTCTTACCTCTTTAGAAAATCTAAAGAAATGAGTTCAAAGCATTTTAAGATTGTATTGTCCCGAGGATGGATCAGACTCAAAGACAGTTGGACAGAATCTACCTGGCCATTACTCGCACCAAGGTATAAAAACACTGTTCAAGTTAGAAAGTGGCTTTACTTATATTGATTTGCACTAAAAAGAATATGTATAACTATCAGGTAGTTTCAGTGGTATTGATTTGTGAATTAGCAAATGAGATGAATGTGAAATAGAGGAGAAGAAAGGGCATGAGGGAACACAGCTGTCACACATCCATCAGAACCACTAAAGTTAAAAGCTGAGTGAAAATGAGTGGGTTGAAGGAGTCTGCACAAGCTTACGTCATTACTGCTAAAAGCTGAGGTTTTTACGTGTTTTTAAAGCAGATTGCTTGTCTTCCAGTCTTACAGCTTAATGACACAAAACGATATGTGGCTGAATTAGGTGAAACTTGGTTAAAAAGTTAAAAATCAGCAGAGAAGAAGCTCATTATTTTCATACACAGCCAGATCCCTTAGTTAAAACTGTAAAATAGGGCAGTGACATTGGCAAAGTGCTTTCTAACTCATCTCACCAAATATAATTTAATGTTTAAGGATGAGTGTAAGGGTAGGCATTGTTCGGAGACAAACACATCGGGGTGGGAGAGCATGCCAGCATGTTTTTGTTTGTGTGCAAATGTGTTTGTGGCCTGCCAAGCTCTGGACCTTTATCACAGTCTGCTCCCTCATCTGACTGCCCATTTGCCCATTTGTGTCTGTGGCTGCTTATTTGTGTCTGAACAGAGGATATTTTAACATTTTGATGGCCTATTTAGAGATAAAACTGACCAACTCAGGTCATTGTGAGGTTATCCAAGCATTCTGCTGGCTCTCACCAGTAATGCTGTTATATTTCTGATATATTATGTCTTCTTGAAATTCAGTGTCCTAATCTTTGTCAGGCTGTATGGTAATTGGCTGACTGTGCAACATATTCTCACAACAGAAGGCCACGCAGAGATTTAAGAGACAGGAAGAACCATTTAATATAGTTTGTGCATGGAAATGAAGTAGTCAGGGATCCTAATGAAACACAAAGTGGAACACTAGACTTTCACATATTTTTAAAATAGATGGATTACATTTTTATTACAGCTGAGGAAACTTTCCATGTGTACACCGATAAGAGCAGAGTTGTACTAATAATTCTAATAAAACATTGCAGACATGTAGTCATCCAAAGAAAAAACATCAACTTTTTAACTTTTCTTTAGCATTATTTTTTAACCGTTGACTAACATTTTAGAGCAGAGGCAGTTTAATAGCCATCCTTGACTTGCAACTATCTTAAAAGCTCTGCAGTTTGTTTTGTATTTAGTCTCAAACTGCAGTTTTAGCAATATAGCCCCTTTCTACATTTTTGTTCGGGTTACATCACTGTGGGCATACATCCATTTCACTCTGGAGGCCCTCTGTCTCAGCTTTTTACCATCCACCGCACCATTATCTACTTGTGAATCACATCTCCAGTCATAACTCTTTCCCTCTCTCAAATCCAGTATCAGCCATCATTTCCTTTTTCTTCTCAACCTAAAACTGGGTTTCCGAAATCATCAGCAGCATCAATTTTCAAAGCTTTTTTAAATAAGCTGAAGGTATTAAGCAGGGAGTGCTATCTAATAATCCAATCATGACTTACTGCTCATAATTTCTTTCCATGATTTCTCTTGCACTGTAAGTATCTGGCAAAAATATATTACCATATCTTCCAGTGGCATCACTCAATAAGTGATGATTATTATATATTCATATCCTCTAAAGAGTATAATCTTAACTGTCTCCATGACTGGAATTTAATATCTGTTGTGTATAAGATAATCTGTCTATATGATCCTATTAAAAAATAAAACAGTCTTACTCACAGACATGTGTTTGACAGGTGGGAGAAGCAGTTAAGTATAGAACAAAACTCCCTAAAAGCACTGTATAATCATAGAGACGTCCATTCTACACGAAAGATATTTGGGTTATCCATGCCACAGTTCCACACTCCAACATAGCAGCAGCACATAACATACACAGCAACTCAACAGTCAATATCAGATGGGAATGTATAGTAAATTTAATTTTAAACTACTGAAACACATTTTGTTGTTATCACAAATATTGCATGTCCACTTTGATCTAGGATGTAACAGGGTATCAGCTTCCATGCTCCCACAATTTTATGACAGATGGAAACATATATATACACATTAATGACATATTGAAATAGATTTACTATATAGCAGTCTTACTTTCCAAAGGGCAAACAAAAGAGAAATTTAACTCTTAAGACATTGACTGCTGTCAACTAATCATACATCTGTTTCACTAATATAACTTATTTTGGTCACCTTGTACAAACATATCACAGTATGTATACACTAGGGATGAGAACAACTAATTGAAAAATTGATTTGTCAGCAGCAGTGGGAAACATCCAAAACCTGCAGGACAGCGGCCCCTGAGCACCGACTTTGGACAATCCTGCTGTAGCTGAAAGCTCCTGAGAGTGAAGTGTTTAGTTCACTTGGCATAGCAGCCACCCCTTAAACACAGCCAGACCAGGTTTGATCCTGAAGTCTCCCTGATCCACTTTCTCATCTACCTGCGGTACAATAAAGGAGTCTAGAGCCGACAAAATGTTAAAAATAAAACAAACAAAATAAACGAAAATGCATGTTCATGGAACACACATTATGCAGATAACATCTCATATGTTTTACAATTTCTATTTGGAGATAAAGCATTTTTCATTTAATTATTAAAGATGTCATGGTGATGTCACAACTTATCGACTAATTGATTTTGATTGCCCAAACTAATCAACTTTAAAATTCATTTGAAATGCCCATCCCTAGTTTGCACCACAGATGAAACAGTACTTTGCTAATGTGTGTAATAGGCATTTTGGCAAGTAGAAACAAACTAAACATGGACACTTAAGGGAATGGTTGGTTGAGCTGGTATTTTTTAATAAGTAGAAGAGATTTCTCAGAGGTTGCATCAATTGATTTCTGTCAAGCAGAAGAGCACATACACAGAATGAAAATACACACCTCACATGTACAAGGACATATCCCACACATTCATTGGTATTAACCCATGTCTTAAAATGACAAAAAAATAAATAAATAAATAAAACTTACTGTAATCACAACTTTACAAATAATAGAATGACAAACAAGGTAAAAGTAAAGTCCCATGTTCATTGTATATGTGTTTGTGTGTGTGTGTAGTGGTCCAAGCCACAAAGTACAGGCAAACATTAAATGTACTGGGAAAGTCCATGGCAGACTTGGAGACATGATGGAATCAAAAAGAAGACATTATCAAACATTATATGCAGATTGTGACAATCATGGCCAATCACATTATGTTCTTTCATCCTCATTCCTCTTGCTATTGCTCACTGACAGTTTAGGAGCCCTGCAGAGACTGATGGAGGAAAAGTTATGCTGTTGAATTTGTTTCATATTCTGCAGTATGCAGCTATATTTTTGACAAGACTGCACCTGGAAAAGACCCATTATCTTGCTGTGGCAGTAAGGATGGTCAAGCAAGATAAATTTTTTTTAAATAAATATGGGTTTTTATAAAGTGTTATGAGCGTACCTTTCAATAAATGACCTTATGACATAGTCATCAGCTTTTATGTCACATTTCTTAAGCTTACTTATCCCTTAACAAGTGTTACTTGTGGTTCGGTCCTCATGTACAGTAAGTCAGACTTATGAGGCACTTTGGAAGCTTAGTGACTGCATTTACTTTCCCACACGTACATATTCCCCCCCACACACACTGTCTAACTATATTAATATTGATGGGATCCAAGGCATCATTCATCACATGCTCATAGAGGACAGTAATGACTGAGTGGTGGAAACAGACGAGGAAATAGGATGATGTATAAAGATAAAATCTAATAAATAATAAATAACAAAAGGGATGGAGCAGTGGATGTCCAGGCCTGCCATAAAGACTTTTAACAATTCTCACATTGTTAGGTGGGAAATTTTAAGAAATAGTTATGCCTGCAAACATGCATATAGAGGAAAAGTGCCGAATAAAAGCCAGGAAAATTAAACCAAGCTGGGATGATTGTGAGGAAGAGGCAAGGGTGGTGTTGTTGGGACAAAAAGATCAAGGAGCAGGTACAGAAAGAACTGGGCCAAAGACGATAAGAACACTTGCAAGAAAGTTTTATGTGGGCCAAAATGTTTAAGATTAAATAAATAGGACAAACATAATGTACTAAGAATATTTAGGCCATGAGGAAAGACCCAGAGGCTCCAAAAGCACCTCTGTCTTTCTCTCCAGTTATTTGATCTTCTTGTTTTCATGCCATTCTAGTTTTATCATCCTTTTTATACAAACTGATTTGTATGAATCTATTTTGTGTATTAGCAGGCTGTTGCTACCGATTCATATCGAAGAAGCACTAGTCTTTTCAGATTAAGGAAACAGGTGGTGGGAGGGGTATTGTAAGTGCACAGAGCTCTTCAACCATGTGACTGTAGAGTCAGACCACACTACAGCAACTGCTTTGATTAAACTTTTTCCTTACTTTCTAAAGAAGTGGTAGGCAAGAAAAAAAAACAGTTTGTTTTTTTATTTTGTAAATGGTTAGACACTGAAACTCTATAGTCGAGATAAGGAAGGGATAATAGTTTGACCTAAAACATATTCTTGTACAATGTTTTACATGAACATTTATGATATAGACTGTCCCCTATTTCACTGATGATACATGAAATGCAACATTGGATGCCCTGATTAGTTATGAGAATACCATGAAAAAAGTTCAGCTGCATCTAAACTGTGACTATATTCAGTTCTGATGTTTCCTGACTGGCACAACCGTGTTTATGCAACTGTGCTTATTTCTCTACAAACAGACGAGCGGAAGAGAAAAAAAAGTGTCAAAGAAGTGTTCACTTCCACTGTCATTCAGTATCTTCAGTCTACTGAATGTCAAATAGTGCACTGTGGTCTGCACAACATGAAAAAGCTGATTTTGGTACTGCTCTGATTAAGCTGTCTAACAGTGGTTTTAAAGAAATACTCTGACAAACTGCAATGTAACAACTTCACTCTTTTTTTCACCTTGTTAAGGAATATTCAGTCACACTTTGAAACCTCTCAAGAGTTTAAACTAACAACGGCAACTTCTTTAGAAACCAAGAAACTAAATAGTCCTAACAAAACAAAGAGCGCTGAATCGTGACCAAGAGTCTAAGTTTTATTCAGCACAATAATTAAAGTCCATTGCAAATAGCCAACAACTTAATCTGTTCTGTCAATATGATAACTGCAAAAGCAACAAACAAAACCTCAAGGCAGAAACCTCACTGTGCTGCAGTTAAAACAATAGTGTTACAGTGTTGGTGGATAAGGACCATTCATGAAAGCTTTAAAAACTCCTTCATTTAAGTGTCTGTGTATGTTTAACATTCATTCATATTCTATATCTTGTAACCTAGAATAACAACTTCACGCATCAATTAAACAAAATATTTGTCTGACCTGAGTGGATCTTTTTGGTCTTGATCCAAGCCTCATAACTGGTTATTTCAGCTCCTGATGCACATGAATGTTGACAAAACTAAGAATGTCAAACAAAGAAATAACTACTGAAGCAATCAAATGTTGACATCTTATTCTACATGAGCTATGAGATCAAAATACGTGATCTTGTAAGGTAAAGGTTCAAAAACATTACATTGCTGAAATTAAATAATTGATTTATGAAAAGAGTTCCACAACACACAGTTTAACAGCTGTGTCCATTATGGCAAACAACAGCAGCCTTAACTCTGTCATTGCAACAGTGACAAATAACACCAGTGAGACCATGAACATGACTTTCCACTCTGTGTTGAACAAGTCTCTTACCACAGGCTGCCTTTCTGTAGTTGCCTCCATTCTCCCCCTTTTTTTTTCTTTCATTTGATTTAGCTCATGAAATGTGTACTCCAAGTAGAAATTGGGGAATGTCACTGAAATAAGCTTCAGAGTTTCCTTTGCATAATTTAACTTGAAATTCAGTTAATAATTCATCTACATTAAAGTGGACAGAGCCCTAATAAGTGGCGCTCTGTCTTCATGTTGAATAAGTCTTGGCTTAATAATTTAAGTAGAACTCCAAAACAAAAGAAACAGAAAAATAAAGATCAAACAAGTATGTGCCTACCAAAGAAGTGTGGGATGGTGACACTGTTAAAAACATACTCTCAAGTTCTCTTAAATGGTGTCCAATTTCTTACACAAAGTTTACCACCAATAGAGACTTCATAACTTTTCTGCTACAGATAAGGTAGGAAGAGGTTCAAGTGGATCAAACTGATTTTGTTATGTATTTTAAAGAAAATTCAAGATAACTATTTTAGGACTAAGAAAGTTTGCAGCTCATACAATCAAGCATTAAGGTTCCCTGGAGCTTTTAACAGTTGTACACACTCACACATCAAAGAACATGTGGCTGCCAATTAGATCTGTGTTTTATATTACACAGTTATTAATTTATTTGTCATGTTTGTACTTTGGTTGGATTTACTAAATATTTTTAAAATTACGTACTGAAAATGAATTTATATACTTTTAGGTTTTGATTAATAAAGGAGAAAGTGTTTCATTTACTATTTTGCCTCACTATCATTCTGCTTCTGGCTGGATTAAAGGGGTGTCCTCACCTCTCATCCTCTGAGAATTGCAAGCTGGCACATTGCTTTGCTGAGATAAAAGAATTGCCACACTGCTGCCTTTGTACCCTTCTTCTGGAGAAAAAAAAAGTATTTCATTGTCTGCAAAAGGCTGTCACTGATCCCCACACAAGCACTAAAGCAGAGAAGCTATTTGATACTGTGGGTGCAGCAGCATTATGACCTATTTATGGTAAGGCAGTTAACAAGGCTTACTGTAATCTGAAGATGATACAAGTTTATCAAAATACACAATTGTAATTATCAGAGCAATCTTATTCACATGTGTTGGTAGATGTATTTGGTGCTCTTGAAGGATGAGAGTTTTTGGTTGTTGGTTTAGTGATTCATTTCTTCTATTGGTAACTGGTTGAAGACATTAATGATCACTGCTGCAGAATGTCAATTAAATGGAGCACAAAGCAACAATGCAATATTGTGGCTAGATATGGAAAAGATTAGATTTTGCATGACTGTTCTTCATCTTCATGCATTGCATTGGCAAAAGAGTAAATGAAAAGAACAGATTTGTTTAGATGGAAGAAAGAAACGATCCAAAGAAATCAGCTTTTTATATTCATGCATTTTCTCTGACTCTTGGGGTACTTGTTTGTTTCTTTCCTGTGGTGATGTGATTTCCACTTTACAGTCTAGTTTGTTGTGCTGTGCTATGTGCTAGGCTGAGCTGCATTTTTTTCCCCACCTCCTTGTTTTAGAAGTCTAAGGGTTGAAAGGCACAGAGGCAGTGTCTGAAAATTGGAAGTCATGCTTCTTAATCCCTTAGCATTTGAATACACAGGGGAGGATATAAAGTCACCCACATTCACAAATATGCCTCTACCCTGACAAAGACGTATACAAAGCAGGGTGCTCACAAAAACACCCTTTTTTAACATAAAAAACGAGCAACCCAAGACATGTACCTGTGTAGATGTAGCTAGAAAGGGAACAGTTTCAACAGATTATGCACACAACATGCACGCACACACAATACGATGACAGAGGAAATACACTGGCCATTTGGATTTGGATGCAGGCAACAACAAAATTATTCATACATCAAAACACATTCAGTGAATAATAATTTAACGAACAAAAAAGCTGGGGTTAGCTTGTGGCATAGTTAAGAAGGAAGAATCAGAGGGAGGAAGGATGCAAAGCAATAGGGGGTAAAGCCACAGAGGGGCATGAGGGAACAGAAAGGGGAGAGAGCCACAAGGCCAGACGGTGGATGGATGAGAAATCAAGAGTGAGAATGATATACGGTGCAAGAGGAAGAGAAATATTGGCTTTCATTCACACAAGCAAACACACACACACGCAAGCATACAGAGGCCTTATTGTGTTTTAATGCAGTTTAATGGGGCCCTTTCTCTAGGCTAAGGGGGACTGCAACCAATTCATTATTATGCTGCACACACTGTCTTTCAGAGTTGAGGCATGGAATTGAGACAGAGAGACAGCAATAGTAAAGCAGAAAGAGAGGGAGACAGGAGACTGAAGCCATTAGTTTTTTTTTTCTTCTCAAATAACCTTCACATATTGTTGACTTTTTTTTTTTTTTTTTTCTTTTTGTTTTTTATTGAGCTAACCCGGGAATCTTTATCTTCTCACTTGAGGTACCTTGCTTGTGTTTTTGCATGCATTAAATGCACTACTTATGTATGCACTACATTACTGCTGATTCTTTATTATTTTTGTATTTATTCATTTAACAATACCATGGGACCATAGCTGTTCATGGCCCTTCATTGGAACTGGGTTCTTCATAACTAGTTTGCATGCCTAAGGGATGTGCTCATGTGTTCACTTTTGGCACTTTTGGTTGTCCACTCCATCTGATGCTCAGCCAGTATTCTTTTGTAAGCAAGACAATAATGAAAGAAAAAATTGTGGCTTCTCCACACTCCAAATGCCCCCTTGACCCTTATCAATCATGCCCAGAAATGTTTCATCTTCCATTTCACTGAGTATGCTGCTCTCAGCACAGAAAAATCCACCTCTATGCCTGGACAGCTTTCCAGCCATACAGGAATAACAATGATTAGATCACTATGGGTGCCATCCTCCTATTGTGTTCAATTTGAATACGATCAACAGTAATAGAACATATAGTATATTTTGTTTGCCATCATTTCTTACCAGTTAAAAGAAGCCAACAGTATTATTAATTCAGGTTCCAGCTATTGCTTCATGGCCATTCTTCTTTAGAGTATTGTAGCAAATTTTTACATCCTATCTGAAAGTTATATTCATGGCAAGCAGAACAAACTTTGTCTGGGGTTATCAGTTAGACGTACAGGCAGTGCACAAGGTCGAGAGGTTCCGGCTAGATATAGTCAGACTCACCAAGAGAAACACCATGGGCTATAGAACCAGTGTCCTTGTCCAGAGGCAGCTGAATTTGTTTCAGCAGGCTAAGCAGCACACAGAAGAGGATTTGATAAGTACCAAAAAGAGCTGTACTTGAACAGAAACTACTTTTATGTTATAATAGTACTTATTGGTCATCATGCATCTTTTTTTAAGTAAAAACAACAAAAAAATATGGCTTACATTTACAGGATGTTATGCATTGAAATAAAAATTGGATTACATAATAAAGTTGCCAATTCCATAAAAACGGCATGATCTATAGACCTTTGATTCACCCACTAACTTTAACGTAGCATGTTGTGTATATAAATACAATTTTTATCTGACAAATAAGACATAAATTCAAATACAAATTTATCCAAACATGTCAGATAAAAGAAAAAAAAGTCACCATTATGCTTCACAACTAGTCTATTTGTTTCCTTTGGTAAAATTGTTTAATTATTCAGGTTGGGCTAATCGAGGTCACTTAAGTACTGTATATCATAAACTGAGTTTTATGCAGGATTTTCTGTCTGACCAAAAAACCCTTGGGATTAATTTATCCACTCGCGCAAAAGAAACTATCATGTTTTCCAGGAAAGATTAGTTCACTAAAAAACTATCAGGAATTGGACCAACAGTTAAATGTGTCATTTTTTATTCAGAAGGAATTAAAGTGATGTGTTGCAGTAAGTCCCCAGACTGGGAGTTTGGACTCCCACCTGTGTCAGAATATTAAAAATGATATTTCCTTGAGTTTGAATCAAAAAGCATAGTAAAGTTTATCTTCTTTTTTTCCAGTACAGCCTTGAAGCTTCTTCATTGCGGTGCAATAATTAGCTAATCTATGTATCAGCAAATCAATTCATTAAGTATTATAACTAATGCACAGGCACATCACGGGCTCATGCCAGCACACACTTGTAGACGCAGTTATACTTGTTAACCCACTGGTGGCCAGACACTTTTATCAAATCTTAATGAGAATCTCAAAGCTTTAATGCATTCTCTTCATATACAAATGCAGTGCATATTAATGCCTCCGAGATGCACGCACACACACAAACACATTATCCTTACCTCTCCTGACTCGCTCCCGTTCTTGATCTTCCTTCGACTTACACAGCTGGTGAACAAAGCTGTGTTGAGGGTGTAATTCAATTAAGCCATGGAAAGTGTGAAAGCTGGTCGCTGGTTTTTATGGCCCATCATATGAGCCATTCATTCAGGGTTAGAGCTAGTAGGCTTATTTTTTTCCTACATGAGTTTTCGAGAGTTAGACTCCCTTTTGAGTGCATCTTTTGTCCTCAAACCAACAAACCAAGTTGCTTACCTTAACAACACTGCTGGTGTGTAAAGGGTAAATGTCTCATTATTCACCATGCTAAATTAAAATAAAGTATAGTGGTGGTGGGCGTGGCTCTGGCTCAGCTGTAGGGAGGAGGGGTGAAGTTGTGGTTCAGGGAGCAGTGGCAGGTGAGGCAGATTGGTGCAGCTGTACTGCAATGTCTAATCATGATCTGATTTTATCTGCAGGAGTGTGCTGAGGTTCTGGGAAAAGACACAGGCTGGCTGTCCTGGTCTTCCTCTGATACGCTTTAATAAAAAGCCTGTTAAACCAGAACTATGTCTGTACTGTTGCTGTGCTGGGTGAATCCGTACTGTAGCGACACTGCTATACATATGTTGCTAATTGCTGGCTCAGTTCTTTTTAGTTTAATTATTTTAAATAGAACTCAAGGACAGTACAGTGGGAGGTTTTAAGGCATTTCATAAAAGCTCTGGTGCACATTTTTATGATTTTATGCCTGCTTATAGTGTTGGTGGTCCAAAATATGCTGGACTATGGTACTTCAGAGAAGAGTTACTAAGATGGAGAATTTAGTGTGTTGGTGTCGACTAAAAAAGCAAATGGAGAGACCAGCTCTGCAGGTAATCCTACTAGTAAAATGCTGATTTAGATACACAGACACAGAGCTTATTTTACTAATGACTATTGCAGCTAACACAAGAACACAAACAGTCAAAAACCAGTAGACCCAACAGTTTAAAAGAGTGGTTTAATTTTTTTCTTCCCCCTTACCAACTGATTTAAATAAACGGACTTCAACAAAAATGTAAAACAGTTGATTTTCTGCTTAATGAAAATATTTTTTACTAGTTTTTTCTCTTGTCAAACTTAACTTTTTGTAAAAATAAAGAAATATAATAACTAATGTGTCACCCTGCTTCTCATCCTTCAGTTTTTTGGAAACTGAGAAATACTGCTAAAACTACAGGTGGCCCAGAAGTGTAACAGTAATACAAAAGCCACAACATGAATACAAAAGTCACAACACTCCACAATTAGCCACAATACAGTTTTTTCTTGTTGCCCACTTCGTGCAGGACCAGGGAAGCGAGGTCTTATTCACAACTTCCTTGGCAGGCTTTTTGTGTCCCCTTTCTTCTTCTTTCTTTAATGTTGCTTAACAATACATTCTGACAAGAGCTTCTGGCATCCCAAATAAATTAACATGAGGACAGAAATGTCTCCCTTCCAATACACTATAACGCCCTAATAGTGTGTATGTAAGCTTTTTTTTATTTATTTAATTATTTTTTATTTTTTGGTTTTGATTTTTAGATTAAATTGTGATGTAAACAGAAATAGTTTTTAATTTATTGCAATTAATTACATTACAGATTTATTGAAATACTCTATTTTCCAAACATTGTTCTCAAACAGGGAAACAAATACAGATGTTACAAGATAAAGCAAAAATCTTTCTGTTCAGATGAAAATGTTTTGCAGATTTTTCTTAGTAAATCCCAACACCAGCTTTCATTTATTTATTTATTTTTAATTCCAAAACACGATTTGCATCTTTGTCTTTCAGCTAACTAAAGTCACCCTCTTTCAGAGCTCCTTTGCAATATGTAGAATAACCGATTATTAGACCTTGGTTATTCCTAACTTTTCTTTCTGGTGAACGAATCTGGAAGTTAGCTTTTAGTTTCTCATTCTTAATCCCAAAGAGGGAATTAAGGCTTTACAGATTGCATTTTGTCAGAGGGTATAGACAGCTACCTAACTTGAATAGGTTCAGGTAAATGTTACTCTTAATCAGTATATCATATTGTTATTCAGCTGTATTCAATTAGTCAAAAGAATAGCATATCAATTTGCTTCATTTACTGTATACTTTACATGAAAAACAAACCAATAAATTGGTATGGGAAAGTGGATTTAATTTTATTTATGTTTTTTAATTGTGAATGATGTTGCAAATGATTTATCTGCTTTGGAGAATTTGGGAACATTAACAGCCTAGGATGTCAGCTATCAATTAAATGTGCAGGTGCTAAAATGCTAAACAAATGAAGGCAGCCAGGAGAGGTGACTGACATCCTCAAAGGACTGAGTACATGCAAAAATACTGTGGGTGCAAAAAACATCTTCCATTAAGTGCTTGTGGCCTCCACAGAACAGTGATAAAATATGAATGAATTAGTGGCTACACAGTGTGATTTCACGCAAACTCAATTCAAGTTTCCTTTTTAGAAGTTTGCACCCATCCTGTACAGCGGACACCAGAGTGCTCAAACCACATGTCCCATGGTGACACACTTGTGGCTCCTCTTGTTCTCTTCGCACTGTTCCACCGTCAACCTTATCTCCTCCACCTATCTTTTCACAACTCTAAAATCATCCACACCTCTCTGTTCTACTAGTTTTCTCCTTTGTCCACAATGAAATCTTCTGGTACTTGTAAACCACTGGACACACATCTTCTATCTTCTATAGCCCCCGACATCACCTTCCTTGTCATCTTACCAGGACAATACATTCAACATCCCAAATGCTTGTGCTTTTCTAAACATTTATTTTATCATTTATGTTTCTTCAAGCCTTTCTTTCAAACTGTTTTGACATTTTTAGTTAGTTGCGGATTTTAGTTTATCACTATTCTACCCTATCTCATATTTATATTTTTATAGGTTCCTGAATATCGTTGTGCTTAACCCTTTCCCTGCCATTGATGCAATATTCCTTCTATTGCGGCAAAATGCAAAAGATTAACAAGATTTCCGTCAATCCATGTATTTGCGGTTATAATGTGGAGGGCATTGTTGCAGATCTGGTGAATGACTAAAGCAACCCTGGGTCCAAAAATGAAAAAGGTGCTCTTCCAAAAGACTGAGAGGGGGGCGGCAAAGTTTTTTCTTTTTTGTTTTTTTCTTTTTTTTTTTGTTTGTTTGTTTTTTGTTTGTTTTTTTTAATCACAAATACCACGTATCCTAGAGCAACGCAGGCAACATCTGAACAAATCAGTCAATCCCAATCACAACAAATAAGTTTGGGGCGGCATGGCTCAGCAAGGTAGCGCGGTCATCTTGTAACCCAAGGGTTGTCAGTTCGATCCCCGGCCAAGTCGAGTTCATGTCGAGGTGTCCTTGGGCAAGACACCGAACCCCTAATTGCTCCTGATGGGTCGTGGTTAATGCATGGCAGCTTCTGCCATCAGTGTGTGAATGTGTGTGTGAATGTGATGTATGATGTAAAGCGCTTTGGGTATCATCCCAGGTACAGTAAAGCGCTATATACAGTAAATACAGACCATTTACCATTTTACCATTTTAATGAATTAAACATTCCTTATTTTGATAGAGAATATATTTTGTCAGTGACTGAACTTTGGCCACGCACACTAATCAGTTAATCAGTGAGTCCAGATTGTTTGTGACAAATCTGAAAAAAAGCCATTCTAGCCATATTGAGTATCTTTTTGTACTCTTTTGTACATTTTTCCAGGTTTCTATTTTTCTATTTTTTTTGTTCAGTTAGTTTTTTTGTTTTTATTAATAATAATAATAATAATAATAATAATAATAATAATGGTTATTTTAATACAGTGTTACTATCTGTAAATGAGAAACAGTTTAATCTTTAAAATAAATGTCATTTTCTCAGTTTTTTGTTTGTTTGTTTGTTTGTTTTTTTTTTATCAAAATCTTTTAATGAAAATTACCAATATTCCATTGTTGATAATTCAAGAATGAATGAAGAAAGAAAAATAGTTTTTTTTTTTTTTTTTCTTTATCTATTTTTCTAAATGAAAGTTTCCGGTTTGTTTTTTCATTTGATATTTCCAGAGTTTTCAAAATCCTATCAACATTTTTAGTGGCTCTTCAAAGATTAGTAGATATGATCAAAAAGGCTGGCACTGGCAGGGAAAGAGCTGATTTAGGTATCAGCTCTTTCCCTGCCAGTGTTTTGAGCATATTGCACATCTTTTTTTTTATCGTTTACTCTTTTCTCCTGACCTGTTAAGATCCTTTATTTCCCTCTTTTCCCACTGTGGTGATTAGGATTAGATGCCGTCACCCCATTATTTGTAACGTTTCACTCAGGAATTCACATTTTTAAACTAACTGGCAGTACATATAAAGTTTAGCGTCCCTGTCCTCCCTCCCCATGTAGTGTATCTCTTTTCTGAAGCTTTGTCGAGTTTTTACCATCCTGCTCCCAGCTTTGTCTCTTCATCCAGCAATCCTAGTCTCCTGTCTCAGCCATTTCATTTTCTCTTCATCTATTCCATCCAACTACTCTTCTTTCGCTTTGTCTCCTCTTTTTTCGTCTCCAGAGTGTAACACCTCCCTCCATCATCATCCTGCAACTTACCTTTTACAACTTCTCTAACCCTGTTATTCTCCTATTTTCTTTTCTTTCACTTGTTCTCCTTGTCTCTCTTACTCTCTTTAAAACTCTCAGAAGACCTCATGGCTGAAAGGTGTGAAGGAGGAACTAAGTGCTTTCTCCTGTCTATAAACACTGTCCTTTCTGCCTATGTGGCTCTGGGCCTTTCTGGTTGTGGGAGGGAAAGGAGGTAGCCGTCCACAGAGATTTATTCACTGCTCAATCTCTTTTGGCTGAAATCTTCTCACACATTTTTTTTTCCCCCCCAAACTTTGTCACTTTAAAAAGAAGAAATGGCAAACAGTAACAATAGAGAGTGTGCAACGATACAAGAAACTCAATGGTCCATGTGGATGAAAGCATTAAACACTAAAGCACATATTTTAATTACAGAAATATTTTAATAGCCGGGCCCTGAAGTAAAGACAGTAGATAAAATCTGTGTCATTTTGATCCTGTAAACAGATACATTCTAAACTTGAGACATTAATGATATAAAATAAATAAGCCTAGTTGTTGAAAACATGCAAATTTTTGTCAAAATCTATATTTAAAGACTTATTATGAAAAGTAAAAAATTAATTAAAAAATAACTGAATCAGAATATCTGGTTTTTGTTCTGTGTTTTTTTTGTTTGTTTGTTTGTTTGTTTTTTCCTCTTCACTCTCATTTTTTCCATTTTATGAAGTGGAAAATTCCAAAATCCTTAAAAATAGTTTTCCAACTTCAGAAAAATGTATTAATTTAATAAATATTTAATATATACCGCGTGCCATTTTGTATTAATCTGTAACTGGGTTCTTTTCATCAAAATTTAGAACTTCTCTGAAAACTGTTTAATGTTAGAAGTCATATTATTGCATAAATAAAGTCACCTTCAAAGACTCCACATACTTTCAAGCATATTTTCAAATTGGACATGTAAGTGATATTTATACTGTATGCACAGTATGTGCATTCCCACTGGATGATGAAATTTCAAACATTATTTGCACACAGGAGGGTATGAAATGCATGAGGAATGGACCATTTAAAAGTCAAACAACGTCTTTCCGGCAGCTACAGTGTGTCTTTAACTTCCCCTCCCCCACTTTTCTTTGCCAAACCACAGAGGGTAAGGCTTATCTTCTTTTCGTTCATTTTGCATCTCACTTTCTCAGATTTCATCACTGCATGTCTATCTCTCCCTGTCCATTTCTTTATCTACTTATTTACAGCTAGTGCAGCCGCATTGGCCCTTTTAATTGAAGTGAATTGCATCCCTCACTCCTTTCTTCATTCACCTGTCTGACCCTGACACTTTGTTGTTTGTGTGCTTCGGTATGTGGATAGTGTGGGCATGTGTGCAATCATCCCATGGGTAAACTGGCAGTAACAGTTCCAATAATTGCCTGGAAAACACTAGAAATACCCTTAATAACCCCTTCTTGCCTTTTCTGTATCCCTCAACCAGTTGCATCCACATGACACATGTTCTATTTCTCAAGAGGTTTGTCCTATCACTGTGGTAACTAAGTTATTTAACTGACAGCCTGTTAACTGCACAGCAATGAAAAATCAGCGGAAAGGCAGTGGTAATCTTCCTAAAACCTTTAGAGGCAAAGACAGCGAAAATCCATGACAGTAACATAAGAGACAAACAAATCCATTATCCATCCATTATCTGGAGCCTAACCCAGCATTTAGCAGGTGAGAGGCAGGGTACAAATAAATATGTTTAATTTTCTTTTCAAATATTAGCTTGATTCATCATGTCAGTTCTGTCAGTGTCGGCAGTCAAAGCAAATATCATAGACTCCCCTGTTGTTCCTCAGTTATACTGTGTATATATATATATATATATATATATATATATATATATATATATATATATCAACTAAGGCCACATCAGCTTACTTCCACTGGTTCTCTTCAGTCTGTCATTTTCTAATAATCCTAGGCCTTTCTTGATCTCTTTGACAATGTGTCCCCCAAAAAGTACCGGGAGACAAATGAAAAAATAAAAAACTCAAAACACTCCTCCCACCTTAGATGTTTACTCCATACCTGCAAACAGAAATTTAGGCAGTACAAGAGAGAGCAGTCAGTACAACTTCAAAGATGATCAATATATTTTCTAATATTCTAAGATCATAAAAGTTGATAACTTTCAAGTTTCTCTCTTAAGTTGTGATGATTCATTAACATGGCAAAGTGCAAAAGATCCAGGAGACATCACTGAAGTTCATCAGTGGTTGCTACACTTTAAGTGAAGATTGAAAGAGCTTGTGTGACTTGTGTGAAAAGATAATGAACTTTTTCCCCATGTAGAAACAATTCTGAACACACATGAAACCCTTAACACATAATAAATGCAGTGTTCAGTTAAATAAACTGAGAAAGAGAGAGAGAGGGAGCGAGAGAGAGAGAAAGAGAGAGAGAAAAAGAGAGAAAGAGTAGCCAAAATGAAAACAATGCCCCCCCCCCCCCCCCACACACACACACTCACACACACTCACTTTCAGTAAGGAAAAGGGAAGCTGGCTGTCATGCAGCCAAACAAAAGGAAGCAGAATGTGCATTGGTCAATGCTCAGTTGGAGCAGGAAGGAGACCTTTCAATGGAGATGTACTTCAGACTTCCATTCAAATGACATTTTCTATCTAGAACCAATCAACAGAACTACCACCAATTGAGCACAAACATGACACACATTCAAAGCTCTGAATGGCTGGTTGGATCTGGTTTGTCCCCAGCTGTCAGCTGCTGGACTCCACACACACATGAATGCCCACCAAATAACATCTTGTATACTCAAGTATAAATGTCATTGTTGCCATGGATACGACCCCTCAATTCCCCCCTGCTCCCCCGTTCTGATTAAGAGGGAGGTTAATTGAATTAACCCTACTCCTCATAAACAAAGACCAAAAGACAAAGAAACTGAGATGGTAAAGAGAGATGAGAAGCATGATTAAATAGACAAAGATAAAAGGAACATATTGTAGTGTTTAATATATTTCAAATGAAATTATGACCACTTCAGAGGTGAGGGTTAGGGGTGGGACAGTTAAACCTTGTGGACAAGGATTAGAAGACCAATGTCAATGCATCAATAAATCTACCATTTTGTTTAGAGTTGTGAGTTTGACTCTGTGTACAGTGGCTTGTTAGGCAATTGGATAGAAATACAAATGAAGAGAGAATGGCAGCAGTAAGAGGGCCTCCGGGCTTAGAGATGGAATGGCCTTAGGAAATGAGATGTCTTTGGTCTCTGTGGCAGCTGACTGCTCTCTGCATTTGCATGAAGGAATGAATGAACAAAGATGAAGAAGATGGCCAGAAACACAGAAGACTGGCAAGAATGCAAATGGAACAAAGGATGAAGCGACATTGGCCTACGTTTCTCTAACAACTAATTTCAGTGTAAGTACAATGTCAGACTTTTAAATTATGATATGTGGTAACAAGGCATGAGGAGGGCAGAATGGCAGAAAGGAGGAAGATAATGATGGAAAAAATGTGTTTATTTTTGGTTACAAGGAAGAAACATGAAACCAATACACAATTACAGTTGAGTGAAGTTGTGCCTATGTCATTTGGCAAATAAGACATGTGAAAAGAAAAAGAAATATGTATTCCTATGACACTGTGTTCTGCTGCAAGTGTATAGATCGAAATCAGCAATGGAGGCAGCTCATTTCTTGGTGTGAGGGGCTCCATGTTGCACACAAGTGGCTCATTAGCCTTTGGTTCCACTCTGATGATATATGGTCGTATAACTCAGATATTCTGTATATATATATTGTCTAGTTTATGTCCAAAGTCATATCGTCAAAGAACAGTAGGTTTCACTGTAAATAACAGCAACAGCTCTTTTGCTTTGTATTTAAAATCTCCCAGGAAGCTAAATTATGCACTGATGCATTTTTAAATGCAATTTTTTTTTCTGGTGAAACCAAGACAGGGCCAACAGATTCAGTAGAGATAGTTCATTGACAGTAAAAATACTATATACAAAGATCTGGTTTAAATCAAGTGCAAAAACACTTCGACAGAGTTCAGCATACCAACTATTAATGTTTGTTCTTCTCTCATGGCAGATCAGTTAAACTGTATGGAAAGCAGAAAATACAAATATACACATAATGTCATGTGACATAAAAAGCTATTAATTTCTTCTTCTTTAGACCTGGATCACAGAAACAGTTGATATTAAGAATTTCATTGACCATGTCACATAACTAATCACTTCATTCCAGAGTATTAATAACTCCAGCAGCTCAAATTAAGATAGAGCTCTTGAATGTGACATGGTTAAATAACTATGTTACATTTAAGAGTTGTCTATCTTATCTCATTATATGTGAGAAGGGAAACTGTTACATCAGTTATCAGTCTAATGTGAATATTATTTACTACATGTGTAGAAATAAATAAAGATAAAGATAATACATGCATTAGTTACTTGCATCAATTACTCTTTTATTGTTCCTTATACTTAGTTTTTAAGGCAAAAAGTTAGAATGAGAGGTGCTGCAGCAACATGTGTGCCCAGTAGAGTTTTCATAGTTTTTATTGCATATGCATGCAGACGTGTCTGTTCGAAAGTCCCACCACATCACTTACGCTATTTGAAATATCTGCTACTGATGGCTTGGTGCCAGATACCACAGCATGCCTTCAGAGGGCCAGTGTGTCCATGTCTTAATGAATCAAGGCTGTTTTTGGCAGCAAAACCAAGATTTACTTAATATTAGCCGGGTGGTCATAATGTTAGAGCTCATCGGTGTATGTCTTGAGTCTAGTGTTTTGAATTCTGATGATACTTTTTCTCTCGATTGCGTTTGGGTTTCAGACAGACTCCAACGCAGGAGGGAGCCTTCTAAATTTTTTAAATGCCATATGAATATTTTACAAATAGAGAATATTGCAATATTCAGAGGAAAAAAAATTAAATGCCCTGATTCTGAAACTTTTTTCTTTTTTTTTATACTGCATTTTAAATGAAAAATCCTTTGTAAAAATAGATTTATGTTCAAATTGAAAAAAAGGTCCCCTCTCTTTATGAATTAATGTTTTTATCGTAACATGTTTAACCTATCATAATCAACACAATCTGTGTTATTTTCATCACATCCATATAGTCAAAGAATTCCCAAACCTTCAAGGCATGCTTCATGCTGATGTTAGCACTACACCACATCAGTCCTGTAAATCCCAAGTTCCTATAAGTCAGAACAGATCGATTCAAAGGATTATAAAACTATTAAATATATACGCCTCAGTCCCTCTAATCCAATAAAACTTTGATTAAAAACTTAAGAAGATGGAGCATTTTAGTATTACTATTTATACAAATTAAATTTTTCATTAGCAGCTCGGGTAATTAATCCACATTGTTGCTGAAACTTTTTCATAATTTTATTTTCTATCATAAGAACATTTTATTTGGAAGAAATGAGGAATCTGGGACTGCAAATTATGGGGTTGTGGTCTGGAGGTAGGGAGGATTGCCTGCTACTCCACCTGTTGAAGGCTCCTAGGGAAAGTCACTAAATTCTCAGTAGTTGTCAAGCAAAAGTGAGCAACTGTGCAGAATATGAACTGGAGACCTCTAGGTCAAAATGAGAAACACCACCCAAGGTGGTGTAGTGAGCGGGCTAAGATCCTATGGGACTTCCAGACACAGACTGATAAAATGGTAATAGCCAACCAACCAGAAATTGTGATCATGGATACACAGCAGAGGAAAGCCATTGTAATCAATAAAGCCATCTCCAACTATGACAATATCAGGGGAAAAAAGAACACAATAAACTGGAGAAATACCATGGGCTCAAGGAAAAACTAGAAAGCTTGTAAGATGGAGGTAACAGCAGGTCATTGGACCACTGGGGGCAGTGTCCATCATACTAAGTAGTCCACAGATACCTGTTTCTCTTCACTCATAGTGCAGTCCTATCCACATCTTTCTTTATTCTTTTTTTTTTTTTTTAAACTATACCTTTTATTATACTATATTAATCCCAAGCCATCCTAGGAGCAGTGGGCTGCCAGATTCCAGCTCCCAGGGAGCAGTTGGGGGTTGAGGGCCTTGCTCAGGGGTCCACAGTGATTTACCTTAGTTGCTGGCCCAGGAACTTGAACCCAGTTTCTCCAGACCCAAGCCCACTTCTGTAACCACCAGGCTACCACTCCGCCTTTATTCTATTCTATTCTATTCTATTCTATTCTATTCTATTCTACAGTCATTTAGCAGACGCTTTTATCCAAAGCGACTTACATTTACACCCCCCTTTCCCTCTATTTTTGACAGCAAAGTGCGTTCCAGACCACCTTACAACTTCTATTTACTATTGTAAGCCTAGTAACCTTTGTCTGCCACTTTTTATTTAGATTTTATTTGAAAAACTATTATTGTTAAATGCCTCAACAAGTTGGACAAACCCTGGCTAAATTCTGTTCAAGTGTAATTTTTGCCCTGTTTGATAACAGCATCATTAATAAGAGTTCAATTCAATTAAAATACAATACATTACAGTAGAAATAATGATAAAGAAGCAAACAGATGTGAATTACTGACACTGGTTGACAGGCAGCAGAATGCAGATAATTCAATTGAGCTTGATATATAGTGCCAATTAACAACAAAGTTATCTAAAGGCACTTTACACACTGACAATACTAGTTACTTGTGCTCTTTTGTTCTGATATCAATATCATAGTTGTAAATATTAAAATAAAATTCTAATATATGTGCTGTGCATTGTCATACTATCTAAATATGCTGAGGTATAATTTTTTAGGCCATATTGCTAGTTGTAATTTATTCTGCCTTCAGTTTTTATCAGTTCCTATGCCTGGTGATTAGAAATAACTGTACTATTGCTGTCATTAACTGTGTGGACTGTGGCCAGATAATTAGAGGTGTTTTTGTTTACCAGACAGTGTTTGTAGTTTTGTGCTAACAGATCAATTTGTGTCTTATCAGATCAGAGAATTGTTTCCCTCATACTCCCAGAGCCCACTCAATAGTCTCTGAAAACCTCGGTCGTACTTTTCAGTTTTACTCCATAAATGCCTGGCTGATAAAAAGATGGTTAACCCTTTAGCAGTTTCTACCATCTCTAAGACACATTGGAGCCTATTTTAAAAATGATTGCAGTGATAAGATTGCATTAGATGAAGTATGTAAAGCACTTTCTGTATACCCCTATCACAGCTTAGTATAGGTGTGGTTTTTTATTGAATAACAGTCATCTTTTCCTACATCCATCTGAATTATTTCTACCACCTTTCCTTGACCCCATGAAGGCTTCTAACAAAGTCAATAAAATGAGCTTGACTATATATTTGACCAGACAGTTGGACTCACAAGATGTTACAATATGCTATGTGGGTTGGAGGACCTTTTAAATAAACAGACTTTTCTATACTTTGTCAAACTGATTCAATTACCCCTGGCTAGATTTCAAATAAAAGCAACTAACAGTAATCACAGTGTTTAGACATGGTAAGGGGGTATGAGCACTTTATTGTATATAAGAGGATTTTATGTGGAGGAGAAAAAATGACTTTATTTAGTCATGTTGTTAGGATTAATTAAGACAATTGAGAACCCAATTTTAATAATGTATTTACACCTGGACACAAAGCACTAGATTAATATATGTCAAAACCCTGCCAATGGTATGGTTCTACCATTAAAATCTGTCTGAATAAGGTTTTGTTCTGCAGATTTTATAGAAAAAAAAAACTATTGTGCTGTGGGTGTGCACCATTACTACATATGTACACTACATTTAAGTGTGGGACCACCTATTAAATCCAACATGAAAGGAATCTTAAACTTTTGAGCAGTATTGTACATGTAAAGTAATTAGAGTTTGCCACCTGTTAAAAGAGCTGAATTGTTTGCTAGGTGTTCAGATCCAGAGGTAAAAGCAGAAAATATGTACAGATTGTTGCTTGCAATGGAAACACAGAACATATCTGACAACTAACAAATATCTGAAAACCTTTTGAATTTTACAAGAAAAACAAAATGGAAAACTGTTTGTGGAACACTTATTAAATACAGCTATATCCACTGTATCTGAACCCTTAAATGTTGAGATTGTATTAATTTTGTAATCATTTTAATCATTTTTCTTTCCCATGTTTCAAATAATTTTGCAAGTGTCAATATTGCACCTATGTAAATTGTAATGCAAGTGAATATAAATAAAGGAATTATATTATTTTATTTGGTGATATTGCCATTTTGAGCTGTTATACTTTGTGTTTCCTATGGGATGAGCTTTGTGCCACTGGGGAGCGAATCTGAATTCTTTATATTTGAATTTGAATCATTCAATTTGAATCTGAATATGCCTGTTTGAATAATTGCTTAAAAAACTGAATCCAAATTACCATATTTGATATTGAATCTTTGTTTTTTGAATGTGTATATTGGTAAAGTTGAAACTTTTGTATTTGAAAAAAAATCATTCCCTAATTCATTTTCATAGTTCAGTTTCAGTTCTCTCCATTCAAATTCAGATCTGAAATTCAAATTCAGATCTGAAATTCAAACTTTTGTGCCACACATCCGGGACCTGACGTGAGGCAAAACTAGTCAATCGCAGATGGAGTAAGGTCAGTTTTGTGCAGTTGTTCTCAACAGCTACAAGCAGAGGGAGGGCGAGGGAAGGAAGGTGGCGGGGAGAGAGAGAAAGAGAGGGAGATGCTAAGATCCCGGCCAGCCACTCTCGCTACAACGGCAGTTACCGTTTCTGCAATGGCACTTGCCGTTTCTGTAGCGGTAGTTACCGTTTCCTCAACGGTCTTAGCGGTTTGGCACTGTGGGCTGGTTGCAGACTTTTCACATTAGTGGTAACTCCTAATACAAGAAAAATATGTGTAAGTTTGCACAGAATAATGTGCACTTGTGCAGCTTGCAGGCTTGCTGTCTTTCTGTCTCAGCAAGCAAGGTCATTAAGACAGAAAGACAGAAAGACAGGCAACGACCTATTTAAAATTAAATGCAACGTTGCTGTTGATCGTGACATTTCATAAAGATACTGGCATGTCCATAGTGGTGTTTGAAGGACGGAGATTTAACGTTTGTGGACCCTGACCACTGCTGGTTGGGACGTTGCAGGACGACAGAATGTTGCTCCATTCTCGTCTCTCCTGGACTGACGGAGCCCAATAAGCCTGCAAGCTGCTTTCACAGCGATGCGTCGTCACAGACATGATCTGGCGTGTCTGCAGCCCGGCGAGTTACTTACTAAAATGTTTCCAAACCAGCTGGTCCGTTACAGCCTACATGGTGTATGTACGTCACTTGAGGTGCATATTAATCTGTGCAAACTTACACATATTTTTCTTGTATTAGGAGTTACCACTAATGTGAAAGGTTTGCTACCAGCTCACAGTGGCAAACCGCTAAGACCGTTGAGGAAACGGTAACTACCGCTACAGTAACGGCAAGTGCCATTGCAGAAACGGTAACTGCCGTTGTAGCGAGAGTGGCTGGCCTGGATCTTAGCATCTCTCTCTCTCCCCTCCGCCGCCACCCTCCCCTCACCCTCCCTCTGCTTGTAGCTGTTGAGAACAACTGCACAAAACTGATGTTACTCCATCTGCGATCGACTTGTTTTGCCTCACGTCAGGTCCCAGATGTGTGGCACAAAAGTTTGAATTTCAGATCTGAATTTGTATTTCAGATCTGAATTTGAATGGAGAGAACTGAAACTGACCCATGAAAATGAATTAGGGAATGAATTTTTTCAAATTCAAAAGTTTCAACTTTACCAATATACACATTCAAAAAACAAAGATTCAATATCAAATATGGTAATTTGGATTCAGTTTTTTTTAAGCAATTATTCAAACAGGCATATTCAGATTCAAATTGAATGATTCAAATTCAAATATAAAGAATTCAGATTCGCTCCCCAGTGGCACAAAGCTTATCCCATAGTTTCCTTTCTGTTATCGTCATTTACGTACTTAATTCTAATTTGTTCTTTTTTTATTTGATGTTTCTAAACCTGTGTGGAAAAATGCATATAAATACGGCTGTGTGCCTTGTGTGTCAAGACTAAGCTGAGTTAAAAAAAAAAGAAAAAAGGTGAGGCAATTCTCATTCAGGTGATTCTTTTCTTCACCCCCACCTTTCCATAGACTGTTATCCAATTTAGTCATAGTTATTGCTTTAATCGATGGAGACATGAGCAGGCACACACTGACATGGATAGAGACACACATACACATGCAGCACCACCTGCTCCATAAGTACTGTCTACTCTGGTTGGACTGTGGAAATGGGGGATATAATGTAGTGAATGAAATGTGAATATAAGTGACAGGAGCAGACCTAGAATTAAGTGCCATACAACAGTAATGAAGGTGGGAGGGGGATTAGGAGATGAGAAATGTACTGGTTGGGATTTAATCCAAGCTCCATTACACAGTTCTGAGACAAATCTGTACATAGACACACACACAAAATCCTTAGGGTAGCAAATGCAATAAATTATTGTGGCAAATGAAAAAGATCATTCTCTTGAATAATCTTTGGAATTGAATTGAAATCTTGGTGGACAACTCTAAAGTATTATGGACAGCATGTGGTTATTGTAATGTGTCAGATTTTATTACCCACTTGAGTTTAAAAGCTCACAGAATCAGAATATACTGGCGTTATATATGGCGTTGGCATTAGTTTTTTAGTATAGCATTTACAAAGGAAGAAGAGGGGGTATAATGGATAGATGCTACTGACTGGGCTTTTTAGTAACCACCTATCAAATTGCTTGAGGCAAATATATGTTAATTATAGTCATTACAGGTTAATTAAAGGGTCCTCAAAATAGGACAGTGGTGTAGTGCTACAGAGATGTATGCAAAGCAAAGATAGATGCATCCTTCATAGGTGTACTGTCATTTTACACCAATTACTGTGCTATGATGATTTGCATATCAAAATATGTAACTGTGTTGTTCGAATATGCATAATGTCTAGCATGGAGAGACTGTGAACTCTGCTTCAGTCTATCCTAAAGTCACTAAAATAAATGAGCAGAGGTCAAGCATTTACTGAAATTGTAGGCCCTCTTTACTACAACTTTTACACAGTCTTCAGTTTCTGTAAAGGTTATTTTAGTGTCAAACATTGTGCAAATGAATAAGAGATATACAGGAGCCTAGACTGCAGTAAGAAAAGAGCAAGAAAATAGCATCAGTGATCATAAATGAATAAGATACGACTTCTGGACATTTCAAAACAGCAGACACATGAGATAAGCAGCTGCTGCACTGTGAACTTAGTTTTAATGAAACATACAAATCACAATAATCTGACATTTGCACTTTTTCGATCGGATACTTAGCTTCCTCTACCTGATTATTCTGAGACATCAGGCATATCACAGCTAAAACACTTTACCCCGCCCCTATGCTTCTGATGAGCCTACATGTCCCCCTCCCTGCAGTATTATTAAATATTTTTTTAAGCTTAGTCATCTTCAACTAATCCCACTACTGAACTAAACCTCTTGAGCTCATCTTTATACAGATTGTGTCTATGAGAGAGCAATTACACTACACCCTTTCATGTATGGAAACCTACCTTTTTAAGAGTACATATGGTTAATGTGGCTATTTATAACACTACTGATTGCAATAGGTTATATTTACAAACGCTTAGGAATAGCAATCCAGCTAAATGCCACAAAAATTGATTTGCAATATCTTGAATGTCTGTTAAGTGGAATATACACCATATGTTTTAATATATTTTATCTCATTATTGATTCTATAATGTCATAAGGTTAATAAATTGAATAACTGGAATTTTGCACACTTACAATAGACACAAATGTCAGAGCAAAAGTGAAGATTTAAAAAGTCTTTAAAGAATTATTGAAATATCTATGAACTACTCTGTCTTGGGGCAGCAAGATGCTGTAATGCTCAATAACAAACATACATGCAACTGTTTAAACTAACAGATTCTGCAAATGTAAAGAAATGGCTTGTATAATTGTGTGGGATCCTCTTTTTAGATCTGCACTGAGCTCTTTACACTTATTGTTCTGGGTTCATTAAGACAAAAAGTTCTGTCAAACTAAATTTTGTGAAGCTGTTAGGCAGAGGAAGCTGTAACTGCAGTTTATTGTGATCACTAGCAGCAAAGAAGTCATGGCCATGGTAAGTTATTAAATTCTAAAACATTTTGCACCATTGTAGCAACCTATAATGTAATAACCTATAATGTAATAACCTATAATGTTGTAACGGCTAATAACAAAATACCTACTAAAAACATAATCAACTTTGCAGCTTATAAATGTAATTAAGCCAGTAAGGTAAAAAAAAAAAATATGAAAAGATTTATATGAAAATATGTAATAGTTATTACACTACTGAAAAAATATTACTTCTTTATTGGCTCAAAAACCTTATTATGTAATTGGAAAGTTATTACACTAATGGCTTTATCACATTTAAAACCTGTCAAAATTATGTTATTCACAGGTATTACGTTATTGGCTAGATTGTAGAAAGTGTTATTACATTATTGGTTGCTACATACCATTTATTAGCCAATGTGTATAGTAAAATTTTTAAACTGGTGTACTGTATATATTATATACCCTATTTTATTTCATAAAACTCAAAATAAATATAAAATGTGCTCCAACAGTCTCTTCTTTTTTGTTAAATAATAAATAAATAAATAAAAATAAATAAATAAATGAAAGCACAATTTTAATACTATTGTCTGTGTTTGAACGTTAGACCAAAAGTAAATGAATAACAGAAAAGTGAAAACTTTCTAAAACTAATTCTTTTAAATTTCAGAAACAATTTTTTTCTAGTTTTTCTTTAAAGGTCCCATATTATGCAACATTCACTTTTTAATGGTTTTGGAACAGTCATACTGGTCCCCCCGCATGTGTAGGAGACCCGTAAGTGTGAAACTCTTTCAGGCGCTCTCTCTCCCCCCTGCTCCACCTCTAGGGAAGTAAGCGCTGAAATGAGCTTGTTTGAAAGCGTGTACGTTATGACGTCATAAGGGACAATAACCACTCCCCACAGAGCGATGGACCCGTCTACCGGCTCTCAAAGCCCGCCCTCTAAAAATCACCTAGCGCCCAGTGTTTTTTCCTCTTCGGCAACCCTCGTTAGCGGACATGGCTAAGCGACAGAAGCACTGTTCTGTTTGTGGCTGCATAAATGAACACGAAAACGTTTTTTTACTTCCATCCACTGAACCCACGAGGACTGAGTGGATTAATTTTATTTTTGGAGGAAATGTACCCGGAAAACTTCCAAAGGTTTTGCATGTCTGTGGCCAGCATTTCAAAGAGGACTGTTTCCACAACATGGGTGCATGGAAAGCAGGCTTCGCCAACCGTTTGAAGCTGAAGCCAGGTTCAATACCAACTGTCCGTGACACAGCTGGAGAGGTAAGAGCAGTACTGTTAGTCTTCTTGCTCGAACTTCTTCAGGAATGGGTTCCGGTGTTCCGGCGTTTGTTTATCCTTCACTACGCTGTAATCAGCGTCTAGTAACCGCTAAGGCCTAACCTGTCAATCACCTCATGACGGGCGATGCGATGGGCGGAGCCAACAGCTGAGCTGCTCCACCAGGGTTCCGCCCACCATAAACGGCACATTTCTGAAGCTGCTAAAAAGAGGGAGGTGAAGAGAAGCCGCTGCACTCAAACTGAGGGTCGATTTGTCCATACCATGGCGGAAATATTTCATTTAGATATTAATGAATGGTCTCAGATTGGGAATAAAGTGTATAATATGGGACCTTTAAGATCACCAAGTTGCTGAAGCTATGTTACAAAAGAGACAAAGGTAATTGATTTGCCCCCCAAGATCACTGGTTAGGCAGACAGATGCACTTATAGGTAGGAACATGGGGAGCCAAGAAATCAATTCTGAAGACAGTTAACTACAGAGGCACACAAACAAACTGGCAGGGAAATTCGTTATTCAGTGTGTTCAGTACTAGACAGATACAACTGGAAGTATTCATTGTACCCTGAAAAAAATTTCTAAAAAAATATGAATTATGTATGTGTGATGTTTTTTGTGAATGTGAAAAAAATGTGCACAATCAGTGAAAACGATGAGAAAAACAGAAGAAAATGGGCTTAGTCAAACAGCTAACACTGAAAAGCTGCTTTCTTCTGTCCTGTCATGTCTACTGTATTCACCTTCTTGATTTCACTCCATGCTAATATTAAAAATAAGACACTTGAGATGGAAGCAGCTCAGTTTCGCTAAACAGAAATCCATGTAAGAATAAAACAGACCAACTTAGTCGACATTCACACAGAACACAGTGTCATGGAACAACTCAGATTGGGACTTCAAAGAACAACAGCCACAAACATTACTGTAAAACATTCAAAGGAAGATCCTTTGTTAGGCTCTTAGATACACAACACAACACGTTTAAAACTCACTTGTACAAAGATGCCACACAATGTCCCCTTTGAGGACACAGATGAGAATGAATTATGGCCTATATGGCCCCTCAAAAAACAGAGACACATTTTGACTGAAATGCAAACAAGTTCATAGATTTATTCTCCAAGATTTCCTTTGTTCGTTTAGTCCAAGCCATTGTAGAGTGTACTCAGTTGGTTTGTTTTTTTGTTGTTGTTGTTGTTGTTGTTGTTTGTTAGTTTGTTTGTTTAGTGGTGCATGTGCTAATAATGAGACCTTTGTAATATATTAAAGGGATTCTGAGACCATATTGTCATTTTAAGTCCACTGCTTTTCATTTATCTCAAAAATAACAAATCATTTATCAATATGAACTTTCTACCAGATATAAAATAGCTTTAAACACACACCATTAAACCAAGATTTTACTTACTCTTCACCCATTTTCTTTCATTCATTCTGCCAGATATTCAAGAAACAGAAATACTGGAATTATAATTGCTCATCCCATTAAGATTAAAATCTACATTGACAACTTTGTATTGTTTGAGACTGCATTTAAACAATAAAAAACATTTAAACCTAGACATACTAGGTTTTAAATTAGTCAAAATTAATCTATGACTAATACTTTGAATGTAGTGTTACATAAAACAGGAACATTCTTATACTTTGATACTAGCGGTTTCTCAAAATCAGAAATAAAACAGACCTCTAGAGTGGGGGAATGTGCAGCTGTATCATAACAAGTAAATATTGCTTTTGTCTCTTCTTCTGCCTGCTCATTCCTGCTTGGGTAATCCCCTGTTTATTAATACACATAGTGCCAGTGTCTTCATGGGAAAAGAGAAAAGAAAAAAAAATGTGCTCAGTGCAATATGTCAGTGGTCCATATGGGTAGCAGTTGTATTTATCTGAAATAGCCTAATTGTCAAACTTAGTGAGCTAATCCCTACTTGCAGTGCTGTTTCTTCCAATAAAGAAATGAAATTAAAATGACTTTATTTATCCCAGAGGGAAATTTCAATGTTGTAGTATTTTTTTAAATAAATAAAGAAAAACAATAATATTTAATAAGCAGATGAAGAAGAAAGTGACTTTCTGGAGGGTGATGACTGCTGGCTCTGGTGCCTTCCTGTCATGCATTGGCATTGATGAAGCCTTACACTGAACACACTGTTGTATCTCCCTGTGTTGTGTAGAGGATATGAAGAATTGTTTTCAGGTGCCTGTGCACCATTCTTTTCTGGACAATAAGCTCCAGCAGCTCCAGAGTTACCCCCAGCACAGAACCAGGATTACTGATCAGTGTGTTTAGTCTCTTTGAGTCTCTGGCTCTGATGCTGCTGCCCCAACAGGCGGCTGCAAAGATGGTGGGACTTTCCACAACAAACCTCTAGAAGATATGTAACATCTTGGTGCAGACATAGAATGATCTTAGCTTCCTTAATAAGAAGAGTCTACTTTGTCCTTTCTTGTAGATGTCTCTGTGTGGCACTTTTAGTCTAGTTTGTTGTCTAACGAAAATCCTAGGTATTCCTCCACCATCTCCACCTCTTCTTCAAGGATGTAGACAGTGTGTATTTTTTTACGCATGTACCTTCTGAAGTCAACAATCTTCTTTTTTATTTTGTTTGTGTTTAAGATGAGGTGATTGTTACAGCACCATCTCACAAACTGACTGACCAGATCTCCGTACTCAGCTTCTTGTTCATCATACAAACTGCAGAGTCATCAGAGTATCTCTGCAGATGACAGGACTCAGAGTTGTATTGGAAGTCTGTGATGTACAGTGTCAAAAGAAAGGGTGAGAGAACAGTCTCTTGTGGTGCTCCTGTGCTGCTAACTATCTCAGACACAACACCTTTCAGTCTTTTAAACTGGTCTGTTTGTTAGGTAGTCATAAATCCAGGTGGTGGTGGAGGCATCGCACACAACATAGCAGGCTGAATTGTAATAAAAGCAACTCAGAAATAATAATAATAAAAAAAAATAAAACAAAATATTTGTCCAGATGAGAGTGGGCTTTCTGAAGCATCCCCGAGCCCTTTAACATATGCAAACTGTAAGGGTCCTGAAAGGTGTTTACTTGCTTGAGGTGAGTCAATAACAGTCTCCCAAGGACTTTCATGATGTGAGATTCAATTCAATTCAATTCAAACCCTTTGTTGTCCCCAGAGGGAAATTGATTTTGCAGCCAGAGCACACACATAGGACAGACATCACATCAAAACATCAAAAAACAAAATCAGAACCAATGGCATATGTCAAAAAAGAGACTCCCACAATTCAAAACAATGAATGAGCTTAAAATAAGTTAAATAAAATTACAACTAGAAACAAATAGAACAACTCTGCTACTTTAGGCCATTACTGTTGAGTCGGTGAACAGCAGTAGGGACAAACAACACTTTAGGTCTCTTTGTCCTCCCAAAAGAGGCCTTGAAGCGACGGCCTGAAGGTAATAAGATAAACTCATTCTGGAGAGGGTGGTTCGGGCAGTTTAATATAGAGTGAGCTTTCCTCACCACATTTTTGTTAAAAATGGCCAAAAGGCCCTCCTGCTGGGATCCAGAAACTTTGCCAGCAGCTTTCACTAAACGACCCAAGCGGTTTTTATTTGCCAAACGAACCAAACAATGATACAAAAAGATAAAACCGATTCAATTACACTTTTATAAAGAGACAACATTTTAGTGCAAACATTAAAAGACCTAATTTTTCTTAAAAAGAAAAACCTCTTATGAACCTTTTTTGAGGTTAAGTCAGTGTGAGACTCAAAACATACTTTATTCTCAAGAACCACACCCAAATATTTATAACTATCTATTTCCTCAATGGCAGCTGCTTTAATAAAAATGTAGACGGGGGGTTGACGGAGACTTTGTAAAATCAATAACCATATCTTTGATTTTGGACACATTTATATGGACGAAGGAGTTGTCACACCAACTCACAAAATCATCCACAACCTGCCCGTGTGCTATCTCACCATCCTCAAGAAGGCTAACGATGGCCGTGTCGTCAGCAAATTTTAGAATATATCTATTATTAACATTACTGCGACACTCGTCAGTGTACAGAATGTATAAGAGTGAGAGACAACAGCCAACATTAGAAAACACCTTCACACACTGGGACCTGGGAAAAAAATCCAGAATCCAGCCAGTCAAATTAGGGTGAATCTTGAAGTCAATAAGCCTTTCAACCTATAAATAGGGTTGCATAGTGTTAAGTGCAGATGAAAAATCCACAAACAAAACTTTGGCATGAGTTTTAATGCCTTCCAAGTGTTTTAACAACAAATGTAAAAGAGCATCCTCCACGCCTCTACCCACCCTATATGCAAACTGGAATGGATCAAGGTACTTTTCAACCTGGGATGAAACTTGTTTCTTAATGACCTTTTCAAAAGATTTCATAACAAGGGAGGTCAACGCTACAGGTCTAAAATCATTTAAAACAACAGGGGAGCTGCTCTTAGGCACAGGAACAATTACAGAATGTTTCCAAATCTTGGGAACCTTTTGCAACTTTAAAGACTGCAGGAAGACATAATGAAAAATGACACTAAGCTGGTCTGCACATCATTTTAATACCTTCCCACAGATATTGTCTGGTCCAGGGCTCTTGGCCCTGGTATGCCTCAACTGGTTAGCCACCTCTTTAACATCAAAGGAAAAAGATGGAAGATCAGCAGTCTTGCCCTTTAAAGCATCCAGTTGTTCAGTACAATCAAAATTTTTACAACGAAGAAAGAATTTAAGACCATCTGCTAAGTGTTTATCACAGTTAAAACCATCCAGAGAAATAGCAGTTACTCTTTGTCTGCATTCCCATCATGATTTTCATTCCAGACCAAGCTCTCTTAACATTATTACTGCGGAATTCAGCTTCTATCCTTTCCTTATACCTTAATATAGACACATATATTTTAGTTCTCACAGCCTTTTTCCATTCCCTTTCAGCAATTAAGTTCCAGTCTCTGAAAGCTTTCTTCCTCTTGAGAATCATGTCCTGAAATCTCCTTGGAAAGCCATGGTTTATTGTTCGGGAATATCTTAATAACTCTAGAGGAAATCACAGAGTCTTTACAAAACGAAATATAGCTGCACACCACATCAGTCAGTTCATCCAGATCAGAAGAGCTCTCCTGAAAGACGGACCAATCAGTACAATCAAAGCACCCTTGTAGAGCAAGAGAACTATCCTCTGTCCAAACTTTAACTTGCTTCACACAAGACTTTTCTTTTTTCAGCACAGATCTATAGGCAGGCAAAAGGTGCACAGCATTGTGGTCTGTAGATCCCAACGCAGGACCCGCCACAGATTTATACGCCCCCTTAATAGGACCGTAACATAGATCCAGGGTTCTGTTACGGCGAGTGTGGCAGGTGACATATTGATAAAAGTGATTCAGTGATTTCTTAAGATTGCAGTTATCAAAATCACCCAAAATAAAGTGGGGAGCATCCAGAGAAATGGACTGGAAGTTGTGAGACACTTCAAAGATGATATCCGCGGCAGCTCTGACGTCAGCCTTAGGATGTATGTAAACAACAGTGATAAATATTTGTGGGAATTCTTTGGGGAGGTTGAATGGACTTACAGACACAGACAGGAATTCAAAGTCGGTATGACACAGCCCCTCAAGCACAGTGACATTGCTGCACCAGCTACGATTGACGTATAGACAAACTCCCCCTCCCTGAAATTTGCCTGTCATCTCGCTGTCCTGATCCGAACGAACAGGAGCCCCAAAGCCGGTAATTTGAAAGGAAGCGTCCCTACCCACCTCAGTGAGCCAAGTCTCAGTGAACGCCAAAAGACAGGCGTTTCTGTATTCCCGTAAGTGGAGTACATCCCCTTGCAATTCGTCAGTTTAATTTAATTTGAACATTAGCCAGGATCATGGAAGGCAGAGGAATTCGATTCTTACTTTGAAGCTTTCTGATGTGCACGCCACCTTTCTTCCCCCTTTTCGTCGGGTGACGTGGCATTGCAGACTTCACTTTTGTCCCATCAGATAGTCTCAGCAGGGTTAAAATTTGTGTAGGAATATGTGGCATTGTTCACGGCTAGATAACTTCAGCGCAATCCCAGGAGCGTCTCCCGTGAATATGTAATTGTTCGGAAGAGAAAATGGCTCCAAACAAAGTCTACAACAAACATTAACAATAAAAAATGTAGAATCTCCATTTTGACAGAGCACTTACTAAGGAAGCTAACTTTATTAACTCATAAACTTAAAATACCAAAATGAAACGCTAAAAAGTCACTAAAAACATACAAAAAAAAAATCAAGCAACACACACGGAGCCCAAAACACCAGCTGCTGGTCGCCACAAAAGCAGCACCCTATGGTGAAAAAAATGTTTGGGACAACTGGTCTGTAGTCATTTGACTCAGATGGTTGGGATTTTTTTTGCCACTGGAGCAAGTCAGGGTGTTTTCCACAGCAGAACCAGGTTTTGATAACTTTGGGCTGACACCATCTGGACCTGCAGCCTTGTTCCAGTTCAGTTTCTCCAGTTGCTTCTTCACCTGACTGCAGGAGACAGGCTAGAGGTGAAGACTAAGGAGGTCTCAGTATGTTCTGATGTAGAGGGAGATGAGGCTGTGTTAATGTCTTTGATTGAGCTGCAGAGTGACAGAGTGGAGATGAGAGAGGAAATCTGTAGGCTCATGGAGGGTGTGTGGTCTGTAGAGATGGAGGCAGTGGGGAATGATGCTGAACTTTGTTCTGAACTGAACCTATTGAAAAACTTGTTCAGCTCATTAGCTCTGTCCAGACTTCCGTTAGTTTGATCCCCCTTTAACTTGAAGCCAAGTGATCTTTTTCATTCCTGATCCCACATCCCTTTCGTTGTTCTGCTGAAGCTGACTTTTCCTGTAGACCTCCTCGCACTTCCTAATCATTGTTTTAAGTTTGTGTTGTCTTCAATAACTCCCTGTCTCTATCCCTGAATGCTTTCTTTTTCAAGTATTGCAGTAGCGGTAATCCGGTAGTTCCTGTTGGAACAAAGGTATCCACACAAAAGTTTATATAATCTGTCACACATTCAGTCATGCATTGATGTAATCTCCATGTGGTTCACAGAGGACTTTCAAATCTGTGGCCTCAAAGCATCCTTTCAGAGCATCTTCAGCTTTATTAGACCAGGCTGTGTTAGTCTGTGTGATGACTGGTTGCTGCTGAATGATTGGTTTGTAGGTGGAGGTGAAAAGAACCAGATTATGGTTTGACCTTCCTAAATGAGGCAGGGTAGAGGAGCTGTGTGCAATTTAACATTTGATTAAAAAGAAAAATCAAACTTCTTATTTTCTCTGATGGAGCAGCTGACAAAATGTGTGAATGTTGGTAATGTGGAGAGTGAGATACTGAAGTTGCCAGAGATTGTAATGGATGTGTTAGGATACTGTGTTTATAGTCTAGCAACAACTGAGACGATGATGTTACAGGCGGTTTCAGCAGTGGTACCAGGTTTGATATAAACTGCTACTAGAATGACACAGGTAAACTGGTTCCACCCCAACCGGTCAAGGCAGATGGCCTCCCTCCCTGAGCTGGGCTCTGCTGGAGGTTTTTCCTTCCTGTTCAAAGGGAGCTTTTTCCCTTTCCACTGTTGCCCACCGTCCTGCGCATGCTCAGGATGGGGGACTGAATCAAAGTCAAGATTTGATGCAGTCTGTTTGTATTCTTTGGCTACGCTATAATTTATTGTGAATTGGCTTGTATCAATACTCACTGGATGAAAATGAAGTGTCTCAAATTGATATGTGCCCTGAGATGAAGTAAAGCTGAACTGAATTGAACACACAATCATATACAGAATATTCCATAAACCCACTCACAAAATGTAGATGAGAAGAAAGTGTGTGTCATCATATTCTCAGATGAGTGATTAGCCTTGCAAGCAATGACAATGTTAATGTTGTATTTTCTATTTTGCTGTATGTGCAGAATAAAATGGGTGAAAGTGGCTTGGCTGTCAGATATATTTAAAATGTTTATGTTTGTTTGATGTTTTTGAATAAAGGGTAAAAACTGAGTCATCGGGCTATCAAGCTAATTAAATAACACATAAAACACTTCACTTAGTAGTAAAAAAATAGAAAAAAATCTCTCCCTCACATACGATTCGATACACATCTCGATAGATGGTCCACGAGTTGATACATAATAACGTTCGACTAACTTTGTAACAATACGATTCAGTGGAATTTTGACCTAAATCAATTCAGTTTAGATATTAGAATAAATTTGGTATTTAAATCTATAAATGAAAGTGAATGTGTTTTAACAGCATAAAGTATTGTTCCTCACTTGAGCTTTAAGGTAAACCAAGCAGCTGCTGGTTCTGGTGTAGTATTTCAGTGGCTTTTGGACTGTGATGAAAAAGGTTGGGCCAGAACTCTTGCAGCACCTTTTACTTGAAAAGCTTAATGGTGTGTGTGTGTGTGCTCATATTTTGAGCATTGTCTGTCACAAGTGTTGGATTTCATTTTATTTTATTTTTTTTAGTCTTCCATTCCATGCTGGCATCTCTCAGAAGGGCACCAATATTGTTTCTTGTGTGTGTCTCATTAAACAGACACATTTGTAGGATGTGACTTTTCATTGACCAGTCTTTAAAAATTTAATTCACATTAATTGTGACATAGAAGGCAAAGACAAATTTATTTGTATAGCACATTTCATGTACAAGACAATTCAAAGTGCTTTACATAAATCATTACAGCAGGGTGCAGACAAGTGCATTAAAAAAAATAATAAAAAATAAACAAATGAAGATTAAAAGAAATGCAATTAATGAAATAAAAGCAGAAGGAATGTGCTAAAATAAAATAGATAAAATGCAAGAAATAAAGTTAAAGACAATATTAAAACATGATTGCAGCTTAAAAGAACCAGATGTAGATTTTGACTTCTAAATAAAAACTATTGAAATGCAGCAGAGAACAGGTATGTCTTTAACCTTGATTTAAATAAACTGAGGGTTTCAGCTGATCTGAGGCTTTCTGGGAGTTTGTTTCAGACATGTGGAGCATAGAAGCTGAATGCAGCTGCTCTATGTCTGGTTCTGACTCTGGGAACTGATAAGAAACTGGAACCAGATGACCTGAGGGTTCTAGCAGGTTCATAATGGGTCAAGAGGTCACTGATGTATTTTGGTCCTAAACCATTCAGAGCTTTATAGACCAGCAGCAGAACTTTAAAATCTATTCTCTGACGAACAGGCAGCCAGTGTAAAGACCTCAGAGCTGGACTGATGTGATCCACTTTCTTAGTCTTAGTGAGGACTCGAGCAGCAGAGTTCTGAATCAGCTGCAGGTGTCTAATTGATTTTTTAGGTAGACCTGTAAAAATACTGTTACAATAATCAAGCCGACTAAAGATAAAAGCATGGACTAGTTTTTCCAGGTCCTGCTGAGACATCAGATCTTTTACTCTTGATATATTCTTAAGGTGATTGTAGGCTGATTTTGTAATTCCCTTAATGTGTTTTTCAAAGTTAAGGTCCATCAGTACACCCAGATTTCTGGCCTGGTTGGTGGTTTTTAGGTGTATAGACTGAAGCTCTGTGGTGACCTTTAATCGTTTCTCTTTCGCGCCAAAGACAATCAACTCAGTTTTGTTTTACGTTTGACATAGAAGTCAGTTGCATGTGGGGTTCAAGTGTCTGTTATTAAAGCTACTCGTTCCGCAGTGGACAGAGATTCAGACACCTCGTGCTTGGCCTTCTTATAAAGTTCAGGGAAGCATTTTTCACTGAGATGCCGCCAACTTCGTAGTTTGTACTTCAGTTCCAAAATCCGTATCATTTCTCTAAATTCAGCATTTTCAATAATGCTATTGGGGTACATGTCTTTCCAGATTAAATAAGTTATAGCTTCTGTTATTGCTTTTGAACGGGTGGAGTTATCTGCTAGCACACTCTGAAAGTAGCTGCTAGCACTAGTAGCACTTTTAGTTGCCTCTTGCTTCATAGATGGAGAGCGAGGTTTGTTGAATGTCCAGTATACTTGATGCTAGTTTTGCATGTTTTGCGCACTACAGCTGATTTGTCAACAGTGCCCTGATTGTTTTTACTGAACCCGAAGTATTTCCAAACTTTTGACTTTAGGTTAGCTAGTGCACTGTGCATTGTTGTGTCTTCCATTTTTTCTGCTTGCGACAGATTTCCCACCCAGTGATTCACCTACTGGGTTAATAAAGCAAGAATGTGATTGGACGTCTTTCCGGTTGCATCACACACATACACACACAGAGAGAGCACAGACACTACAGACCACCTCAGGAAGAGAAACTAACACAAAACATGCCAGAAATCAGTTGTTCACATCTCGATCAAATCTGTTTAATTAATAAAATCTGTATCGTATCTCTGGTTTTGTGCTGTGAACCTCACTAAAGTACTGATTTTTGTATATGTATGTTAATCTTTACACCCTTAGTACATTCACCGGATTTTGTTCACGTGTACTAGACACGTTTGGGTTTTTTTGGGGTTTTTTTTTTGTTTGTTTGTTTTTTGTTTTGTTTTTTTTGTATAACAGTCCTGAAATGCAAATATTTTATACTGTTTTACTTGTTCTGTCACTGTGTTTAATTACTTTGGTGTGTATTTGTGCCTGCCCTACAGCTCTCACCAGCACAATGTCTCCATGCCACTAAATACAGCCACACATGCATTCTATTTTCAGTGATGTTCTATGTTATGAGCACTTTGGTTTAAATAAAGACTTTAATTCGAAGTTTGCAGAGCTATGTAGACAGCAAATAAATTAATGAAGTTGCTCTAATGACTGAAGAAATGAATAAGAGTTGCTAAAACATGATTTATGGTGTTTATGTATTACAAATCTGGTAAAAACTGATAAATCCATTGTAAATTATGCATGTCTGCTTACCTGCATAAGCAAATACAAAAAGAAAAAAAAATCCATTAAGTAGCACAGTGCACCTTCACAATGCTAACTTAATTTATTGGAAGACAGCAAAACATTTCTCATTGTAATGCTGAGTATCCATACCTAAGGGTATTTTGATGGATTAGTCAAAAACAAGTGCATTACTAGAAGATGATAAATCTCACAAAATTTAAATACACTGGAGTCATTCAAACTGGAAGTTCAGTTCAAAACCAAGCCTGCTGATTCTGGCTATGAATCAAAAGTCGAGTTCAACTCTCTGATAGAGCACGTTGGCTAAATTAAAACTACACTCACTGTTGAAAGAAAAGAAAAAACTTTGTATATGCTTCCATTATTTAGCTAAACATTCCAGAATCAGATTTTTGGTCCAAACTTTTCATTCAATAAACTGCATGCCAACCAGTTTATTGAATGTTATCTTGTGCCAACTTTGGCATTTCTTTTCCCTTCTTTTTTATTCCCCCCACGTTATTTCATCTCCTGCGTGTTGCTGTGCTCACAAAGTTGAACATGTAAACAAAAACAACACATAATTGCGAAAAGACCTCATGCTGATTTGGCTGATTTGTCTCAGGCAAGTACAGAAATACATGGTTGTTTAGATTATTTTAAAAACGGCCATCTTTCCCTTCCTTCAAGAAAACAAACAAACAAACAAACAAAAAAGAATAATATACACAGACACTGTATGCATGCAACTTTTGACAGGACTGGCAGTTTATTCTAGATTTTTCTACTATAATATATTATATATATATATATATATATATATATATATATATATATATATATATATATATATATATATATAAATTAAATAAACATATATAGTCCGAACATCAGCTTTATGTAAAAATGATGGTGGTTTATTACAAAAAGTGACATTGTTAACCGATATGCATCTCTGTGAGGTCTCTGAAGCCAATCGTAGAAAAACTCCCAGACCAGATGTGGGCTGTGGTCTTATATACTTTTTTTTTTAGACAAAGACATTCCTGAGTCATGAATATAGGATGTTCGTGTGTGAGTCCAGTCTCTGGGACAGAGAACCTTATATGGTAAGAACCTGAGTGTGTCTTATGTGCTTCTCCCAATTTCATGTTTACATCCTGTGCAGGAACTTCTCTAAGTTGCAGAGTACAGTCCTTTAAGACAGACCCTTATCAGGAAACAATCTACTGTAAGTGTGTCTTACACTTCAGATACTCCTAGAATCCTATAAGCCTGTCCATCCATGGATTCTAAAGCAAAGAGCAGTCTGCTTGTAGCTGCAATGAAGTATTGTCCTAATCTATGTATTTTTAAGTAATTCTAATTATGAAATTTTGAGAATAAGCTACTTCACTACCCTTTTATTGCAGAGGGGAAGTACCTCAGTCAAATGAAATAGCAATGCCAGTTTCTTAAATAACTAGATTATAATTAACTTGTATATGTGCAAATATGTAAATGTTCCTATTAGCAAGGCTAACAACAGTACCATCTTGGCTATGTTAGCCATTGCCATATGAACAAAGCGGAGGAGATACTGTATGTATCTGTCTGTGACATTAAACAAAGAAGATAGCAGCCCAAAATCTGGCACTGCAAGCATGAACACGGTGGCTTACTAATCCAAATGTGGCAGATATTGTGTCAGTGAAAATATTCACTCAAAAAATTTTTGTTTTCTTTTTCCTGATCATTCAAAATTGTTTCAGTGCCCAAAACTGTGCTTGCATGAGGATAATAGATGCAAACTCATAGAAGGCATGCTTATCATGCATGCAAACCCATGTTTGTGTGTACAAGCCCCCCCTATTGCTGCTGTCTCATGTAAGTTCAAGCATGTAAAACCCAAAGGCAACATACAGTAGTATTATCATCCTACCTTCTTGTACAGCCTGGAAAGGGTTGTTCCCATCAACGAATTCCACAGAGATAGTGATTTTCTCTGTCTCCAAGATCTCATTGTTCAAATTGAGATCTGCCACAGCAAGACGAAACACCTCGTCATCTTTCCGTGCTGACTCATCAAAGATTGCACCTATTGAAAGTAAAAAGGAAACAAAATGGACAAAAAGATGCAAATTAGAAATGATCAGAAAATGACAGCAAAACTATGACCAGCCTCAACCTTCAAATTAATCCTTGTCTAATTTAACAGCTATCTAAATTTTGAATTATCTCATTTCCAAGAACATTCATTAATTCACATCTTGGGTGTGATGCCAAGAGGACTTACTAAAGGTAATCAGAAATCTTCTTAAAGCTGCTACCTTGTATTAGATTATTGGATATTGAAAGTTGTATTCTTAGAATGTGAGCATGGGAACTCTCTAGTGAGGGATAACCTTTGTAATATTTGGCATTCTCTGAAAAATATAAATTTGAAATAAAAAGATGTTGTAGGGTTGAATAATGGCTGCTTTTAAGGTCAGTCTCTGCCAAACAAGACACCCCCCGACTCAGGCAAAATGGCTGCAACACAAAAAGAAATGGTAGAAGAACTAGCATCTGTAGTAACCGTTTAAGTTTCCAGTCAATGCTAAATGAGTCATTCACCTAAATGTAAACCTCCCTGTAGTGCTGCTGAGACAAAGGAATGAGTCTGCATAAGGGGTTGGTAAAGATTTGGCATTTGCTTTAGACTGTTACACACAAATAATTATCTAATTTTTGTTTGTTTTTTTTCCCCCTCTCTTCCCTTTTAGCCCCTCATTTCGACCCAGTGTAGACCCTGAATCAACTGAGCTGCTAATTGTGCCAGTCAGTGCGAAAAAGTACTGCTAACATCATTTCACTGACTAGAAGATAACCCTCATATAGTTTCAATGTGTGTGCTTGTGCATGTGTTTAAGTTACAGGTTGTCAATTTCATTAATAACCAGGGTACATTGGCTGAGGGTTGTTTTGTTTTACCATTCACAACACTGCTGCTGTAATTTCTCATTTACAGTCTGGTGTTAATGCCAGAAAAGGTTGAGATCTAAATTCCACAAAGGTCAAACTTTCTGAGACAAATGTGCTGTCTTCATAGTGCAAAGTGCAGCACTTTGGATAAAGTCATCCTGAAAAATATACATTATTGCAATAGGATTACCGCATTAAGGGTGCGCCAGAGAAAAGGTACCACCTCCTTCCGATGGAGTGTAATTAAAGGCTGTAAGACAATGCATTTGCCAAAAACAGAATATCTGATCAGTGTTAACTTTAAAAGCTAGAATGTCCCTTTTTTGTCCCATATATTATTAAAATCTTAATCAAATTTCACTACTGAAGGACAATTAACTTCAGCACAGCTCCTTAACATACACTTTCTATTCCAGCCACAGTACTGTTGGTGGTTAAGTTTAGTGTTCTACCTCACTCTTCATCAAAAAACCTTATGAAATATGTATCCCTCAATCATTTGATTCCACAGCACTTGGCAACCATAAATTCCCATCCACTGATTGAGTCTTGGTTGTTTTTTATAATCATGCAGTATAGATGAAGTGAGACAAAAAGGCCTGGACAAAGTGTTAGAGGGAAACACAAAGACATTAACTATTCTATTAGAGTTAAATTATGAATGCGGTCCAAATCAGTTGGAAGATGACACTGCTGGGAAAGGATTTGTACACATTTTAAAATTGGCATATAAAACAGATTGGACAGTTCTAGGCTTTATCTCTGGAGAGGAAAAGCATGGAGTGAAGTCTGGACTGATTTTAACACAGTCATGTGTTACTAAAATGTATCTGCCTCATTATTTGTTTTTAATAGTTTCATTTCATTTCTAATTAAATGATCTGATTTCTCTCATCACAGTCATATGTGAATCCTGTCCGAAAAGAAAACAAACGCACAAATAAATGAATAAATAAAGTTGGATTACACATCTGTGAAGTTTTGTATTGATTTTCACAGAAGAATCTCCTTTAATCTATCTAGGCTTTCATAACGCCTAGCCATAACGTGCTCTCAAACACATTAACAGTTCTTACTGCTTTAAATCCGTTTTTTTATATGGGTCTCGTTTATTTTGTATATGTTCTTTACATCCCTTTGAAATATCCAATATCTAAACAGCATTGTGTATTTGGATGTAGTGAGCGTAACAGTTACATGATGATTTCAAAATTAAATACTACAAGCTATATTAGACATATTATTCAGAAAAGTCCATATTCCTTATGTCTCTTCCATTTACCCTTATCTATCTATGCTCAATCTTTCAAAAGTATCAAAACTATCAAAATCAACTGCACTATTCACAGTGACAGGCAGAAATGACTGACAGCAGATCAGCGGCAACTAGTTAGATGGAAAGCGAGATTCACAAAGCACAAACACCAGAGAGCAGTCTTTGAGGAGGAAGACTTTTCCCTGCCAGAATCTCCTCAGCTACAACATGAACAAGGTGATCCTGAACCGTATCAGTCTGAGCCATTAGTGCCGTTGTGCTGGCCTGTCAACAGCTCCGGCAGGCTCTGGAAAGCTGTTGCGACTCGTGGCAAGTTGTGGCAGCTGTTGGACATGCCTCTGCCACGATTTGAGCTGCTGTCTGTCGCCAGATGAAGATCAGCAGGTAAAGAATAAAGGCCGGTGCTGCTTTTACACCCCTCAAAAGCATGAATCCATCCCATTGCAGGAATATTTAATCAAAAACTCTGTGAAAGAATAGAAGTTTAAAACTAGAAAATCTACACCATATAAGTTCACATTCATTCATAGGCTTTGGTGGGTGTGGTTTTCTATGCCTGCATCTGGAGGGAGGGGCTGTGGGGTTTTAAAAATGTTCTCATGAAGTAGAGAAGCATCAATTACAGCTCTATATCACAAAAAACAAAACCTCGTTTTACCCTGCAGGGGGCATTATGAGCCATTTTTACCCATAAAATCCTGTTTTTTAAACAAATGAAAAAGTAACTAATTTTATTAACAGTATTAATCACATACAGGTTTTCATCACAATTAAGTAATACTGTCTTGTTAACAGCTCAAAAAACCCATTTTAGGGTTCACTACCCCTTTAAAAGCAGAACGTTAAAATAATGTGTGCTCTTTCCTGAATGCAGGCAAAAGCCCTAAATTATAAATAAACACAGTTACTTCCATGGCAACAGCATCATCAACAACAGTTGTCTAATTGAGTGGATGTGGCACCCATAAACACCGACCCCAAATCATTTTGTCAAGAAATATTGATCGAATATCCACCAGTGGTCGACTGTTTGACATTAAGTTTGTAGTTTTTTTGCATGGATAAAGTGGCAATAAAAAACTTGTTCACCTACACTACCGCTCAAAAGTTTGGGGTCACTTCCCTACTGAATCCCATGGCAAAGTGACCCCAAACTTTTGAATGGTAGTGTACTTACTGCCAAATAATCCCAGCCAATGGATGAGGGATACTAAAGGTAAAAGAAAAATGAGGATAGGAAGTTGTTGTCACTAAGAACCGCAAACAATGAATAATTATGTCAAGAAAACTCCCTTTCACAATCTTTCACTGTATTAGCATTATACGTTTTTAATCTCAGAGCAAATGTCTTTGTTATACTACCTTTTATTTAAAGTATTTTCTTTTAAAAAAGAGAGAGAAAAAGGAAAAAAATCCTCAATAAATCTTTTGCCTGCTTAAAATTTCTAACCATCAATCAATAAAGAAATTGCGCTGTAAAAGTTGCATCCCCATATAATATCTATAGAATCTTGTGATTTTAAAATTATTTAATGTGTAGCCATCATCAGTTCACCCTGTTTGATATTTAAACTTTTATGCAGCAGATCAAAGTGCCTAAAATCACCAGAGTTTTCAAAACAAGAGTGGAAAAAAACTTATTTGGAAAGGATATCCGAATCAGTTTTATTGCTACTATGGCAGATAATTAATGCATAATAATCTAGTGACTATAAAATGGGGATAACTAGAAATGAACTCTTTATAATAATGCAAGCAGCTTTGTGATACTATACTTTAAGATGGTACATTCAACGTGTTCTCTGTTTTTCATTAAATAAACAATAACATGATGGTCATTTAAAATCAATGGAACCTTACTTGTTTTGTATTGGCAAAGTGACATCTTGAATGAACAGAAAAAGAAACATTAAATAAAAAGATGCAGTGATTTTAAAAAGCTAAAATCCACTTTGCTTAAAAAAATGGTTCAACTTTTCATTTCAAACTCTTACTTTTGACATGGAAAAAGATCTTACAAGTCATCCAGTCAAATAACTATATATAATTAGGGCATTTGGGCGGAGAGAAGCAAATGCTAAACATACAAAACACGGCTCAATTTCCTCATGAAATGAACAAATTAGGATGGGACATCATCCAGCAGAGAGTTATTATGCTCCACACTCTATGAAGATCCAATAATTATGTCAGTTCCATCTCAGGATAATGATATACTGTTGAGAGAATGATTGTTAAGATGAGTGGTGCTGCCCTTTTCTTTTAACTTGATTTCATATTAAAAGAAGAGGGCAGCTTGGAAAAAGATGGTCAATCAGGTCACTGACTGTTTTGAAGTTGCCATCTGTTTGCCTTATTTGAGGTAAAATAGCTCTGGGCTCTGTAAAGTCCCTCTCCGTCTGATTCAGTCTCTGCACCTGCTTTCTGCCCTCTGACAATCACTCATTTCAACTAGTCTCTATTGTTTAATTCCCCATTCTGGAAATGTCGTTTTCAGCCTCTCTTTTTCACAAAGATGACTTGAAGCACATCCCTGAAGATTTTTTGTAATATTTTGGGGGATCCAGTCCTCTGTCTTTCAAACAATCTCACACACCTGTTGAAGAAGCTACAGCTGATGACAGTAATGTGACAGGAAAACTGATAGCCTGACAAGGATAATGACAATGAAGGAACACACACACACATACATGGGTGATGTATGGCAAGGCCGGACCTAGGTGCTGCTGTCTCAATGTGATGATGAAAGCAAGGTGGTGGTGATGAGTGATGGTGATGATGAATGCGGGAGGTTTTCATCCGGCAGTGTTGAATGTCCAAAAACACACACACATACACACCCACACACACAAACACAAATGTAAGAACACACAAACAGGTTGGTATTTACCACAGTGATGTGAGAGCAAAAGGAATTGCATTCTGACACCTAGGAGGACAGCGATGAATTAATGCTTTGTGAGGAAGAGGGCGAGGAATTAATGGACAGACTAGAGCAAAGCAGGTCAGAGAGATATGGAAGGAACCTAAAATCACATCTAATATTAATCATATGGACTCAAAACAAAAGGCTGACATAGCTTTTCTGGGTATAGAGAATCAGTAATTTGTGAATAAATATTATGTCAAATAGGTCAGAAGAAAAATTATAAATATTAAATATAGCTAATTTACTGAATCATTCCTGACCATGTTTTTCCACACTCATTACTTCAGTGTGTTGCAGAGGGAAAAGGAATTTTCTTTCTTTATTTGCAGTAAAGCATAGGTGTATTCTGCAATATTGCATACTGTATGTTAGAACATGTAGGTCTTTAAATAATAAATATTTGAAAACCTGATATTTTAACTGGCTTTTACATATAACAGGTCTTATGACTGTGACCAACCACAGACATACCAAAAAGAAGTATGGCATAGCAATCTCTAAGGTTCCAGCATATTCTGTGGTGCATTAATCTCCAAGGAAATGAGGAAAAAAATTCCTCATTCTTTTATTTTTTTTTTCATCCACATGTCTCTTTCTCTCCTTCTTCACCTCTGTCAATATAGGTGTGCAAATTAATTTACTTCACAGTTAAAGAGGCGAGAAGTCAGAGGAGAATTTGCTGTCATAGTTCAGCAGCATTCAAGCCCTCTGTCACATAAAGTGGTGCAAAGTTTGGTGCTTTCTTTGACACAGCTCTGCCTCTGCTTTACTTTTTCTCAGGCCAAATCTTTCCCCCTTTTATTGTCAAATTGTTTTTAGAAACCTTCTGTAAATATCTAGGGCTTAGATTCCTCCCACACGAATGTCTATACTTTCAGTGGGTGAAAGATTTGTACCGTTTCTCCAATCAGAAAAAAGCAAGTTGAACACATTGTGGAAATTACCCATTTAAAACACATTTAGATTTATTCTCTTCATGCACAACAAGGAATGTGAAGGATGGTCAACTGAGAGCAAAATTTTTCTTTTTGTGTTTCTTGTCAGTTTGTGACAGATTTTGGCTAGCTCCAGCTTGTTTGCAAACCAAAGCTGAGTCAGCTCTCATCCGGCCAGGCTTGCTTGGCCAGCTTAAAATAAACTAGTGGCAGAAAGCCAGATGTTACGTGAGCTTTGGCAAAAATATAAGCAAATGATAATTAGAATAATAGAATTTTAGCTTCTGAATGACCAAAGTTGCATATTCACCTACTGTTATATATACCTGTGTACCCCTTGACAGCTACTATGCAATGATAGCTGCATTTTGCTGCCCTTCCATCTTGTCCTTCCTATCAACATGTTGCATATACCATAAATTACTTCACACTTTACAGCTCTAAATGTAGAAGCAATTTACATTCCCTCTACACACTACCTCTAACGCCTAACCTTTCCTCCTTCAATTCCCTCTTCTCATCTTTCATTTACCACAGCCACCTCATTCTCTGTTCTGCTTTATAGTTGAGTTCCACCTATTCACTGTCCCCCGCCTTTCTATCATGCCTTTACCATGCCCTCATTCCCTTTCTACCAATGTCCCCTATCTCTCCTCATTTATCTCCACCACCCTTCCTTTTCACTCCTCCATTACCCATATCTCCTTTCTCTCCTCCCTCCTTTGTACATCCTTCTCTTCATATTCCCATCTCCCAAAGCAGCACGCTAGTCACTACAGCCATTCTCATCTTCTCCCTCCTTCCTCTTTGCTCGTGTAATGCAATGCATGTTCTATGTTACATTTATTTTAAAGTTAACCTGTGCTGGTCTGGAAAGTCTTGGAAAGTTTCTGTGTGAGTGAGACAGACAAAGAGACAGATTTCATTAAGAACAAGGTGGCTGTTGCTTGAAGAACCGTTCAGTGGTTTTGCTTTTTACTTATTTATTTTCTTTTACATCAGATAAGACTTTCAGACCCATGTGTCTGGTTCTTTATTTAAGAATTTATTTGCAAAAGAAAGTTTTCAGATAAGACAAAATGAGACCATCCTCCCCAGTATAGGGTGGTGTGCAAGTTCTTCCTCCAACAGCTTTGATAAAAAATGAATGCCAAATCCTTGGTAACTGAACCAGGCAATTTAGAAAATATTGCTTTTGAACATGTGGTTAATGTTGTGAAAGAGGCTTTCTGAAACCACAATCCTTTTCCACCCCTTGTGAAGTTGTTTGTTACCCAAATTAAGTCACATATGTGGCTTAATGCTGACTTAACAGCAAGTGAAAGCAAAGTCAGGAGAGTGGGGGGAAAAAAAAAACACATAAGCCCATGAGTGACCTAAATACTTTCTTGCATTAGAAGACTTGTTGGGCAGAATAATATATGTAATCTGTTTATCATCACAACAAAGAACAAAATGTGTAGATCGGACAGCTGACAGCAACATTTTGCCTTTGTGTTATTCTTGTCAGCCCTTGACAAATTGTATGCTAGGCCCAACTTGTTTGCAAACCAAAAAAACTTTGTTTGAGAACAGAAAAAATCATGGTTGCAGTTAAAATCTATGTTAAACAATGTTTTATCTATGAATTCTTTTGTGAAATGCATGTATATGTTGTCATTATGCATTAGAGATGTCTTTCCTGTTGGTACCTTTAGATAGCAGAGGGAACAAAATGTAGACAGAAATAGGCAAGAGAAAAAATTGTAATAAATCTTGTAAAGTATCAAAATATAAAACCATGTGGGAAATGAACCTTTAAATTTGCTTTTAAAGCAAAAAGCCAGTCTTTTATGAGCACCTTGAGTCTATCAACAGACTTTAATTAATGCTGAATTTTGCCTGAAGCACTTGCAACAGGCTCCAGATCTGTACACATCAGAAATGTCATATTATATTTTAAGGAAGGATAGATTTTCTACTATCCCCACCTCTTGCTGTCCTTTTTCTTTAATATGGATGTCTTCAGCATCTTTAGACATTTATATTCCTCCCATGCAACTCTTCCACCCTATGTTATCAGATCCCATCCTCCTCTCAATTCCCTGAGGTTACAAGTACCAAACCTCTGAACTCTCCTCGTCTTTGTCTTTTACTCTCCCTGGCTTCTTCCATTATCACGATGCTCCTTGTCATATTTTCTTATCTTTATCCTTCCATCAGGGTTGTCCTCTGCCTCCTCCACAGACACACAGAAGGTATAGTGCTACTTTTGTAACTTTATGCCCCTTTGCCCTCCACATCCATCACATGTCTTGTAGTTCTAGACATCATTATCTGAACAGTTTGGTTGCTAAATATTCCTCTTTATACTCCATGTTTTGCTGCCATGGTCATGTCCCTTTGATGGAGCCGATTCTTTATGACTGTAAACAAAGACTGCTAAGCACACAAGTTCAAAGATACTTAAAAAGAGAGAGAGAAAAAAAAATACCAATGCAAATAAGTACTTAGAAACACATGCAAACAAAGGATCAAGTGTATGTTTGCTTAATCAGTAATTTTTCATCAAATTGGGAGACAGCAGAGAAATTATTACAACAAATAATGACTGAGCAGACCGCTCATTTACAATATACACATGCACACATCTTTTCCATTTCTTGAGCCTTCATTTGAAACATAGTTGTTTCTCTGTCTGCCTACACAGAGGCTGTGTTAGAACCACTTATGCTGTCCTTATTTTACCTCCATTGCTTTCTCTTTCTCTCCTTGCCTATCCATTCATCTCTCTCAGTCAGACAAAACACACTTGCTCTCTTCCACTTACTACTACTCTTCCATCATACTCACCCTTTATCTATACCTCTCTCTTTCCCTTAAGGCCTCTTCTTAGTACACCACCACCCCCACAGAATACCTTCTGTTCCAAAACTACACTCATCAACTTAATATTCTTCATTAATACACATACATGTGCATGCACACACATACTCACTCATTTCCACTATTAAACAGGGAGTCATTTAAGAAATAATAAAAGGCATAATAAAGACCCTTAATCTGCAAACCTATTAGCAATGGACAATCCAAGGAATCAGTCAAGCAAGCTAAGAAGGCCTGCTCTGTTCACATGTGCACCTATACAAATGGACAATTTATGCACATGCATAAGCACATGACTGTGCAAATACACACACAAACAAAACTAAAAATAGACAGTGTTTTCATGTTGGGTCAAGATGTGTTGATGGTTACATATTCCTTACAGGGGCATTGCATCAGTCTGGGTAACTACTGACCAGGTTGGGTGTGTTTTGTTAACAAAAATATTGAAATAAAAAGTCAAAGAAATGACTCAGCATTCACTCTTGAGCAATAACTAGCAAAGGTAACTTATACAAGCAGACCAAGAAGCTTTAAAATGTATGTTCACCGTATGAAGATAAATACATTCATGTGTTGTAATGTTAGTACTCATTCAATAAAGGAAGCTTTTGGGTTGAATATGGTAAAAAAAAAAACCTTGGCGACCTTGGCCCACTGGGGCCTGTGCCACAAGACCACAGGGGGCCCTCGCTGGGGATCTCCTCTGCCACCTTCTGTGGGGCTGGGTCGTTCTTCAGGGTGGGGTAGCTTGGGTTCGTGCTCCGGGGTTGCTGCTGATGGCCCGGGTCTCTGGGCTGCCCTGGTCTGCCTCTAGCCTCTGTAGAGGCGTGGTTGCATTTGCATGAGCTTACTCACCACTCCTTATTCCTCATACTCTGCATGCTGACACAGCTGCTGAGTTGTCCAGTGAAATGTCTTTTTGATTTGGTTATTATTTAAGAACTCTTAACCACTGGCAGCTCTGTTTTTCTGTAAAAGCCGTAGAAAATTTTCTGGTGTGTTTATGTACAAATGTAGCTGTTTGTTGTCTGGTGATAGTTTGGATTGAAGGGTCATTGCCTTTTGTTTGTGGTGTTTTTGTCTCCTCTTTCTTCTTTCTGCTTTCCCTTTTGCTTCTTTTTGCTGTCTTCCTTCTTTTTCTGTCCCCTCCGGTCAGGTACAGCAAGATTACATAGATTCCACGATTCAAAGTAAATAAATAAATAAATGAATCCGATTATCAAGACGAGCCTTACCCATAAGCCTCCCCTTGGTAGAGCAAATTTGTTCAGCACGATACAGCAACCAAACTATCGTTCTGCTTGCTATGATGCTGGACAGGACAGGTAAGAAAAAAAAAAAAAAAAAAAAAAAAAAAAAAAGATATCTTTAGTTAGTTAGTTAGTTAGTTAGTCCCTTTTTAAATGTATAAAAGCAAATTGAAGTAAGTAAAGTCAGGGAAAGAAAATATCCAAAATAGTGAAATAAGCACATTTAAATTTGGACTGAATTTTGTGAATACAAAAATTAGGTTTAGGTTTAGGTTCCAGAGTTCTAACTAACATTTAAAAGTTTTAAATAAATTCTTGAATTTCAATATGTCATAATTTCTTTAGTCAAATTTTGTGCAGAGATAAGAGCTTAGAGCTTAACAGGACACAACAACCTATTATCAGATGATTGAAAATAATCTGATCACATTGTAAAGGCACATGAGTAGTGCAATTTGGGAGTCTAACTTTCTCTCACCAGTGATCACTAGGTACTATTTTTTGTTCTTCAGATTATCATAAATGCATGCACATACTTGATCAGGGAGGACCAGAAGCTGACATAGTTCCAGCCACACAGACTGCCAGAGGAGTTCATTTAAAAGCCAGCACGTCAGCAAAACCTCTATACACACACACACACACAGAGAGAGAGAGAGAGAGAGAGAAAGACAGAGAGAGAGAGAGAGAGAGAGAGAGAGAGAGAGAGAGCTCCAAGAGGATGCTGTTTTATTCATCACTGCAGTAGGGTAGGTGGCCCACAGGAACCAGCACCCACAGAGAGCTGTATATGGAGCAGAGGTGGCAGGGTGCTTGTCATGTGTTTGTATGTATTTATTTGGGTGTCTTTGGCGGAAACAGTCATTCACCGGTTAATAAAGATGTGTCAGGGAATTAGTGTGCATTTTTCAAAGCATTGGAGGTGCAATGCTTGACGCTCTGTGCAGTTGAAGCTGTCTATTGGCATTTTTCCCTCCTTATCAAGTTTTGGAGTAAAGGGAGTGGGTAAAACACAGAGCTAGGGAAATTATATATACAGTAGGTATGCATGAAAACTTTGAAAAATAATTTTTAAATTGGGTTTACACTCATGGCAGTGACACTAGAAAGTGTCTAGAAAGCATATACGATGCATGACCCATAAAATCCACTTGACAAAGAAAACAGAACACCATTGGAACCATTGATATATCCTTTATCAGGAAACAATTCACTTTTTATGGCTATGATATTTCACACAAAAAGATAGAAATATAATTTTAGAACAAACTGCAGTAAATCTGTGTCTACTACATGCAACAGAAAAATGTAGCAGATGTAACAGCTTTTTCCAGTATTTTTCATTTAAAAGTTAAACATAAAACAAATGTCATTATACACCATTACTACATGTCAGCTTGTAAATGAAAAATTGGAAATACCCACACCAGGATAAGACCTACATACAACAGCATTGGGCCACTGTTTACATTCAAAATAACTTTCCTTCTCAAACAGAAATCCAGTTTTTGTCCAAGCACATAACCCACAAAATAATGCACTCTCACATTTAGCTGGTTGGTAGTCATACAGACTCTCACTACTTTTACATTTTTAAACCAAACTTAGTATGCGTGCAGGGGTGCAGAGGGTTTAAACTCAGATACAGCCACCAACACTGTGTGATTAACACTTTTCCCATTGCCAGAAGGAGCACGGTTACCCTCAGCATGCTGGAACATTCCAATTACTGTTCCCAGGGACAACCCTGACAACTCCACCAACAAGAAAAGATATCCGAATATCCAACAGGTGGTGGTGGTGGTGGACCAACATTTCCAACAAGTGTGACTTTTTAAGAAAAATGTCTTATTATTTTTGACTAGGGTGTCAGAGTGAGACCCAGACAGGAACAATGACTGAGACCTGCCAATTGTCATGGAGATCGTCATTGATGGACAGGTTCATGGATTCAGCAAATCTCATGTTATCTGCAACTATTCCATGCCTAAGAAAAAGATGCTGTTGATTTTGGTTAGAGTGAAATGAATATCTGCTACTAAAGAAGAGTCATATGACCTGGGAATTATGATGATTGTGGTCTTTTAAGTCAAAAGATAGCAGTAATAGCAGTTTTCTTTTTTTTCAGTGGGACAGGGGCTTTTGTGGCACACACAAAAGTGTGCATATGTTGATGGAAGCAGGGGTGTCTGTGACAGAGAGAATGAAAGCCAGAAAAGAATAATATAGTTTAATCCTAAAATGTTGCATTTCATAATCTAGGAGGTAATCATGTGATACAGTTTGGTTGTTCTGAGACTTAGCCCCATGAATGAAAATAGCCATCTAAAGAGGGGGGAAAAAATCCTGCAACAATTGACACTATTATGTCAGAGGCATATTCATTTTGAGATTAGTGTATTTCCAAAGCAATCTGCTTTGGAACCACATGCAAATTAATCCACAAGGTTTGTGTTTGAGCTGCCAATCTGCCTTCCCAATCTGTTCTGAGCTGAAGACTTCCACACACACTGACTTGCTCTTTTTGGGGGGCTTTGATAAATTCCTTGACATATTGACTGGAAGATGTTCAAAATTGGAGCAAATGATTCGCCTAGAACTTGTCTAGTCAGGAGATCTAAATTTGGCAAAGATGATTTGAGGAGTTGGACATCCTGATGAAGAGCTGTGGAATATTTTATTTATCTTGTATCAATTTAGCCAGATTGCACTGCATGGATAAGAGTTATTTGACTGAGCCAATAACCTGCAGGCACATGATTAAATTGTATGATGTTTAATGTCATATTGTCTGAAATATATTTAATCCTGAAGCATCCACTTGTTGCATGAGATTATTTTCTTTATCAAATATAACAATCTCAATTTCCCAGAGCAATTTCATCAAGGAGTTCATCTCCATGTGTGGAAGACTAGAAATATTTTACAGCTTACATGATTTTGAGGAGCTCAGATTGGCTAGCAACCAAATGAAACAACTGTAAGTCAGCCTACTTCAGTTAAAGAAACTTGAAAATGAACATTAAAGATGGCACACACTTTCTGTGAACACTTGGCTACACTAGCTGATTTAAATCACTGTCTGTGGTGATTTGCAACCACTGTTGGTCTCAGTAAATATTAAATATATCAGAGCAAATATAGAAAGACAAAAAAAGACTCAGACTGCACACTGATCGAAGACTGTTTGTTGAAGAGATTATTTTGGAATTGAGATATTTATCATGGAAGTCATGCATGTTTACTTTATTCAGTCTAGCATAGCTGTGCACACCAACAGTGATGTGATGGCTTAGTAAGGAGACCTTCAGCCTCTCTACTGTCCAAGTTCAAAGCGATTATTAAAGTGGATGTGCTGTACTTGATCTTACAGTCCATGCATTGCTCAGTGGGATTCTTCTGTCTCTCTCTTGGTCTCCTCTCCACTATAATAATGTAGTTGGACACATAATTTTATATTAACCTTTGTGCAAGCCTGTTGGGGCATTAGGACAACAAGTGTCTCTAGACTAGTGAGTTAAGTATTAGTTGTACTGAAATGAATCTATCTAGAAAAAACGTACTGCAGCTTCTTCCTCAAATATAAAATTCTCACTGCTCAAAGTTGTTTAACACATCCACTGACTGAGAAACTTTTAGTACTATGAAGATTTAGGCACTGCATTTGAGACTGCAGAATGTTACAGCACAGACTCTATAGTGCTTTCACATTTGCACAACACACATAGTCCAAGCATAACTTTTCAGAAATCAAGATCAGAAATTATATAACAGTTATAGTTGGTTAGATTAGCCTCTCCTTGATAATCAACCAAAACAAGAAAAGAATGTTTCTTGAAATCCCAAACATAAATGCATCGATCATGCATGATGATGAAAAATGTCTAAAGTTTCCATGTTCTTCATGTGCCCTGCAGGAATTTCTACAAGGGGCTCCAATTTGCTTAGATAAGGGGCATACCTGTGGGGTAAAATGGTGATTCTAGATTGGATAAAGTTAAGTGTTAGTGTGTGTGCTGTTGTCTGTTTGTGTTAGCCTTGTGATGGACCAGCAACTTGTCCAGAGTCTGCCCTGCCTCTCACTTAATGTCAGCTGGTGTAGGCTTCAGCCCTCCAACAGCCCAATGGGATGCGACTGGTATGAATTAGTGTCATTTTCTTTTGTTTGTTAGTCTCCAGAGAAGCAAATTATAGCTCATGATCCAAAAAACAACACCAACAAAAAAAACCTCTGTAAACAGCTTAGTTTTCAAATGTTTGCCTACAATCCATTCAGTTATTTTAATTTATCTTCCTTGTTCCACCACATAATTACAACAACCATCGCCACTAATATTCTGAGTAAAAAGAGCCACTGTTGTCAGAAAAGACAGGTGGAGAGGAAGAGGGGGAGGAAGAGCTGCAGAGGAAGGGGTTAGAGCACACAAACTAAAAATATCATAATGGTCAAACAACTCTTACACAACGTGGAGGTGTGTTTCACTGTCAGTTTAGAAAGCAAATAATACTATAAAGAAAAAAGAGGAGTTCTCCATCATGTCCTGTTAGCCATACTGGTTAACCCCTTTTTAATTTCTTTTTTATTTTCCTGACTCAATTAATTTATTGTTTAGTTATTTACTATTATTTTTATAGTTTTTATAATTATCTGTATCATCCTTATATTACATATTTATAATTTATTTTTATTAGTTTTTGTTATCGATTTATTTAGCATTGTATTAGTTTATTTTATTCCAGTCTTTTTCTTTTTGTTATTTTTAATAATTATATTAATTTAGTTTTTAATATAATTGGAAATGAATGCAAGAAGTAAGGGGTTTAGATTGCTTTGAATTCTTTTATCCAATAAATTGAGCCAAACATAGTGGCAGATGGGCAGCCATCTAAAGTTTCTTCACCCAACTTTGAACCATTTTCAAAGCAGAAGCAGGTGAGAAAACTTTGTTTGGCATATGTTCAGTACACATTATTTCTCAGTTGTCTTTAGTATTCCATTCAGCTTTGTATTTTAATGCCTAAAGGTGATCATGTGGAAGGATTCCATCAGTGCTGTAATGATGAGATGAGTTGTTTGTGTGTGCGTGCCTGTGTTTTATAAGGACTCAGTTTTCTCATTACACAGGGGCACCTATTAACTTATCAAGGCTGCAAACAGTAATGCTTTGTCAGGTAAAGAAGTACGAGCACCAACGCATTAAGCTGATTATCTGAAGGATGGGGATGTGTGCCATAACTCCTCCTAGTCTTCTATCTTACAGTGCCATCCCCCATCCCCAGTGACTGAAGGGGATCACAGTGTTGATCTGCATGTGGTCAACAGTAGGCAATCTGTCACAAACACATTATTATTCCCGTTTTATAATAAAGTAATGGTGAAACAGTTTTGAAGGGATGAAGAGGCTGTGCACTAGCAGCTTTACAACATGAGACGAGCTCCTGGAAATATCACAGTGTCAATGGTCCATAGAGCTGTAGCCAAAGAGAAGGTGTAAAGTCATGCAAAGGTTCATGGCTCAGTGTGTGAATGTAAACAAAGACGTACAAGGAGGATTATATGACAACCATAGCAAGAGAGAAGTGATCCATCACTGTGGTGATCTGAACAGATGCCACTGATAAATTAGGTAAGCTTCATGATGATGCAATTCAAGTGAGCATCTTTCCAGCTATTTTTTTTTCTATAAATAGCATCTTTTGTGTAGCTGTAAACAAACTTTATTTGCAAATATAGCTTTAAAAACAGCTGTTGAAAAATGGCTTCATAACATGATATAATGATATGCAAATATACACTCTTCTGAGGCCTTCTTTATGCTAATTAGCCATGTGGAGCTATTTTCTGTTTAGGTCATGCCTTGTTGCAGATAAATGAAAGAGAGGGAGTGGTTTTTATGCCAGCACTCTAGATTGTAACCTATGACTACTTTAGACTACTTTGTGACCTAGAATTGCTGCTGCTACCAATTAGAGTAGCTTTCAAGTATTTTACATGGAGCCTGAAGAGGCTTGTTTTGATATGTTGCCACTATGTGACTCAGACAGGTTTCACAACACAGAGTAGAAAGGTTACAGGAGTATCAGGGGCTTTAGTTTACCACGATGATGTGAACTCCAAATAACCCATCGCAATCTTTGCCTCTTCTCCTTTCCCCGCTCAATCAGTCCTTTTATTCCTCAGCGAGGTTTTTACCCCTTCTGAGTCATTCAGTCTGACTCTCTGCCAGTTTATTCCAATTCACATCCTCATTCCCCCACTCTGCATCTACTATGCACTACTCTCACTGTCCTCCACTGTTGCATTTATAACACAGAGATGAGACAGAACTGTGTCAAGATGCAAGACACTGTGAATACTAAATTCAGATTAAGACTTCTTTTTTGATTTGCATCACCAAGGCACAAGACAGGTGAAAATAGACCAGACCTAATGTGACATAAGCAGACAGATTCATGTCAGACATATACTCTCTCTCTACATCACTATCTGCGTTCCCAACCATCTGCAACTTTCACTCTCATTCTCATTCATCTCACTCTCTCCTTGGGTAACCCTATCTCCCTTTATGTTTGTTCCCTTCTCCTGCTATTCCAGTTCCTTTCTGCCTTTCATCTGTTATACCAGCATTTCTCTCTTCAGGATCTAATATGTGGCTAAACAATAAGCTTTTTCATAATATGAAAAAAAATAAATACACATGATTCCAAATAAATCTACTGAACAGACAGTGCACTGAAAAAGAAGTATGTATGCAATCTATACATAATGCTAAGCTTTGATATGTGACGGTTTTTGCTTCTTTTATTTTCATTGCTTCAGTGAAAATCTCATAATCTGCCAGATTGTATAAGCAGTCTGACTTCTGTCTACAATAATAAAATCCTCTTAGGGAAATATTAGAATGAAGGATGATGCTTATGAGCCAACAATGATACATTTAACATGCAACTCTAATGTCCTTTAGTTTATTAACTTGACACCGTATATCTTGCATCGTTTAATAAGTTCTGTGAAGTCATCAAACTAAAATACTGATATTTCATTTTGTCCCTTTGTAGCAATATTAGGTAAATCACTGGGGTAAAAAAAAAAGATTATATGGAAGGTGCATAACAACAAAAGAAAGAAGCAACCAAATGATATCCTTCATTAAATTTTGCCATTTTCCCATGCTTATATAATCACTTTTTCTAAATTCAATAACTCACTGTCATTGACCTTTTGAGCAAATTTAAGTCTGAGAGAATAAAGTTTACCACTGGATTCGGAGGAAGGATAAAAAATGTGGGGGATGGACCAAAGAATCTAAGGAGACAGAATAATTATAGTTTGGGTCAGAGGGGTTTGATTTAGCTTGGACAAAGATGTGCAATTCAGGTCTTCGAGGGCCATGGTCCTGAAGCTTTATGTCTCCCCCAACATATCTGATTCAGATTACTGGGTCATTAATGGAGATGTCACAATTCACAATTAATCACAATAATTAATTAATTTTAAAGATCTATTAATGCTGTCATTTTCCATAAAAGATTGTGTCTAAATCTTACTGGCAAATCAGCACAACTTCCACACAAAACAAAATCAAAGTTACACAACATCTGCTTGTCGCCGCTTGTGTTGTTTTTTTTTCTTTTGGTCAAGTTGGGACAGCATGGCAGAGGAAGAGTTATTCCATCCAAGCAAATGTACTAAGTCATCCTTGTTGGATTATAGAAAAAAGAGAGAGAGAGAGAGAGAGAGAGAGAGAGAGAGAGAGAGAGAGAGAGAGAGAGAGAGAGAGAGAAACAACATTGTGGAGGACAGAATTGCCAGCCTCTAACGTATGACGTAAAAGGTTGGGGTCAACGTAGGAAATACACTGAACTCATTTCACCACCTGCAGGATAATCACCAGCTTTTTACGCCAAAGTAAAGGTAAATGTGTGGCAGTTTGGCTAAATTACATTGTTTAGCTAATGTAATGTTGAAATTAAATGCTGTGGTACCATTGGCAATTTTGAAAGTAAACAACTCTGGTTGGTATTACAGCAAAACATGATGCATTTATTGAATATTAGATCATGCGGATGAGGAAAACTTGAGTGTTATTTTGACAGATTGTTTCACAGTTCAGACATAATCAACTTGGCATGAGGTCAGTGCCTTTCAGTCGTCAGTGTTCAATGGTCTGTAGAAGAAAAGGCATTTAATTACAGATATTTGGTCTTCATGATATTCTCTACATAATTTCAACAGAAATGTATAAAATCATTTTTATACTGACGTTTATAGAAAGAAGCTTCCCAAATCCAAGTAGAGACCCTGTAGTCATTTCCATCTGTTTTCTCTGAGTGAAATCCAATTATATGTGGAATTTGTTTATCATTTGCAGAACAGAATTGATTTAATTGGAATGAGACTTCCTGGTAACTTTACATCATTTTGTTTTGTTGGCATCAAAAGATAGAAATAAGTCAAATAATGAGCTATGAGGAGTGTTTCTGATCTTGCACATCTATAGGATTGTTAAAGTAATTAATGCATAATAATCATGATAATCTTAAAATTGTGATTATATCTTTGACGATGATCATACCAAGAAATTCAATAATTGTGACATCCAGAAATTGACAACAAGCTGTTGGGGAGATTCTTTTCATCTGAATCAGGAGTGTTGGAGCAGGAAAATATCTAACACCTGGAGGAATTTGTCCCAAAGGGACCAAAATTTGACATCCCTGCAATAGGGTGATACTGATACTGAATGAGATATCAAGTAGTTCTCCTTTTAGCAAAATGCCCATCCGTTTAATCAGCTTCCAGCATCACACTGGATTTCCCTGTCGCTAAGGACCACACAGCTATTTTTAGCATCCCACCCACACTCAAGCATAACCACATGCCTGTATATGCCTTCTTACAGACAGATGCATAGACATATACTGTTAAACATAAGCAGCATTCTATATTGGTCAAACTAATTAAGGTTTAAACTAATAAGATAATGATAAAGAAATAGAAAAAGACTTGATAGACTGCAAAACACTGACTCACAGAGAAAAAGCTAAAAGTGTAGACAGAACACAGGAAATCCTCAAGGAATTGTGTGGCAGTTTTGATTTTAACACACAATTGTTCATGTAAGAACTAATCAAAAGAAGCAGGGTGCCACAATTAGTCACTTTGCTTAACAGCACTGGAAAGCAAGAAGGGAGTTGGGAGGAGGCAAAGACCAGCTCATTAAGTGACAGATAGATAAATGAAACAGACTTCTAAATAGCTGCTGCAATACACAAGGATGACTCCACTGCAGTAACTGCACTGGTCCAAATTTAAGAATCAAACTTTATGCACATCTTAAACTGAAATCTAATAAACATTAATAAAATGACATGTAAATAATTAAATTATCAGAGACTATTCAAATTATGCTGGATGGAAGAGGCACATAGAAACAATTTATGACCTGCAGCAAAGCATCTTGACAATCGTTTTATTTTACTTTCTTTATTTAGTTTTGTCCAGCTACAACTGATATCTCCAAAATGATGTTGATCAAATTATCTTAACTGCTCATCATTACCTTGCTTTTCTGATGTTTAACATATGTTCAACCACTTGTGTATATGAATGTCTGTGATCAGGAGTAAAACTCACATGACTAATGCTCCAATAGAATTTTTTGATATTCACAGTGCTGTTATAGCCTCAGCAATCAGATTAGATTTCCACTCTTTCATGGATTCAAATCAAACATGAAATGTAAGCCCAAATATCAGATAAGAGATATTATCAAAGAAGGTCATTAAATTTTTATCCAATTTTACCACAAACAGACTGTAACTAATCAAAATTAAGGAGGCAAACTGTGCAACTTCTTACTCATAATAAATCCAAGCAGTAACATCTCCATCCAGTTATTTTATTTATTTATTTATTTATTTTAATAACTTAAATCTATCAACCGAACTAGAGTTCAAAGAAGTTCTGGACTCCTCTTCATTCTCATCTAAAAGAAGGCTACATGAAAAATCTGTCAAAACTTTATTTCAGTATGTGTGTGTGTGTACGTGAGTGTATAGTGTGTGTCATCAGGAGACCTCAGGCAAAACATCCCAGATGATGTTTCAAAAACCCTAAAAACCATTTAAAAGTAGAAGGCGGCTCATTTTCTTCCTTACTGCACCGCAGAGAGGGAGCGATGGAGAAGACGAGTGAGAAAGAGAGTGACCCAGTTAGAGAAAATTTAAATAGGGATTCCATTTAGAGGGCCACATTAATTGGAGCAGATGCCTTCTCAATTATTAAGAGGCCTCCAAGGGTGTTAGCACGAGCTAAATTTATCCCGCACGGCTTTGACTGGGCTTGTCCAATCTCATAGAGCATCTGCAGACAGTGGGGAGAAACATGCATGGTGTTTTATACACCAGAGTACTCACATCAAGATCTTAGAGTCTCACTCAGACACACATATGCACACAGACATAAAAGACCCAAATGGCCTTGGTGACTCTTTTTCTGCCCTGAGTTTACCCTGGAATGAAATAAATTGAAATAAATAAATCAGTTATATATTTTTTGCACAATTACCTAAAATTTGTGTACACACACAGACTCCCATAGAGGTATTATCATAAGAGAAGAAACAATGTAAAATAATTTCTCGTAGCTCCATCTTTAGCTAGTTAAGAGAAAGACGCGTCATTGTTTATCATCCAGCAATATGCGATTTGGGAAGTTGAGAATCACCTCATAAGGGTAACACTAGAGTCCTAATGAAACACTAGACAAAATAAAATGCCAGGAAAAAAGAGTACCAATGAGAGATAGGTCAGCTCCATTTCATTAATTTATTAATAATCTCCTTCTTTTCTTGTATCTTAAAAAACTGGAGATTCAGAAAATGATAGGCTCAAGTTTGCAATGAACTATCTCCCTTCCTGACTAATTGTCTCCATTATGTAGGTTAGTGGCCCCAAGCTGGTCAAGGAAGCTGTAACTAGCATGACTTAATTCAAGGGAATGTTGCTTAACTGAAGATTTCACTTCAGAGAATTGACACAATAAGAATTAACAAAATCGTTTTGTCTCTCCAATCACATGACTTTTTAAAGCCCAATGAATCTACACTTGAATAACATAAGATTGCAATAAAAACCTTCAAATGTACTTGGCATCCCAAAATCCAAGACATTTTGTCTGGAATAATAGCTGCTTATCACAATAAGCCTGAGTAGTAAGGATGGGTATCAACACTAAATTAATTTCTCATGAATATTAAAAACATTCTCAAATAACAATTTTATAAAAACACAGTTCATTTACATGACCATCAAAATCAGATTTCTGGGAGTAATCAGAGTACTATAAAAATCTGGTATGACTTGTCTACATACAATTCTAAAATACAACATTGGAAAGATTATTGTCTACATTTACGAGTGTGTTTCCTCCCGGTTCACAGCTCATGCTCATGCTTAGAAAAAAAAATTAAAAAAAGAAAACACAGGAAAAAGTGAAACTTTTTAAATGTCCTGATGAAACAGTTTTATTCAATTGAGCCGCTCCAAATATTCCAATGTTCAGACCTCAGATAACGTGTTAATATTAAAAAAGCCTACAAAGAATACTGGATCCATTTTAAGCTGTAATACGACTCAGAAATTCCTACAATGAAGGTAGATTCGCTTGTTCAGCTGTGAGCGTTCCCACGATGTGCATGACATTCTCGGTGTAACACCGGAGCTGGAGTAATACTCTGTCTGCTCCTCACTGGAGCGAGAGTGCTTCTATCTTCACCTCCCTGGGAGAACAAAGGAAAACTTGTATATTTTTGTCTGATTTTCAGCTGGTTAACATGATTTTTGACACATCCTCTTTGTCCACTGACAGAAGTGTGATCCTGTGTGTGCCCATGTGTCTATGTGTGTGGCACCAGGGCAGAATTCTGCCGTGGATACAGAGAGCAGCTAGGACATGCCGTCATGTAAATCAGATAAATAACTAATTTAACTAAATATTTATTCATTCATTTTGTATAAAAGGATGAGGTGTAAACCTGTTTTTGAGGAAATGTGACTTTAAATTACTTCTGTATAGAAAACTAGATCAAAGTAAATTAGCCTGACCTTGTTGCAGGGGCGTTAGGTACATGCATGGTAAAGTCACTTTGTTATTTTCAAAACGTTCATTGTTTTTTTTAACATGGCTAAGCCCACAGTCTTAGCATTAGCTGCTAATGTGAGAGATAATACAAGTGGATGTAATACAAGGGTGGATGAAAGAAATCAGAATTTAGTATTATCTCAGCAAGAGAAGCTAATTTTGGAGGGAAGTGACAAATGTGATGTTTCAATTGTGTATATATGCAAAGATCTCGCCGAGCATCGACCAGTCACGTGGGAGTCGGATCACTGTTGTCACTGAAAAAGGATTTTTTTTTTTTTTAAATCAATCTGAGTTTTATGAATCAATATTGGATTAATTAAATTCAAAACTATTCAAATCAATTAAACAATTTTTTTTTAACCCAGCTCTACTGAGTAGTATTTCAAAAAGTAAGTTGTGTTTTTTCTAATGTACCATAGGGAATTCAGTCAAGGCTGTTAGAAGCCCTTTGCTATGAATAGCAAGAAAGAAATTAGACATATTTTCCAAGACGAGATGAAACATCTGTGCCTCATGCTGTTCTAACTAAGAAAATGAGGTGAGCTGCCATACACTGAGACCCAGAGCATGATGTGCAATTTAATGTTAATTTTCCGCTTATTCACTCTATGCTACTGATTACATAGACAACTGGCACTCCACCTAGATTTACAGAAACCAATTAATCTATGTCAGAAAGGTGAGCACAAAGACAGCGCCAGTGAGATTGGAGGGGAGGAATGGCCACTCAAACATGAACATGCAAGCATGACGAAGGTTTGAGTTAGGTGAGAGATTCTTAGATCGGTGTTGGTAATGAGGCTGATCCAAGTGAATGAGGGACCTAAAGTTTTCTGGGTTTTTCTGGTAGCGGGTAAAGACGTAGACAGGGGCAAATGAAGCCCGACCTCCACACACAGACACACACACACAGTTTTTAGAAACTTTTTCCACTTCTGCTGCCTCTTCCAGGCTCTTGCTTCCTCTGCCATCTAACAGAAAGCCAGCAGAGTGGGCAATGAGGACAAGGTCAGAGCATATCTGGGCCATTCAATGCTTAAACTATCACAACCTCAGCCCGGTTTCCCTCTCAACTCCTCCTCTTCTCATGTCAACCTTGACCTATTCCCTTTTGTCCCGTACCCCTCCTCTTCCCTTCATTCTACTTTTCTTTCTTCCAATTCTGGAATGATTGATGACCATGATGCTTTGCTCTTGGGCAGTTTATTAACTTCATGGAGCAGGATCTCTTTTTTTTTTTTCAAGATTTTCCCCACCCCATTTGGTTTTTGCTTAGGTGATGTCCCTATTTTACTTTCTTGGACTCCCTATTTCTTCTCCTTGCTTCATGAACATCTCTGTAACCTTGGTCACGTTTTTCACCCTTGTCTGTCCTATTCAGAAAACAAACAAAAAAAAACAAAACAAAAAAAAAAACAGAATCTCATCAGTGTTTCCCATGAGGACATATTTCAGTATATGTGTGCGTGTGTGGATATGTGTGTGCTATCCTCTCCCATCTGAGTGAATAGAATGGCCATAAACTTGTTTTATGTTGTCATTACTTACTAGGGAGCAGCAGTCACACTTCATGTGAAGAGCTAGTTGCATTCAGGGCATGAGTTATGGCTAGGTAAAGGATCACATTTCTTGTCTTGTAAACCAGTGAATGAAAGCACAAGTTCTGCCATTTAACTGGAATGTCATGCACAATTGTACATTAACCCAGCCACACAAGCTGATATACATGTTGTTAGGAATATACTCCATTGGCCATTTATTGCCATCATAAGGGAGTCTGAGTCTCAGTTGACAAACTGTGCTGAGAGCAAACGACACCATTTATTCTGTCCAATAATTTTTCTGTCCTTGAGACAAAATTCCCCTTTTTATGGAATTCTGCCATATGAAAAGAAAGTACATCCTCTTTCATTCTAGGGTTGTAGGCATGACTAAAAAAAAATCTTATGGTTCTTACCAAGTCTTAAAGTGTATAAACACTGTGCCATTACTTAGACAAAACTGAGCCAAGGTGTAGAAACAGTGTGTGAAGAGCAAAGTATAGTCCATGACTGAACAAAACCATCATTAGCAGCAGTAACTTTAAGTTATCAGTCGTCAGTTTTTATTATGTTGAAGTATTTTTTCACAGCTTTTCACCTCCCATCACAGCATTTCAGTCATGTTGAGTTCTGGACTTTTACTGGGTCATTCGAATACCTAAATTATTTACTTTTTTAGTAATTATAGATTTGCTGCTTTGCCTTTGATGATTGTTGTGCTGCATGAACAAATTTGGTCCATGTTTTAACTGCTAGACAGATGGCCTCACATGTGATTTCAGAATACTTTACCCAGTGGTGAAGTACATGGTCAACTCAGTGACCAGAAAATGCCCGTATTCTGTATTATCACCACTCCATCACACTGCTTGACAGTTGTTACAAGGTATTTGTGCTGACATGTTTTCACCAAATGTGGCACTTTGCATTATTGCCAAACTTTTCCACTTTGGTCTCATCAGTTCAAAAGACATTGTTCCACAAGTCTTGTGGTTTGTTCAAATGCAACTTTAAAAACTAAGCAATGCTGCCATTTTCTTTATTGAGAGAAAAGGCTTTCTGCTGGTACCCTTCCAAATGAACCATATCAACTCATGAATATTCTTCCTTTAAGAAAAACTGTGGACTGTACAAGGATGGACTCCAAATTGTGTGGAAATTGCATTATAACCCATCATAAAGAGCAACAATTAATCTGCCAAGTTTTTCTTTTTTTTCTCTCTCTTTCATTTATCCTCATATTTTAAAAAGTATACTTGTTACAGAAACTAAGTTTTGACTTTCACCAATATACAGTGTGGTACAATATTCTTAGCAAGAAGAAAAGGCAATTTGTGCACCATCAATCTGGAGAAACACTATGACAGCAACAAGAAGTTCAGTACTGGTGGCTATAACAGTACTAATGGCAGCTACGGTAGATGTAATGGTTAGTGTAATGGGGACTTCATGGGCAATGGCCAACTTGACAAACTACACTGCACCTCAGGTGAAGGTGAGACAAGGAGTGAACAGATAACAGAAAATGGCTCAAGGCAAAGTCATAAACAGTTTTACTGCCGAATAAAAGAATAGCTGAGAGAATTCTGAAATTTAAAAAAAAACCAAAAAACCCCTGAAAAAATCAATACAATAAATACAAAAAAAACTAAATCTAATTTGTTATGTAGTGTATGTGAGTCCTAGCTGTCTAGCTGTACTAACAGTACCAGTGTCACTTGCTAATTACAAATATCTTGTCAGCACACATGAGAAGCAATAAGGATTGCTAATCTGCTCTGCCAATTTTTGCCTCTTTCCAGCCACACTGTTGACTTGCACAGTCCTTGCTATCCTGTTCGTGAATTTCACCCACGAGTTTGTCTGTCACCCACAGGCCTCCTGCTGCATAATTCACACAGAAAATAAAGAGTACATTTCTTACATAACTCAGACAAGTATCACTAATCAGAGCACTATTTACAGTTACTTGAATCTGTCACTTTGCCCACACTAATGCTCAGACTAATGGAAGCTGAATCTATTTGTTCCAGTATTAGTATGCAACTCATATGGCATTCACTGTCTCTTAGTACAATAGAATTTGCCTGGTACACAGAGAACTGAACAGAGATTTTTGTTTTTCTATAGCAGCTCTAAACCTTTTTGTCAGTGTGATAGCTAGCCTCATCCACAGTTTTTTCCTTCTGAAAGCCAGTTGTATTACCTTGGGTTCTGTGGATAACAGCTTTTGTCTAACAGCATATAGTGTATATCATATAACTCATTGGAGACACAGCAGGGCTGCAAGACAGGGCTTCCATATTATGTCCAATGCTCAGTCAGAGGTAAAAGGTTATATTGAACAAAAAGAAGATACCAAAGACTTATTTTTCTTTGCTTAGTCTACAGATAAGGTGAACAAATAAGAGCAGGAGAGAGCAAAGAAAAATAAGCAGTAAAATGATTAGAGGAGGGTGATGAGGGTGATGAAGACTAATAAGTCTTGCTCAGGGCCTGAAATTTATTGCAGTAATCACACATAATATAATCCATTCCCACAAACCTAGCTCTTATAATGAGGGAAATTCCTGCATCCAAGTACAGCAGTGTGTAATAATATGTAGTAAATATTTGAATCAGAACCATAAAACTCAAAGGAAGAGAATGACCTGCGCTACAGATTAAGCGTGCAATCTCCATCTATCTCTAAGCGCCAAGTTTCCTGTTGTCGCAAAGTCACTCCTGCTGGGAAACCAAGTGTTGCCACCGGACTTCCTGCTTCTAAGGGCTGGGATATACTTGCTGTTAGTGATGCATCTGCGTTCGTATTATGGCTGCCACGTATTCCTAGTGTCCGTTTGGCACGTAGGCAATTTGCGAGGTAACGTGTCACATGTGCACGTTGCAATATTGACTTGAACACCAGAGACGCTCATGCAAACAAGACCATGAACACAACGATCCAACGTAAATACAATGACGAATAGTTTTGAAGACCGTCTCTCGCTACATTCATCTGTAGGATTTTTTCCTCCCCGTCGAACAGTGACAAACACTTGTACCTGAACAGCTGGCAACAGACTGGAAGCGTTTTGAGGGTTGATGCCCCATAAATACAATGTGACCGGTAGATTGACCTATTCACTATTTCAAAGTCCAAGTGTTGTCTACTCCCCATAGCAGTGACCTCCAGTATGGAAGATTTTGGCCGCGTCATGCTTTCGTCATTTGCAGCAAGTATATAAACAAATACAGCAGAATGCTGACGTGTACGCTTGCATTCACAGCAAGTATATCCCAGGCCTAAGACGATCCATTCACAGACTGCTGGTTAAAATGTAAATCTAACCTTGGATGATCTGAAGGAAAAACACCAGAAGAAAAGATCAGCACTAGTAGTAGTGCTGGTGTCACTGATACCAGTTATAGCCCAGATCATCTAGATCCTCAAGTAACACAGGTTCCAGGAACACTGCCAAGCAGCCCAAAGAAAACTTTCAGTCTAACTGACTCAGAATTTCTCCATGGCTTGAACACAACAGTGGTGACGTAACTACTCAGTTTAACGAACTGTGTAATGCCTTTTATCATGAACTCTGCGTTACCAGTCAATGCTGTTTCTAACATAGCAGCTGTAAAGAAAACAGGCCAATTCAGAGGTGCACTTACAGTGTGAAAAGGAAATGAACAGGCTTCTTCAAATTTTATTGCTTTATAGCACAAAACTACCAAGCCCATATGATGACATCAACAAAAAAAAAGATGTTATCCCAAGGTCATGCAATATTAAGTCGTTGCTATGGATTACTAAAGATCGGAATGCGATCATATTCACAAGATTGTTATCATTTAATTTGATTGTATTTTCATGTTTCGATTAATCATAGGATTGTAAGAGAGCTTATTGGGTTGTTGATGCATTATCCATGCCCATGATTTATAATGGGTGGCCCCATGATATATATATATACAGTCATGGACAAAATTGTTGGTACCCTTCGGTTAATGAAAGAAAATATCACAATGGTCACAGAAATAACTTGAATCTGACAAAAGTAACAATAAATAAAAATTCTATGAAATTTAACCAATGAAAATCAGGCACTGCTTTTCAACCATGTTTCAACAGAATTATTTAAAAAAATAAACTCATGAAACAGGCCTGGACAAAAATGATGGTACCCTTAACTTAATATTTTGTTGCACAACCTTTTGAGGCAATCACTGCAATCAAACAATTCCTGTAACTGTCAGTGAGACTTCTGCACCTCTCAGCAGGTATTTTGGTCCACTCCTCATAAGCAAACTGCTCCAGTTGTCTCAGGTTTGAAGGAAGCCTTTTCCAGACGGCATGTTTCAGCTACTCCCAAAGATGCTCAATACGATTTAGGTCAGGGCTCATAGAAGGCCACTTTAGAATAGTCCAATGTTTCGTTCTTAGCCATTCTTGGGTGATTTTAGTCGTGTTTTGGGTCATTGTCCTGTTGCAAGACCCATAACCTGCGACTGAGACCAAGCTTTCTGACACTGGCCAGCACATTTCTCTCTAGAATCTCTTGATAGTCTTGAGATTTCATTGTACCGGCACAGATTCAAGACACCCTGTGCCAGATGCAGCAAAGCAGCCCCAGAACATAACAGAGCCTCCTCCATGTTTCAAAGTAGGGACGGTGTTCTTTTCTTCATATGCTTCATTTTTCCATCTGTAAACATAGAGCTGATGAGCCTTGGCAAAAAGTTCCATTTTTGTCTCATCTGTCCATAGGACATTCTCCCAGAAGCTTTGTGGCTTGTCAACATGTAGTTTGGCTTTTTTGTGATTTGTTTTCAACAATGGTGTCCTCCTTGGTCGTCTCCCATTAAGTCCACTTTGGCTCAAACGACGACGGATGCTGCGATCTGACACTGATGTTCCTTGAGCTTGAAGTTGACCTTTATTCTCTTTAAAAGTTTTTCTGGGCTCTTTTGTTACCGTTCGTATTATCCGTCTGTTTGATTTGTCATCAGTTTTCCTCCTGCGGCCACGTCCAGGGAGGTTGGCTACAGTCCCATGGATCTTAAATTTCTGAATAATATGTGCAACTGTAGTCACAGGAACATCAAGCTGCTTGGAGATGGTCTTATAGCCTTTACCTTTAACATGCTTATCTATAATTTTCTTTCTAATCTCCTGAGACAACTCTTTCCTTTGCTTCCTCTGGTCCATATTGAGTGTGGTACACACCATGTCACCAAACAGCACAGTGACTACCTGTAGCTTATATATAGGCCCATTGACTGGTTACAAGATCGTAGACACCTGTAATGCTAATTAGTGGACACACCTTGGATTAACACGTCCCTTTGGTCACATTATTTTCAGTCTTTTGTAGGGGTACCATCATTTTTGTCCAGGCCAGTTTCATGAGTTTATTTTTTTAAATAATTCTGTTGAAACATGGTTGAAAAGCAATGTCTGACTTTCATTGGTTAAATTTCATAGAATTTTTATTTATTATTACTTTTGTGAGATTCAAGTTATTTCTGTGACCATTGTGATATTTTCTTTCATTAACCGAAGGGTACCAACAATTTTGTCCATGACTGTATATATATGTGTGTGTGTGTGTGTGTGTGTGTGTGTGTGTGTGTGTGTGTATATATATATATATATATATATATATATATATATATATATATATACACACACATATATACACACACAGACACACACTCAGCTCTCTGAAAGGTCTACGCACTCAGAGTAGACCTCTGCCAAGCCATTGTAATTTTATTTAGTTGTTTTATTTTGTTTTGTTTTTGTTTTTTTGGCCAATTATTGTGGGCATTATTTTTAATCTGATGCCAAATTTGAGTTATTATCTCCCTATAGTATAGAATCCTTTAAAAAAATTCCCGGATCCTGATCCAGATCTCCCCAAGATCAAATCACTTGCTCCTTGTTAATTTTTTGGAAATTTCGTCAAAATCCATGTTGCAGTTAAAAGAGTCAGCAAATTACAGCAATGAATATATTTTTTCTTTAAACTAATTTAATTTAATTTACTGGCAAGACTTATGTGTATATGTGAGCAGGTTAGGAGAGCATGGAGAGGAGACGAGAGAGCTATCCGAGATGATGACTGAGAAAGGAGAAAGATAATAAATTGAAGCTGCATATTCTGAGGTAAATGGTCTGTACTTATAAAGCACTTTTATCCAAAGCGCTTTACATGTACGTCACATTCACCCATTCACACACACATTCACACACTGATGGCAGAAGCTGCCATGCAAGGCACTCAACCACGACCCATCAAGAGCAATTAGGGGTTTGGTGTCTTGCTCAGGGACACCTCGACATGAGTTCTCCGGGCCGGGATCGAACCAGCAACCCTACAGGATGACCACTCTACCCACTGAGCCATGCCACCCCAGGGACAAAGAGGACACTACAAGATATGTAGTCAAGCGTAAAGGTAAAATCTCCCCCAAATGTATAAATCCCCTCATGTGATGTAAAGGGGCAATTCCCCACCATTTTGAAAAATGAATTGCAGGCCCTGTTGCTATACTTTGAGTCTATGGTATGGCCCCCTGCTGGAAATGTTTGACACTCCCCCTGCTTTGCTGCTCCCTGCCTCTTTGATTTCTTCATACTCCATCTCTTTGCTCTGTCCGTATATAACCACATCACTGCAAGTGACTGTATTTCTAACACAACAGAACAACTTTACCACCCACTCCTGCTACCACTTTATTTGTTTCATCCAAATCCTCAGTTTCTTATTCAAATACCCCGACTCTCTGTTTTACAACCAACTTTGAAATCCTACATATTCTTTGTTTCTGTCTTCTCTGTCTCTGTGCATTACAGAAAACCTGCTATTGTCCTAAACCTCCTATTGTCACTGCTCTCTTCATTTCTTCACTTTAGACTTAGTTTCATCCTCCCCCAATGCTAAAGCTCTGATTTTTGGCCTCGAACTTGAACCTCCTTCATGCCTCTAGATCATTTATACAAAACAAAGATGTAAACTCGCACATATTTCTATTGATAGGGTTATATAAGGGTTATAATTGTTCTAACAGCTAATAGTGTTGCAGCTAATAATTAATGTTTTTCACTATCACAACAGCAAAAGAACACAATCTACTGTATAATGTTGGAACACAGTGAAAAAAAATCTGTAAAAAGTTACTGCTCACTTTGAGGGTAATACAATTACATGCTTGAACTGATTGCAGTTGGCTCTTGAAAATACAGTGTTGAGTGTTGTTCCACCTTTTTTTTTCCATCAAAGAACAGAATGTTTGCAACGTTTACACATGTTTATGCAGTACTGACATCACCATTTAGTAATAATTAGTCATTAGAACAAACCCTATTGTGACTATTCATTAATTTGAACCCATTCAAAATACTAATCTTCAAAGTTAGCTTTTGAAACATACCTTCACCAGTCCTGCAGTATCACTGCCATGAGACACTGCCTCCTAACACAATGCACTGGCTAATACTTTAAACCAAGTTACCAACTGGGTTGGAAAAAAACAAAATAAAAAAAAATAAAAAAAAATCAGACGAAAACCTAAATTTATGTATTTTTAATCTTGATTACAGCATAATCTGCACATACACAGATCAAAGAATAAAAAAATAAATAAAAATAAAGGCCATCAAATTAAGAACATCTTGTCATGGTTATTATAAAAAAGGTCTGATGTCGGGTGTTTTGACATCTCCAGTAGTCTGCTTCAGTAATCTCTTCCATTGTATGTTGATATGATGGTACTTAAATAAAACAAGGAGGAAAAAAAGAAAACCTCCCACAGCTAGCAACAGCTGCTTCACCTGAGGTGTTTATAGAATAAGTAACATGCAAAATGCTAAACTGGGCTTTGTTCTAGACTGATCATGCATTCCTCACCATGTTACTCCCACATGACCCATTTCTGGTAAAATAATACAAAGCATGATTGTCTGGTTGAGCCCTGTTTTCTGATTCCTTTTATTCTTCTTTTATTTCCAAGCAGAGTTTCATGAAAAATGTAAACATTCCTGAAGTTTCCTGTTGAGATATATATATATATATATATATATATATATATATATATATATATATATATATATATATATATATATATATATAAAGAGACATTTAAGATAGCAACAAAAACAAGTTGCAATGTTTCCAGAAGCCAAAATTGTGATTTATGAATCTACCAGAGTTTTGTTGGATAAACTGGTCTTCTGCTGCTGCAGCAGCAACTCTTCTAGGTTGATTAGATTCAAGCTTCAGATCAACTCACAGTCTTCTTCTATGGCCCACTGAGCTGTTCCACTAGAGCTGCTGAAGGTTAAGTGCCTTACTTACTTAAGGGCAGCACTGCAGCACAGGGGAGCATAATTCATTCAATCTTCCTTACAACAACTTTTCCCTCAAGAGGTTAAGACTGATTTCAAAACCTTTAGAATGCAAGTGTCCTTGAAGTAAAACTGATTTGACAACAGTTTGGGATAAAACAGTGTAAATAGGATTTGAAGCTTTTACTGAGGTCAAAATCATTAGTAATTCTTCAAAAATTGTAAAATCACACTGGTACAATGGAAACTACAATGGAGGGATTACACCCATTAGGCTAGTTTTAGAAACACATTAATCTTGTCTGTGAAGGTCAAACATATTATTCCTTTAACTAAATAACTGCAATGTCTCAATTTTACAGAAATTCATATCACAGTATTTATTGTTATTGTGTGCCATGTCCTTGTAAATCAAACTGTAGTGGAGAGTTAGGTGAAAGATATGAGTAATGTTCTCAACAATTAACAGAAATTAACATTATGTCATCCAGCATTTTCTTTTTCTTCTTAGTTAGGAATTCTGTGATGATTCAGCTTAAGACTTCTGCAACCCCGATGAGCAATGAAGGATGTACTTGTAATAAAAAAGAACTAAATGAGTTGCTTTTACAACACTAATTTTTTTAGTTGATTATCATTTTATGTTTTGTGTAAACAGTGTCTCATTACTAAAAAAAATGTTTAACAGTTTTCAACATTGTGCAGAACATATATGTTTCTGTCAGGCAAGACGGGGCTACTTTCAAAACTAAGCATAGCGGACGTTTACTTCCTGTGTTACGTTTACAGTTAGACAATGTTGGAAAGTTCTACTCTATTTGGAATTTAAAGTTGGTACCAAGAGAGAGACGGACAGCACAGGAAAGGAAACCCATCACTACCTTCGTATATTGCATCAGGGTTGTCACCTTCTCAGTTCTGGGGATTGTAGATCTGCACCCTTCAATTATTACACATAGGTGCAAAGATGCATGTATAAACTATTATCATTAAAAGGTGCATTACAAAGTTCAATGTAATTTTTAAGTAACTTTGAGATTAATTAAATATTTAATCTGGAATGAGTGTAGTCTTTTAGGTTGACGTTTCATGTGATTTAGTCTTTATTTGAAAGAACTGAACAATTTGCGTAAATCTGACATAAACGAGTTCAAACAACAAGGAGGTGTAAAGAAAAGTGAATTAATGGGTTTGATTAAAGCCTAACAGACCTTTATATATATATATATATATATATATGTATATATATATATATATATATATACGAATGAACGAATGAACAAATGAATGAATGAAAGAAAAATAAGTTAAACAAAAAACCTCTCCTTGCCGGTAGGTATTTTTTCAGTTAACATTCACACTAAGAAAAAAAGCTTTTATGTTTCGTTTTTTTGTTGTTGTTTTTGTTTGTTTGTTTTTGGGGGTTTTTTTGTTTGTTTGTTTTTTTACCTTGGTACACTGATAATCTTTTTGTTTTAATGAAGTAATAGTTAATAATAATAATAATAATAATAATAACAATAATAACAATAGTCAAATGATCAAAACTTGAAAAAGTAGTGACATTACTCCTAATTTTGACATTTTTAATATAGTAAGTGAATGTTTTGCTCTTCCAAACAGATTGGTACAACATTAAGTTGTTAAAAGAACAATTACAGAGTTAATATAGTTATAAATTAATTTGATAAAAGGTTGCAGAACCACAGGCACTATGTTCTTGCTAAAAAAAAAAAAGAAGAAGAAAGAAAGAAAGAAAGAAAGAAAGAAAGAAAGAAAGAAAGAAAGAAAGAAAGAAAGAAAGAAAGACAGACAGACTTTCTCTCACCATGACATTTATTTATGAACACTAATCATGTGCATCTTGACTATTTGATTGATGCTGACAATAAACAAGAAAACAAAACTATTAAAGCACAACCGATTAAAGGCCTAGCCAATGGTGACATTTTTGGTGATTAGTTACAAAAATGAAACATCTTATATTTTTTATTATTGCCAAGGTACATGAAATGGAAATTATGTTTTTGATACTCATAAAAATCTTTTTAGAGCTACAGACACAAGGCCTTATCCACATGAGTCTTTGTTCTGAAGAGGGATTTTCATGGTTTTAGTGACCACTGGATTTTCTGCTACTAAGGGAAAGGGTTTGTAAATGTATGCAAACTTAAATGCTTTAGCAACTGAGGCTTTGCTGGGTCAGCAAGAAGGTCAGTGGTTATCAACCTTCTACTTGTGAACGTTGCCAGCGGAGAGGAGACACTGTGCCACTGCTGAATGAGATCAGAAAACTATGTGGCAGGGATGATTATGTTTGTCAAAAAATATTCTTTGGTTGTATGGGCTCACATTTCATATGCAGTATTTTGGCAATAAATACTGTAAGAGCTGCATGGTGGTGTGTTACCATGAGTCACTGTCACCAACATCAGCGAGGTTCTGGGTCAAATTTCAGCTGGGGTTTTTCTGTCTGTTCTCCCCATTCCTGTGTGGGTTTTACTGCCCCTTTAACCATAGTTCAAAAACATTTTTTTAAACTAATTTGACAAAGCCAAGGTTTCAGAGCATTTTAGGGAAAAGCAAGGTATGAACCCTCAATGACCGGCTATGATGTATAACAGTGATCATTTGTGTACAGAGGCGGCTGTAGCCTTTCGACCGGAAGGTAGGCGGATCGATTCCAGGCTTCCACTGACTACATGCCGAAGTGTCCTTGGGCAAGACACTTAACCCCAAGTTGCCTCCCTATCGGGGTGTGCCTATCGGGGTGTGAATGGGTGAATGTGATAAGTAGTGTAAAGCGCTTTGAGTGGTCAAACTGGCTAGAAAAGAGCTATATAAGTACAAGTCTATTTACCATTTATGTCTTTGAACTTATTCGAAACCTCAGTTTGTCACCAAAGCCTTGGTCATTCTCCTCGTTGCTTAATGTAACATTAACTTACATGTAAACTCCAACATTCAAGCTTGAAAGAGGATTACAGATACAAAAGTCTTCATTTGTGTTCACCACTCAGACTTTCAAATGAGATAAAGGGCTACATCCAAAAGCTCTCCATGAAACAAATTAAACTGAGTATTCTATGAAATTGGGATTTGAGTGTTGATTTGAATTTCTTTTCAACCGGGTCTTATTGGCCTGGTTTGTTAACATGCTCAGAGCAGGGCAACTCAATTTGGTTCTACAAGGGCCAGAGTCCTGTAGGTGTTCCTGCTCCAACACACCTGGATCAGTCATAGTAGGACTGAACTGAGAAACCCTGGCTTAAAGTAATTAAAAGTAAAGTAAGCAGCACAAAAATGCTCTATGTTGCACATACTGCAATCCCATATCTATCAATTCTTTGTGTGCCCTTTACTCAGGTATCATAAATTATTTAAAACCTATAATTTCTTTGAAGTAGAGACATGTTCTGTAGTTGGTTTTGTATAACCCCAGTTTGGTTGTTTACTGTACTGTGTAAAAGCCTGTTTCTGCTGGAGACAGCATGTGCCTTAATCCATACAGAAAGCTTAACCACCTGATCTCAAACTTATCTTTCTCTCCATGTACCTCACCACAAGCACACAAACAATCCTGTCCATTAAATAAAACATATACTTTTCACAGGATTTTACCTTTACATTCATGTCTGCTGGTCTGTCCACTTCTACCAACTTTTGTTTCTCCCACAAGATACCACATGGTCAACCTGATCTTATAAAAGATTCACAGACCGTTTACATGCACCAAATCACACCACATGCATAATGCAGCGAAGCTAGTGGTGTAGTTCTCCAATCCTTTTCTTTATGCTCTTTGCACTCATCTTTCCTCCTTCTCTCTTTCTTTTTCTTAGACTTTGTGACTTTAACCATCGCCCACTTTAAGAATTTAAATTGAAAAAGAACTGAAAATCTGCTCTCAAATCGCCCCTTTACCTTTGTCCCCCTCCACACATTTGCCCCCAACACAAAACTCTCCCATTTTCTTCTTTGGTTCCTCTCTTTCAATAGCCAGAGGTGACAAGTTTTACTCCTGATACTGCTGCAGTACGAAGTACAAAGTCAGACCACCCTCTGAGCTTGATCTGCAATTCTGTTTTCTCTCCTTTCCTCTCTGATGATCCCCCTTTTAGCACATAAATCTTTTTTTTCTTCCTCTCTCTACTGTCTCTCACTGTTGCCATATGTCTGGGTGATTTCCTCAGCTGTTGTCTTTCAGTATTATGATGTGGTGTTCATTATTTCATCGCCTTTTAACGCAACCAAAAGGGTAAGTGATGTGAGACTCTATTATAGACATGTGAGTGCTGGGCAGCCACTAAAATTAGTCTGATAGAAAAAAAAGCTTTGGATTGTGTCACAAAACATTGTAAAACAGTATCCAGACTTATAATCAGACATTTATCTGAAAACTTCATTGAAGTTATTCATGAAGATATTTTGGTTCTAAATTGTAAATAAAATATCAAACAGAACATAACAGCCAAATATAAACAACTATAGAGAGAGGAGCTGCAAAATAATGTGTATAAGACTAGACACTGTTCACTTCAAGAAGAAAAGCTTCTTGTCGTGATATCATGTTGTTGTTGTCGTATTAGGAAGCCACTGATGAGCACAGCATTGAGCCCAAGGCAAATTTCCCTACAGAGACAATAAAGTATATTGTATTGTCTTGCATCATACTGACCAGAGGTCACTTTACTGGATATGATGCTGCATTGATTAATGACAATGACAACAATGGTTGTGCTCCCCACTGCCAAAGCTTCCATTTTCTCTGTGTCCCCCATAAATAAAAAAAACATGTTTTAATTTAAGAATAAGCAATTAAATGCATTTCTAAAAATCCAACTGCAGCAATCCTTTTAACTGACTTTAGTTGACCCAAGAGCAAGAGATAGTTTTCTATGTGAAACATTACATTTTTTTACCTCCTTCCTATGTTGGATTGTGGATATCTTCTCTGCCTATACACAAGCATGATCATTTCCATGCATACAAATAAGTACAAGCATGCTGGTTCCCACGCATACATCTTCACACTTTGTCCTTGGTGTGAAAAGCATTGCATAAATCTCGCACTGGGGAAACCAAACAGGCCTAAAGACACACACATACATATACACTTACACAAAGGCACATATGTGCATGCAGGCCCAGCCCTAGATATCAGATTGGGTCATGGGAGTCCCAGATAAATGCATACTGCTAATCAGGCCAACCAAAATAGAGCTCATCATCTTTTGGTTGAAATGAGGCTAAGACTGAGGTTATCTTTAGCTGTCCGCTTGGCAATAACAGAAAGATCTACACACAAGGGAGACTATGATGGTGTATGTTCAAGTAATATGCCCAATGGTGCAAAATTCCATGATCTGTATCAAACTGACAACATTGCTCATTCCCTCAGATGGTTAACTTGCACATCTAGTGATGATCAAATTGCGTTGAACTGACAAACTGGGCCAGTAAACCTGAAAATATTGAATGTAAAACATTGACTGCTTAGCAGCATACTTTTTTCACAGTGCAGATAAGGAACAGTAAATCAAAGTGTCGCTGCTACATCATGACCAAAATTGGAAGATGCAGATGATCCATAATTCACTTCAGAGAATGTGGAGAAGTACAGAAAATTAAATGCAAGTATCAAGACAGTTCTCTTGCTGTAGATGTAGACCATCATATAACAATTTGATATGACAGACTACACCTGGACTCATCTGTAACAACTAGAGCAGATGCTCAAGATTTGGTGAGATGAAATAATTAGTTGTCTGTACAGTTGCATTAACTTCAAATGTTCTTTTATACTCAAATACATTACTAGTGCAAGATACCCTCAGTGGTGCACTCATTTAGCCACGAGATTTGTGACCTTAGTGTGATAGAAAATGCAACTTTAAACATAGCTCTATGAAAACATTTCAGAGATACTAACATTACCAACAGCACATTTAGGACATGTAAATATTTCATCTCACTCTAGGACGAAGGTCAGAAAGTGCAGTATTGATGCCTTCCTTGGATCTATATTTGAGAGATAAGAAATCCTCTCTATATATCTCTACTAAGAAATCAAAATGTGTTAGAGATCAACAATGCTCTCAATGGCTAAAATTGAAACAGACCTGCAGAAAGACCAGGAGATTTCACAAGAAATGTGGGAAGACGTGGAAAATATGCAAAAGAATAACTATTTATAAATAATCTGGGGCATTACAGCAACAAACAAAAAGATTACATCGTATTTATCACCTCACCATCTATTCAAAATTATGGCAGCCATGTCTCCATTGCAACATATAAACTGGAAGCTAACACCTTGCTTACATAACATGATCCGTGTTACAAAGATACTGGCGGCAGCTCAGCATGAACTGCAGACCATGTAAGTAATTCAGCTTTGACTGGATCTAATACCTCTTCTTCTCAGTCTTCTACATTAAAAACGAACACTTTAAAAATTTGTTTTATGTATTTATTTTGTGCAAAGAGTAAAAATATATTATCCTGTAGGAGTTCTTATGAAGTCCCCACAGTATCTGGCTGGTCCTAACTTATGTAACACACTACAATAATATTTTTTTTTATAAAATGTACCTTTCTGGACCAACTCAGTGTGGATGTGCCCAGCAGAGCCTATGAGATTCTTAGGAGTGTGTAGCATTTGCATTGTTATCTTAATTTAAAAAAAAAAAAAATTACACAGTTCCTTTTGGTGACAACTGTAGCCTGTAATCTACCATACCCAGAGAGAAAAACATTTTTCATTAAGATGAATGCTTCCTGGGTAAATCTGTTGAGGGTCTTGAAGGACATTTAGGAGCACAACTTATTAAATACAGCACATTCTGATTCGTCCTTATCAACAGTACAAATAAATGTTATGACAATAAATAGACAATTGACCTTGATATCGAACTGCTATTTATTTTAAAGGAAAAATGCTAAAGTCTGTTATTGCTGCAAGGAAATATCAGAGTTTTTTTTTCTACATCATAGACACCCACTATTATATTTATTCTAGTCTTAAATCCTTCCTTTAAAATAAAGCAGTTTTGTTTCACATGTAAATTGTCCATTTTAACCACAAACAAATTTCAGTATACACCAGTTCCAGTAGTTCACATACAGTATGTCTCTGAAAACTAGGACCCACTGCAAAAACTGAATCATTTTGATAATAGTACATACAATACATGTTGTTCCTTTATTTCTTAACCAAGCCAAAAGTTGCATATTAACCAGATACAGACATGCCTCTTTTCATTGAACTGTTATGAAATCACATTAGCTGTCCATTTCTACTCTCAGAGTCAAAGATCACATGCTACAGGAACAGTTTTCGTGCTGCTGTTTCATTTTTTTAAAAAAGAACTTTTTAATTGATGTCAACTATTGATTTACTTACTTACACTTATTGAAACTAACTCTTTTTTGTCTTTTTGTTTTATGTTAATATATTGTGATCAGGTTTTTATATTGGCATTCTAATAGTTGTTTTGTTTTGTTTTTTATTTTTTTAATTTTTAAACGGTTTTATTTTTGTTATGATCTTGTATCCCCTTATTTCTATCAAAGGCTCGGAGGAGTAGTTACTGGTTGAGTTAATGCATTCTGTATTGTCCTTCTGTTTCTGTTGGTTTAATGTTTTTGTACAGGATGGCCTCTCCTATTCACAAAACAAATCTACCTACAGGTATCAGTAAAGTTACCTTGTACCAGTTATAGATGTACACCTATTTTCTTCTTTAAACTAGTGTTTCCAAGATGACAAATAATGACAGCCAAACTAATGCACAGAGTTATAAAATTTAGTTGTTAAGCCTGAACTTTTCTGATGCACATCATTAACTACAGCTTTAGGGGGAAAAATAAAGAGATTTTTTCTTTATTTATTTTGTTTGTTTGTTCTATAAATAACTGACAAACCTCTTTACCAAGAATAGTACATACAACATATGGTCTATGCTGACATGTCTGTGTGAGTGTAAGCTTCCCTTTACTGCAGTGGACATGACATGAACACTTGTGTGTCTCATGTGTAAATTTAATGGGAACAGAATCTGAAATGAGGCTGATTTGCCATCACTGGTCATGGCAGGTCAAGTCTTTCTGTTTTTGTCCACCAACTTAAACAAAAACACAGTTTGTGTAATTAATGTATTCTCCACCTCATTCCCAGAAGTGTTTATCTAATAAATACATTTTTAAAAAGAAAGAAAAACTAAAAATAAAAAAAAATAAAAAAGTTACATGGTCAACCTAAAGCTACTTTCTCTTTCAAAATAAATAACACTCTGCAAACATCATGGTTCAACACTATTACAGCACAACTATAAATAGGATATTTACATTATATATTATATTTATATAGAATATTTCTATTTATTAATCTTGAATCTGGCAGTTCTCCTTTTGTTCACACCATATTAGAGAACAATAGTTTGGTATAATTTACAGGATCACTGCACATCTCTGCTTTATGTGCTCTTCAAAGTGTGAAATTTGATAACAAATATCTGTATATTGGACATTAATGATGAAAAGTAGGCAAAACATGGAGCTAACAAGAGGAGAATGGAAAATAAAAGTACAGAAAGAAAGAAGGCCTAATGTAGGAAGGTTAAAAAATCTGGAGCCAACACACTCAAAAACATCCATGAGAATTGCTGCACAGCCTCCTGTGTCAAATAACACATGTTCAAGGCTCTAAAGCTCTTCGCTGTTTTTACACTGACTTTCCCTCCCATTCAGTGTCCTTCCTTCTCACACTAAACACAGATTCATTCAATAAGACCATTGATCAAAATAATCAGAGAGCAGCACAGAAAGCAAGTGAAAGGGAGAGCAAAGGAAAGAGCTGAAGCTTGCTGCTGAAGCCTGTTAATCTCCCACAGAGATGCACAGACAGCCCGTTTCACTAAGTGGCTGTCAGAGGTGAACTGGCCCAGAGCTTACAAGGAGAGTAATGGAACTGAAGTGTTGAAGTTGTGTTTTTATTCCAACTGTTTTGGTCAGTTTGTGTTTTTAGTTAACTTAATTTCTAGATGGACACTTTTCCTAGGGAATGCAATCAAGCGATGCATATGTTTTGACCTCGCCTTAACATTTCCTTCAGGCTAATATGCACCAATGGTAATTGAAATTTATGGAACATCCAGGAAATCCTGCCGACTCCCTTTATGTAAAAGAAAAAGTCCACAGCATTTTGTGTATCCTGCTTTTGTTTGTGTTTGTTTGCCTGTGTGTATATGCACTTCTTTAAAGCACTAAACAGAAATGGCACCAACAAGGGACACATGCAAACAATATATCCCAGTTTGACTGAGTGATAAACCTTTCAACAGGCTGTCGTGAATAATCCATCCCATTAATGTTCCCTCTCTAAGCCGAACAATGGGCCTCTTCAGCTATGACCAATAGAATTCCAGTACTTCTCACTGTGAGAGAGCCGGGCTTCCTATAACCTATAACATTACAGCAGAGCGACCTTGACATCTTGTTAGAGCCAACATTAAACTTTATGAGCACTGCCTATTCTGTTTAACTACATCTAAGATATATATGGAGTCCGCTCATATGTATATAGATGGGAAGTGGAAATATGAAGGGGAAGTCATGAGATCAGAGATAGGTTGATCTGTTTAGCTGGTACAGTGTGCTACTGCGTAGCTGGAAAAGAAATCTAATTTATCTTAAGAGCTTACAAACCATAGTGAAGCTGTGAATTAAATAAAACCATATTACCCTGCTGCCTTGTCCAAGATGATTGCTTTGATTCAGTCACTGGTCGATTTCCCAACTGCTATAAGCCAAGTTGAACTGTGCTACTCAATGTGAAAGGGTTAAGTAACTCTGACATATATTCAATGTGCACATGTTTACTGACCCTTAAGCTTTTGTGGACAAAGTTCATGGCTTACATAAATTCACTTATTTTTTTTTATAGATTTACACCTAGGTAAACACACATTTAACTATCTTAATATGAAGTTATAATTCTGCCTCAATTACTGTCATCTTTAGCTGCAGTAATTTTGAGACATATGTCACACTGTGTGACATACTCTCAACACAAGCCTGTATGAATCAATTTGTCTAACTCCCTCTTGTTCACAGCAGTTACAATGAAATGTTGGCCTGTGATTAGGGATTTATACCAGGTAAATTAAAATGCCAGCACTGCAAACCAGGAAGAAGATTTTGCTACTATTACAGTAAGTCGCTCTACTGTGCTGTTTTAGATTTATATCACAACAGCAAGAGCTTTATCAATATTAGATTTATATACTCAGAGTGAGGGAAACCTGACTGCACTTTTACAACTTCTGTGGATTAAAATAAAAAAAACTGTGGAAATTGAAGTGGGCAGAGATGCGGGTGGTGTGAGCATAAAAGCTGTTCAGCCACAATAAGCTAACTCAACCAATAAAGACTCTAATCAAGCCATAATCGCAAGGGAACAAAGCCAAGAAAACACAATGTAATATGCAGTATATTTTCAGTAATGAGTCTGGTAATGTGAGTGAGTCGTTTTATATATTTCAGTGACTCTAAGGGCAAAATATGCATAACGTCAGTGAGGTTCAATGAAAATATCATTTTGGTCTCATACAGTGAGAGTGTGATCAAAGCCCACAGGGACATTTGCTGATACAAGAAGAGACCAAATGTCAGGAAATGTCATATTTTATTACACAAAGAGAGCTTCTGTATTTCTTCTGAGTGATATCCTGTGAAATGTTGCCAGCCATGTACATCAAAATGAAATAACTAAGAGAATTTAGATATCTCTGGCTTAGATTAGTACATGTAAAAATAGTACAGTTTGACATCCAGTGTTATTGTTGTTCTGCGCATGCATAACACCCTCCCTTAAAATTCAAATACCTGTATACTGAGCTCTTTAATATGGTTAAAATGACATGCACTTTGTTCACATAATGCTATAGTCAGATTCTTGTTTTCTTCTCCCCTCTGTAAACCCATCTTCTTGTCTTTTTTAAAGCATGTTTCAAAGCTGAGAGGAAGCCCCTGAAGGACACTGCATAAAAAACTTTATACACTGCAGTGGCTAAACAAACAAACAAGGAAAAGGTATTCAAAAGTATTGAAATCAAAAGGAAGAATGGGTGGACTACCCTCTGCTAAAAGTAGGTGGAGTGAGTGAAGCGAGTGAAGTGAGTAGGGTTGAGTAGAAAGTTCTGGAAAAAAATAAATAAATAATTAATTTGTCAGTGAGATATGTCCCGTTTTAGATTGGCTATCACTGTACAAATATATAAAGTATACTCCTAAGCCAGCCAGTATAACAATGCATGTAAGCAAACAATACATGAACAGTCGTAAACACACAACAGTGTGTACTAACTTAAATCTGGATGGAGGGAAGCTCTTAAAGAGCTCCAAGTCTTACTGAATTTGATTAAAAAGATATGACATATCAAGATTTGGTGAGAGCAGCTAGAGAAAGAGCACTACGGTGTTAGTAAAATGTGGAGTCTGAGGGTATTTGGACAGTGTGCTCTTCAAATTTCAAAGGAGAGAGAAAATATGCCTGCTGTCTTCTTATTTTGTTCATTCAACTCACTGATGTTCAGTCTCCCCAAGTGTGTAATCCAAGGCTCACACACAGCGATGGGAGATCTTCCACTGTTTAAGAATCATCATAACCATTTGAAGAGGAGATTTAGTGAATTGCCTCATAATTCTTTTAAATGACTAGTTTATGCAGCAATGAACTCCATTTGACTTGACTCTTAATACTTTTGATAGGTTATTTTGATGCTGACAGTTTTCTTCACTTATCCTTTGGACTGAGTAATAATGAAGTCTCAGACTTCAGCTCCCAAATTTACCAGCTCAAGCACAGTCAGGAGGGGCTTTGTTTTGTTCCAAGGTAGGTTTTTGCCTATAAGCATGGCTCCTGAATAACAAGCAAATAAAATCTGCCTCATATTTCTTCTTGACATATTTCATTCTTACTGACATCATGCAAACGAGAAGAGAGAAATTATATTTTTCTTGAGCACAATATTTCATGGGCAATATTATTTTATGGTTTCATTCCATGAAGGTAATATTGAAGGTTTGCATTGTAGCATATTGCCTGGCACCAGATTTATACACTGCTCGGCTAAAAAAAAGTCATTCGGGCACCTTGATGCATTTTAACACAAGGATTGACCACTGGAGTCCAAACCTTAACCTCATTCATAGTCTTTGAGATAGGCTGAAGAAGACTTTATGTCTTATGTATTAGCCACAGCTAATTTCAGTCATAATGAAAGTATGAACTGGCCCAACAAAACATTAATGTGTAGCCAAGCAATGTAAATTGGATATCTACAGCGAAGGACCCAATTTCAACAGTCTCTTTATTATGTACAAACAAAAAAGGTATTTTGACAACCACTATCTTATTATTATTATTATTATTATTATTATTATTATTATTATTATTATTAAAATGGCACCTAACTAGAAAAAGCAAAAACTGACTAATAAAAATCAGTGGAAGGCTACAAGTACAAAGGGGTGCTGGGGGTAAGGCCATGCTAAATTATTTGGTTACGGCTCAAGTCCTGGATTTAGTGATATATTGTACTGTATATTGAAATGCATCAACAGACACAAGACAGAGATAATAGAATTCCAAAATGAAAAGCAATATACATCTTCCGAATTCAAGTCCTATTATGAATAAGATTTGCTACCCTTTAAGAGAGAGAGAAAGATGCAATACCTTTCTAAGAGAATCATATTTTAGGTTTTTATTAGCATTGCAGAGGAGATGCATCAGCTTTAGAAATATAAGGCCTTTTCAACTTTTTCGTTATGCAAATGAAATATTTTTGTTAGTAAATGAGGTAAATTTCAAGACCATTTACCTTCTGAAAAATAAATTTGCATTTAGTTATTACAAGTGACGAACTGTACTTGACCAAATAACATCACAGCAATAACAGAAAACAGAGACAAAAATCCTTAAATTTTCCCTAAATTCATAGAGAATGTGTGTTTGTTCACAGAGGTGCTGGATGGTATATATCATATTGCCGTGAGGTGAAAAATATTAACCAAATACTGTCAAAACAGAAAAAAAAATGTATTAGCCAGATCATTTTTAGAAAGTACAAATAATCTATTGTCCAGCCAAATCAATCCAACTTGAATTCAAACTTACGGTGGAGTGATAACATGAAGTAGTTGTTGCAATGAGAGATTTAAAGACATTTAAAGAATTCACTGATTCCCACACTGTGATTAAAGCAAAAGATTATCACTCAGCGGAAAACCATCCACTTTACTCCTTCAAATGCAAAGAAATAAACTACTTTCACAACACTGGTTTTATTACTCAGTTTGCTTGTGCTTACTAATCAATCAATAATCAATAAAATGTTTTGAGAGGCAATTATTTTTTTCAAATATAATCTACTCCGATTTAGATTCTGTAAACTTTATATACAAAACTAATTTGTCAGACCACACCATGCATCACCCACTTTTTCCATGTGTGCTGTCAAGGAGTATAAGAAGTCTCTGTCGCTTTGCAGGGAAACAACGAGGCCCTCTTTGAGATCTACATGAAAGAGACTACGGTGGGAATCTTCACTGCCAAACAACAAGATGCCCAGTCCAAGCCAGATAACATCGGTATCATCCTGGAAGGCCAAATAGTCATCCAAGAAATGGACAGTGTTCCATTAGCCATTTCCATCCTCTTTGGACTGCTGTATGCCCTAAACATCCTACAGAACTGCGCTACTTCTATGAAGTTGTCCAAAAGGTGATCATGGAGCTTGATGGGGGCACCCTGTCCAAAAAAGCTCAGGTTCTAAAAGATAGCCTTGCTGAATAGGGGTTTAGGACCCTTCTGTTTTGCACTGGCCGTTGAGCCTCATTTCTTGCACAGTGTAACAGAAAAACTTGTTGATTGGTTTTATTATACCGTTGTTGAAGTGTTTCTCTTAACAGTTTAAGAAAAAGACTGGGCTTGTTGGTCACTGTCACATTTGCAGCCTTGTTCATTTATTGTAGCTTCAAGTCAATCAGTGCATACATTTTAATGTAATCAGTTCTTTCTTGTAAAATACATAACAGGAGAAGTAGTTTTCTTAGCAGTTTTCACTGTTCAAGATTTTTTTTTTACACTGCTGAATCGTCAATGCGTAATGGACAAGAAAAAAAAGTTCTGAGTGGTTCTACGCTCAAAGTGTGTACAATCTACCGCCTAGGACTCACTTATGTGCTTTTGACAAAAACTGAGCATGCTTTCAGAGTTCTATTGTGTCACTCATACCTGACCAAAACCTGACCAACCGTCTATTATTGTCCATTTATCTGTTCACACAATAAGATCAATCAGTACAGAGGTACCTAAAAAGTATTTAAAATCTCACTCATGCATAATTCCACTTAATGTTTTTTGTGTTCAATGTCATTTCTTCATATCCGATACCTGGGCTCAGACTACTTGCCAATATTAATACCAGTCCGATACCATGAACTGTGAATAAAAAAAGTTGCTCAGGCTAAAGGAATGTGGTTCATTTAGCAGGATAACAAAGTGCAGTGACGTTCTTCGTTCTCTAAAAGCCAAATGAACTGCAGAACTCCTACAAAGAGTATAACATAAGGCATAGAAAACATTTCTTTGCCCTCATTTTGAGTTGGAAAGATTTTTCGCAATCTAAAATGATTATAACGTACTCTAAACATCTGCAAACAGAAGCCCTTACAAAGACGTTACATGACATCGGAAAGGTTTTGATTCGGGTACTCGCCAGAAACATCTGTAGTATCGGCATTAAATCAGGTTTTAGAATAGCCTTTTTTTGTTGTTGTTCATGGCTAAATATTCGAGTATGTTTGAAATGGATTACCTGAGAGTATTTTGTCAAAATAAAAATATTTCAAAGTTGAAATGGGTTTGTGTTTTTTCAAATTTCTCTGTTTATGGAGAATTAATAAATCAGTTTAATGTAATTGGGTTCTTTATTGCACCATAGGCAAAAAGTAATATAGCTTTTTAAAAGTAACTTATGTTGCATCAATACAACTGCATCATAAATGTAAGACATAAATCAATATAACTCCAACTATATAGCAAAAATGCATATATCTTATACAAATGAGTCATGCATGTATATCATAATTAAAATATGGAAAAGAATCATGATTTTATTTTAAGTTGACAGCGTGAAATTAATACTTTAATATTTAACTTTAGCATATTGTAAAAAAGTATTTAAAAAAAACCACACCATGACTTAGTTGCTGTCGGTAATTTTTTTAGGTAAATCCAGCGAACTTTTTTTTTCAGTGCACATTTGCTTTACTGAAGTATTCACTCACACATGCACTTTCACTTTGGCTTATTTAGACTTTAAGGAAAAATGTATATATTCATGTGCAAGCTCCATGGAGTTGTACTTCATCACAAACAAAATCATATAATCAAATAACACTTTTAGTTTAAAAAGCCTTATATGGGTCCAAGTCAAAATAATTTTTTTTTGCTTCTAATTTGAAGTGACCCTTCATTTAGTTTACTTTCTTTTCCTGAGTTTAACTCATCATTAAAAATGTGCTTTAATGTGTCACATGCTACTCTCATTCTTAAAAGAAAAATTAAAATCTACAGTTTTTCTGTCACATAATTTCATCATGTGACTATTTGTCTAATTAATGCCACTGTTATTTATAATATTCAGCAAACTTAGCTTTTTACTCTGAGCTTTACTTTTCTTAATGTTTTTATTTTATGAATTGATACATTTTCTTTGAACACATTCTATGTTTTATGTAAAATACTTTGAGTAGCCTTGCTGAACTGTGCTACAAATTTTACAAATCTGTAAAAAGTTTCTACTTCCCAATGCCAGAGTCATTTGTATGGTCATGAATAACACAAAGTGGGTATGTCCTCGTTGAATGCTTCAAAACCCACAAATGGAGGCTAACTGAGCCAAATGAGGCTCCATCTTTCCCGTTCAAAGTTGGAAGGAAAATGGATGTAAAATGTGAAAGCTAATGTTGACAAATTTTTTAGCTTACATTATAATGTCACAAACATTTCAATTTAAGTGAAAAGAGTACAGTGTTTTCATTAATTGCGATGCAATTTTTATGATTACACTGTATATTCACTGTGCATTGATACCTCACCTCTTTCTATTTGTGCTGAAGAGCTCAATTTGAAAATATTTGCACAGCTAGAATAGATCCTAAAACCATGCTTAAGATTACCACAATTAGGATGCTTCAGAAAATACAAAGAGGAGCTATAGACTTTGTACATCTTGCCTGACCTCATGCACAGTTGCAGCTGCCTTTAATTAGGATCACAATTCAGCCCTGACAGTTGAATAAGTGGGCTGTCTATTCCCAAGGCAAAAATAGCAGACTAATAAGTACTCAGTGAGAACACAGAATTTGTGTAAATGCATCGACACTTCCATTAACCACCCATTTTGCATTCTGAAGTAATATTGATTCACCATCAAAGTTTGATGTTATTTCAATCAGTGTTATTCACTCACTGATTATACATCAAATTAGCATTGACACAATATAACATCAGAAATCTTCCTGATCAAGCGGATTTCTGTTATAATCTGACAGCACAATTAAATGTACTTGCCAGTTTTTTCTAATTTGACCCTTAGACAGACTGCAGTCCAAAAACGTTGAGCCAACAATTACAACTACTTTAAACAGATAGTAATGGGAATACCGAATAAAAATGACAGCAGCTTTTCTGGTTATTTGTTTAACTGTGTTTACTTTATAACTTCTAATTCTGAACTTTAATTCAGGCTAGACTGACTAGTAGAACTTGTGTTTGCTTACACGTTATGGGGTCCAACATTAACTCCTTACATGGAACTTTTTCTTATGTGCTTGTAAGAGGATAAATCATCTTTATGGCCAGTGCTGTCAACAGAGATGCTGTAGTAACATCAACAGCAGCAGCTCAAGCATATGCATTTGTAGAGAAAAATGTGAATCCACTCTAAAGAGAAAGCAAAGAGGGCAGGATTACAACAGGAAAGCCTTTTATCTAGCCATTACTTGCTCCTCTGTTCAAAGCAGCAAAATGAAACAAAGGCATATTGACTGGGACTTTTCTGTGTGTGCAGCTAGCAGATTTACAACAACAATATCATTCTTGCTTTGTCCTTTAATCTCATAGCACATTAATAACAACAAAATATCATATTTTTCAATACTCATACATAATACACACACACGAGTGCTTACCAGATTATTTTTTGTAAGAGCACTTATCTTCTTTCTTTGAAATTTAGAAGGTCTGAGGTTTGAACATCATATACCACCAAGAAACGCAGACATAGCCCACAATGGTGAATGCTTAAATAAATAAATCATTTCTTGTGATGAAAATGGTTTGTGTTCATTGATTTAAACAGTAATACCACATATGCAAACAAGCTTTGGATTATCTAAATGAAAGCGAATATTACACAAATCTTACTTTTAAGATTGACTTGGATTTCTAATAAAAACAAAAGGATGGGACAGCGGTTGTACCTAGCAGTATCCTCACTCCCACTTCTTTTCCAAGCTTTACTTACAGGAAGGCATCCAAAAGGTTAATGTAAAAGCTATCTGATTTTGTATCCAACTCTGCATCACTATTTAGCTGAATCTACAATTCTTTCTTTTAAAAGCATTAAAATTATAATTGGATAAATTCGGGCACCAGCACCACCAGCATTGGAAACTTTTGCACAATCATTAGGCAGCTTGTGTTGAGGGTATTGCTTTGTTTTTTTAATGCACAGTTATATGCATAAAAATAGTCAACATTGCACAATGCCTGCAATAACACTATGACAGCTCAACATGTCCCAACTAGTTATAGAAAATATTCTCTGACACAACAGCTTTCTTTTACTTTTGAGTCTCATTTCAGCTACACATTTATACTCATGTTCTACGCTGTCTTGAGACACTTGTGTTCTCTCACATCTCTGGCAAAATGTATAATGTCAATTTTCTATACAGCTTCCATGATGAATTTTATCATTATAGTTTGCTTTTATCTCTAAGCCTTTCATCATTCCATTAATTTCTTTTCAAATCTAAATGTGCTCCATTCATCCTGTATCTTATGAATCCATCTGTTTCTTTCAGCCCACCACCCTTTACGCATTCTCTGATCTAGGGTGTTATCTATCTTTAGCTCATCTGTCCTACTCAGTTTTATCTGCATTGTAACGCAGGCACCCGCACTGCCAAGCATAGATCTCTTTCTTAGTATCTGCTTGTGGATGTCTTCTTCTGTCATATCTCCATTTCTTTTAGGATTTCTCTTTTGTTCAGATCTTTCCTTGGGTACTTTGTTTTACTTTACCTTTTCATGTTTTCTGATTTTTGTCTCTGCAGAGTTTCCCACACATAGACTTTACTTGAGGGGCCACCCAGGTATATTTGGTGATCCAATCACATTTGTTTTGTGGGGTTTTTTTCTGTAAAACATGGTGAAAATCTTGTGTAGCTCAAAGCTTCACACAGTGCATTGATAAAGCCTCACTCTGTCGAGGGCACACAGAAAAGTCAGACTTGTGTTAGAAAGAGAAACAACGAAAGAAACTATTGCATCATTTAAACGGTAGCAACTTCACACGCACAGCTTTGCTGTCACCTTGTACATTTTCTTGTATCTCCTTTCCCATTTGATTTCTATTGTGACATCAAAAACCCTGTAATAAGATGGAGATGCTCAAGTCATCCCCCTGGCTGAGACAAGCAAAGAGACAACCAGGCATTCCCTCAGAAAATTATGGAGACATATGAATGCAAACACAGCGATATGAAAGACACAGAGTGCAGATAAACAAAAGCTAAGAAATATTGTACTTGGAAAAAGAGGCAGCTTTTTCTCTTTTGCCCACAATGGAGTAATACGTAATTTAATAAATAAAATATTCTTAACTTTAATCAGAGTCCTTTGGACACCTCCAACTTTGATAAAGAGACAAATAAAATGCTATGTACACAATACAGTAAAAAAAACTTCTAAAATGTTACATTTTATTTCCATTTCTATATTTTTCTTCCATTCATTAATTCATTTAAAATATATATATTTTAATTGTTATGGGCATGGCAATAATTTTCACAATAACCACCTGTGAATTTATTTTACAACCATACTTTGTTATAGAGACTAATCCACTTCGACACCAAATATGGGCCATCCAGCAATGATTCTGGAGTCAATAGTACCTAACAACCTCATGTGCACTGCACTTGTTAGTTTAAGGAAATATTGTAATCTTATAGTTTCAATTAAAAACTGAGCACAGACTAACAAAATGTCTGCAATCAAAATGAACTCTGTTATACCATTAAAACAAAAACTATTTAGTGGCTTTTATCTGTGGCTATGTTGCACATCTATTTTAGGACTTGACCTGGTTTAAGAATGAAAACAATTAAAAGTTAACAATAACATTGTTTGTACTGATGTCTACAGTAGAAGAAACACAACAAAGTCTCAGACATTTTCTTAAATTGTTTGAAGTCTTAATTATTAATTTCACATATTTGACAGTGGGTGAAGCTAATTTTGTCAATTATAGTCTTGTTGAGAATAAAGTACAATTTAAAAAAGTGTGACAAGCTGCCAGCGGGATTTCACTATTTCCACTACTTTTATAAAACTTTGTGTTTTAAAAAATTTGACAATTTATGTCAAATGGTCTTGGAACAGCTACAGATGTAAACACAAAGCTTCAAGAGACTCAGTCCTAGGGCTGGTATCATCACTAATTTTTTAAACTGATTTGATTTGATTCACAACAACCTATTTTTTTCTGATTTCGATTAAATCAGATAACTATTACTGAGTCATTTACGTGACAAACAAAATGAATTATCTGGGAGTAAACAGATTACTGTAATAATCTGATATGACACATCTAGATGAATTTCTGAAATACCGTAACAATACAGTGTTTCCCCAGATTCACAGGTAAAAATGCTGTGATGAAAAAACAACAACAACAACAACAACAACAACAAAAAGAAAACAACAGTCCGGACAGAGAAAAGTGAAACTTTTTAAACCGCTTCATTCAGTGGGGTCACTCTAAACCAGGGGTAGCCAACGTTGGTCCTCGAGGGCACCAATCCGGCAGGTTTTCCAGATTTCCGTGCTCCGACACACCTGACTTAAACTAACAAGTCATTGTGGAGATCGTTATAGGCTGTTGGATCCATTTAATTTGAGTCAGGTGGGCTGGAGCAGGGAAATCTGGAAAACCTGCCGGATTGGTGCCCTCAAGGACCGACGTTGGCTACCCCTGCTCTAAACATTCTTAAAATTCTGATCTCAGATAATGTGTTGAACTAATAAAACCATTTTTAGTTGTAATACAACTCCGAAATTCCTACATAGACGTAGCTTGGTTAGCTGTGCGTGTTCCCTTGACGACCATGACTCTTTGCTTCCTAACACCAAAGCAGGAGAAATACTTCATCTGCTCTTTACTGGAGCAAGAGTGCTTCCATCATCACATCCCTGAGAGAGTTAAGAAAACTCTTTAAATGTCAAAAAAAAAAAAGAAAACTTTTTAAATAAAATATTTTTGTCTGATTTTTGGCTGACTGACATGTTTTCTGGTGCATGCACTCTGTCTTCTGAGGGAAATGGGATCATCTGTGTGCCGCACGTGTGTGTGTGTGTGTGTGTGTGTGTGTGTGCGCTCACTGTCGTAGACACAGGGAGTAGCTATAACATGCCATCATGTAAATTTAATAAACAGCATCAGACTATTTTTTGAGAAAAGGGAAAGAGGAACTGTCACTTTAAATGGCCATATCAGATTTATTTCAAAGTACATGCGTGGTGACATCACTTCCTGTTGTTGAATGTGGTGGCACCCGTCATCTTATGTGTGTGGTAATACCCTGCAAAATAGTTTACAGGAGACTGTAATCCACACTGGTGATGAAAACATGAGATTCTGACATTATCTCGGTAAGAGAAGCTGATTTGGATAGAGACAACACAGGAAACCAGTTGTGTGTTTATAAGCTAAGATTTCATCGAGTTTTGGTAAGTCATGCAAGAGTAAGGCCATGAAAGAGGACGTATAAAAAAGAAAAAAATCGATTTCTATTCTATAGTCATTCAGCAGACGCTTTTTCCAAAGCGACTTACATTTGAGAGTAAGAACAAAACAAGCAAGAATTCAAACAAGATGGGACATCATAATTAAGTGGTAGTCAGACTGCTGTGAGTCCAGTTGGACCCAGGTGCTGTCATGTAGTGCTAGAGGCAGTAATACAGCAATAATTTTTATTTATTTTTTTTCCACTGGACTTCAAATTCAATGCACTTGTGTGGTTGCATATACTGTATATTTAGTATACCATTGACATATCTGAGCCTGAGCAGTGTGCTTAAGAGTATTTGTCTTTCTCGCTGTCAAAATTCATCAAAGCCGAGCTGAAACTTGTGGAACACCAACTCCAATGGGACTATGAAGAACAGTGCACTGTCAGACTGCCAACTTGATAATCAAAGCAGGCACTTCAACCACTGCAACTGACAGACAAGCTGTCACTGAAAGACATCAATAAAAAGAGATTAAAAAAATGAAAAATAAATAAACCAAACTGAAAGCATAAAGAAGAAAAGTTGGATCCATGTAGATACAAAGGACTTATCCAAGGGCTTGGTTAAAGAAAGAACGTCTCTGTCTCTTCTTAAACTTATTCTTTATGTTCTCCGGTGAGAACTTTGACACTGATGGGCCCCAACCTGTCAGATTATTTGCTGCTCAAGGACAAGTCTTAGATGGATGGCTAGAGACAAGAAAAAACTTCTTAATAAGTACCTAGAGACAAAACTTGATAATGACTGCACTGTCACTGATTGATGGACTCAAAACCACCCCTCTCAAGTAAGGCAGGCACCCCCCCAATTCCCATTAATTTGTACAAACTCTGAGTTTTCTGTTCTGACTGACAAGTACCTGGAGGAGCACTCGATACTTTATTTGCTGCTAACAACTGTGACCTGAATATGTCGCTACCTATTTTTAGATTGCTCCTATAGTGGCCACTGAATGATGAGCTGCTTTCTGAGGCTCTCAAATCTCACACAACTGCTGCAGTAAGCGATTCAGCACTGTAGGAGAATGGTTTCTGTTCATTAGTGTACATGTACTATCCTTATAAAGTTTACAAAGATTAAAAGCTGACAGAAAAACAATTCTGGAAACTCATTAGGTACCGTAACACATTCAACTACATGCAAAGTATCTTGCTCATTAAACTGAGCAACTCAAATGATTATAAATTTTTGTTTTGCCTGTTTAAAATTGTTAAAAAATTTAAAGACACACAAAAAAGTATGGTCAGCAGATGGATTAGGTACAGTGGATTAAGTCCTGATTTAAAAGACTAAGATGCCTTGATGAAAGTTTCAACATCTGTCCAGACTGATGACTTATTAGTAATGTCTTCAAAACATTAACCTACAGACTAATGCATAGTAAAATTCACTGCAAAGTGGTTTTATAATGCCTATTCAGGTGTTACTGTTGATATGAGAAGAAAAAAAACATAAAAAGTTTAAGTCATATACTTACAGTTTAGAATAAGTAATTTTTAAAAGCATTGCTGCCAACCAAGTTAAAGCCACTTTCAAAAGTGGCACTTAAAGACTGTTAAATTTAAGAATGTGGAGAAGAGGAAGACTATGAATTATGATGAGATGATGCAGGCATTTTGTGTGTGTGTGTGTGTGTGTGTGTGTGTGTGTGTGTGTGTGTGTGTGTGTGTGTGTGTGTGTGTGTGTGTGTGTGTGTGTGTGTGTGCTCAAGTATGATAGGGCATCTTTGGATGACTAAATTTAGTCACATCCACTCCCAGAGCAGCGAAGAGGATTGATTCCTCTGTGCTCCGTTTTAAGTGGACCCCTCTTAAAGAATTATCTGCTGTCACTACAATTCTCTATGGACACTGAAAACCATAAAATACACATCATCTCCTTACAGGCACAAAGACAGATAAGGTGGCCAAAAAAGCAGATTCATTTCAATAAAAGGTAAAGGCCCACAAACACCTAAAAGTTTAAACTTTACCTGCTCTTGTAGATACAAAGTGAGAATAGAATAAATAATTTAAATATGGTCAGTGCTTGTGTTATTCCAAAAATCTAGTGGATTCACAATGTATGCTCACAATTATATAAATCACGGATGTGACTCCGATCATGTAAAATAGCCACCTCTGGAGTCCAACACCTATTTTCTCAACAGCCACTGCCCTGTTGTGATAAATGTTAAACCAATCTTTTCTGTTCTGTTGTGTTTGTTATGACACTTTTTTCAGCATGCACCCAGCTTGCCTGGACCTCTGACACCTTACAAATAGAATTTCACTGCAAAAGTCGAGTGACTGTGAGAGGGAGAAAGGCAAAGAGATATAGAGAATAAAACTAAGACTACATACAAATGAAAGGCAGTGGAGATTGAAGAAGAGGGTTAGGGCAGAGACATGACAAAAGTGAGAAAATAAGGCAGTAAAAGAATGATGAGATTGGAGGAGGCAAAAAAAAAAAAAAAAAAACTGAAAACTGTGAAAACAAACAGCAGATGTATGTGTTTACATTTCTGTCCTCCATTTATCAACCCTTGGCATTCTCCCACAGTGATTAACTTTGTTCTTCAATTCTTTGTAGTTCTTCCCACAAAGAAAGAATTTCCTTTTTTACATTTAGAAAAAAAGAAGTAATTTTGATGTTGCTCTCTACTGTGGTTTGCCCTTGAGCTGGTGACCTTGGCCTTGAAAATAATGCAGTTGAAAACCTTAAAAAAGTAAAAGAGAAATTAATAGCAGAACGAATGCTGCATAAACATGACAGGGGTGCTGAATTTGGCTTTAGGAAACAAATAAATAAATAAAAGTTTTGACATGTTGAATATGCAGCCAGAACAGTGTAGACATTGTTTAACTGGGAGACAATGTTTCATACACAAATATCCTCCAAAATCCATCTAAAAAAAGGTCCAAGCTCTACCTACATGTAGAAAATACTGCAAACTCAAAAATATCTCCCTCCTATCAATATTAATCACTCCATTCTTAACCGAGACACGGTTTTCTTCACAGACAGATGAACCAAGCAGATAGAACTAAATCCTGATGAGGAATGAAATCATGTGAAGACACAGAAACTAGCCCGTGAAGTATCAAGGACGGCAAGTAAGAAAACAAGAAAGAAAAAGTACAACAGGAAATGTAATTTTAGGTGCAGTAGGTTATTGTACAAGATGGGTCAGTAATCACATTTCCCACTACTTTTGTGATATATCTCTAGCTATAGAGACTTTTGATTCAACACACTATCTTTTCATAAGTGGGAAATTACACCATGACTTTGCATGATGAAGTCAAGGTCGGGGTCTGAAACTACTGAAATTTTGATGGGTTCTTTTTTATTTATTCTTTTTTTTTTTATTTATTTTGGGGAGGGGGTGGAATATAAATTTGAAACAGATTGTGTTTTCCTCATAGCAACACTGTAAATGCAGAATATTATGATGGGCATACAGTATGTGAAGGGCAGATGCTTCCAAAAATTAATGGCATGGATAGTTTCTCCAGGGTGTACATGTGCACAGTTTTTCTATTTTTTTTTTTTTTATTCATTATTATTTTATTCACACATATCCAGCTGTTGCAAGACTGCTTGCACTTGTCACAACACATATTTCTTTCTGAATTTTTAGATTGGTGACATACTCTCTTAGTAATACTGTGTTATACGTATATAGGAGAGATCAAATAAGGATCATAACATTCTGCTGCATGTGTTCTCTGAAAGATCACATTCCTATGCAACATCCACAACTGAGCAGTTAGCTGAAAGTGTGTTGACAATTCAACTAAAAAAAAAAATCTATCTTTTCCTTTTGTTTTATTCAGTGCACAAAAGCAACACATACTTTATACACAAAATCCAAGTTTACGCACCAGCAGACAGTAAGCACACATGTACACAAACAACAAAAGAGCGAGAGGGCAAGAAACAGCACGAAACACCAGCGACTATCCAGGCTGAACAAACCACAGTTAACTGTCCAAAAATTGCAGGAAGAGTAAAGGGCAAACATAGCCACAGGGTATGTGCTTGCTGATTCTAAATATCTACAAATGCCAGCTTACAACACGTAGTAGGCAGTACTGCTGTTGTGCATATGATAAGCTTAACACTGACAATTCAGACGCGTCAATGAGAACATGTTGATGACCAACATGTTAGGATTTCACCATTTTGAATAATCTTTAATATTGATGTTCTATGAACAAGCCCCACAACAATATTATATGTCAACTTTCAAAAATGCATGAAACGAGAAACTATGGATTTGCTTGGAAACACAAATTTCTGCAAGAATTTACATATAGTAATCTGTGGAGCACAGGCAATCTCTCATACATTCGTCCCATATTTCTTTGTTGCAGAACAAAAGAAAAAGTGTCACCATGCGGCTCTTTTGGTAATGGCTCAAAGCTGTTAGCATTTTACCAAGAATGAGTGTGATAAACTTTGTTTAGCTCAACAGGACAGATGTTTGTCCCCCCCTCTCTCTTAACCCCTGGCCACAGATGCACATAGATCATTCAGGCTGCTGCCAGTTACTTATTAATAAGAACATCACAACTGACTCTGTAGCAGGCCAAAGATAACTGGGCTGTTTTTCTCTTTCCAGTCTGAACCCTGACTTTGGCTGTTTTTGAGGTGAGTAAGACATTTCTAGATGACTGTGCCATTTGTTTTCTTTTTGTTGTTGTTGTTGTTTGTTTGTTTGTTTGTTTTTTTCTTTGTGTGCCAGTTTCATATTTAATCCACTCTCAGGATCTATGAGTAAGGAAGGGGGGGGGGGGGGGGAGTATAAAACTCCAGATCTGGTCCAAAAAAAGCTATTTTAGTTACACTACCAAAAATGTAAATAATTCATATTAAAATGGTCCATTCAGATTCTTCGGGGTTCATTAAAAAACAGGGTTAAATCTGATTAAGAACCAGAAAGGTTTTTGGAAGAATAAATAAAAGTTTTTTTTTTCCTTTGTGCTTTGTGCCTGTAATAAGTTGTGGAATTACTCATTCCCTTTTCACCCTCTCATTTAGTAATATTTTAAGCGCTAAGATCCAAGGACCCACTAACTTACCATTCATTATTTCAACCCACAAGCTGAGGATAATTCAACTTGTTTCACTTTCAGCTTGCTACAGCTTGTTGTCACCCCAGCAAAGAAAAGCTAAGAAGCCAAAACAAAGTAAAACACAAGGACTAACTTTACTTTATATCTTTACACATTATGACCAGAAAACAAACAAAGAATGGAAGAAAGAAACATTACCTTTGACTTGTGATAATACAATTTATTTAACAATAATAAACCATTTCTTCCTAACTGTAAAGCTTGTTGTTAAACCGGTTAATCAGATTATAGTGTGTTTGTGTGCATCAGTAATGCAACATATAATGGCATGATTCAAAACTGGTTTCGACTTCAGTATCTTAACAAGAGTTGCGTTTTTTTGTTTGTTTTTTGTTTTATTCTAATTCAGTGTTTTATGTGAATTTGACATAAACAAATAAATCATAAATCTGAGGATTTAAGATGATTGCAAGTGGAAACTGATGTCCAGAGATGACAATGCATTGGATCAAAAATGTATTTCATATTATTTTAATTGTTAACTGAGGTTTGCTGGTGACACAGCTGTGAAATCTGCTGATTACAATACAGCCAGATGGATCATGTTCAGATATCTAACAAGTGTCAAGATTACAAAAGCTGTGTTTTCTCTAAATTATTGGTGCTGTGCAGATATTGGATAGGCAGGTTTACCTTTTGGGAGCCATGAATTTGGTGAAGAGGAAATTATGAACAGGTTCTGAAATCCAAATTAGAGCAGAATCCTTCTCTAACCAGGTGGTTGACAGGTAACAGAAAGGATTTATATACAGGGACGGGTATAGAAAAGTTTTGAAGTGGGGGCCAGGCAGGGGCACTAGCCAGGAAAAGGGTGGCACAAATGGTAATGTTTTTTGGACTTGATTTTTGTGAATAATTATGTGCTTATTAGAGCTCAAGGGGCCATCAGATGTTAAATTTGAGAAAAACAAACAATCAATATTTTTCAGTGTAGATGTAGAACAACATATCAAAGTGCAGTGCATGCTGCATTCACTGACACTTGGGACATCTGACGTTTACCTAAATGAAGGTTAGTTACTTAATATTTGTTAGCAATTCATTACCCCAAATCCTGCCTTTCTATGCAGATAAAACGCACACTGATGGTGAAATTGGTATGTTGTTAATTTATTACCTCCAACCCACAGTTATGGACTTTGTCCAGCAGTGTGATTATACTAGAAGTAGCTAACCCCCCGTCTCAATAAACAAACCACATCCCCCATACTTTTGAACAGCTTGCTACACCCCTGGTTTCTATTCTATTTTCTATTTTATTTTCTATTCTATTCTATCATTCTATCCTACAGTCATTTAGCAGATGATTTTCTCCAAAGCGACTTACATCTGAGAGTAAGAACAACACAAGCAAGAATTCAAACAACATCGGAGATCATAATTAAGTGGTAGTCCACCCAGGTGCTGTCGTGTAGTGCTCGAGGCAGTACTTTTTTTCTCTCTCTCTATAATAGTCCTTTGTTTAATTACGAGATCATGATTTCAACACACAATAGGTGTGATACACATATATATCAACACATGCATATTGCATTTTAAAGACACTGCATTTTATTAACACATATATATTGCCTTTGTAGGCAGGTTACTCTGAAGGGATTTGGATTACATCTTGTATCTACGAGTTTTTTATTTTTTTAAGTACTTTCTCTACTCTAAAAGTTTAGTAATGAAAACATCTGAAAAGATTAATGCCCTCGTTTCCCATTATCACCTGATTCCTACTTGTAAATCTGTGGTCGATAACTATTTGCATGTTGTACTTTAGTCTCACAGAATAGTCAAATTAGAATTTTAATATAAAATCTGCCCATTTAATATTTATCTATAAATGATTTATTCATTGTAATTGCCCTTGGCTCTCTTCAGATCTTTTGAACTTTTTTAGTTTCTCATTTTTCACTCTAAATCTATTTCCATGAGAATCCTCATTGTAATCCCCCATCCTCCATTCCATTTTCATTTGGTTTTTGCAACCTCTTCTACTTTCTTATTTTTTCACAACTTAATTTTGATCAAAAATAGTCCAAATTTTTACGTGATGTAAAAGGATAGAATAACATGTCATTTATAATATAAAATAAAATGGTACTAAGTAGAGTAGTAGGAGTAGCAGACTAAGACCAGAATCATGACTTCTGGAGAATTGTCTTTTTTAGCAAACTGTCACACAACTGAGGTCTGTTATAATTATATTAGTGATGGCCAACGATTAAGATTTTTAATTGCAATTAATCACATGAAGCTTTTGCAATTAATCACAATTAACTGCATTGTTACATGAAAAATATCTTTTTCCTTTAGAAGTGCTGCTATAGGAAGAGAATGCAGTAGCTTTTGGTTTACAAATACTAAACAAACAAACACCTCTTAACAGCCGTTTCCTTACACTGGAACAGTTCAAATATTTCTTGTAAATCTCATCTTAAATACCAATGTAATAAAATCAAATATTTATGACAAAGAACGATAAAAATTTCAGAATTTACTGACTAAAAGATAAAAAGTCAGCAGGATGAATTTAAAGCTGTGAAGCTGCTTCCTTTTAAACACAAGAAATAATATCTGATGAATATCAGCCATCAGGTGAACAGAAGGAAAGCAGGATTAGAATCTCACAGCTTATAGATTGTGAGATGAGATAAATATTCACTAAATGCACAATATCTTCCATCAATCCACCTTTAGTGGTACATTATCAAGATTTCTTCCCAATAAATTTTCTAATTTTGCATTCTTAGCTTGACTGTTTAGCTTCACCTCCTGCACCCTCTGCTACCAGGAGTTAAGGGGTTAACATCTGGTTTTACTGTAGTAACATCAGGTCTGTACTGTACATATAAATATGTGGGGTATCCACAGAAAGTCCAGAATCTACTCTAACAGCGCAGTACAACCATTTTTATGACCATTAAACACAGTTAAGACAAAAAAACAATTAAAAGACCAGGAACACAAAGCTCGAAAAATATATGGATAAAACACCACATCTACTGAAGCACACATCTCACAGATTCTAAAACTGTAAGTTTTGTCACACAACCAAGATTCACAGAATCAGATCCAAAAAAGCTTTACATTTCTAAAACATGTCTTGCCTCAACATCCATCCAGCAGGATAAAACGGCATTTAGTTAAAAAAAATAAAATAAATAAAAAGAAACTATGTTTCTCATTGTGCTTTTGGAGCAGTTTCACAATAAGCTGCCCAGTTGTATGGGTTTGATTGGACAAAGAGAAGTGTCGGGTCTTTATCTTCATTCTTAAGTGCCAGATAGAGAACTTCTCTGCATTTGGATAAACCCGCTCTCTCCTGATTGTTTACATCAGACAGCAGTCTTGTCCTGCAGCAGGACCAGACATGAAGATAGATGCCTTTTAATTAAATTATGCATTATGCATTTTAATTAAATGAATACGATGAAGGGCTAGCTCCGAGGTTATAGTTTCAATCAATCAAACACAAGCAAGAGAGCCCATAATGCTACAAATTGAGAAGGCAATTTTGTGCATGTCTGAAAGGCCACGGGGTCATTTACGTCTTTCCATACTTTTACAGACTCTAAGCCTCTAACTATCCTTGGCAAATATCAGTTTCACTTCTCTTTCACTTCTTATACAGTCAGTTGTTATTGAAAAAGTGACACTTTGCAACTGAAAAAAGTTCCTTTTGACATCCTGTTCCTTATGATTTAGTTAAGATGTCCAAATGTAAATGTTTGAAGTTTATAGGCACGGAGTCTAATGAAGATCTTTAATTCCGCTAACCTCTGTTGTTTACTTTGTTTTTTGTTTTTGTTTTTTTTTTCATAGAATTATATCAAATCAAACTTTATTTATAAAAGCACTTTTCATACAAAAGCAGCACGTATGACAACTATGACAGCTATTAAAAAAATAAAAAATAAACAAAAAACATAGTGGAACATTTACTAATAAGTCTTGAAGACATCCTACTGACCCATCCATCTGTCCACCCTACTCCTTTCTTCTTTTTGCCATATAGCTAAACTCACCAAGTGTCCCAATACACAGCTTTGTCCCAACTAAGGGTCTACACACTTTGGACAGCACAGACTACGTAGGCTACAAAGTGTCCTACGTAGTCTGTGCTCTCTGTGAAATGGGACAGCTAGCCGACAGGAATTTCCCATAGCAGCAACGTAAGACAGTGAATCACTTAAGCCTCTGAAATGACTAAGTTTGCATATCATAAGATGTTAACACAAACCAAGTAATAGTGTAAAAAAAATACATACAAGGTTCTGTTGTTTTCCAGCAAATATCAAACATTACAAAATGTTAATGCCACTGTTTTTAATATATTTGGTTTTGTCACATTTCTAATAAAGTGAGGTAAATGGAAAAACCTACTCTTCAGAGCTTTGTTGCTCATTTTCCCATAATATTGTGTTCAATGAATTCTAGGAGAAAAGTGGCCGCGAAGGATGCACCACCAGTAGCATTTGCTACAGGCCAAATGAAATGCGGGTTTGTAGGGTGGATTCAGAGGCACCTTCCAAATAGGACAGTGCTTGATGCACCACTATGATGTATGTAGCCAACAACCCTGCACTTTAAAGTGCGTAGACCCTGAATTGGGACACAGCTTGAATCATCTATGTCAGTCTTCAGTCTGTAACACACATTTTATGAAATTATCAGTCTATACCCCATTGGATATGACGGCTCATCTTTTCTGCATAGTCTGCTTAACATCAGCAAAATTGCAGTCGCTCTCCCTTTCATTCCTTTTTACTCCCCCTCATTTTTCTATCTGTGGTTTAATTTCTTCTCTCCAACTTCTTACTGGGATTCATTGCTTAATTTATTTATTAATGTAACCATGAAATTCTTGAGCAAGACGCAATGATGATGTGACAAAGTACATAAAAAAGTTTTTAATAAAAAGATTAAATAAGAGAAGTTTTCAAAAATTAAAGCTGAGAATTTGTATTTAGAGAACACAGTTCATAAATGTCTTAGGAGTACCTGCCTTATTTCAGAAGGGCCTGAATAAGAACTGAAGGGGCCGATAAATTATATCAGATGGCTTCATAAGGAAATGAAAGAGCACATCTCTTCATGAAGTAAATTGTTGTACTGTGTATATTATTGTAATATTATGTGCGGTATCATATTAATATTAGTTTTGAAACCAATGCAATATATCTGTGCAGTGTATTGTTGTCCGCCATGTGTCCCTAGATATACTGTATCGCATTTTAACTTGTAGATGTGATGAGCTTGATGAGAACAGTTAATAAAATTCATTACACCTGATAAATCTAAAATATTGTGCATGTTAGAGTTCGTCATTAAACAACAAATCATCTTCTTTTCTGAACATTAAAGTAGAAGCATCTGACCTCACTATTAACTTTTGACAATGGTTTGGACTTACTGGCTCTGCAAACATGTTCACATAGTTGTGTCTACAGTACAGTATTTGCCACTAATATTAATAGTGTAAAAGCCTTTCCCTCATTGCTTAAACCATGTAAAAAACAAATTGTAATTTTTAGTTCTAATGCGCCATGAAATAATGCAGGCTCTCACAAAAAAAGCCTCACAAACCAGTTAAATGGCGGTTGAAAAAGCCAGATTTCCTAAGCAAAAGGCATAATAATTCTATCCGTCACCAAGTTATGTAAAGGAAAAACAAATGTTTTTACAGTGGGGCATCAATTTGACAAAATATCTTGCTTGTATTTAAGACAATATTCAACAAAAAATGGTTAACAAACACCAATGCACTCTCACAAAGCTGTGCACCAATGGTTTGAAGAGGCTAAAGTAATCTGTCCACAATATGAATGTAGAGGATGCCCATACAAATTGGTCAGCATGTTAAGGGACAAGCTCATCCTTCTGTCAAATATCTTGTAAATCCTAAAGCAAAGGAATAAAGTTGTCCATTCTTCCATCTAAAGCACGATTCAGTGCACTATTCATTGCTTGTGCTTGTGTTATCCCTTTGATCTGTTTGAATGAATACTAAAAATAAATGTTTTCATCAGATTGCTGGGGGGGGGGGGGGGGGGGGGGGGGACAAGAAACTACAGAAATCTCAGAAATTTATTGTAGTATATAATTTTCCTCTTCCCTCTTCTGGTGTTGTTTAGTAGACTTTTTATGATTTTTTTTTTGTTTGTTTGTTTGTTTTATTGTTAGTGGTTTGTCATTGTTGGCTATTGTTATAACAAAATAAATGAATACAAGGAAAACCCTGGCAGCCAGGTTATTACATGTGCAGTTATGTTCACCAGTGACCACATACTGAGCCAATCAAAGGTGTTATGAGGGGGAAAAAGTCAAACGGATAAAAAAAAGACTGTGTGCCTCTCTGTGGTTTATTTTCTGTTTTTGTCTCTCTTTGCTTTTAACTTAATTTTTTTATTAGACCACTTTTGTATTTCAGTAAAAGTAAGGGATTTCTTTTAAATATACTTTACCTATTAAAAGTATAAGTATTTTTTTAGCTGAATGTAATGGCTAATGCAGTGGGCTACATTATCATTAAGTGTGCTGACTGTATGTATATTTTAACATCAATAATTTGGGCTGTGCCATTTTAATTCACAATGATACAGATGATGATACTGGTAACACTGGTAAATGCCATTAATAAAGTAACAAGTAAGAAGACTGACTCCAAAATGTTTTCGTAAACTTCAGTCACATGAAAATATACATGATTACAAATTATAAAGTACAAAGCACAAAGTACATTACATTCCAATACTGAATGAAATAGGTAGACAATATGCTCTAGACATACAAAATACAGTTTAAAAATATAGGATTTTTAATTAATTGCAAAAATGATAAAAAGGGTGCACTCGATTCTGATTGGCTGGAGGGTGTCCATTAAAAAGTGATCATGGACACCTATAAAAGAAGTTCCAGTCCAATAGCTTTATTGCTGTAAATTATTGTGCTGACTAAACGGTAGCTGGTAACCGTGTCAACAGAAACTCAGACGCTGGGCTGTAGACTCGCCAGATCAGAGCAGCCTGCAGGCTTATTGAACATGTAGGAAACTATCTGTGGACTTTGACTGTTTGAAACAAAATGTCGCATCATCCTCTGGACACACACAAGCTGTAAGAGCTGAACCTGCCCTCTGAAATGTTTTTGTCACATCTGCGGCCGACTGAGCTGCAGGTTCTGTGTCAGAGCCAGTTACCTTGGCAATGTGTCATAACGAAATAGTCCACTCAGCCGCTTCTTGTGAAAAACTTACGATTTTACCAGTAAAAAACAACATTAACACATTAATAATTTATTTAATATTTTTTCCTTTCTTAATGGACCATGGTATAAGCGGGATAATGCCCGCATATATATATATATATATATATATATATATATATATATATATATATATATATAATTAGTTAGATTTTACAGTGAAGGAGTACGAAGTAGCAGGGAAGCAATGTACACTGGACTGCACGCTCTTAATGACCAAAGTTAGGCTCTTAATGATGAATCAATCATGCACTGTTTGTATAATTTATCATCAATGCTTAAGTGGGCAGGTAAAGCTGACTCTTCATGGGTATGACATTTGATGCCAAAGACAAGCACCAGCAGCAGCGAAAGTCTTTCTTGTCTCAGCCGGTTGCTGACAGCACCCTGTTGGCATTTTGCCAAACTAAGATAGATAAAGTGAAATGCTTACCAGCCTCATGAAATTCCTGTCATTACCATTATTGTAGTGGTTCTTGTTACATTAACTGAACTGCTTCCAAGTGAGTTAGGAAGATTAATTCATGGAGAGATAAACAATGATAACAATAACATCCCATTTAAATCTAGAATTTCACATAAATGCTCAACATTTTTGCTTCACCATGACAGAAATGATGGTTGACTGTACAATGTAGTAAAACTTTTGTCATCCAACATGACTGTAGAATTACACAATTTAAACAGATCCAGGGGTCCACCGCTTAAATATATTCTCAACATTTGAGTCAGATTTTAGTTTGTATTGGTTAACATTTAGACTCCTACTTTAAAAGGGTTGCAATTGCTCAAATACACGCCTCTAATAACAGTACTAAGATTTGATATTTCTGTTTCATGTTTTCTGTTGTATACCCCCCCCCCCCATAAAGACTGACCATCTACATGGGTTTATTCTGGACTGATATGAAAAGAAAAAAAAATTTTCTAAAAGCTGCTCTTTTGCTAATTTATTTCTTTCTTATTTAGTAAATTCATAAAGAGTTTCTGCCAAATCACGGAACCCATGTGTGGAGTTAATTTTGAAAGGTCTTTGCAAGTAATATCTAGTAATTGATGATTTTTTTTTCTGCTGTTTTAACCTTCTCATCTTGACTTAGTATGTTACACAGTTTGATTTGCTCCTGGTCTTGCTCATTTTTTCTGTGTGCCATTTTAATTTCCAGTCATAACAACTTATGTTTGTATTTTATGACCATGCAGCCAATCGTGAGGGGGGGGGGGGGAATCTGAAAAACTGACAAACTTTAAAAATTGAAAAATTAACGTGATAATTTTTCTGGGTATCAAACCCTTTATATTTTATTATATATATACTGAAGTCTGTCAGCAAAGACAGTGAAAATCCTGTCTTTGACACTTGTGTCCATTAAATACATAGCCTATAGGTTTAAAGAAATTAACAAACTGCAGCTGTTTTTGTTGCATTAAAAAAAAAAAAAAAAAAAAAAAAAAACAACAACAATCCCAACTTTTCTGGAAATGGGGTTTGTACACCCAAGTTTCCGAGCTCACTACTTTAAAAGGTTGTGATCAAACTTGCTCATGTGATTACCCATATTTTGCTTTGTTTTTTTCCCCCTCCTTTGATAGAACAGTATGAATTAGTGGATTAGTGAATGTGTTTTCATTTGAATCAAATACCAGTTTTTACATATCATGAAACCCACTAATCCACTTCGTGTGGCTTAAAATGTAGCTTTTTAAGAGGTATGGTTAATTTTTCCCTAAAAAAGGGGGGTCTAAGTTAAAATGCTGCTATGCTGTCAAGCCTCAAGGCAGCAGGTGTCCTCACTGATATGAGACAGTGGTGTTGAAAGAATATTTACTCAACTATTCCAGTCTTTTTCTGCCAAAGGGGTTCTACTCAGACTTGCATTACAGTCTGTATCTGCTGCACTACAACCTAAAAAAAAAAAAAGCATGTTCATGAACCAGAAACATCTGACCACATGTCTTAAGGCCAAAGCAGAAACACGCTGCTGCTCCTTGGGGAAAGAAAAGTGCATACCATCATCTATATTTGGATATTAAGGCTAAATCATGATTTTCCTCTCAATGCTTACAGGCTAGTAAATAAAAAATCCACACAAAGTGCTGCTATATACACAGACAGCTGCCACTAAAAAAATTGTCAATGTCTTTATTTGTTTCTACAATACATACTGTAGAGCTTTGTAATATTAGTAAATAAAACTAGAGTATGAATCGTACCAGAACAGAAAACGGGCTAATGTAGTTTGGCTTTAAGAGGCCTTTTTGGAGATTATTATTCACATCAGAATGAATGAGGTGAGATAGTACAAACATATCAATCACTGTTAAGACTGAATGCAAAACATTCTCATTTTTTTTTTTGACATTATGACTCAATATTTAACACAAACTATGTATTGGACCATTTAAAAAGAAAGACCAATTGCACATCACATTCCCCTGTAAAAAGCTGCAGATATTCACATACATAGGCTTTATGAGCATGTATGCAAATCAAAACTTACGGTAGGCTGTACACAGCATTGTGTACCGAGATATCTCTTACAGTGCCTACACACAGTATGAGAGCATGCATGCACACAGGTCTGATTTGGTTTGACTGCATAGTAATGTGCTGGTTTTGGAGTCTTTTCTTCTGAAATAATGGAAAAACAGTTAAAGTATAAGATCTTCAGCATATTTATTCTTAAAAATCAATGCTAAAAGTGAAGGATGTAGTGTTTAAATCATGCTGTGAAAATCCTTGTTTACTTTACATCGTATTACCCTTGATTTTACACTACAGAAGGAAATTTGTTGACATAATGCTGAGTAATCCAGCTCCTACATGCCTAGATATGCCAAAGCACAAACCCATGAAACTCTACACAAAAAGACCATTACATGACTGCAGTATGACCATGAGCAAAATCACGATAATGTGAACATGCATTCATTACACATCTCTATTTTGTTGTAGACTTTGGGCTCTTGCTGCCTTATAGCCTTCATACAAAGTAATCCTCTCCAGCCTTCCCTCTCACCACTAAACCATTCCTGAATTACAGCACTGTCCTATTGTGCATGTCCTGTTTTAAGCTCTGCTAACTCCCTCAAATGTGTCTGTGTGCATGATCAAGTTGTGTGTATGCATAGGCATTATATCTTTTTCCATCTCTTTTTTGTGTGTGATGGACAGACAAATTAGTAAGGGAAAACAAATCAGAGTGACCTCTGCTCACAAGCATTTATAGCCATACACAGAAATAACGCCCACTCATATTTTCTCCTGTACACACAAACACACTCACAGGTCACCGGAAATCAGTCAGAATTAATAAGACCAAAAACAACAATATCCTGACGATTAGTGTTGGGACCTTCGGACTAAAGAGGATTTTCAGCTTAACTTTTTAAGATTTAGCTACGAGACTTATGCTCAGGACCACACTGTAATTGAATAAGACATTTGCATAAGGATTAACAGTACCGAGTTCTAATTCTTTTTTATTTAATACTATAAAGAGATATTTTCAGTCAAGTGAATAACAATAAGAAAGAACAAACACAGAGCATGCACACACTCACTCATCCTGTGATGCGTAGTGAACGGTCAAGTGAGTAAGCAAATAAAGAGATTTAAATGCTGTTCTTCCAAACAGTGCATCATGACTTAGATTCTAGTACCTAAAATGCAGTATTAGTGGAGATTTTACAGAGCGTAAATGTTCTGCCTGAAGCACACAATTTTTCCCTAAGCTATAAATACACAGACAAGGTTACATGTCACACAGCATCCCATTACATTTTTGAGGGCAAAGACGTAGGGAAAATAAATTAAATAATATGAATATTTAAATGCATCTGCATTGACCTAGTCTGTGTATGGTAATCAGAAAGAAATATATTGTTAGCATTCAGCAAATTGAAGTAATAAATAATACAATAGTTTTAAATAGTACTTCAAAAGACCTTTTCCTCTATATCACAACTATTAAGGAGCTTTATCTTTGACTCCATTCTAAAAGATTTAGACATTCTATCTGAAAGATAAACACGGAATCTGAGTCAAGCTGCAGATCATAAATAATAGGCATGCATATTACAACGTATTAACTTTTTTTTTTTTTAAATTGGAATTGATGGCAATGGTCTACACACAGCAACATGAATTTCACTGATCCAAAAGACATTCTGAAATTACGATACAGTACGTCTTCCTCCTCTTTGAAGTTGATAATATACATTTTTTTTCATGAAATGTACTTTAACATGTCATGGTAGAGCAAACATAACATGTAGATGGGAAATTAGAAACATGTACAATAGCTGCACCACATCTGGAGCCCATTTATTGCTTTGAATGCTTCACTGGTCTGGATCTTTGTGCAATTTTATAAAGGAGAGACTAAGTTACTTAACAGGGAACAGGTCAAAATACATGGCCATAAAAAAAGATCTGCTAAGATATGAAAACAGGATTAAACTGCAGACAAGCAAACAGACTTTACTTATCAGCATTTATGACATCCTAATGCATTGGTGGCTCACTGCTGTCTATAACAGCACTTTTAAGACAGTAGAGTGTCGTGCTGGTAACCGTTTACTGTTTTTTGCTTGTGCAGCACATGTAGCAACTATTCAGAGAATTCACTTACTAATTCTATATCTGTTTCAGACTTTTCCTCAACTTAGTGCAAGAATGAGAACAGCTATGATGATAGGGGAGTTTCTATTTGTCAATTTGTCAAGATAACTATTTAATACATTTCAATATTCACTGGGAACAATATTTAAAAAGACCCCAAAAAAGAATAAGTAAAAAGAATTCAATTTTTATGAAAAGAAAAAAGGGTGTGAATTTTATGCCTGGAGAGATAAAAGTGCATTGGTGGGCACAAGAGGTTGCTGAGAGGAAAGACAGATAAAGTAAAAGGAAAAACAAGTAAAAAGCTGAAAAGCTGGGTGAAAGACAGAGAGCCCAGGGGGCTATCTGCAACCTGACAAGTTCAAGTGGGGTTTTCTAAATAACAGAACACAGTTGTCATGATCTGTGAGTTTTTGGTTTGGTTTTTGTTGGATTTTCCTTTGCCTAGTTACTGTTTTTATTTTGTAGGTCATCCCCCTTGTTTATCACATTTTGTTTTACTTCCTGTTTATTAGCACATCTGGTTTGATTAGCTTCACCTGCTCCTCGTTAGTTGTCCTCAATATATGTACCCTTTGGCCTTAGTTACTCTTTGCCATATTGTCATTTCCCCATGTTGTCTTTCGAGTTATTCTGTTTAATCCCTGTTAGCTTTGGGTTAACCCTGTGTTCCCTTCATCCACCTGCCTGTCTCCTGTGTCTATGCCTGCATTTGGGTCCTGTTTCTGCCACATCCCACGACAACAGTGTACTAAGTATTGGCTGTGATTGATTGCTTGTAAGACCTTTCTTTTGAAGTTATTGGCCTGGAGGATCAAGAGAAACATGCTTTCATGATTGAAAAATGAATAGTAATGTTACATGAAAGAAAAGGGTCACATGTACTGTAGAATATATTTGAAATATATAATCAAAAATGACTTCCTCCTTGAAAAAGAGTAAAGACAATGACAAAGATATTTGCAAGAATACCAAGCAATATTCACACATCCCCCGGAAGTAACATACAGACTTCAGAATTCAGCTTCTTTACGGATACTGTGACTACTGCAATGACTGTGATCCGCACAAAAAATGCTGCCATAATCAACATGCAAGACTTAATGTAACCGTATGGTATTATTGTCATAAATAATAATTGAGGTTTTTAATTTATTTATACTAAGTAATAATTTAAACATGTAAGTCGTATCATAATCATTATGCAATCTAAGAGAAAAGTGCTTGAAAATTTTTAATTATATATGCACAACAGCTTCAGATGTACTCAAAGTATTATACTAACTGTTGATGTAAAATAATTAAATGTGTAGCATTTAAAATATAAGCAACAGATTCTGTTTTGAGATTAGGAAACAAGCTATAAAACGAAGCGATTCAGTTTGACCCATAACAGTTTGTTTTTTTTTTGTATTTTTGTTTTTTGTTGTTTTTTTTGTGTTGTCTGAAGAACACAGACAATTTTGTTCTTACTGCCCATTTAACAGTTATACTAATGTTGTTTACACTACATGCAGTGTCTGCATAAATCACTTCTGAGGGTGCATTTTAGCCTCAGGATATTTGGTAATGCAAAGTTCTATGTGCCATTCTGGGTGGATACACATACAACTGTGTTACACAGACAAAGCCTGTGTATTGGAGTGCTTCTTAACCATTAGTTATACTTCTGCAGCAATGAATACAATACTACATAGAGGTCTTATCACCATAAAGTAAACAAAACATAAAAATAACAAAAATAATATATATATGTATTTAATTACCAATCACTGTATCTATTGCCACAGTTAAGGTTGCTTTTAAAGTTTTTTTAAGCACACAAATACCCTTCAAGTAGTCTGGACCCTATACACTCACATGTGAAGTGAATGGCATCAATCATCACATTCATCTTCAGGTAGATTGGGATCCTGACATCACGAAAAAAAGTTCAGTAATGGCTCAAGGAAAAAGACCACAGGAGCCTAATACACTAGCCTAACCTGCAAACTGGGACACACCTCCATCTTCACAGGATGCAGTGGAATAAGTCCTTTCCTTATAAGGGTATATATATATAACATTATAATCACTTCACTAGTACAAGTAAAGCATTTAATTGTTTATATTCTTTAAAATGCTAAATCGCATTTGTGTCATGTTTTGTTTTGTTTTTTAAGTCCTACTTCAGCAGTTTTTAATTGCATAAAACTCATGTGTCTTCCTTAGAAATTTACATATGGAAGTTTTTGTTCACAAATAAACACTCATGGTTTAAATGTTTTTGAGATATTACCCTGCACCTTTTGTTTCTCATTTAGTGAATAGATACAAATTATTATGCTAGTCCAAAGCTCTCCATCAGCTGGTGGATGACACTGCCTGCCCTGTCTCCACTTTACTGCCCCATGATCATTTCTGGTGTACTGGTGTAATTTAACTGCACATGTTTAAGCCAGATTGTGATTCTCAATGAGAGCAAACTAAATTACATAACATTACATTCAAGTGTATTCACTTTCCATTGATTTTCCACAATATTAGAAATGCATGCTCTTTGGTCAACTAGCTAAGTGCTGTAGCTCCTTAATCAGTGTTGATTCTACTGTCTTATCTGTCCATCTCATGCAAACTTTTCCTGATAGTCTTTCATAACACTGGTTTCTAACAGCACAAGCAAAAAAACCTCAATGTAGCAAGCTGGAGGCTGCACTGCCTGTCAAGATGTTTGACATATGGTAAGTCACACGTAAGCAGTATAGCTAAATCTGATAAAAGAGCAAAACCATATCCTGTATCTAACAGCCTGATATAGTATCACCAACACATTAGTTGACTATCATTTTAAAGCTTTATGTTAATTATTTCACTTCTGCAATTTTTGAGTCAAAAGTGATAACATTTAAATTGGTAGGAAAGATATGAAGCCAACGCCAGTGCTAACTTGATTAGTTAGATGCATCCACTATTCATTCCAAATGTGACATAAGAAGGAATGGCAACTGTCTCCTACACTCTGTTCAAAACATTCAGGGATATTACATGCATTTTACTAACTATAGACACAGAAATAAACATAGAAATTAAGGCATTTTACATTTTTATTGCATTTAACATGTCATAAATGCATTCTACAATGTCTTACTGGCTTAAGAGTCAGACTTGTGTATTGTACAGCATGTAGGGCAGTCAGAGGCCAGTGAGAAATTAAGAGTCAAATATAATCTTTTGTAAATGGGGTGTGCAAAACAGCATCAGCATTTAGTAGCTAATTTGATCAATATAAAAGTAGGTATATGTTCTATCACTGATTTATTCTTCTAAGTATTGACACGGCAGTCATCCCCTCCCAGATATTTGTGAAAGGTGTCAATTAGGTTGTTAGTTGTCAATATGCATCTAAACACGATGAACATTGTAATAAATCATAATCTTTACTTATTAATGTGGGTGGCAATGTAAGCACACAGATGACAGCATTTTCAACCACATCCAAATCTCTGCTTGCAGACCTCTTCCTCTTATTTTGATGATTTTCTTTTCCAAGCCCTGAAGGAACACCAGATTGAAAGCTATGATCCAGATGGGTACATGCAGGCAGTTTAGAGATGTGTTGGCAAGTGTGTCAGGCAAACAAACAAACAGCACATTACAATTCTGTGACAATGATTAGCAAAGTGTTTAACACCTCTCAGTTCCAATGTCTGTTTCTGTAATCACTGGCAGCAAATTAGACATTAGATTGTGAAGGTGTAGATTGAAACAGATAGAGAAGAGCAATGGACTGAGGAAAGGGCAGGTTAAAGAGGGACCTGTAAAGGTGAGGAAAAAGGAAAGGGATACCTAGAATGAGAAAGGAACTTTTACTTCCGCTATTTATTATCATTCACACCATCATCAGAATGCAAATGGAGTCAAACAGCAGGGGAGCACTTGTGGAGAAGTACAATTAAAGCACAAAGCCACTAACTGTATCAACAGACTTTGCAAACAGTAGCCCAGCACCAGTGCTGCGGATATTCATGAAGTTTGTACATTATAATGGCAACCAATGAAATTGACAAGATTCAACAAGAAGGGAACATGTACACATATACACACTCCACTAGATTTACATAATTTTTTTTTTTTCCACACATTTTAAACATGATTTTACATGTGACAAATGCTGAAGCTCACAGTTAAATAGCCCATATTTGACACAAGTTGATGTTTCAATTGATGCTCATCAGTTACTGTTTGTAAAATATTCAATGCTGGGATTTGAGAGGCTAGAGGAGATGACCCATTCTCCAAATTAAAATAGGTTTGATATTCTGGAGCAATAGTCAGTAAAGAAGGAGTGGAGTGTGAGTTTCCAGTGAGGATCAACAGCTAATGATAGTGCAAGAGATGGGGTCAGACAGTAGGTCAGAAGTAAACCCACAGAAGGCAAATAAACCAACATAAAAATGAATGGAGGGGCATATGATGAAAAAAACTACTGTCTGTTCAGGATGCTTTCTCTGTCAGATATGCTTCCATAAAATCACAACTGTGTGACAGAATTTTTCATGTGCCTTTTTTGTGCCCATGTACACAATGTAAAAGTAACTTGCCATTGCACCTTCTGTATTTTATAGTGCTAAAAAACTTGACTGCCCTTTATTTTTTGTAGAGGAAATAATGCAGAAAGTGAAGGACACTGCCTGCAAATGAAGCAGGCAGTCGCATCCACAAACACGAAAGACACATAATACACATCTGCCAACAGTACCATGTGTCCATACACACAGTTTATTGTCCACAGTACAAATAAGCACTCTGAGATGCCTTTTTTTTTCTTTTTTTTATTTGATCCTTTTTTCCCCTCAGACTGCCTTATTTTTGACCACACTAATATATATGCATGGCTGAAAAGTTCATACAGATAAAATACATTATTTACAGTAAAAAAAAAAAAGGGGGAGGGGGGGGAGACGACCATTTTATGGTAATTCAGTGCACTTTCTGCCCCAGTGAGAAAAATTACAGATTGCTGGAGGACCAAAACAACATTTGTGTTGGCAGAGAAACAGTGAACAAGACCATAAAAAAATAAATAAATTATAGTAAAAGTAGAAGGAAGCTACTTCACAGCATGTATTAACACCAGACATGGGCACTAACAACCATGGAGTGTAGAGCTGAAGTGTCTGGTTGTTCATACCATGAAAATGAACAAAATAATAATAAATATTAACAGTCACTTCATTTCATAGAGGCTGAAAAGAAAAGTCGTTCCCACAAAACTTGAGAGGATCCCATCGTCACAATGCTCACAATGCTACAGGACAATGCACACTAAGGATATGTCCACAAGGCACCAAAGCCGGTTCAGGTGTGAAAATGGCAGTAAAAAGTAGCAGAAAGGCTTCACCAACCCCACGAAACCACTGTAGTACATACTACAAGGCTGTGGGGAGCGCTATGATGATTAAAGAGTAACACTCCAGAGCTAGAGCAAGACGTAACACATGCGCAGATAATGACATATCCGCTTGCTCCAGCTGTTGATGGTTCGTCACGTTGACGTCATATCCTCCAGTTGTGAGATTACACTGTCCTGAAGGAACACAGATGGTAGAAGTTTCAAACCTATCCACCTTGGTACCTTGTTTCAGACATGATCGGTTTCATGGAGGCTAATCCCTGGCTTTGTGGGGATGA